>NC_086288.1:26490908-27127061 GCF_963924245.1 Chroicocephalus ridibundus | reverse complement strand
TTATAATGCAATACACCGGCGTTCTCTTCTGCTCAATTTAATGCCACAGTATCTTTTAAATTTGTATCATTCATAAACAAATGATTATATTAAAAACACCTCTACAAATGAAAGCATATATTTGCTTTTCCATTACAATCTTTGTAAAAAGTGATAATGAGTATCTGCAAGTCCCAAAGATGCACAAATTCACACCAAAATTGTGTACAACAAATGACTTTCAGAGGCTTGGTCTTGCTGCTTCAACTTAAAGCATTTCCTAATAAGCATAAGGCTTTTCTGATAAAATGAGCTTTCTATTGCCTATAGAAGAAATGCATATAAATTTCTTATTTATGAAATTTATATTTCTACATCAACATCTCCTGAACTTCAGTT
This sequence comes from Chroicocephalus ridibundus, assembly GCF_963924245.1. Lineage (NCBI taxonomy): Eukaryota > Metazoa > Chordata > Aves > Charadriiformes > Laridae > Chroicocephalus > Chroicocephalus ridibundus. The sequence goes on along the minus strand of NC_086288.1, from coordinate 27,126,683 downwards.
TCCTTCATCCATTTTGACTGCTCAGTCATCATACGTTGTTACGACTAACTTGTAATTACCAAATTTCTGAGTGTCAAATATATCATGATATAGACAGTATCGATTAACAACACACTCTCTATAGCCTTGCCTAAATATACTTTTCGGAAACGTCCCCCATAAACTTCAATAACGCTATAGTTGACAAACAAACTTTTTTTTTTTTAGTATTATCTTGGCTTTCTGGACTATACACATCTCTACACAAATGAGGAAAGCTTCACACTTTACAGTGATAGGTAAAAGCAAGGCTCTAAAGAAGGCCTTGTTTTGCCTTTTCGAACATAGCCCTCCCTCTCTACTACATTTTGGCTGTTCTCAGTTTTCGTTTTCCTCCATCTTACAGACTTCTTCCAATGAAAGTGTAAAACTTAGACACAAGTTACACACTTGTCCAGTGTTTCTGATACACTCCAACAAATGACTGCTAAGCATTTTCCAAAGTCTGACATATCTACAGATTAACCATTGCTTGCACATATTTTTTGTATTACTTGCAAATTCATGTCTTTTGTGTTAACTAATGTCATTTAATTAGTTTGCAGAAATTTTGCTATTAGTCAATTATTGCCACATTATTTTCGTATATTAATCCACACTTTAAAAATAAAATTATATACGTCTTTTAAGTTGAATCAGTAAGTTATAACATCTGACTAGTAGCATTTTTATTGTATTCACCATGCCAACAGAACAGGAAGGACTGAGGTATGTAAAACAATAATCAAAACTTTACCATTTTATCAGCATACTCAGAAAGGTCCATTAATGTGAAAGTTTCACTTATATCAAACTGCTACTGAAACAGTCTGGAAAGGCATGTCATCCTAGTTGCCCCCATTTTCCATTTTTTACTTCCTTTGAACAATATTTATATAAGAACCCTTAACACTTACATCTGGAATAAAACCAATTTCATTAAGGTGGTTACTCAGCTCTGGATCGTGGAATGCAATCATCTGGGAAAACACTGTCAGGTATTCTGAAATGACAAGCAAATTCAAGATCATCATCGATGACGCCACCACATGCTGCTAGCTGACAATGGAGCTGTAGAAAAGGAAATGATTTTTTTTTTTTAAATCGACAATAAACCAGCAAGTGAATACCACTACTGTCCTCCTTGTCACCATTATATTCAATACAGAGGAAGAAAAATTTCATTTCTTTTCCTTAGTACTTCTCCATTTGGATTTCAACAATGGTTTATTTGGTTCATACTTAGGTTGAGGTGAATGTCCAACATGCAAAGTTAAAGACTTCAGTATGAGTATGAGCCACAAGATATTGATGTAAGCAAATTAGAACAAAACTGTTCCAAGGATTTTTAAGACCCAAACTGTTTTAGCAATACACAAAGTTTATACTCTTTAAATTACGTTCTGTGTGGTTTCTTTTCTACAAAGTTAAATTTTGTAATCCAGAAGTTGAGGTTTTAAGGCAATGTGTCTTTAAGGTTCCATGATCAGTAACATCTTAATTTGTATTTTTTGGAACAGATGAGGAGAAATACTTATCTTGAAAGATAAAATTTATTACATCTTCAGCATGGCACGTTAGGCTGATGGGTGCAATTTCATTAAGTTTTCTAAACAACACTTGCTTTTAATTGGAAGAGAAGCAGACAGCAGAACAGAGACACTGACAGATTTCTTTCTTTCTGTTCTGCCCCTCTCCCAGTTTTGTCCACACTGTCATATGCTTTGTTAGAAGGAAGATGAAGAGGCAGTAACATTGCAATTTTGTAACAGATGGCAATTCCTTTTCCTCCATGCTCCCAAGGAGAGAGTAATTAAGGCCCAGACAGCTAGTCGAGGAAAGAGAGACAGAGAATGTGAACCCAGCTCCCAGATCAGAACATGCTGACATCTCAGTGCTCCAGACTACTGTCCCCAAATATAAACCCTCAAACACTAAGTCCACACAGCTCCACAACTTAGCCATCCAGGGTTGCCATTGCTTCCTTTAAAGTCTAATGTAAGGACTAGATGCCTACTGCAGTCTCTCTTGGGGACAGCAAATAACTCCCTATTACTCAGTTTGTCTTCATTTCTGAAATGGCAAAGTTCAATCACAATTCCACTGCTAAGAAGCACAGAAGTGGTTCTGCTGGGATAATTCCATGCATAGACACCTTTATTTAAGAACAGAAGTGGGTCTAAACATTCAGCTGTTTATAGACTCCTATCTTAGATCTTGACTATCTGCACTCATGTTAGCTCCTCTCAGGTTAAGCCAGCAAGTTAAGAAAAATCACTCTGTAATAGAATTCTATTTGGACCAGAAATTTTAAAAGCTGATTCTGCCTCAGGAAGACTGGTAAACATCGCTCTCACTGTAAGAGCACAAGGGAAACAAGCCACACTCCTACTCCAAATTATACTTGAAAGGATGCCTAATTTTCCAAGGTAAGTTGCAATAAAAATTAAGACCTCTTGAGCCTACTTCAGAATTTCACAACTTTTGCTCCAAGCTGCAAAGACAAAGCTACAACATACTAAACCTGTTCGGAGTGCCAGCCTCTCCCCTCTGATACTATGCCACAGATGCCCTGGCAGCACTCAGATGGGGAGTTAAGTGGGTAAACAGACCTGTGCTGAGTTTTGTGACACTAAGGCCACCAAGACTGCTTCGAAGCTGCTTGCGTACCTCATGTTTTCTGAGTTTCAAGCCAAAGTTATTCTGATTCACATGCATACAAGTTAGGGAGATAACTGAATCCATGCCTTACATTCATACCATGCTACACAATAATAATTGTAGAAAAAGCACATCTCTAAGGTGCATCTTATATCAGTTTTATTTCATGAAATAGCCAGTAATCACAAGTCAGGCATGGCAAACCAGTAATCCTATGCATTCAGCCATATGCTGATGAAAACAATTTCACAATTAGCTTCCCTGAAGCACATTTACTTTAAAAATGAAGATTCATGCCCACGATTGTTCTCTACAGATATACTACAGGTTGATAAATACCATCCTTATTTGACTAGCCAGTATCATGAAATATAATTACTATGTGGGATTACATGGTTAATTAAGGGTCTGCTGAAAACAAACAAGTCTCCACAAAAATGTATCACTTGGGTCCAGCCAATTGCTGTTGGCTGGAATTATATTATATGAATTTTTATTTTACATAATTGGACTTTCCATACCCAAACCCTTTTAACTGCCCTTACTTCCTATTTCATGTAAGGAAATGAATCTGATAAGCTTAGAAAACGCACCTGTCTTTATTGCATAGGACGAGCTCAGAAATGAGTTATGTCGAACCTTATAGTTTGAAACATTCCTCCCATCTACCCCTACATTAAAGACACAAAAAAGCATAGAAGCTAAAATTGCAGTAGGCAGTTAAACGACATACTCTTCCAACCCAATAGAGCAGGGAAATTACTCAGAATTTTATTTCAACACTTTGGTGTTTGACATATGACCCTAGAAAGATTAAATTAGAATACTGAAAGAATCCTAAAAGGTCCAGCTTCACCAAGCCCTTGAAGATGCCAGATGTTGCACAGGAACTTAGGAACGCTACGCTACTTTGGTTCACAGAATCCTACTCACCTATATTTCTAACTTTGGCTGATACATATTTTGGTAAAGCACCTTAGAAATAACATTAGGCAACTCTAGAGAGCAAAAGAATTATTTCATAGAAGAGCATACCCCCTTGAGAAAAGTCTTTACCAAGCTATTAATGTTGAAGTCGAAAGCGGTTGTCTTCACAGGACCATCTGATATAATATACTTACTCTTTTCATCTTTAGACGTTTACTGCCCCTTTTTTTTCCAGCAAGCACTCTTTCTTTACAGAAAAAAGGATGCAAACAAGTTCTCTTGAACAGTTTTTCCAAACTATTATTTTACATATTCAGTTCATATCACCTCTTACCCATTGTCTTTCATGTGTAAATTCTCCCTGTGTTCTCTCCTTATGTTAGCTCTCTCCCTATTATCCAATACGTAACAGCTTTTATGTCTAATTATTTTTTGTTGATCAGTTCTTAATTACCTTTTGTTTTTTGAAGACAAAAAATGACAGACACCATTTCTAAGTTGAGGAGTTTCACAAGTTATGTACAAAAGAATTTCTTGAAAAGAAATACAATGATAGCGAGACATGCTGAAACCCAGTATCCAATAAACACTCCTAACTGCTTGCAATTAAAAACATTCATTACCACCTGTTTGTTTTTTTTAAACTACTGATGGCTTTTCAAACAGCTTTTTTTGGTTTTTAAAAACTGTCTCAAAGACAAATTATCTTTACAACACAGACTGTGCCAAGGTGGCTTTCTAGGTCTAAAGAATTCCTTCTTCGTGTTTCCACAAAATTTGCCATTACCTTTCAGGTAGAACAGACATTTACCTACAAACTACTGTTTTCATTTCTCTGAGTTACCTACATGGTTGTCTAAGACTGAACTACGGAACATTATTCCTCAGGGATCTCCAACTCCTGTCCTGTATTCAATGACACCATCTTTTGTTCAGTAAGAATTCCCCTCAAATCCCTAACACTCTCAATACCATAACTTTCATTTTCTGAGGAGTCCCTAGTTTGTGCTGTTCCTCTTTATTTTCCCTCATTGTCAAAACAGCTCCTGTAACAGTATGATTTTGATCACCTGAAGGGAAGGTCTTTACAATCTAACACTGGAAAGACTGTTTCCTCATTTTACAACTTTGCATGATCAACTGACTCTTACCTTGGATATCACACAGAACATTTTTTGCTTTGTGGAGAGGGAGGCCGAGAGGGAGGCCGAGAGGGAGGCCGAGAGGGAGGCCGAGAGGGAGGCCGAGAGGGAGGCCGAGAGGGAGGCCGAGAGGGAGGCCGAGAGGGAGGCCGAGAGGGAGGCCGAGAGGGAGGCCGAGAGGGAGGCCGAGAGGGCGCGTGTTTGAATTTTACCACTTGAAAAAGTGTATTTATATATCCAGAAATAATTCTACTTCTCTTAGAACTACAAAAAATAAAGGGACTTACCTTGAATAACATGAGAATTATCCTTCAGAAAGAAGTTATACAAATACTTGGGGATAAAAGCAGACATGCAGGCATATGCCAGAGCTGAAAGAATTAGAAAAATGTATAAAACTACAAAAGTAGAAACACCTAAAAGAGTTCATTATTAAGCAGACAATAAACATAAATACGTAAAATCAATCTATACACAAGAATTATATTGTAAAACATAAAACGGGCACATTCCTCATTAAAGAATTTTAAAAGCTTCTAAAAAGGTCTCCTTCTGTCACCAAGTAACCAATATAAAGCTGGGTGGACCTAATCTGCTCCCAGTTTATTTCCATACTTCTCTGTGCCAAAGTAATGAGATGATGTTTGGAAAGCCATGACAATGTTTGTATCAAAAAGTCAAGGTCCCAAAACATCTCAGTGGCTCCTCACACACATATCAAATAGAGATTAGAGGGTAAAAACTTAAGTGTTTATCCTCTTGATTAATTCCTGGGAACTTGCTGAGAGACAATCTATTGTAATACAATAGCCATGGTGCTAGACCACAGATGTAAAAAGAAATACGGGTTTGTCGTAAATTGTGCAAAGACAATAAATATAAAATATAATTTGGGAGTTTCTAAGCAAAACATCAGATTTATAGCAAATATGACATATGATCATGTTATAAATGAACTCTGTGTTACAACTGTTCTAGCACTGAAACCAATTTTTAAACATCCGAGCCAAATGTGTACAATGAAGTTCATAAACCAGAACACAAAATTTTACCTAATTCACTACTATTATGTTTTGCTTCAATGGGAAGGAAACCAGGTTCTACAATCAAACTGTATAGAAACATGTCCAAGAGCAAGAAGAATCTGTTGAAATATTTAAATGAGTACACACAGTAGGACTAATAGGAGTCATTGTCCTAAGAAACAAGTTTTCCCACACACAGACTGTACATAAAGAAAGGCAACTGCAAGAGAATAGAAGATTGGACTAGACCTATTCTGAACAAATCACATTCTAAGATACTAAAGGCCACATATCCAACACTGGTCTGACAAGCTTTTAGGCATTTAAAACCACCAGCAGCTTTTCTGAATATAGCTAGTCTGACAGGTTAACAGTTAGGTTAACAAATAACACATTCACATCACACAAGGCTTAACTACAGCTTCACTGAAAAGGACAAGTACTAGAGAAGCATTTCTTGCTTGTCTATAATCAAGGTTATTTGTGCTTTTTATTATATATTCATTACTGTACTTGGCAATATACAAAGGGTTTGAACCCCTGCTTGAACAGCAGTACACCACATACACTTTTCAAAAAACAACTATTTATTTTGACCTGCAGCAACAATAGCTTTAAAATTCCTTTGTAATGACATAAAGTTTCCATCTATAAGCAGGTGCGGACACATCTGTCTACAACGAGATCCAGACGACAGAAAGTGCTTCCCCTTCACCCCCAGCAGAAAGAGGTACTCACCTTCATTGTTAAAATTCAAGTACAGAAATGGTGCACAAAGAGAGTCAAGACCTAAAGAGAGAAAAGCCATGGAGAAATGGCATGAAGAGCTTATTAATTGTAATGCACAAGATAAATTCATTAATTTATCACAAAAATTTCACAACTGTGAAATCAATGCATGAAAACAGAGAGAATTTCAAATTGTTGAACTATAATGCTGAACTGACTATTCTGCCAAGGCTTCCAAGAAATGGAATTTACCATCCCAAGAACTCACTCAGTAACTTCTGCAGTTTTACCTTAGAATTGAGTAGTAAGGAACAGACTATTTTATTTTTTTTTTAAATAAAGCGACTGAAACTTAAGAAGAGTAAATATATAAGAAAGAGTGGGGCAAATTTGAATTACAAATTAAATATAAGTTATTAGGATCTAAATTTGCAATAACCCACAGATTCATTCTTCAAAAGAAACAGGAAGGAAAGCACTCAAAACAATTTGGGGGGGGAAGAGGGGGAGGTATTTATAAGTCAGCCATAGCTTTCCAGTTAATTATCTGACCTCACCGACTAGTAAAACTCACCTTGCCAGTACACCAAATCAGGATGGGAAACAACCCAGGCCTTCAGTACGCGTCTAAACTTTGCATGACCCTCTGGTGATGACAACAATTCATCATACTGATGGCAACGAGGAATATCAACTTCAATCTGCACCACAGCCAAGTATGTAATATAAAAAGAAATCAAGATAAGTGAGCTAGTACTACAGCAATCTTGCAACACCAGAGGTGGAAGTCACCAAAGAATGTAGGTCAGACCACCATCATAGACACAATCTGCTTCCTCCATCACTCTCCAAACCAAAAATGAAAAGGGACAGGGGACTAACAGCCCTGTCAAAAATAACAAGAAAAAAAAAGATTTTTTTTTTCTTTTTCCAGATTCATATTTTTAAAAGGGTTCTAATCCTTGAAAAAGGCAGAAAGCAGATAACTGTTACAGTTTTTTTCTGACACAACTTCTGGACTCATTTCAGGTGCTAATATCACTTTGCTCTAAAGGATAATCAAATCAGAATTCTCAGAATGTTGTACCCAATTTGATAGAAATTATTTCCCCACCCAGCCGAAAGGAACAGCTGTTGCTTGTGATGTCTTTTTATGTCTGGCAAGACTTCTTGGAGAACATAATTGCTTAAGAACCCATTTTTGTGAAGCACAGCTCACCTTATGGGATCTCAGGGTACACGGCACTATTTGGTACATGGCGCAACAAACATTCGATAAAAACAGGACTTTTAAAAATCCATCAGTAACATTGTTCACTACACTTTGCTGCTGCTACAGAAACAGTGATTCCGAAGTAAAAGAGGATTTCACTTTCCACATATTATAACATGAGTTAAACTACTTGTTCCTATCTGCTTTGCAAGATTCTTGCTACAGCATGAATAAGGCTAGAGGACAGGGGGAACCCTTTTAGTATTATCAGCCACATCTGCTGTAATAGCCAAATGACTGCAACTGGTAGAAAAGATCTTTGTATTACGTCAAGTGACAATATTTGATAACACTGGAAATCTTACTTGTCTATCTGTAGGAATCGGTGTGTCTTTATCAATGGCATCATATTTTGCTTGTATGGCACCCTAAATGTGGAAGAAGAATACTCGAATTTAGAAAGCCCTTACTAACATAAATGCATATTACACACTGATATACAGAAGTTGACTGTTTTTGTTAGGTGCTTTAGTTAGTACCTTTTTTCCCCTGGGAAAAAAATTCCCAAAGTACAAAAAATTCTGACAGCTGAACTTTAATAAAGACATCTTCATTTTGTTATAATTCAGGACGTATAGACCTTTCTGTGACTTTCTCAGTATGATCTTCAGTGATTTTCAGCAGTTTATGCAGAAAGCTATGTACTTGATACAGTTTTCCATTTTCAAGTTAAGAGATGTTCTTAGTTTAAACTCAGTGCTGACCTCAGCCACTGGCATTATCTCTGTAAAGGCACTGAATCCAGCTGCCTGTTAATTAATATTGACATTACCAGTATACACCACTCTTAAGTAGCCTGTCCTTGCATGAATCCCAAGATAGGCACGCTAACAAGTCCACCTTTAATGTTATGGGACAGGAGAACACCACCCCCACTGCACAGACAGTAAGGTAATGAAGTATGAGAACTGACTCAGCTCCCACCCCAGGCTACGACCCTGACCAGCAGTTGTTCTTTACCTTTACAGCTTTTTTTTTTGGTTATATTACATAGCGCACAGCAGATCACGTCCTAAGCTAAATATCCTAAATAACCCGGTATGTGTTATTTATAAGAACCTCTTTGCTGCACTACTGCAGATTGCAAGCAGGGTAGATGCAGAAGCTGGACAGCCAAGCAATCTCTGTGAGGTCCTCATTTCTGGGACATTCCTTTCTAGTCCTTTGTCCAAAAGGGTTACATTTAATTTATTTATTCTCCAGTCTTTGGGGGAAGTGCACTGGGTAGGTGAGAAAAACACATTTGATACGTTTCATCCTGTTTTGCCCAACTATTGCTGACTGGAGCAGAAGGATTCTAATTGCATTTGTCAAAGATATTAAAAATAAAAAACCCCCAACTGTTAACTACCAATTGTATTTAAACATTCTAGCAAAATTTGGCTGTATGGGTAGTATTTTTCCATCCCATAATCAAAATTAAAGGCAGTTAAGTTTACATACCTTCTCTGAAATCAAATATTCTAGACAACAAGCAAGTTTGTCTGAACATTATCTTTGTTCCTACAATTTCATGACTCATTTTGTTTGAAATTCTAGTAATTCTACCTCCTAAATCTTCAAATCCTTTCCAGCTTCCCTGTCAATCCCATTCCTATCCCATTCCCTCCCCAGTCAGTACCAGAACTACTGCCAATGCCCTCCCACTACTCTTACCTCAACACCCAACAGTGCAGCCCAGGTCATGCCTCTCAGAAGAGGAGGGATGTCAACCCTGGCTTCTTTCCAAATTTGGTTTTTCTTATATGGGTAGGCCTTCAAAGAGAAGAGATTAACAGCAAAAAAAAAAATGTCACCGTGTAACTGAAACAATTCAAAACCCAGTCCTGGGATGGTCTTTGCCCCAAAGGACAAATGCTGTCAGCTTGAGCAGTGAATGCAGATTTTAGAACAAGAAAATTTCATTCCTAGCTGGAAGGGCTGGACTGAGGACTGCTGTTTGATGTTAAAATACCCCCTCTTTCTCATTAATCTACTGACGTGCTTTGGTATATACTGGATATATAAATTTACTAATCCAAATTTTTATTAATTTTTTCTTCATTATATGTTTCCTTTCACACTATGTATCCCACTTTGTTTTATTAAACATTCTAGTTTATACCTTCCTAAGTCTGCACTTGATGATGCACATCAGCTCTCTCATTCTTAAGCAAGAATCCATCTCTCTGCATATATGTAAATTAGGGACTGGTATTTTCCCCCTTTGGTATAAAACACATATTTCTAACATGGCACTGCCACAGTAAAGACTGGTATTGTTTCCAAGTACCTTACTGCTTGAAAATGCAGAAGTGTTACAGGCATACATACACCTGTAACAGCTTAGTCTGTTATGAAATAAAGCATGCAGAAGTATTTTCTTCAGTAAATAACAGGTATTAGCAGCAGCTCTGTTTTCATGTGCATACTTTAATCTACTTTTATATTCATCACTACTTTCTCATATTTTTATTTTCTGTCTTCTGTTTCTGTAGGGCTTTCTTCCCCCATTCTCACTGTGGTCTCTTGTATCTCCGTTTCCTTTTTCAATTACTTGGTCCCTTAAAAATCCACTAATTAACGGACCAAAACCAATTACCCACCATCATAAAGATTCCGTACCTTCAACAGCCTGTCAAACAGGACAATCCTATTTAACTGGTACTCTGTGTCCCTCTCCCGGATGATCAGAGGAAGACTAGCAGCTGCAGACAGCTCATTACTACTATTTGAATGAGGTAAAGTTGACTGGCTAGAAAAAAAGAGTTAGGATAGTAGTAGTGAACAGAAAGAAAAACAAATAATTGTGAAAAAAATTAATATCCTGTTATGAATTTCTGAGTCAGAAACAATTTATAAATGGATAATTTTGAATATTCAGCACAAACAGATGATTTCCAGAACAGAGAAACAGGTGGGGATCCTCAGTTTGGCATCAGGGCCCTATGTCCACCAGTGCAGTGGGCTTATCAGCTCTTGTTGACTCCAAGAGCCGAACAAGGACATGTTAGGTTTGCTTTTGGAAGACAGTTGTGTCTAGCTGTGCAGTGTACCGCTCAAAGCTAAGAACTCAAAATTCAGCCCTTTATATATGTACAAACTTACACACATACTTACTCATCTTCAAGCAAAGGATAAAATGCTTCCCCACCAACATCTTTCAGTCTCTGAAATGAAGCACAAAAATAATTAACTATCAGAATGCTACTCCAAATTCAAGTGGAAAAATTTATTGGAATACAAAACCTATTAATTAGCAATTCATTTGCCAAATTTAGTAGCTTGCCTTAAGACCTAAGCGTTAGCTCAGTCCTCCATCAGCAAAGAAGCGTACAGCCTTTAATACTAAAAACTTTTTCTAATACAGGCTTTTTCAGTTGATGGAAGTTATTCTATCTGAAGATAACACTCATCTCATTCATAAACCTATTTCCCCCCAAAAGATAGTTTCTATGGGATGGATTAATAGATCAATAATATTACATAGCTCTTTTTCTTTTCCTCGGTTTTCTACATGGAAATCCTACCCAAGTAGCTGCAAACAACTTCACAACTTGGTTTTATGTTTTTAATCAGTTCAAGAGTTATGCAAATCCGAGTTCCTTTTAGTATCAGCATCTGAAAGCTGCACAGAAATACAGACACTCTCTGGAAAGGTGACAGACAAGCATGCCTGGACTTTTGCCTGAAGTTTTCTGACATCTTTGGTGCATCGTGATTAATGTTTAATGCCATCCTCCCTTGAGTGCTCTGTTTTGCAGTTCAATCCCTAACTTAAAGGCATACAGCACACAGCCTGTTCCTCCTGGGATTGACAGAACGGTTCATTCTCAGTTCATTCAGTACTGATCCTCTTTTGATTATAAGCATCATGCTCTGCTCTATGAAAAGTGTTTGAAGAATTGCGTAGGTTCAAAAATTTATTTCAACTAACACCGCAAGATTCAGGCTTGTATCTTCCCCAAAAGAAACTTCAGTATATACTTATCTGAGCTATATTTATAGAAGTAGGCAGCAATATCCAAAAATCACAGATTAAAAAGTTTAAAAAAGGCCTTAAAATCTGTCCATTTTTAGGAACTGCAGTAGGAGCTGCAGTGCATATTACCTTTAAAATAGCTGTTGCATATTCTTAACCTCCCCTCCACCCCCTAAACCCCACCCAAGCAAGCAAACCCAGTTCTTTGGTTTGTTTCCATGCATTTGTGTGAAGTGATGCAAAGTTCTACTGAAGAAACATGTTTCCACAGTATTTGCCACATTGCCCCCAAAGTTAAGGTAATGGTGGCAGAGACCAAGAATTCAGGAGTCATCTTCCTTTCTGTATTAACCCCTGTAATCATATGGAAAGGGTTTTTTTTGTTTGGTTGGGTTTTTTTATTTATAAGAACTGTGACAGAGTTGCATTTGCTTCTATAAAACGCAAGCTGCAAACAGTGCAGCATAAATTTCTAATTCTACAGCAATAAAGCTCAACATGTGCAAAGACATGTGAACAGTTAAAACATTTCAGTGATACATGCAGTAAATCTTGTAACTGATCATGACACCAAAATGACGAGTTATCATATGTTGATTTTCCACTGAAGATGGAAGCAAACTGCATTACTGCATTTTGACAAAATGCTTTGAAGTGATCTTTTGAACTAGTTGTTTAATAGCTATATATACACCAAAGATTAGTAATTAACTACTGGAAACTTGGTATTCAGCTTTAAGTATAAAGCCTTTAAGGAGCTGCAACTGAATTGAGTTGATCTTTCTTTTGAATATTGTGAGCCACCTACAGACAGGAATTAAAGAATGCAAGGCGACACTCACTGTCCAATTTAGCAATCGTGGAGAATATCAGGTACTACAGAACTATTTGGGCTACACCAGAATAAAACAGAAAACAAAAATAATGAAAGGGAGGGACACAGGAAGGAGACAGAAGATAAATCAAATTTAGTAAGCATTTGCAGACAAAGCAATTTAATAGCATAAATCAGAATCTGACTTGGACGTCAAGAAGTGTTCTCTTGGAATCAATAACACTGTCATTTGTAGGAACAGCAGTAGGAGCTGCTGTTCCATATTCCCTTTAAACAAATGTTTCTGCAGTGAAGACATAAGAACAAGTGCACAATATTCTTCTTACATTTCGGAGTTGGCACAGAGACAAAGTCACAGTTGTATCATCTAGGAGGGAACTTCTATCTCGTCCTTGCCCAAAGCTCTCACCATCTTCCAATAAAAAGCTTCAAAAGGGGGGAAAAAAAAAATAATCATGTCATTTTATAACTTAAGACTTAAGACTTGAGTTATAAAAAAATAGAAAATTCTTACATCAATAAGTTTCCTCTTTAGAACAAAATACTAGCTCTTAGAAGTACACTGTATTGACTGCATGGCATGAAACCTGCTATCAAGGGAACGTACAATCACCTTAAATTATTCAAACAGCTTTTGCTGTAAAAAGGCACATTTCAGGTTTTCTATAACTTTGGTTTGCACACAAAGGGAGAGTAATATGGGATTAATAATCCCTTTTATTCCTTGACCTGGCACAGATCAGGACTGCCATTTATTTTGAAAAGCAAAAATGAAACGTTGTCAAATGAAAGCTATTTCCCATGATGACAAAAACCAAGCAAAAGTCTGACCCAGGTCTTTTCTATTGCAGTCCATCTAAGGATACAAATGCATGTAAGAAAGAGTATGCACAAATTGTCTATTTGGTGATATTTTTAAAGCCAACAACATGACATTGATTTCTGGAAATTAAGATAACATTCTCAGTATCACTTAGAAGATGGAGTTATATTGCATTTTTGAAATTAACATCTCATCTTCAAGACAGATAGTACGACAAAAAATGAAAATGTTTTCCCCTCATAAGTCAAAAGCACGTGTGTTCACCTATGGGTACAGAAATAGGCAGTCCCTCAAAATTTCACACTAATTTTGCCACCAAAATATCACTTAAAATCTAGCTCCATTTTTTTTAAAGCTATTGAATTTTGTCTGTACACTGACTTCATGTGTTTTTAAAATCCAGAACCAGCAAATTGATCTATACGGACACATAATTACGCTTATTAAGATCAGATTGTTTGATTAAAACATTAATATACTACATAAAAATGCAACATGTGCAACAGTAAGATAAAAGTAGTAATGACTAGAATGGTATTACAGAATTGTAAGTCATAAAAACAAGCATTTAAAAAAAAAGTAATTGGCTAATCTGCTGAATAATTGGGTTGACCATTCAGCACTGCTGCCCTGTCAAAGAGAATTCAGAATGTGACAATTTGCAACAGAACATATTAAATTAAATTACAATTACAGATACGCTGTTGAAGCCCACTGAGACATTTTTACTACAACTTAACAGTATCGGAAAGCGTGCTAAGTTTAGGGACTTCCAGTGCAGTATTTTGCACTTGACCTACATTTCTTCAAATTTCAGAAAGGAATATGAAGTGCTGGTAGGCAACAGATATAAGGCACTCAAATAATGCCTTAAATTGGGTACGAGAGGAAGTGACATGATTTTCTGCTGAACATTTTTCACACAGACAGGTCTTGGAACTAAAAACCAAGCCAAAATGTTCTCTCAGAATCATTGGCCTTCTCCATCCACCCTCCTTTCCCTTAAAGTGCTTCTCCTTCCTTACTTGGGAAGCGTGCAGACAGGTGGCTTCGATCGAATGATTTCCTTGTTGACAAGTTCCTTCTCCAAGTCTCCTCCAGCCAAACACCAGAGATAATAAACCTCTTCAATTGATCTTTCTGCTAGGTAATCGCTATCCTCATCTACTAGGAGAAACCACATAAAAATAAGTTGCAGCTTTTTAGGCAGTTTGTATTTTTTCCCAGCACTCTAAACACATGTTGTCAAAAAAACCAACTATTATGTTCGAAAGGTCCTAGACCTTAATGTGAAGTTAGAGGAAAAGTGATCTTCCCTTTGCAAGTGCCCTTTAGGAAGATTTAAGGGAAGAGCAGATGGCCAGAAGTCAGAAAAAAGCAAGTAGTTCTGCTGTATGCCTTGGTGCCAGAAAATAGAACCAATCAGATCAATACGTTGAAGTGGGGACTTTTGCTTCCTGTGCATCTTTTAAAAAAGAAAAACTAACCGAACCAAACACTATTTTGAACACAATACAGCGCTAAGAGTAAAAATACGAAACTAGTGATTCATACTGAGTAGTTATAATCTATCTTCCCCTCACATACCATTCCTATACTAACAAGGTATAAAATCTTAAGTCTCCAAAAATTGTATACTGAGATTTTCTAAACATGTAGAAATCTCTGAGTTCATCAGAAGAAGTTAATGAGGACTTAAAAGTGGTAACACTTTCAGCATGCTGTAGTTTTAAAACTCAGAAATGTTAGCTTTTTTTCTAGAATGCCACCTCTTTCACAAGAATTTAGTTTTCCAATACTTTCAAAAAATCATGTCATGCTATGATCCAGCAGAATTCAATTACCAATTCACAACACAGTTTAGTGAAAAATACTACCTAGCACACGCGTATGTCCAAATTCTAAAGGCAAAAGATTAAATTGATATTCCAAACTGGACTTGACTACTAGTGACAGCTATTTATTCCACGAGGCTGAAGCACAAAATGGAGATGGCCTCCTTTAACTTGCAGACATACATCAAAACATGTTTGCCCTTATCTCCGCCCATTAAACTACTTATTACAAGAATGTAGTATCGTAACATTTCATAGTTTCTCTGCAACAAAGTATTCAAAGAAAATGCAAACCCATTTTATTTTCCTTCCCCCTCCAGTGACATTTATCCCACCACCTGCTTTTACCTTTACATAATTGACTTATGTCTTCAGGAAGCGTTAAATTAGCACACCTTGGAGAAGATGAGAACAGACCAACAGGTTTGTGGAAGGGAGGATATACTGAGGATACTTCACTGAACAAACTGTCATGCAGCAATTCCTCTGGAGTTGGCCTTGAATTAAGAAAAGAGACTAAAACACTAAGAGTAAAGTGCTTCCAAAAATGTTACATTTCAGGAAGAAATGTCCCCAGTGACGAATAGTAGCAAGTTATTTTAAATTATATTGCATCTCAGAAATTTTAACAGCAAAAAATGTCTACCGATTTTGTTCAACTCACGATGCATTAACACACCATGTCTGTTTACAGCCCAAGTCCAGATCTTGCCTTCATTTAACGTACATAGCAACTATTTTATTAATTACCCTGAAATTCCTATAAGCAGAGATGGAAGAATGCAAATGCAAAGCCTTGATTAAAGAAGAAAAGCATAAATCAGTTTTCAGAAGAACGCTGTGGTGGACTGACATAATGAAAAAGTACTTTGAAAGAAGAGATTTGATGAAAGCAGCCCTTATTCTGGCTACAATAGAGCTATCATAACTATCATCAACTTCCAGATATGAAACCAGTAAAAGCTTAGAACTACAAATGCCTGAATAGTTTTCCCCCAAAATACTCAGATTCAATCTCAATGTTTTGCATACTTGATTTCCGCCCCCCTCATTCTTTTCCTTTAAACATTGAAAAGCAACAAAACCAAGAATTTCTTATAGGTAGCACAAATCTTCAGCATTCCAAAAAAAGTTCAGCAACAGGTCTTCTAATTTCAGAGTATCCCAGCAGAGTTTACTAGGCTTTTGGACTGAATACTTACCTCTTAGAAGGCTGGAATGTAAGGCATTTCTTCAGCAGAGCTATGATATTTTCAGAAAGGTCCTGGAACATAAGAAAAATACAGAAGAGGTCTGTTTATTACCATTTTAATTCAGCAAGCCACTTAGCTCATAATTAACTTTTAACATACAGCCTATTTCTTTGAGGGCAATCAGATTTCACACCTACACATATGAGGTTAGCTGGGTCAGACCATAATGCTGGGGAAGTAATTTTTCCTCACCCCCTACCCCTGCGTTTGCTTTGAAGGAAAAAAGTCTGAAAAATTTGCAATGTATGCAGCTTTTTAATTTTATTTTTTAAATTTAGATACACTGTACCCAGCCTGAAACAATGCAGTACCTGGGAACTCCCTTCTGATAATAGTCAGAATCCTTTTACACAACGCCTCAAAACAAACAGAGAGTAAAATTCAGTAATTAATTTTGGGGGTGTGGAGGAGTTGAACTGCATAAACCTACACTATCAGAATATGTAAAGTGGACCAGATAGAAGACTAAATTTCTAGAAGAGAAATACATAACCCCCAACAATTTAAAGAAAATTCATAACTTATTAAACTATCCAGAGAGCATTAACATTTACTGAGACTGACAGTAATTTTAGGAAAGAATGAATATTACCCAGTACTGACTATTTGAAAGAATTTAGATATATAGTTTAGACTTCAAAATTTTTCTTCATACTGCAATACATTTAGTGACTAAATAAGCTAAAATATATATGTGTGTGTGATACTCTGCAACAATAATAAAATGTTTTGCATAAGACAGCATGGAGGAGCAAACTAGTTCCACAAACCTTAATAATATCAAGGCAACCATGTTCTTCAGCCAATACAGTTACAATATCATCTACGCAGCCTTTGAAGAAAACAAACAGAACGAAAAAAAAAGGTAAAGACTACGAAAAAAATGATACCAATTAAATAGGATATGAGATGAAACCTCCCCCCACTAAAAAGCACTTAACTCTGGCTTTTTATTGACATTGACACGTCACCTGAAAGTGAATTATCAAAATTAGAAATGAAAATTATTATCACCTATGCAGATAAAAAAATTGAAGCCTAAGAAAGTTAAGCAGCCCATCTAATTTTACAGTAAAACTCTTTTTGCAGGTTTAGTAAATCCAGAGTTTTGGTGTCTGCCAAATAAATTTAAACAGTCTTTCCACTTCCTAAAAAAAATAAAAAAATCCTGGAGAGAACTTAAAAATATCTGCATATAGAAGCTCAAAGTAATTTTCATTTTCTTGCTACTTGCAGATAATACTAGCAGTATTTCTTAACTTGTTTTCAACACATCATTGAGAAAATAATTCCCAAGTCAGGACACTGAATGTTTTTCAGTGAACCAGGGTTACCAATAACTTGCGTTCAACTTGAAGGGGACTGAAGTGCTTCAGGAAGCTTTGTTAACAAATCACATATCAAAACAGTCAGAATTTCAGCAGCCAAGCACTAACTGCTGAATGAAAAAGATGTCTCTACTGACAGTAACTTCAACAGTATTACTATTTGCTCTGGATAATAATAACTTACTGATAAAGCTTCAAATTGCAAAATCACATCCTTCCCCTCCCCGTGGTTTATACATAAACCCCAGAAGAAATCAAGTTTTAAACCCCACAAAATAGTCCCACTTTCAGACCCATTTACATTAAGTGGAAATTCCACCTCTACAGTAACATTTTATAGTTTGTATGTGAAGCCAGAAACAAAAGCCTGGATGCAGTAATACGCTTCTCAGCTCTCTTTTTACTTTCTGTCTTCTTATTTGAGTCCTGCTTCTCCCTGCTGAGGATTTGGTACACAAGCACTGATTGTGCGGGAACAGTTGTCTTTAGTGTCATATAATTACTAACTCATTACAGAAACCTCCTGCAACACAAAACAACAAACAACCATCAAAATTAAACTTTCCTAAGCACGTTTTTTTATACTTTGCCCTTACTCTAACATTCCCATGGCTCTTCTGCAAAGTTATTTTTCCTGGCACCCACCTCTGTACCTTCTCTAGACAAGCAACCTTGCCTCAAGTGCCTATTTAATTCTGGAAATGAAAGCTGAGAAACGTAAAGTGCCTTAGGTCTGAGCATCACAAGCTGACTAGTCTGTAAAGCTCTAATTATGGAGCTGCTTGGAAACTTAAAAATTTGATTTTGTGCTACTTACCTAACATGATTATAAACTTCAATCTTTCTGCTATCTCCAAACTCTGGAATAATTTTCTCCCCTAAATGAATAACAAAATCAAATCAACTGTTGAATAAAAATATTTAGATAGCATACACGCCAACGTATACACGAAGACAGTGAAAAAGGTTCTACACATCAATTTTAGTTTTACGAAAACTATCTGTTAGAACAGAAAACATTATTTACTCCAACTATAGCAGAAACTGTTTCATGCAATCATAAAGAAAAAAAAAATGTATCATTTATAATGCCTCCTAACTGGAACAAATGCAAAGCCCAAAAAAATATGCAAAACAATGCCCAAAGCTACCTTAGCAAACCTGAAAGTTTATTATTAATTCACTAACAGGCTTTCAAAAACTGTCATTAATTACTAAACATGCTAATCATTGTCGCTTGTATTATTACACAGTGCTTTTGAAAAGTCATCTGAAAATCCCTTTAAACGTGTTTCAAAAGATATCATTATTGCATTTTTAAGAACAGGTACTTATTCAAAGGAATAAGTAATGATCTATGAATGCTATGCAAATTTACAGAAGAGCAGAATATGCAAAAGATGACTATTTCCAATGTCCTGATCTAATCACTACATAAAACAGGTTCTTGACCATGCAATTTTCTGACAATTTCGTTATGTTATATAATATGGCTAAATATCTATATTGAGGTATTTACTAGGTCATACCTCCCTACAGAACGTTACTACCTTTGAATGAAAGAAGTCCAGTTTAACGTATACAAATAATAAAGATTTTCCTGTCATAATTTATTTTAACTTCTAGAGTCAAATAAGCATTTTACAAATAAACCCTTAATTCTGTACAGAAGCTCTTTAAACGCTGGTGATAAGGCAGATTCTCCCTCTTCCTCCTCTCCATGAAACTTTAGTAGTTTCTCATCCTTTCCAAGGAGAATGAAGGCATAACATCTATGGTTATTTCATGCTTAAAAGCACAACGAGACCACCACCACCAACAAAATCTAGAGAGACTTCTTGACTCAGAAGCTATTCCTTGCTAAGAATTTCATCATTCAATCACATCATTGTGGTTTAACAGGCAGCTGCCTTTCATGGTTAACACATACACTCATACCAAGCCAATATGCATCCTACTACTTGAACCACCACCAACATTGTCCAGGTAGGAATGCTAACATATTCTGGTATCTGGACTCGGGTGATGGGCAAAGTGTCATTAGCCCCATACTCAAGAGCAATCAAGTTAATGCAACTATTCCCCAAGAATCACAATCAAGAGAATTATCGTCTTACATACCACACAAAGCTCAAATAATATTATACCAAGAGACCACAGGTCTGATTTAGGGCCAGAAGGCAGAGGCTTCTCACACTGAGTATAATCACTTGGTTTGACTATTCCCTGTGCAATTACTTCAGGTGCCAGATATGATGGGTACCTAGAAAGATGCAGTGACATTAAGTAATATCCTGTCTGCCCAAAAAACTTACATTTCAGTTACAGTAATCAAAATAATTTTGCATTCTGAAAACTAGAATTCATAACAATGCAGATTGTTCTATTTTATTCAGTCAAAATCTACACATTGCAGCAAAGTTTCACCCCAGTTGCAAATTACACAGTGCCTGCCACATAAAAGGGCAAATCTCAATCACTAGCTCTGTCTTTTTGTGAGAGCAAATAACAGCAGCTTTCAAAATAGTATTTCTACATATCTCAAAGAAAATGTATATTGAGGTTCAGCACTAGTACATTAAATAAATGTATCCTAGACCCATATTTGGAGGCGGTGGCAGTACTGCCTTCCGTTGACAGTGTTCCCATCAAATAACTTTTGAATTTGTAAAAAAAGTAACAAAAGGTGTTGAGGACATATTCTACCTGCTACTACGTAATTTTAAAATAACATTATTGCTTTGTCTGTCAACAATGCATTATAATACCTAAAAAAAAATAAAAATAAAATATCTGAAATCACCTTTTGAAGGGAAACATCATGACTTCTTTTTGGCAAATCCTTAAGAATCAGCTCAGTATTTCAATTGCTAACAACATGACACCTCAAAACAACAAAAAGTGGCAAGGAAACACAGCAACAAAGCATGTAACTTTGGCTAGCCAATAAGATCACTTGAAAATTAATCACAAAACAATAAAGAAACAAGAGGCCTATGGTCATGTGCAATAGCAAAGTACTGACTGTTCTGACTGCTTTTTCCTAAATTTGAAATTAGCCTGTACCTCCAGAATCTGAGTCACAGGGAACTACTAGCACTTGAAGGCAAATCTAGGCAGTAAGGACTGACATCATAGTTACAGTAACATGCTTGCATGGTACCCATAATCTGTCTTTCATTAATTTCACCTAGTCAGATGATAACCTCTTCAGTGACATGATCAAAATCTTTTGTGTAAGGGGTGTATGCAACAAATATGAAAACAGGAACCTATAACCTGTGCATCCAACACATTTTTGAAGATGATTCCTCAAAACATATATTTCCTGAAAACGTACATCCCTGATGT
This sequence comes from Chroicocephalus ridibundus, assembly GCF_963924245.1. NCBI lineage: Eukaryota > Metazoa > Chordata > Aves > Charadriiformes > Laridae > Chroicocephalus > Chroicocephalus ridibundus. Next base: position 27,105,522 of record NC_086288.1, on the reverse strand, counting down.
ATTTCTATTGTATAGTTACATCCTTACCCTATAGGGAAATCAACATCAACACCTTGAGCAGTCATATGGTAGAGTCCAAATTTAGCCAACTTCACATGTCCCTGACAAGGAAAAAATAAATGATCAAGAGCAGCAAAATCCAACATTGGAAGAATCTGTGTTTAAGTTCAAAAAAATAAGAAATTCAAGTTGCATTAGCTGTCAGAAGGCAGATACCTATAACAAGTCACCCTCTTACATTTCTGTCTATTATGAAGAACTCCACTGCAAGTTAATAAGGTGCTTATTTCTAATGCTTTTGCTTTCCAAGAGCATTAAGTAATTACCCTGTTTGGAACACACAAGAAAATCAGTATATTTTCAGTAAATTAAAAATGCTTAAATTCTCTACTGAACATTTTTCCTGTTTGAAAATTGTTCAAAATCCTGTTTGAACCCTAAAACTCCCTAAGCACTACCACTATTCCCTCACCTTTTCCATTTACCCAGCCTTGCTCCTCCAGTCCTTCCCATCAACTCATTACTATCTTGCTCTCCTTAAGTGTATCAACACATATTTCAAACAAACAAGTTTTCCAGGTGCTTGCTTTTTTTTTCTGTGGAGGCAGAAAGTTAACACCAAAGCAACAGAAAATAGTCATAGAGGTTAAACTGAGATATTGTTTCTGCTGGATTCTGAATTATACTCAGCCAGCCTGCAGATGGTGCAACAGTGAAGGCTACATCAGCAAAGCTATTCAAAGTGCAAGAGAAAAGTTTAGAAGTTTATGGTCTCCTGGCCCCCTTCTGTTATTTATTGATTTTAGGACTATCTTAAAATCCCAAAGTACTTTTGCTTGTTCAAGTATTATTATTTTTGTTTACAGGTATATAAAAAAAGAGCGTTCCTTCCTTCTTTCCTTCTTCCTCTTTCTTTCTGCCTTCCAAGGGGAGGATCTAGCTACTCTATCTAAACTGAGTAAGAAGGAGAAGGAAAGAGGGGTTATGTAGACAGGCTTAGCTGTCAGTTTAAATGAAGCTACTGCTCTGGGTACAACAGCAGCTATCCATTTCTCTCAGCTTTTATGAGCAGAACCTGTATTCCACACTGCCAACTCAATAGTCTGTGACAACAGAATTGACAGACACTGGAATTTCAATAATTTAACATGAACAAAGAAACATGTTGATATCTTAAAAGTCAAGTATCAGATCACCATGAAACACAGGAAACATTATTAACAGCTAATCCGCCAGGAACAGCTGAAGGTCTTTTAACTAATTACAATGACAACAAGTAGACTTAGACTATAACCTTAAGGAGAAAAGGGTGAAAAAAGTAGTTTGGGATAGAAGACAATGGGAAAAGAGAAAAATAAAATCTGAAATACATTTGAAATTTAGGATAGAGGGGAAAACTGTAAGCTCTTTGGTTTTTATGTGTTGGGTTTTTTTTTTAATTAAAAAAACAAACAACAGCCACCACAACAACCAATGTCTTTCCAGATATGCAATTTTTCCCTATCAGAAGGACTGTGAGTGCCCAGTCTCCGTATATGACATAGCATGCTAACTGTTGGCAGCAAGAGGAAAGAACAAAAGTGAAACAGAAACATAGATTTATTCCTGTAATTGTACCTTTCGATCCAAAAGAATATTGCAAGGGGAGAGTGCTCGATGGACCATTCCATGTTTGTTCATATATTGCAAACCTTGCAAAACCTCATACGCTATGCATAAGATCCTTGAAGAACTGCAAAAAACAAACAAATAAACGAAACACATTATACTGAATGGTGCCCTTTTTAAGTTGTAAAAATGTAGCATTCCACAGCTATTTCAAAGGCAAGTGAGACATTTACAATTCCAGAACAGTTTAAGGGATCAACACCGAATATGGTAGGATATGCTCAGTGACATAAACAACTCCTCAATATTGCACAACGAGGCTTCTTCACCCTGAACTGGTCCTTAAAAACATCATAAAATTGTGACAAAGTATAAAATATTATCTGCAATAGAAACTATTAGATATACCTCAACTAATTGGGGGAAAAAAAAAATCCCACCCCTTCTTGATTTTTTTGTTCTTCCTAAGTCTGATATTGGTTTTCACGGAAAAGTTCAACTGAACAAAACTTTTTGAAACTCCAATGTTAACTAAAGCTCATCTAGAAGATAGTGTAGAGGCACAGCTAGATCACACCTATAATCTTCCATCATCTCAACATCTAAACCAAGAAAGAAAAGAAAGGGCGGAAAACTTCATTTTCACATTTTGTTTTACAAGCTTAGAAGCATCAACCTAACTGTCTTTAGAAAGAAACAATGAAGTTTACCATCCAAACTGTTTTGACATAACTATGTATTTTGACAAAAGTTATCATTTACTGTAAGAACTGATAGCCCTAAAGAGGAGTTTCTGTGAGCAAGTAAACAGGAAGTTTGTACAGAGACCACCAGTATTAGGCTTCCAAAGCACACCCAAAATAAGAACAAAAGGCACAGATTAACGTCACCCAGAGAGATTCCTTTTAACTTTTTACCCATCTCATTGTCTCATTTCCCGCCCACTCCCCCTCAGAGGACATTTCAGGTCTGTTTGACAACTTTATATCTGTAGACACTGGTTTACAAAACACCCAGAAAACAAAGCATATCTGCTTATAAAGGCCTAACTTTACATCTCCAGTTTTATTATTTCATTGTTAAAGAATAACATACAATAGTATTCTGGACAAGGCTCACCACCTTCTCTTGCTTATTAAAAGTTTATGCAACAGCAAAATGAGGGGAAACATTACAGACTGGCAAGAGTGACAAGCCAACTAGCTGACTAAACACCAAAATTAATTTATTTATTAAAGCTTTTTTAGCTGCTTTTCATACCTGGTGGAATGCCAGAACTTTGTCACAAGAGTAAAAGGCTAGATTTTGACAAAGCCACAATTCCAACAATTTCTGAGACTAGGACAGCACAGAAATACTGAAAAGAGCTGTTTCAATAATAGTCTAAGGCCACCATTATGTTACCTTACATGGAGCTATGCTCTAGACGCTAACCTTTTTCCAAGAAGGAGAGCTCTATACTACTTTACACTAATTGTGAATATACACTTTTAAGTTAAATTTTAAGCACAAAGGGAATCTACTCTAACATACATCCACACTGCTCTATCTTAGATCATAGCATTTGGAAGTGATTCTCAAGGTCTTAGCAATTCAACCAAAACCACATGGCCAATAACCACAAAAACAAAACAAAACCCCACAACCATCCCGCTCCTTCCTCCCTGGCACTTTTTCTTCCCCATCCCTCCCACCCCCAAGCTATATAATACACCACAGCACCAGGCACCACGAGCTGTGCAGTGGTTTCTCGCAGTCGTTCATGGGCAGACATACAGCTGTGGTAAAAAGTGTATCTTACAAGCCTTCAGCTTCCCTCTATAGCTTTTTGCCCACAACACAAATATTAACAATAATGGTTGCAAAGAAAATTCTCTCTCACACTTTTCGCACAGCTTCGCAAAACGAGACATGAAAAATAAGTGAGAAATCATGCTTCCAGTAAGGAAACAAATGCATGTGAACAATTAGTACATCATGAGGTATTTTAGCCTAAAAAGTATTTCTTTGTATTAAAAATAAAAGTAAATATAACGTGCAATTTTGTGGCTTCTGTGCCTGAGGAGTGCAGTGTGCTCTGGTGGCACTAGGGGGCCTCAGCCACCCATTTATTCTCCCCGTTCTCCTGCAATTCATAAAAATAGAATCCAGGCAAATGCCTGAAAATCCTGCTTTTGGATTCTTTGCTCTTTATGATAAATCCCCCATGGCGTTACAGCGACAAGCAACACATGAATGATAACTATTTTTCATTGCACATTAGTTAGAAGAGGCTTAGCCGAAAAGTAAAATTACTGGAAAGAAAATTGATTCTGTTTCACCTCAAACCAGGACACACAAAATTCTCAGCGTTCTTAAGCTCTTGATGCCACCCTGCTGGGCAGAAGTGTTCAGCCAAGCACCTCACCCTGCAGCTGAAGCATGTACACCACCTCCCCAGGACAGAGGGAACTCTGTATAACAAGCTCTTCATAGTGCTATTGCACATTACCTAGTTCTTACTTCATTTATTAGGTAAAACACACTGTTTGTGGTTATTACCTGTGAGATTTGCATTTAATTGCAAAGGGCCCGACAACAATTCTCCTTGCTGTTATCAAGCACAAAAGATCTCTCTGCTTTAAACTCCCCAAGGCCAAATTCAACAGCAGTCCCTTGCCTCACTGGAGATGGCTACCAAGGCTACCCCCTCCCTTCAGTGGGGATCAGCTCTTTCCCAGTTTCTACAGCCACTGTCAACACCGCAAGCATTGCAACGGGGTTCTGCACGTGCATAAGGTGCACTCATGAAGCTGCTTCCAGGCTTCAGGTTAAGTTGATCTTTAAAAAAACCCCACATATAGGAAAAAACCCCACAGTCTTTAGTGAGGAATACATTCATAATACCCAATATTGGTGGCAACATCTGAGCATATTGAGAAACTTTTCCCCTGATTATCTGGAAGCCTATTTTTTAATAGGCTAGCTAGTGTCAAACTATGAGATATCTAGAGGAGTGGAGTAGTTTAGGCACTAGGGCTCTTAAACTGCAGAGGTATCAGCACCCTCCTTTAACAGCAGGTGGAGGAAAAAACCAACAGCAACAGCACTAGAAACAACACAGGAGAAAAGGTGACAAAATGGAAGCACGGCACCATGCAAGTACCAACCATGCTAGAACACTGACCTAAGGAGAGCCGTAATGACAGTGTATGGCATTGAATACCCTGTTCATCGCAGCAGCTGATGATCGTGGTTGTGACTTTAAAGTATTGTGAAGCAAATCATTCCATTGCTCAAGGGAAACATGCTAGGAGGCAGTAAGTAAAAGCATGTAAGTGTGAGATGCACTTCAAAAACTGGCAGATCTGAAGGGGCACTAGTTGTCTTCAGTTTCCTAGCTCTCCTAACAAGATTTGTTTTAAAGTTCTTTTCCTCTCCGCCAACAGGAGAAAGAGGGAAGAAACAGGACTTTCTCTGCAAAAGGAGCACTTCACAGACAGAAAAAAAAAAAAAAAAAGAAGGCATGGTCTCTCTACAACTACCCTGACATTTTCAAGGAGCAGGCTTCATTTAAATCCTCAATCTGGATACCAACAAATCTACTCAGCTGTAGCCTACTCAGCTAGGCTTTTGAAAAGGGCTTCTCTTCAAGTGACAGGATTGCACACTGATGTAACAATCAAACTGATTGGATTTAATCATTGCCTGCTTTTTTCCTGGCTTGGAGAAGAAGAAACATTGCCATGGAAAGGGGCCATTTTTGTTCCTTCGTTCTAGAAATTAAGAATTAAAAGAACATAAGGATTAAAACCAATACCTGGTTTAGGTCTGTAACTTGAATGTACAGAACCATAGCAAAGGAAGCATGAAGAATAACTGAATTCCTCCCTCAGAAATTCACCTTGTAGGTAAGGAAAAAAAAAAACTCTACAAGTTGATATGAGCAAGTTCAGCCAACAGTACAAAACCAGCATGGTTCAGAGAGGCATGTGCATAGCATTTGTGGGTGGAGAGAGAAGAGGACTTAAAAACCCACAAAAATGAGGATTGTTTTATTACCTCCAGAATTTGTCAGACCAAAAGCTATACCAGACAAGTGACTAATTTCCACGCTGTAATAGTACACAGGTGGCTGCATTGTGTCCTTCACAAAAAACATTAACTTTTCTACTTAGCAGTCAGCCTGATCTCCAACCTGTTGCATTCTTACTGTTAAGGACACAAAGCCATTTTCTGGAAGTTTACTTCAGGAATAATGAACCTAACCTGTCAGGAAACAGATGTTTTAGCAGAGTTTCAATGTCTTGTGGTGCTGCAGACCTACTGATTGCTGATTGCTTAGGACACTTTTGTCACTTTTTGGATTCATACAGAGGAGAAAAAAAAAAGGAAAAGATTCTTCTTAGCTTGCCCGCTATAATCTTCCATCTGACTGAGAACAGCTTCTGGGCTAGGGTGAAGGGGAAAAGTTATACTAGAAAAAATTGGCATATTGAGAGTCTTACCTGTCTTCAAAAGGATCACATACTAACAAACAGGGTGAGAGGGAAAGAGGGTTTTATCAGGAACTAAGTAAAGACAATAAGCCCCTAAACTAGTTAGTGGAATGGAGAGCTAGGAATGAGTGTACTCACCCAGTAGTGACAGAGCAGTACCTGGGAACAAACATCTAGGGAGAATTGCCCAAGCCATGGGTCAACATAAACATAAGATCAAACAAAAAAGGAAACACATGTAGAAATCAGAAAGTTTGTGACAGAAAGGTGGGATTCTGAATTGTTGGGGGGGGGGGGGGGGAAACCAACCAAACAAAACTACCCCACACAAACAAACCAAAAATATGTATTATTCAGTTGGAATGGTTATTTATAACTTATTATTGGTGATTGAGAACAATAATGTAGCTGCCTGTAGAAGCAGAAAGCTGGACTCCAAGATAGGATGCTCTAGGAACAAACAATACTCTGCAACTGATTACTTCCCTTTTAGGTAAAATTTCTCATCTTCCTAACCCTACAAATGGTCGTACTAGCTCAGACCAAAAACTATTTGAGACCACTATCCTGTTTCCAAAAATTATGACAAGCAAACACCCAAGAGAGAGGGAATACAGAGCAACCATATATGATATCTATGCTCACAGAATATCACCCATGAGTTACTGTGGAAATGCACAGACACTGAATATTCTGTTGGTAAGATCTCCTTGCTGTCTGTTTTTTCATGAGGTTCTCTTCATGGTGCTCTGTTGCTCTAACTTCCAGAAAGCCAATTTTAAATTTCAGCGTCAAGGAAAGAAAACAATTGCCTAACTCCAGAGTGGGAAAAGTGATTTTGGAAAAATGCATTTGACAGCCAGCAGCCGTAGTCCCTACATATACCAGAGATTGCTGAAAGGAAAATAAAAACTACTTGATGCATGACATCTTGAATACTTAAGAACAAGAGGAATGCAGATCATACAGTTGGAAATCAGAGATGGGTGGGTAAAGAGACTTGACCTATTAAACTGTTGGAATAAAAGAATTCCAACATGAGAAAAGAAACAATGAAAAGAAAAGGTAAAATTTCAGCATTTATGTTAGTATCCTGGAAGTTACAGGTTCACACAGATTTCTTTTCCTCCAGTTTAAAAGAAAATTAATGCCAATCTGAACATGAATTCACTGTATTCATCACATCACAGAAGTGCATTCATGGCATTAACTGGAAATGCATCTTCTCCATCCTTTTTTGGTGCTGCAATAAAATAGTTTCACATGATGGAGTAACTAGGTATGTCAAAAGATCTTCCTGCCTGCTTACTGTCTCCAGTCCTACCTTCTCCTAGACAAAGCAGTCTCCCCTTTTGATGACTTTGATCCAGGCGGCTGTAGCTATTACAGTGTAGTTAACCAGAACACAAAGATGTACCTGGACAGCAGTACAGGAGCAAAGATAACTGGGGCTGGAAGCAAAGTGGAGGCAGCAGCAATATCTTGGAGACAGGAGAAATATTTCTGCTTGTTACAAATGCATTTGTAGTATTTTTTAATTGGTTATGGCCAGCTGTGTATTTCACTTTTTTATGCTATTGTAACAGTCAACATTGAGTACCTAATCCATTTTGTAAAAGGAAGAAAGCTGTGCCTGGATAGTACTGAAAGTGCAATCAACACTTAATGGACTATTTTGAGTAAGAGCGTTTCATCTAGTGAAATGAACAGAGGTCCCACTGGAATTTGAAGCAACACAGGACTGGCACCAGAAAGCAAGCCTCATCACCTACTTAACTGTAGAGAACCCCCTAATTTTTGTACCAACTGGAGACATATATGTGGATTAGTGTTAAGTAATGCTTCTTCAATGCAGTGGCAAATCAAGGCAAGAGAAAATTGATAACAAGAACTAGAACTATTTTGACTTTCCTCAGGAAGGCAGAGCAAGACCAAATGGGATAAGATTATGCTGATGATACCACGTTCCAGAGTTCCTCTTTCCTCAGACTTACAACTCATGGGTACGTACACAGAAATGCAAGCTTAAAGAAGTCCTTTATCAAATATGTGTGTCTTGTTTTAACATTGTATTACTGCTGTAAACAAGTAAACTCTAGAGGAAGAGAATCTCAGCAACCAGGAGTCTTAAGAAGCTTATGGCACTGATAACACAGGAGCAAAAACATGGGTTCCTCTTCCAAAGAGGAGTGTCAGACAGGGTCTGCCCTGAGGAAGCACACCAGAGCAACACAAACCACCAATGTCATCAATCACTACCCCAGAACTTGTGAAACTAACATGCATTTGGAATCCAGGAAGGAGATTCATCACAAAAAATTGTGTCTGTTCAAAGTGGAACGGAACCAGGTTGTGAACAGATGTAATGTTTCTGAACTCATAAAAGTGACAATATTTCAATACAAGCAAAACTATAAAACAAAGAAAATGACATTTGCAGTTAGTTCCATTACCACCAACAATGTGGACAGACTGCTTAGGAGTGGTGTGGCCAAGTGGTTACAGCAAAGGATAAGGTTTGGGTATAATCCCAGCTGAGACAATCACTACACTGACCTCAAGAAAGCCATCTGACCTCCTTATGCCTCAATCAACCAGCTGGAAAACTGGATAAAAAGCAGGACTGGGTTGAAAAACAGATGTGCAGATAAATTGGGTCTTCCTGGGTAAATAAATTACAAAATACCCTATACAGAACATAAAGCGTTTGATGCAGGTGGGAATGGTTTATTTAGCACTTTATTATGTGTTTGATTAAAAAATGGCACTAGGGACCAAGATTGTAAACACTGCCAATTTACTTGGAAATGCATTCACATTATCAGAATGAAATGAACTGGAAGGGAATGCAACAAGCAGAGAATAAATGACAAAAAAAATGAATTTACAGGCAGAGTCCTCAGGAAGTCTCTAACCTATGCACAGAGGTATTTCACACAGGATATCTTCAACAAATTCATATTGCTCATCTGAGGAAACTCAAAAAGTCCATTCATTCCATTTTTAAAGTTCTAAGCTGCAAGCATGAATGACTTTAAAAGCAACACAAATGATGTTACATTTTTATGAAGGTCTCAACTCGTAATGTACAATAAAAAAAGTCCATAAAACAATGGATGAAGGCACAGATAAAGAACAACTTCATATATAGAGCAGATTGCACACAAAGATTTTTAATAGACAGGTGATTTTTCAGATCATTATCACTCTGAATGATTTAAGCGTATCTGCTCCTCATAAAGCAAAAATTTTAAAACATTGCACCTTGAACTCCTTTAAGACACCCAGCATTCATCCCATAAAACAGGGGAGCAAATGAACAAAGTCCTTTTGAAAAAGTAAGCCCACCTTAAAAAGCACCATCTTAATGAAACCTCTGGTGCCATCTGGTTTAATGCACAGAAGGGGGAAAGACACATCCACATTCCCACTTTTTGATCTTGCCACTGATTAACTTCTGTGAATTCATGTTTTGCATCCTAGCCTCAGCTGGCTCATATGTAAAAGGTATAATAATGATACTTTTCATTGGACCAAAAAGTGCAATGAAATAAACAAAATTTCTACCATCACACATAAAGACTAGGTAAAGTAGCCCTGATTTAAAACCAGATCACAGACTCCACATTCTTACTACAGACTATACATTCTCAGATAACTAACATAATAGAACTAGATGCACAGGTGACAACAGGAGAACAAGAGCTAACATGATGAAACCCAAGAGAATGACCTCAAAATATACAATAAAGAACCTAACTTCAATAGCATTATATACGTGTATCATGTATCACATTGCCAACATTTCATTAAAGGAAATAACACATCTCACATGCTCCTCTCCTCCAAAAGGAGGGAACTGGTAAAATGTAGGAGTAGACTTAAGATCAATTGAAGTCAGATATCCAAAAATCTTTATTTTGTTTTCTTTTGGACTTCACCTGAACAAATACATGCACCTTTAAAAGGCCACACATTTTATGATCAACAGACTCAGGAAACCAATCAGACAACATATAAAAAGCAAATAAGGGAATTAACTGCAGCTAGGATACTCTTCCTTTTTCTAATAAGAAGCACCAAATCAGATCTTCAGCTGCTCGAGGGTTTCTTGTTAAGTTAGTTCCAGACCAGGCATCAAATCCCATGCTCTAGGCAAGGGCTACCATTCCTTTGTATCTGAATGCGCCAGCATCTAAATTTCTAGGCATAAGGTATGTTAAGTTTCAGCTCTTTAAAGCGTAGACGCCTTGACATTTGTCTATTAAACATTCACTATGCAGTAAATGGTATGAGTAGCAGTATTACCAGAGCCTTAAACCACACAATCATTGAAGGAAAGGTGACTTCTGAAGATACCTGATGAATGCTCACATAGTGGGCAGTGCCTATTTCCTTACCTTCCTCCATGTTGAAGTAAATAATGTATCTGAAAGAGAACTGCTGTTTGCATGCAGAATGCCAACTGGCAACTACAGATCAGTGTCTGCCCATACCCTATGCTTTTGAAGACACCCACGTTCGTAAAAAGTCTGAAAGTGGCTTTTGTAGCAAGCAAACTTTGCTTGCTTCCCAAATTCTGCCCTGTCACAATTCCTGCATACTAACAATCTTTTCAGACATAAACACCTAATATTACCTGTTAAATAGAAAATAGATGAGAGAAAAAGTATAGACGTAGCAAAGATCACGTCTAAATTATCTCAGTCTGGAGAGCTGAGGCTAAAACAAAATAATGGGTTTGGATTTTTCACCATAATCTTTGTTATGAAAACAAAACCAACAACTTCATACCATGGGAACCATTAGAAAAGGTAGATGCCTGATTCAAAATGACTAATAAATAAATAAATAATAAAAAAAGAAGCCACCAGGTCTACACATTCATGAGGCTGCTAATTTTAAAGTATATTAAAGTATACTAATTTTAAAGTATAAGTGTTGACCTAATGTCAATTATGGCAATACTATTTTGGCCTCAAGCATGTTTAAAATGCTCTTTCAAGAGGAAGAGCAGAATAAAATCATTTTTTATAGTTACCACAATCACTCGGTATTAAGGTTTTAATACATATGATTTCCACTGATATCTTTAATAATTGTTGAATCCACATCAAGAAACAAAAAGTGTTTAATGGCCAGGCATTCATTTCTAGTTGAATTAAAAGAGGTACCAGAAATTATAGTAATTAACCAAACCTGCCCATCCTGTGTTGTTAGTCCACCCAATGAATATCCAAAAGTTACTCAAAGCTTTCAATTCTACACTTAAAATAGACGCTACCATGTGCTTGTTCAGCAGCAATTCTGTAAAGTCATCAAGTTTCAGTACTATTCGCATCAGTCACTCAAAATTACTGCTTTTCAAAGGTTTTCTGACAGGATTCTGCTGATTAATTTCATCACTGCTTTTCTGCCTCTTCCCATTAAGAAAAGAGGTAATATTGCAGAGTTTACTAGTAGGGTCTTTGCCAGGAAAAAAGGGAAGCAGGGTGGGTGGGAGCACTATTACCAGAACTGTCTTACTGTGCCACAGTTAACTTAGTGCAGCTTCCTTCTATACACCAAAGTCAGAAGGAAAATGTTTTGTTAATCAAAGGCACAGCCATGTACGTATCGGTGGGCCACCTTAGACTGTCCCTTTGAAGCACTGCCTTAATAAAACAAATGCTTGAGGTACGTTATTTTCAGACACTAAAGTAAATTTGTCTCTTTTCACCCTGAACCACTATACCATTCAGGCTCAGCTCAAGAGGATGAGAGAAGATTCTTCTCCTGCCACCGCTGTCTTTACCCAGACAGAACTCAAGCCTCAAACTGGAAGCTGTAATCTTATATCCCACTTTATAAAGATACCTGTGATTTTACTATGGCTGAGGATTCTCTGCTACAAAGATCAGTGTCACAGCAAGATTTCTTCAGAAACAAACACCAAGACAGCAACATTTTGAAGTTTTCATTCTGACAACGAGTGGGTCATAATCTACATTTGCTCTTACAAAAAAACTCTGCAACCATGTCATTACAAGACAGGTAATGGTCTTGTCATACTTTCAACTGCAAGCAGAGGAATTATTTTGAGATATTATTACTAAGAAGCAGCTTTCTAAGAAAACTTAGAGTGACATTATTCTCAAGAATAAAAAATTAAAAGATATTTTACGTGGAAACAATGCCTTTGGTTGAATCTTTCAGTAGGGACTTTCATTCCTATATTATATAGTTCTTGGTTTATAGCAAATGTGTGCATTGAAAGAAATGAACTGGGGAATATCCACAAAATTCCAGGTCTACTTTAAGCATTCTTTATGAAAAAATTAATCAGTTTTTTCCTTAAGCCAATTTTTTTGTGTATTAGCTTCTATATTTACAAGAACATGCATATGCACAGCATACACAGAAGACTGTAATAGGGGTTTTACAGTGCTAAACATTTCCCCATAAAGAAAAGCAAATCCAGTGTTTTATTACTTTTGCAAATGCTGCACTGACAAAACAGCTGAAGTTGGCTTGTACCATGTGTTTATTATCTTTGATAAAATTACAAGAGCAGATGAAAAATGAAATTTCAGAAATCTCTCTATTATAAAACCAATATAAGGTTTTCTGCTGAGGATTTGATGGAAATTTTGCATAGAAAGGCACCAAATGGCTAGGCATAGCCTAAGTATAGGAAAGAAACACGTCTCCAATGCTCATCTAATTTTTCATCATCATCGTATGAAGTCTGCAGATGTCTGATGATCAAAGTGTCTGAAGAGTAAAAATAAGTAAATAAATAAAAAACCCAAAACAACCCTAGATGCCTAGATTTCCTTTAGCAAGTTTTAAACCTGAATGACTTCTTTTGGAGACTACAAAATATTACTAAGAGCAGACAGGAAAGAATTCACACGTCTGCCTTTATATTTTATCATAAACTTGCACAAACTTCAGTTATGTCTAGAAGCCAAACATAAATTAATCACAGAGCAAGCAGGTACTGCACAACCCAGTGTTTTCCTTATCTTTGAACGTCTCCCAGCTTTGACAGATGTGCCACTCTTCACTATGCTGGAAGGGAACAGAACAGAGGAACTCTTAGAAATCCAGCTTTCGTACTCAAGACACCCAAAGGAAGGGGCTCCCGACCATTAAAGTACTGCCTGAATTCAAAGATCATGATAATGATAATTACCGTGTAATGTGGTTAAGAAAAGGTTAGTACCAATGGGATTCTCAACACCATGTCTTCTGCTCCTGACTAAATCCAACATTTTTTCCCTTTGTTTGAGGATAAAAAAAAGAGTCCAAAATCATTCTCCAGCAGACAGAAAACTAAAAGAATTCTCAAAACATTCACACCATGAAAAAAAGAAAGCTCCCCTTCTTCAAAGGCCTAAAAGCTGAAGAACTGAGCTCCCTTTTACGAATTTAGCTTCTCTGAGCATAACAGTCTTCTTGCGCACATAATTTAGTGCAAGCAGCAGCCAAGGAATAATCTCCTGCAGAGATTAAAGATGATCTCGTGACTGTTGTGCAAGAATCTTCAGGTGGGGAGAAGGAAGTTTGCATTGGAAGTAGGCATTATCATTCTCTTTAAAAAAAAACCCAACCAAACAAAAAAGTTTTCTATGGTAGCTAATGGTCAAGAAAAATAACACAAGAACAAGCGTTCAGAATTTTAGGAACTTGCATGAAGGCTATAAATGTTATGCCATCTCCCTATAGTAGCTCAGAAAATGAAAGTGAGCAACCTCACAGGTACTATATTTAAAACTGAAGAGTACATAGCAATTACTGAAGACATACAGAGAAAAATAATTATTTTTTCCCCCCCAAGAAGTAACACAAACTCATACAAGAACCAATTATCCTCATCTACTTTCAGCATCTTACTTGTAAGTAAACCAAGAACTATGCCCCACAACTTCTACCTTCCCTTGTTTCACTCTGCACTGAAACACATTAAGCATTCCATCTTTGAAAATTAATTATATCTGTCAAGAATTCTAAGCAACTAAGGCAAAAAGAGAAGAGACTTGACTCTACTTACAGGTTACTTTGATAATCAGCAAAAGGGATACATAAGCTACTTATGTAGAGCCAGCTCAGCTTTTCTGCAGCTTATGCGAAACTGAGCTTTAAGTTAAACAAATGAGAACAGCAACCTTCAGTTTTATGTCTGCAGCAGAGAGCTCAAGGCAACTTAAGGAGTTCTACATTTAGACTTGAGTTTGTACTTTTAAAGTATACTCTCCTGATCAGCCTCTCCAGCCACGCTTGACTCAGGGTGGTTTCAGAGCACACAAACTGGATTCCTTTTAGATGAACCAGAAGGCAGAATCCAGAACCTGCCTACTGTCCTGCAGCTGCTAGTGGGCATTTGGTCCAGAGCAGACTGGAGCTATATGGAATCAGCACCCCTAAAAGATGTATAGCACACTTTGCTCTACACATCTGTTCCTACTAGATCACATTACTTGCTAATAAAGAGATAGTCTGAGAAAGGTCCCTTTCCTTAGTACGGTTCATTCAAGGCTTTTTTACCTCATGTTGTACCGTGGTAACCTATGCTTCTGGTTTCCACAAAGACGCTCTAGCACTGTGGGCCAAGGGGAGTACAGCCAGCCTACAGGCCAACCCTACGACCAAGCCAGCTGGCAACCTCAGCCAGCATTTCCTGTATGAACTCCTACCCGCAGCACCAGGAGAGCACAGGCAGGGGCAAAAATCTGAGCTGCAGATGTCCACAGCTTCTTCCACTGCAGCCAGGGAGACAGGTTAGCCTGTCAGTGTGGAGGACTCTTGCCGTACTGCAACTGAGGGCCAGGTATTGAGCAGACATTTTAAGATCATAGGGGTGCTTTCTGACATTACCTTAAATGGACAACTGCATATTTTACTTTATTTTTAAGGAAGATTTATATCTGTGGCTTGAGAAGAAGAGTTTTTCTTAACGTTATCCATGTTGACTTTCTCCTTCCCATTGCAACAGAAGCGATGGGTCCCTAACTTCATTATAAAAGGAGATGGATTCTCTCATTCTTTCTGTGGTGCCCCAGGTGGATAAGAAAAATCTCATTAAGAATCTCATTAATGAAAACTTGTAAAAGGAAAGCTGGAAATGAAGTGTAGTTACTAATGCAGTTAACATTATTGCAGCTGTGTGGCAGTATGACCTGAACTGACAGCTCTAGAAACCATGACTAGCTAACAATAAATAATGCTGTCCTCGCAGCCAGCCAGGACTGATTTTTTTGTTATTCATTTCTGCAGTTCTGTGAAGCACTGCTAGTTAAAAAAAAAAAAAAAAAAAAAAAAAAAAAAAAAAAGAGCAGGGTAAGCCTGTTGGCTACTTCTCGATAGAGTAGCTGCAAATCTAACACACTAGAAGGTAATTAACTTTTTAAAACATAAATTACATTAAAAAAGGAAAGTCATTTCAAGGAAACAAATATAACCACTAACTCCAGTAAGTACAGATATCAGTACGAAAGATAACTGAGAACGCTTTCTTTTTATACATGTTACTGGAGAGCGGGAAAAACACCTAGAACTTTGTAAAACCACACTAAACCAATCTCTTTAAAAAATTCTCAACCTTTGAGAGAAAGACTGCACTTTAGGCATCTCTGCATGAGAGGATTAAGCATTAGCAACAAGCCACATTGCTAATTAACCCCCGACCTAGCCCCCACTTTATAAAGGTGCAACAGAATTTTTAAAGCTATGGACAAAAATTGCAACAATGCACAGCTCTTCTAAACCCAGACATTTCCTGTAAATTAGTAGACTTTACAACAGGGTTCTTTTAGCAAACAATTTAGCTATACCATACTTAAAAAAAATAAAAATCTAAATATCTAAGGTTAAAAGCCATAGCTAGGTATGCTTTAGTAGTTATCTCAAAATATCAGGATCCCTATATCAATGGTACAGATGCTACTCAAAAGTGAAACAGAACGGAAAGTTCCAAGAGAAGAACAGTCTGCAAATGCAGGTGATCAAAGGGACTTTACAACTAGGCCAATAAGCAACGGTGCTGTTAGGAATTTCATAGCTAACAACTAATATTCCAAAAGGCATTAGGAGTGCATCACTTTGATCTATATCCCAGTACGCATCATCACAACAGGCAGGAAACACCTATCTAGAGAGGTAACAATAAACTTAAGCGTACCCAAAGCAGATGCCTGTGACTATAAATTTAAATGTCTTAATCAGCATATAATTAATATTAAATTTCCTTGAAAGCGATATGAGAAATACAATCACCAAAGGGGCAATAAGAGATGGATATAGTTGCATATAGGAGAAATCCACGCAACAAAAGTTGCCAGACAAAAGGACAAGAGAGTCACAGCAGACAGTAAATATGCAGGGCATACTCCCAAATACACAAGAAGGGTTACTGGGTGTACAGAAGACCACACCTTGCAGGGGCTGGAGAGTGGTGGTAACAAAAATATCAGGCATAAGATAATAGTAGAAGAAAGACCAGTCCACATCACTTCTTATTTCACTCAGGTCTCCAGCCTGATTACCTTGACTTCCAAGAACCACCAAGCGACGTAGTTACCACTGTTAACTGTACAGCATCAGCTCCATGGTACTGTATACTCACAGCTAATTTACAATACGTGTTAAAGACTAACAGTTTTGCGTACACAGTGATGATTAATAACATGTGTGACTTAACCTTTAGCAAGATGTGTGTTGTTAATGAATGAAATTTAACAGTTTTAAACTTTAAAACTAGCCTGATCTGCCAGCCTTCTAAACACTCCTACCACAGCAATCTCCAATTCCCTGGTATCTCTCTAGCTGTAAAGACACACACAAGTCTTTATACATTCAGTCCCAATACAAGTTCCTTCTGTCTGCAGATGTATCTGTCCATCTGAGGGTCCTGTTGGTTCAGAAGCCAAGCAATTCTGTTGACTTTGTGCTGTGTTCATGACCCAGTGCCCACAAAATTGCAGGGCAGTGAAAAAGGGGCTATACGATGTTTCCCATAACATTATGTTCTGTAAATGTACAATTTCAAGTCTAGCCCATCACCGATGTAGAGATGGTATGGGACTAATGCAGCTTCTAGACAGGAAAGCAGTTGGCTCGGAGTGAAGACACAACTCTGGGTCTATTTGCTCTGTAAAACAGAGGAGCTTAAACTTAAGGAGGGAACATCCATGTGCACAGAAAAAGTGATCTCAAACCACAATGACGTTAAAGATATTTGTAAGCATATCAATGCATCTAAATAAACCAGCTGTCTGATTCCTAATTAGCAACAAATGGTCCCCTGAAGACATTGCTCCAAAAAAGCAAGAACTTGCAGTTTAAAAATATAATCTCTTTCTAGAAGTATGCACTGTATAGCAAGTATAATGCGTGTTAGTTCTTCCCTTTTTTCCTTCCTAAAAGCAGGATGAAGTGTCAAACGCTATATTAAGTTGGAATAACCATATACTAACCACATCTTGCTCTCACAAGTCTACAGGCAATTTTTATTCTAAACGCAACTATCATAAATCAACATTAAGATTAATGATGTGGCTTAAATCCAGTAAGATTTGCACAGTACAAATTTGACATTTGGTTTTCCAGACATTAGCTCATTAGTAGTAGTTTGCTCATTCATGCAAAATGGAATTTTAACACTGAACCTTACACAGCTCCTTGCAGAAATATCTCTGCAGGATTAAGCCACCCTCCTGCTGAGGATGGTGTTTGGTCTGTTTGAGAGAAACTCAACATCCTCTTTCACTAGATACTGGAGACTCAAAATTCTCCACTACTTTTGTTCTCAATTAACTCAGCATAACTCATCTTCAGCTCAAGATCTTTAATATTGCTTTTAGCACGGAAATCTGTGTGAAGTGTCTACAAGCAACTACAGAAGAAGCATAGCAGAGCAAAAGGTCGAAATATAATTAGGCACTTCTTCCACATCTACAGCCTTTATGTTGTATGCAGCCATCATAGCTACTTTTTAATAGCAAGAAGAAGAGATTATTATAATCTCAAGGAGTTGGATACTTCTGTTTTCTTTTTTCCTGGAAGACAGGAAAATAAGAAACAAGCGTGCACTCGCTGTTACATTTCACATGTAAGGGAGACACGGACACATGATCTGTGATGCCTTTGTGCTGCCCTCAAACATTGCAGCCAACTATACAAGCAAAGAATTTGGCTTCATACTAAAAAAAGGTCACTCAGACATCAAGAGCAATAATGTTCAGCTCAACCACCTCATGAAAGCTATACCCCTTTTCCATTCCAAACAGTTGTTTTCTCATTGTAAGGGGAAAGGCAGTCACAGGAGACAACCTATGCTAAAAGGAATGCTACAGGAAGATTTGCAGTCAGACTAAAAATTACTTACAGAAGTAAAAAAATACCCCTGTATGAAGAAAAGCATCACTGGTCAATATATAAACAAGTCTGGACTAATGGCTAATGTTTCATCATAGCTTTGGAAATAAAGCATTGGCAAGAAACTAAAGGAAAACTCCACAGACACTAAATGCCCAAACTATAGACTCTCATACATGCTTAGGAAGAAAATAATTATAAATTTGTTTATTAATGCTACTTCATTTTACAACTTCATCATTTATCCTTGCTAAATGCAGCCTTATTATGACATATGGATTTCTCATGTGAAATTCCAACACAGACTTGATTCAAAGCAGAATACACTCAGCCCTTGAAGTTCTGCTCATATGCAGCTCTTCAAGTCAAATCATGTAAAACCTTCAGCCTTTTGATGACTTGCACCTGTCTTACAATATTTTTGAAGAATCCCTGGCTACTCAGAAATTGCTTTTTCCCCTGTCTAATAACCTCTTCTGTAATGTAGTTTCACTTCAAGTTTGCCAAAAGCACATTAACAGCAAGGATGGCATAAGGAAATCTAATCCAATCAATGAGCAGACAACTGTTTAATACAGCCAAATAAAATGTACTCATCCGAATCAGTCAGATCATGTTTTCTCCAAACTAGTAAACAGCTGCAGACACAGTCTGCTTCCCATCAAATCTTCCGTGTATAACAAACTATACCTTGTATCTCTGATGGTTCACTAGTAATTTTTCAAAACCATGACTTTCAAAACATATGACAACTATATTTTATTGAAGAAAGGAATAGGCTCAGACTGCCCAAGCCACAAATTGAAGACCAATCCAGAAAAAGTCTATTGTAGGTGCCAAAAGTCTGCTGAACGTCAGTATTTGCTGGCATTTTTATTATTATGAATACAAGTGCAGACCAGCTTCTTCAAAGAAGAAACACACTTCAAGCATGACGGAAAAGGAAAAGCTCACAGCTCCTATTATAACAGCACAGGAGCAGAGAAAATGACTCCTTTAACACTGTCTGGAAAAGGTATCCCAAAGGAGTAGTTGTAAATGTGTTTAAAAGATGGAGAACCTTAAAAATAAATTTACGTCTTACATTCTGGTCTGTGGTATCAACAGTGCTAAAATAACTAGCAACTTTGAAAATCTAGTAAAATTTTTGACTGCCACAAACATGAAAACTACCCTTAGTGAGACTGTTAAAGTACAAAACTTTTACCCACCATAATTTTGTGTCTTCTTTTCAATTCGTTCACAAGAAAAAATCCTTGCATGCGCAAGACAACACAGAGGAAGCAAGCCAGACCGAGACATGTTTTCAAATCTCTGAACAGCAGTAAACTATTATAAGCTTAAATCAGGTATTTACTATTTTTGCTTGACCATGTACATAAATTCCTAGCTCTTTAAAAATTTAACTGACTCCTGAACATACTTCAGAGAGCTGATTTTGCACTAATGTGACTGTTATAAACTAAAATTAAGTGTATGCTTTCTTTGACTCAGAGTAACAAATGGGACAATAAATCAGGAATAAACAAACAGGAAACGATGACCCAGAATACAATCTAGAGGACAATGGAGATTGGCCTGATAAAAAATGGGACATCAATGCCTAGAATTCTTATCCTAACCTCTCCTATCCTAGAACTCTTATCCATGGTTGCAGCCTGAGTTCCCTGTGGCACACAACTCCAAAAGAGCTTCCCTGCTGTTATTGC
The DNA here is from genome assembly GCF_963924245.1 of Chroicocephalus ridibundus. Lineage (NCBI taxonomy): Eukaryota > Metazoa > Chordata > Aves > Charadriiformes > Laridae > Chroicocephalus > Chroicocephalus ridibundus. The sequence goes on along the minus strand of NC_086288.1, from coordinate 27,085,370 downwards.
GATGCCCTGTGGAAGCACAGCAAAGAAAATTGGAATTAATGTCACTTTTAGAAGCACTAATTGTAGTTTTGATGTCTACATGGCTATTCCCTGAATAAAACACAGACAACATCGGAGCTGTATCTGGTTACTTATGATAAGAATTGCTAAGAGCTGATACATTTCATTCATTTGAGAGTTCTTGAAATTTACCTTATAGAGTTGTTAGGTAATGAATAAAGTCTTGAATGTATCACAAATCCATGTTCTAGAAATTTTTTGTTGCTATCTATGCTCAGTAAAAATGACTTACTGCAGTGTGATACAGCAGATAAAATAAATGGTTAGAGCTCTAATTTCCAGTATTCGGCCCCTATGTGCAACTGATTCATCAGAATTAGAAAACTCTGAGGTTAACCGAACAAAGAACTCCAGTGCATTTTTTTTTTTAAATATCATTTATACCTTAAGGAATGTGTGCTACACTTGACGCATGACTTCAGGAAAGATTAACTGCAAATAACTACCAAACAGCTGTACAGCCTGTTTTCCAGTACGTATGGAAAGATAAGACAGTACATAATATAATGCCTTGAATTTCAGCACTAACAATAGAAGATTTCCTGATGATTTTATATCAGCTTGTGGTACAGGTGCAAAGGACTTAGGTTACTGGCAAGTGTAAAGAAAATTAATCTAGAAACCAGAAGAGCAGCTTCCATAAACAGTTCATAAAATTAATTGCAATAGCATACACATCAACTCCGGATGTGTAACCAGCTATGCTATCATTGACCAATACAATCAGAATAGATGGGAAAAGAAGCCAAATACTACCCTCCAAAGGTAATTGATATAGACAGATCATATAACCAATAACTGGGAATTGATCCATCCAAGCTATTTCTGGAAATTTATGGGTCTCGCATGAGAACCAAAAGTGTCTGTTTTCATTAAGAAAATACAAGTAGAGGGAAAATATCAGTCTTGCAAGAAACTTCATTTGAAGTTAACATAATTTAGCATTTAGCTACTACTGCAAAAGCTGTAATTTGTGTAGATGAATCACTAATGTCTCTTAAAGCTATGAAGAGGCTATATTTTAGTCCTATACCTTGGGTGACTACAACTTCCTGAAGAAATCCCAATCTGCTCACTAAAAGAAAGATCAAATAGTAGAATAACTTATTTCAGTAAAAACTCTTTCAAGCGAAGAGGAAAAAATAAAGCCAGGCTTTATGCATCTACTCTCAACAGAGCCACAGCCCAAATAGCTGAAGTAACTGTTACAAACTAAATAATTTCTTTAAGCATGTCAAAAACCCAAAGTTGCATACCATCGTAAATTATCTAAAAAACATCTCAAAAAATCTTTCTAAATACCACAAAACACATGCTGGTATAGAGGGGCATAATGGATGTGCATACAGACCACAACTGTTACTTGAGAAAGTTTTGATTATAGAATTATGATAGAGAAATATAATTCCCCCCCCCCCCCCCCGCCTCAGAAAAGGATATCTTGCCCATTGCAATTCTAAAGCTACAGGATTAAATTGCAACAGAAGTTGTCAGAATCTATGTAAGTATACTGTATCAAGCAATTCAAAACAAATTAAAATAGCTACATGCATACTTTTTCAAAAACAGGCAAGAGGCAGCAGACAGTCTGGGCTGCTTCTCATCTGACACCAAGATACACATGTTCAAAGAACAGCGTGAGAACTAAATGAAAAAGGAAAGAAAAGTGCTTCTGATGCTTTAACTATTTCTGGAACTTTGCACAATCAGAATTGGATGCAAAACTGTATGAAGGCCTGTAATATATAACACGCATGAAAATCCCTTTACACCTAAATACCTCTCTATCTTATGAAAAAAATGGAAGCCATATTTGCCTAACATTCCTCAAGCTATAAGTCCTCTGCAACACAGACTGTCATACAAGCTTAAGTTCACAAAAAGCTAACGCACAGACAAAGGGCATTGTGCATTTAGATTTATCTCTGCCAGACAACATAGTCAGCATCCTATTTAGGGGTTGCAAGACTTAAAAGGCTACAGGCCCAGTTTTACTCCCTTTATACAAATCTAATTTGGGATGAGTCACAAGAAGCCTGTCTGCACGGTACCTTATCAAACACAGCCCACCCGAGAGGCTTAATGTTAAGTGCAGTTAACCAGGAAGACGCACAAAAATTTGTTGATTATTTTACTGAGTAATCATCACCTCTACGCTTGCATGAATATCAAGAGAGATGAAATCCAATGCTTGCTATAAACTTTTCAGAAACTAGAATGAAGAGACTTTGGATTTTTCTAGATGTGTTTTATATTTATGTATTTGTGTGTTCTGGAAATAACCAGTTAGCATACAATGCCTTGCTATCCCAAATGGAAATAATATTTCTCTTCTTCCACTCTTCACATTTTCTGTGTTACACATTCTTTAGGACAAGAGGCCACTTCTTTGCTCCAAAGGTAATACTTACAGTTAACACTTTCAGCAACACGTCTGATGGAGATTTTGTTTGTTTGTTTCTTTAAGATACAGCTCAACTATTCTATACATCCTAGTATGAAAGCAAATATTCTCGACATCCAGCCTTTGGACCTGGTTTTGACCAAACCCGTGCTGAAGTGACTATATTCGCCCAAATTCAAATCACTTACTACCACCCTGCATATGTATCTGACATCCTGTGCACTCTCTAGTTAATAAATTAATATATTTCTGCATATGAACACACCAAATTCTGCCTTTTCTAGTGAAATTTGTATTTCATCATCTGGCAGACATACAACCTTCAAATTAATTCTTAGGAAGACACTTACGCTGTCATAGGTCTGATTTTAGAAAACCCAAAACCACTATTGCAAGACAGACAGGATTTGGAGTTACAAAGTATTTCAGTTGTAAGTAAGCTCCCCACAACTCTTCTAGCTTTTAGAATTATACGGAAATAAGTCCTCCCTCTTTCAGGCGCGCATTTATCTGATAAACAATGTCTTTAGGTTAAGCTTTAAAAGAGTAAAATTTATATAAACCAATAAAAGTTAAAAAAAAGTCCAGGACTTTGCCACAGATGATATGTGAAATTATGGTGTGCAAATTTGAGTTTAGCTCGACACCTTACCTGACTGGCTTTCTTTCTCGTAGCAAATCTTCCAGGCTCTTTTCACAGTGTTCAGCTGCCACAACCAGTCTCTCTAATTGGAAAAGTAAAGAGAAAAAGCATAAGAGGACTAGAGTCCAAATGAGACAATGGGAGTACAGGCTTCTCAGTCTACCGATTTGGCAAATATTAAAGTATTTTGACATACATCGTATGGAAAATTACAAATAATTAAAAGTTAAAGATGTACAACTCCTGGATTTCACCACCATTTTCATTTATGAGATACAGCAGATTATCTTTCTTGTTTCCTCATTGTAAATCACTGTAAATCCATCTGGTAACCTCCTAATAAATGTTGAACCCCTCAGCCAATGTCAGTCAGATGTGACTTAAGAATAGAGGTCTCAAAGAAGATAAGCATCTACAAATTTGCAGAAGTCTGTCTCTGGGTCGATGAGAGAGACTCAAAGTAACACCAGCTTTGAGAAAAGGGACCCAGTGAGCACAGGAGTTTCAGTCCTGATGGGCCATCTAACACACTGCTATCTCTAGCACCTCTTGCCCAGCAAATAGCTATAGGACCTGCAGGGGTCCCACGTGTTCCAAAGATTGATGGGCTGGCTCTGAATACAGAGGAAAAGACAAAATAATTGTTGCACTGAAGACAGCAATTATAAAGTAGGCAAAGACAATAGCATAAGGTTTTACATGGGGATGTGAGATAACTCCTAAAGCTAGGCTTTGCTACTTCCACAGCTTGTAGAACAGCTAGTAGTGAATGTTCAGATTCAAAACTAAATCAAACTAAACTTTTTCAAACATATTTTTATAAGAAGGCTGTTACAGTAAGATAAAGATGGAAAATACTTTGACGAACACAAGTCATCACGTTAAAGCTGGAATGCTTGCTACTCAACTCTTTGTTTCTCCTTTTTGAAACCCAAGGGTCGCTTAAACTTTCTTTGGAAGCCTTCTACAATACTAGCAAAGATTTACAAGTAGTTTAATTTTAAGGAAAAAAAAAAGATTTCAGTGTGAATGTTTTTCTGTTACTTTTATGTTCCCCTTTTGAGGGTCTTTTGGGAGGAATGCATATGTCTAATTAATATTTTTTTTTTTTTTGCACTGTTTTCCTAGTCTGCGTTAGTATTTCTCTATAAGGGTAGAAAGATTACATTTACAAGAGAAAGAACATTAAATCGCTGTGCATAGGATTGACAAGTGAAAAATTCTGTCAGTATCATAATGATAAAATTTGCCACCAAATTTTCCATATTATTTGAAACTGACTAACTGCCATTCCAAGCACTAAGAACAGAACAGTCTCCTGACTGTGGTTAGGCATTTTACTTGCTATTCTTCAAGTTACTTCCATTATCAGAAGATACCTTCTCCTTCATATTTATACATACTCATAAACCTTCCTGTCATTGACTTTTCATTGTCAAAAAGGCCACATTTTTGTATTTAACTGTATCTTTCATTTACTAAGTGTTATGTTAGCTAATGTTTCTTAACCTTTTATCTAGACAGCATTGTAAGAAAATCCCATTTTCCATTTTTTCAAGAGGTACTAGTGAAAACAAGATGAAAATGAGTAATCTTTCTAGATCTCCTGGCTGCAGAAAATGAAAAATTTACAAGTTTGAGAGCAAATGAAAATACACAAAGAACCCCCCACCCAGCAGAAAACTTGAGTGTTTGGAGTTGGCAATCTCCTCATTTTCTAAAAATCTAAAACATCTTATCATACTGCATTCTAAAAGAGAAAAAGTTACTTGCACTACTTTATGAGACCCTTTAGCTAATCAAACAAATACATGCAAAGCACTTTTTTATGGGTACATTGTTTATTCAAAAGTTAAAAGTGGCAACCACTTAAACTGTCACAGGCATTGCAGCCTTTTTGTGGAAATGAAGTGCTGTACTCCTGCTGAGCTTGCAACAGAATAAGATCATCTGGAGCAGAAAAAAACAACTCAAGCCTTGAGCAAACAATAAGTGTGATAACAGTTACTAAAAAAAATAAAATAATAGAATAAAATAAAAGAATAAAGTAATTGTTAGTGGGAGAGATCTTAAAGAGCTAGAGTAAAAAAAAAAAGTCAAGCTTGCAGCCAAGACACAAGATGACTGACACGACAAGAATGGCTACAAACCAAGTACAAAAAACCTAACCATCACATGAAAAAGTTCACAAGATTAGAACATGGGTGTAGGAGCTCGGCATCAAAAATGCGTGCATTTCAGTGTCCCACACAATGACATGGCACAGCAACTGAGTACAAAAATTTTACAGTGAGATATAAGAAGAAGAAAGTTCTTAGCTTTTGTTAGCATAACGCATAACAAAAGAAGACAGACAACTTACCCCTGCCTTGATTCCATAGAAAAGAAACAAAAGCACCAGTACTGCCAGTCACAGCAAAGGTATACAGTCATTTTAAGACTGAAAACCAGCCACTTTCTGGTGCTATAAAGGCAATATTCTGCTCAGTCACCTTTAGATATATTGCCACAAAAATATAACTGTAACCATAAATAACATTTCCTTATTAAACAGATACTCACCATGTTTACCTCTGGTAATGTCAACATACTGGCAAAGCCTGGGATGGGTGATTGTTTTAAGGATTTGAAATCTCCCCAAAATTTTGATGGAATTAGGTGTCAGAGGAAGGCCATTACTTCCACAAACATCATGTGGCAGAGCTGAAGCGAAGAAAGTGGAGGCACCCATCTCGGTATCTTTTAAAGGAAACATCTTTTTCACACAATCTTAAGTCCTTTGGAGCAATTTGTGTTCCTTAAAAGAAGAACACAGAGTTCTTATGACTCAGCTTACTAAATAATGCAGTTAAAATGTTTTGTTGTTTTTTTTTTCCCCCTCTGTTATGGGGGAATGGGACATTTTTGTAATAATAATACAATACTGCTTCATAATAAACACTACATTTAAAGATGAAAATACAGTGATAGATTTAAACACACATTTAAGAATCAAATAAAACTATTTTTAAGAGCAGATAAATGCTTTAATCCAAGCAATCTTCAGACAACTACTGCAATATTTATTTATTCAAAACCAGTAAAGGCACCAAACAGAAAAAACCTCTTCTAAAATACCATCTTGTATCAGCAGCTTACCACAGTTTTGGTGATAATCAGCGTCTATTTGCATTTCTAATATTAAAAGTTATGAAGTAACAGTCTTCTGTCCTACCACCATTTCTAAACTGCTAGCTCACACAGTGACTCAATAACAAATTGAGGAAGTAATCTACATTAAATATTTCTGTCAAGCAAAAGAAATGAGCTTGCAACTTAATTCCAGGAACAGTTAGTTTCACGACCATTTTTCTCTCTGCTCTGAACTATGCATTTCAAATCAGTGCAAGTTAAACGTTTTCTCTGCATTTTTCCACAACCAACCACTACGCCATTCAAGAATATGAAAACCTAAAACATGCAGAAGTAGCCTCAGGTAAAAATACCTGACCTCTTTTTACTTGCAAACTAAGAATTTAATCTGAAGCACCAAGTACCAAAATCCAAAAACCAAATCAAGCCGCTGCTCAGCTCATTAATGAGCTTATGCAGAAAAGTACCATCCAGCTCACTTCAACTCCAGAGACATTACAGATTCTGGAGGCATCTGTGCATACAATCATCTGAAATAGTCCACTGATGTGAAAAGCACATCCCACTCTTTTTTCAGATACAGAATAGTAATTATAAGCTCTAAAGAGTAGAAACAGATATGCAGTTCCTTCACGAAAAAAGGAGTAAGAACCCTCAGGATTTGAAGCCCATAAGAGAAATAACATGAAAAGCTTAAAGTATAAAACCAACATAATTCTTTCAAAGCAGATGTGATAATTTTTTTATCATTTTAGGGGCTTTATGAAACAAAAACCAAGTAGAACAGGATTATGCAGAGCACTAATGAAGCTAAGTGCTACTTCATATTATTCTTTCAGCCAAAATCAACCCGCTGCTTTCAGGAAAAGCTGTTCTCTCATGAGAAAGTCACACAGGAGAAAGAGAGCTGTTTAGTAGTTTATTCTCTAAGGGAATAACCTTTTTCCTAGCACAAAATTCCTGTTAAAAACCTACTAAGTTTCTTTTGTGAATCTTAATTGACAGAGTGACCCCATAACAGGTTGCATAGAGATCCTTATATACCAAACATATTTACTAAGTCTATACAAATGGAAATTATGGAACATATCTTCTATTTTCATTAATACAGTTCAATTTAAGATACAAAGCAAATATAAGACCGATCTCATTTGTGGCTTTTTTTTCCCCCCTGAAGAAACACAGACATGAGATATCCACATTTAAATTCTAACATACATCATCACATTGAATATGAATGCATAGCATTAAGGAATCAAACTTTAAAAAAGGAAGAAAATAAATCTGAAACAGCCTTGAGCATTGGAGTTTTTATAGTAGTATTTTTGTATTAAGAGTCTTATTTGTAAAGACACAATGCTTTCTTATCTCATCAATATTTAATATTTTTTGAAGTGATTTTTAGGATGCCAAGAATGCAATTTACAGGTAAAACATCCATTGGAAAGACATAAATTGGACTGAGTGCAAGCACAAAGATTTATTGGCATGCAGTATGTTCCAGTTGGAGAGATTTAACTATGTAATTATAATAAGACCCACATTCCTGTAAAAACATGCACGTCTAGCAAATTGACTACCTGGCTTCAGAAAGAAAATATATATTAAGCATGAAGAGAAAAAAAAAAAACAATCTTGATTTAGAGAATGAATTATAATCTAGGTTGGCACAACAGTCTTCTAATAACTGCTCTAAAACAATAAAAAAAAAGTTAATATGATCAGAGTTGAGGGGAGGAAGAGCAAAATTATGCCAAACAGTGAGATACATCATGTCTTTAAAAGGTTAAATACATAATGTACAATACATTTATTCAGTTAAGAAATGTTTTTATTTTTCCTGCAGAAAAATAATCTGCTAGATAATACTTCTCTGATACGTTGTATCTGCATTCAGCTGACATTTAGAAAGGCATTTTAATATAAAGAATTGTTAAATATCATCAATTCAATAACCATTTTAAGAGATTACACTTTTCTCATACTCCAGATCACTTGGTCTACAGGGATGAACTATACCACCTGCAATACTTTCAACTAGAAAACCGCAGATTTATCACTCACTTCCTTTCGTTAGGAAGCACACAGGAAAAAAAAGGAAAAAATGTGAAATGCAAGCAATCTTTCCTCTCAGCCACCTAAAGGAATCAATAAAGAATTTTAAAAGGTATACATTAAAAACAAGTTCTCTTATAGAGTTAATTCTGCAGAACCCACTAAAGCAATGAAAAAAAATGCTCTCTGATGATGTTCAGTGAATAGCTACCTTCACAATTAAACTCTGATCTCTGTCCTTAACTCTCAACGTCAATAAATTACAGGGACTGACTTGAAAAATAAACCAAGTAACTCCCAAATTCAAAACTTAATCCTTTAAAAAGGGCCACATATTAGAGCTTAAGTGAAAGGGTTTTTTTAACTAAATTATTTCAGGCTAGTCATTTCTCCAGTTACTTACTGACATTTCTAAATTCAAACAGAAGTGCTGAACATATTTTAAAAATTCATCTGAAAAAAGATCTTATCTATTTTTAAATTGTGAGGGTGGTTTTTGTGTTTTTTTTTTTTTTTAATCCACATCAAAGTCTGACACAACTATAAACACAGAGAGTGCTACACATCCTCCTCATGTTCAAGGCACACAATTTTACACCTCAAACTCACCTTTTCTATACAGAAAAGACACATATTGCATTAATTTTATTATTTGGATGAACGAATTATATCCTGCAGAATTTACCTATTACTTTGAAATAGGAAGAGAAAAAGGAAGGTTTGTTACTTTAAACTGACACCAGAAACAATTAAGGCAAATTAAGTTTTGGAATTGAATTCTGGAAATTCAATTCTGATAATCCAAAACAGTGAGAATAGAAGAAACAGCAAAGACTTGTGTTATTAGTGTCATCTAAAATTACGGAGTCACTGTTTCCAAAGCACCGTTTATTCTGATTATGAGATAGTCTATCACATCTACAAAATAGGTCTGGTATAAAGATTAGAAATCCAGAAACGGCCTGCTTTGCATCCCACCTCTGACTGACCTTCCTTAGCCCACTACCTCCATTCAAATCTCCCTTAGAAACCTTTACAGTACACAAAAACACTAACCAACACTTAGCAAAATCCACCACAAACAGAAGACCTTTATAAATTCCTATTTAATATTCAGATTAGCATTATTTTGATAATCTTTCATTTGATAGCTTTGCCATGCCCAACACTGATAAATGCAATACAAAAGGTAGCCCCTCATCTACTGAGCAACTTACTCCTCTGAATAACTACTACTCTCAGAGAACAAATATTTTTTCTTTACAGTTTAGCAGTTTCTAGCCATCATGTACAACTTTTTCACTGCAGCAGTACTAAGGCAATTGAGTCAATGGACACTAAGCACTTTGCCCTTAAAAAAAATTAGTTAATCAAAACATGGAAATTTGGTTCTCAGAAGCAAATATTGCACATACAAACAGAGCAACCTGAATGAATCCATCCTGTGAAACACACCTGTGGTTTCTAAAGTGTCCCCATGGAGAAATAAAGACAACTAGCCATGCGGGCTAATATGTGTTAGTAATTTGAAATGGCTTGTTATGTAAATGCCTCCTGAGCATCCAGGTGTAAATGTCCCTTGCCTAATGAAGGCAGCTTTTCAGAATTAAAACATAATTACAATCAGTACTGCTACTGCTATTGAATTATTTTTTAAAGCAATTGTGGACAATTTCAGGATAAAAGGTGGCCTGAACATCCTATGCTTACACTGTTTTTTTATTAAATCACAGTATTTTCACAGTAGGCCATTTCATAAGAAGAAATTTTTCCACAAGATATCTTTTCTTCTGCTCTTAAGTCTTAAAACATTCCCGTTGCAACTAGAGTAATTACTACTGTATAAAGTAACTGAAATAAAATATGCTATTTTAGCTACAGTGTTGCTACTTCACAAAAAACCAAAACTGTGATTTGCCTCCCAGTGTTCACCATCACTCAGCTATTCATAAAGTTTATTAAAATGTATAACAGATACTGAAGAAAAGTTGAATTCAGATTCCTATGGAAGCGAGCACAGAAAATAAGTAACAGTTTGTTAGGACAACCAAAATAATAAGCTGGGAAACATTCACTTGATAAAATGAAAAATATTAACTAATCACCTTAATTTTTGCAGTGGTTAGGGGGACTGTCTTAAATTTAGTTCACCTCAAGTTTTTTTTTCATCTGCAGTATAAACATCTACTACAAACACCACTTGTACTACAGAGATTTCATAAAATGGCTTAAAAATCTAAATGTAAGCAGTACTGTGTTTAACCAAATGTTTTCCCCTGTGGCATAACATCAAAACATTGTCTTTTACAATATTTCCAAAGTTCTCTAACATTCACTGATGTAAGAAGTATATTACCTATAAATAAAGAATAACTATGGAATCATAGGCAGATAATTACAGACCATACACACATTAGGCATACTTATAAAAAATTAATATTTTTAATCATTATTATTCTGTCCAAACTAATACATTCAGGGCAGAAAGAAACACTTTGCTTCAGATTCCAGCTACACCAATTCAGCAACAGATAGAATAAATAAGTGTGCCAAAATTTTCATTATAAAACTGTTACTTCAGATAAACAGAAAATGCAAGCCAGATTTTGACAAGGCACCAATGCCATTATTTCATCTTCAATGAATACACAAATTTTTGGGGGAAAAAAAAAAAAAGACAGGTATCATGGTGTTTTTGGCACAGTAACTGACAAATATTTAAAGAGTTATTTCATTAAAATGCTAAATAGTAATTCCTTTCCGTACTCTTGTAGGGCTAGTAAGGCATCATTTCACTCAAGTGAAATGTAAGCCACCAAAGATTTTAGAAATGCCCTCTCCATAGTACATGGAGAATTTTGTCATATATACATGAAAGCCTCTGTGTAGGTATTTCCAGAAGAGTTACTGGTGGTGTTTGGAACATTTACAATGTTACCACATAGACTAAAACATTGCTACTTTGACAGCAGCAATAAAGGTTAGTGAGACTTACAGACATCTCAAGTTTCATATCTGCAGCTAGAATATTTAGCTAATAGAGAAAAATAACACCTGGATAGCATGAAGAAAACATATAACCTAATTTTGATAGACCAGGATACTTTTAGTCACATTTATTTTACAAATATGTTATTTCTTTTACCTGTTTGTCAGTGTCTTTTGGTTACAGCCTATCTGCCTGTTCTGCTACGTCAGTGTCCCTACACACATAAAAAGATGGGTTTTGTTACCATTTGATTTATGCATTATACACAGCTGCTCAGGAATTAAATCTACTAAGAGATAAATTAATTTTAACCAGTTTGCTAAATGACTGGTAGAAATGCTGGTAACTCCGGGCACCCTTGCTAACCTCTCAGTCCCTATAAGCGCACTCGCCACAGACCTCCCACCCCCAGCCCTGAGGCACTGCGCCCAGGCCGGGGATCGCAGCCCAAAATAGAGCCCGGGAAGGCGCGAACCGGCGCGGCTGCCTTTCCCGCCGGCCCCGCACACCTCACGGCCCTGCCGGGGAGCGCTCGCCCTGCGGCCCGGCCCCACCCGGCCGCGCTCCCGCCACACTCGCCGGGCCGGCCGCTCCCTCAGCCCCTCCTTCACCCAGCGGCCACCGGCGGGCACTCCCTCGGCGGGGGCTGCCAGGCTGGGCCCGGCCTAGCGGGGCCGGCGGCGGGGGTACCTGAGGGAGCGCCGCCGCCCCACCAGGCTCCGTGGCGTCACTGCATCCCGCCGGCCGCCGGAAGGACCCTGGTGTAGAGGCGTCCTACACGATCCCTGATCTGTCTTTTTGTTTGGGCCTTTTAAAAACAGGCCTAACCCCCGCGTGTGTACTCTGCCAGTACTCTGGGAACGACGTGATGAGCACCTTAGCCGTAAAAAAAAAAAAAAAAAGCTCGCTAGGGGCAGTGAGGCGTTCCCGGGCGACTTCTTATCAACCTCAGGCGCTCGGTTGGGCAGCCCGGAGGCGGGGGTCCTTTTTCCCTCAGCGGGTGAAGGAGTGTGGTGGCGGCTCCGTTCATGTGAGTGTCTGTCGGTGGGGCCTGCTGGCGCCCGGCTGAGTTTCAACACTGAGAGCGGCTTCGTCCCTCAGCGCGCCCGCGGGTGCCTTAGTTCGGTTGCCCGTCGCTGAGGGTGACTGTGTCGCGGCGGTTTGATGCCCCGGGGCTCCCCCGCGGGCTAGGCCGAGTTCTCTGGGGCGGGCAGGTGGGACCCCGGCAGGGCCCTGATGGTTTTCTTCGAGCCGCTGGCGCAGTGTGTGTGGGGGGCGGCTGGAGCAGAGATTCCTCGTAGGCCGTGTGCGGTGGCGGTGGTCGTAGGTAGGCCGCTGCTGTCCCTCTGAGGGGGATTTTCCCTGCAGCGCGTGGAGGGGGCATTAGAGGGGGCATTAGAGGAAATGGCATTCATTGTTGTTTAATTTATTTAAGGGATTTAATCTCGGGGCTGCTGTAGCTGTTGGGTGGCATTGCAAACACAGATACTGCACTTTGAGGGGAGGAAACATGCACGTGAAGTGGTTCTTCTGAAGTCAGTTGTGTTTCTTTATTCAGCCCATCAACTGACATGGCAGTTTGGAAGTGGTATAGTGGTGTGCTGTTGAAGAAAATGGTGTAATAGCCTGGAAAGCACAGGCACGGAGTATCCACTGAGCTTTCCATAGGTACAGCTGTTACTAATTTAAAAATAGATGCTCTCTCATATGTACCGTAAATGGTATATATGTTCATTATGCTTTTGCATAGTCATCAGTGTGTGAAAAACAACGTGTAACTAAGTTTTTTGTCCATCCTCAGTAGAGGTACTTGCAAGATTTAACATATAACAGGTACTCTGTACAGGGATGCATGAATTGGATGATGAACTTACGATTTTCTCTTGTTAGGTTGCGTTACAAGTCCACAGCTAACCAGCATATGGCAGTGTTACTGAAGTACTGTATATCTTGAGCTAATCAGTAGGAGTTCTTGTACTGGGTTTAGCAGCTGGCAAAATGAAGAAAATGCTACTGGAAAATAAGTTATCCTTGCATTTCCTGCTCCTTCTGTTTCTTTAACTCAGCTACTTACTATTTGTAATACAATCATTGCTTTTTACAAATAGTTTTGTGGTTCAGGATACTTAAATGAAATCGTAGTAAGGTGAGGCAGTAGTGATTAAATATAGCATCCCTTTTTTGTATGCCCTCATTTTTCACTTACTATATTATTTTACAGTTACGTTTAAATAATAATACATTCTTTGTCAGACCTGTTGGAAAGTAAGCCCCAAATCTGTAAAATAAAACCAAAGTCCCTAAAACTTTTAATACTGGATATTATTAAACACATAAGGCCTTACAAATGAGTAACTGGTAGAACTTTACCAACTATTTGATAAGACTTGTCAAAGTAGGGTTTTTTTGTTTGAGTTTTTTTTCTTGTTGCTTTGGTTTTGTGGTGGTTTTTTATAGCTAACCTCAAGGATCTTTGCTGGTCAGCATGGTTTCATCATAATATAGATCATCATAATATATTCTGCCCACCCTGTTGCACATTAACAATATATTCTTGTTATGGTAATTTTGACTTTGAAGAATTTTAAGAAATATATTGATGAGTTGCCTTGATGTTTTAGCAGCACTGAATCCTGGAGGTGTAAGATGTTGAAGGCAGAGTGGTTTAAGTCAAAATGATTCTTAAAGCTATCTTCAGCAAATTTGGGCTCGGAATGTCTTTTTCCAGTTGTAAATATGAAGCTTGTGCATATTTTCTATATATTGCTATAGGTGTTTCTTTTACACCTTTAAATGTAAACAGAGAAGGAGACAGCTTCTCATTCCCCAGACTGAATGCAGTGGACAGTCTGGGAAGAACAGTATCAAATGAGTAAGGTATTTGCTAAAAAAAGGACATTGTGCAAATCTGAAAATTGTCCATCAGGATGGAAATAATAGGACTCCTGAGTTGTCTAGAGCCCTTTAAGACTTGATGCTTCTGATGATGAACCATATGCTAGTGGGAAAACAATCTGAAAAATAAGTTTAATGCAGAAAGGTATGATGAAGTTGCTTTGACATCATTATAACCCTAATTTATTATGAATTGAACCAGGCAGGCTAATCTAGGGCCTCTTTATTGAAGGGTGGCCAAACAGCCCATGGATATTTCTTCATCCTTTTAATTAGGAGATATTCTCTGTAATGGCTTTTCTCCTAAATATATTTGACTGAAGTCTGTTTAATATATTATTGTTACTTCAATTATATTTTATCCAAGAAAAGACTAGTAATGAAGTTAATTGTATGCCATGATGGGGGGAAGCAAGCAACCCCCTAGGACTTCTTATGCTTTTGCAAAATCCTTTTAATCAATTCATGGCATTTTCATAGAATCGTAGAATGTGTTGGGTTGGAAGGGACCTTTAAGGGTCATCTAGTCCAAACCCTCTGCAGTAAGCAGGGACATCTTCAACTAGATCAGGTTGCTCAGAGCCTCATCAAGCCTGGCCCTGAATGTCTCCAGGGATGGGGCCTCCACCACCTCTCTGGGCAACCTGTTCCAGTGCCTCACCACCCTCATTGTAAAGAACTTCTTCCTGATGTCTAATATAAACCTACCCTGCTCTAGTTTAAAACCATTGTCCCTCATCCTGTCGCTACATGCCCTTGCAAACAGCCCCTCCCCGGCTTTCTTATAGGCCCCCTTCAGGGACTGGAAGGCCGCTATAAGGTCTCCCCAGAGCCTTCTCTTCTCCAGGCTGAACAACCCCAGCTCTCTTGGCCTGTCCTCATAGGAGAGGTGCTCCAGCCCTTTGATCATCTTTGTCGCCCTCGTCTGGACCCGTTCCAACAGGTCAGTGTCCCTCTTGTGCTGAGGGTTTCAGAGCTGGATACAGTACTCCAGGTGGGGTCACATGAAAGCAGAGTAGAGGGGTAGAATCACCTCCCTCGACCTGATGGCCACACTTCTTTTGATGCAGCCCAGGATGCGATTGGCCTTCTGGGCTGCAAGCGCAGATTGTTGGCTCATGTCCAGCTTTTCGTCAACCAATACCCCCAAGTCCTTTTCCGCACGGCTACTCTCTATCGTATCATCCCCCAGCCTGTATTGATAATGAGGGTTGTCCTGACCCAAGTGTAGGACTTTGCACTTGGCCTTGTTGAACTTCATAAGGTTTGCTTGGGCCCACCTCTCTAGCTCATCCAGGTCCCTCTGGATGACATCCCGTCCCTCTGGCCTGTCAGCCACACCACTCAGCTTGGTGTCACCAGCAAACTTGCTGAGGGTGCGCTTGATCCCAGTGTCTAAATCATTGATGAAGATGTTGAACAGCACTGGTCCCAGTACGGATCCCTGAGGGACACCACTTGTCACCCCTCTCAAGGGGGTGAATTTTCTTAAAATTCTTTCTTAAAATCAGTCAGGGATAGAGTCTTTGACTTTCTACTGTCCTGGCAGTTTCACAATATTATGTTTTTCTGAAAAGAGAACTATAAAATGTCATGTGAGTAATGCTCCATCATGCAAGGCGTGTTGGTGGCAGACCTCCCTTTTCCTGCTTTTGTTGTTTCTAAAGTTGCCTGCTTAATATCCTTGGTAGAATCACGTTTTTGAAGAACAGAGTCCTAATTTAGAGAATGTTGAAATACATATATTTAACTGTAACGTTTATCACCGAAATTTCATACTATGTGCTTGACACACTGAATTCCTAATTTAAGTGACACATCATCACAATAATTTGATCAGTCTTTCCAAATTATCGATTAATCTTTTGTTTGATTTCTCCTATAAACTCCATTATTTGTGAATTTGGGGGCTGAGGCGTGCAGTGAGGGTTGTTGTTTCTTAAATTAAGCCTAAAGTAGAAAGTAAAAAAACTTCACGTTTGTATTAGTCTGTAATATATTGCTATACAGCGCAATCATTTCAGTTGGTGTGAAGCTTTAAAACAGCTTCTGGAAATACTGTAAAAATGCCTCAAGATATTTCTGTACTTCTATTATACAATACGTTTTATGCTATAGAACTGTGCTAGATAGTAAGAGGTAACATAAGGTAATAATTGGCTGCAGTGATTTGTGTGTTTTCTTTCTGAATCAACAGACCACTTCTAAGATTGCTGCTCTGTGTAAATTTACTAATCAGCAGTAGAAACAGATTAGAAAAGTACTGGCTTCTCAGGTGTTTGGTTTGGATTTTTTTCTCCCTTCCCTCCCAAAGTAGAGTAAATAATTTTATGGATGGTAATGTTACTCTGGTCACTTCTGAAAAAGCCCTAAGAAGCAGCAGAGATAGCTTGTACATTCTGGAGCACAAGAACTCAAATAACAGTATCAGAATGAAGAGTGGATCTTGAATTGGCAAGAAAAAAAATGTATTGAGATGCAAAATAGGAGATAGACAGCAAGACCTGTCTAGACCGAGAGTGAAAAGAAAAGTTGAGCTCTTGGATGCCTCTACAAATCCCACCTACTTTACAGGTCCCTGTAAGCATACTGGGGAAATACCTATATAATAAAAGTAATGTAAAGCAGTTGTCATAAGGCTTGATCAAGTGTGCAGGAAGACAAATTTGATATCTACCATAATATTTATGAACTTTTCTGATTATGTTTTGATTGCTGTATGTCACAGCTGCCATGTGAATGAATTCATTCACGTTTTCCTCTTCTAAGAAAGTGTTTTCTAAAATGTAAATAATGTCAAATGCTAGGCAACACAGATAAACCCGAGGGGTCAGCCTAGAGGGCAGCTGCTAGGGACATCACATGTGAGGAAAGTAAATAGCGTCTCTTGTTTCTTGTAGTGATATGAATTATACGATGTCAGTCCAGCAGAGAGTCCCAGAAACCCTTGTTTATTCTCCTTCTTAACAGTTACCTTTATGTTTCTTATTACCGTCACCAAGAAACATTTCCCTTGTTAGGTTTCCTGTCATACTGGGAGTGAGAGGGAAATTGGTGTTTAGTTTTCATTTCCATGGTTACATTAGTATTGAACAGTGGGGGGGAAGAGTCTCTGATGTCTTTTTTTTCCCCCTGATGTGGTGGAAGCCATTCTTACTCATAGTTTAATATAGTTTCAAAAGATTTGGATAATTCTCAAAGCAGCCTTCTGAACAAAAGTGCTTTCATTGTTTTGATTTATTTTTTTCTATTTATATAAATATATAAATAATTATTTTTGTGTGTGTGCTTGGGAAAAAGTGCTTTCCTTAAAAAAAAAAAAAAAAAAAAATCCTTTATGGAAAAACTGAAATATGGTTTACTGACAGCTTGGTGACCACAGATCAGTAAGTCATCAGTTAAAGTTTTCCCAATTTTCTTTTCTCTTGGGAGAACAAGAAAATATAATACTGTCTGCATTATGATGTTAGAGGTCAATTTCTTCAGAGTGAGGGTAAAATTAATACATAGGTGTTTTACTTCACAGGTGGTTTATTTATCCAGCTTTCACAGTTATCAAATCTTTGATGTGTTCTCTTCTCCCAAATAATCACTCTTGAATATGCGGAAATATCACAATTAATACATGTTTTTTAAAGTTAAATAAAACACAGGGATGTAAAAGAGGGACATATTGTTGGTTTTGTAATGCTGGGTGTAATGAAAAGACCTTAGCAGAAGAGGAGCAAAAGATCTCAAGTTCATTCTCATCTATTATACCTTAATCACTTCTGACAGATGTTTGCCTGACCTGTTTTTAGTGATATTCTACAACCTCCATAGGCAGGCTGTTCAGTCCTTTACTCTTACTTGAAAGTTTTCCAAATGTCTAACTTAAATCTTCCTTGCTTTTTCCTGTCTGCAGCAGACCTGGTGAACAGTTTAGTCCCGTTCTCATACCAACTTCCTTAGCGTTTGAAGAATGAGACGAAGTCTCCCATCTATCTTCTGTTCTATAGACTAAACAACTACAATTCTTTCAAGCTTTTTTGATCTTCTTTGAAGTGTCTTTAAAAAGTTGAGAGACAGGAAAGGAGAATGTGAACAAAAGCAAATATCTGTGGCAGTTGTGGGGGGTCTTGAGTATGCATGAGTGCAATGTGAATATTGCTTGGGAAGCCTCTTGAGCAGCTGACGCAGTTTGCCTGTAATGACATGTGGCTAGTCAGGCCTTTCCTGATTTGCCTCTCCTTTATTTCCTACTCTCTCCCTCACACTTCTTTTCTAGAGAAATTTCAAGTTTGAGCTGATTATTTTTTTTTTTCCTTTAAACTGGAGGGAAGAGGCGTGGCAAGGGAATAGATTCCAAGGTGAGAAGTTGTTGTCTTTAATGTTTGTGGTATGGTGGTGTGTTAATTGATTCGTTCATTAGTTAGTTGCCTTTACACTTTTTGAGACGTGAAGTCTTCTAATGGTGAAGTCCATAACAAGTGTGAAACATTTTGCAAGCAAGTATTTCCCTCCTGAAAATGTAGTCCTTGTGGTTCCAGTTGGTTGAATAGATCTGATAGAACAAGGGAAAGCCCATTTTAAGCATAATAAAAATGTGCTAGTTTGCTTGGGTAGCGTGGCAGCTCCAAATGTTTTGAGATTGTCACCATATTCATTTGAGTATTCCTAAATTGTCCAAGCATACATGTTAACATTTAAATAAGAAAAGTACCTTGTCTGAGCATGCTTTGTGCTTCTGCAAAATGTTTACAATTCAGTATGGTTAGAAATTTGTAATCAATTATAACTGTGGTTTTAGGCATGGCAACTGCTGGCATTCCTGATGATAAAATTCAGTGTGCCAGTTCCCTGTTCGGTTTTCTAGGGGACAGTTGCTTACAGTGCAAGTCATGGTCTGCTTCTGGATAATGCTCTGTAATACCAGATTGGCCAACACAAAAAGAAATCGGTATAATTTATGGGATTTTTTTCTAAATGCCAGTTTTGACTTTTTTCTTTCTCTTTTTTTTTCCTAAAGAAACCACCTTAAAAATGGCATGCCTTTCAGAACTAGCAGATGTTTCAGTTCTTAATGTCCTCTTACTGTCTTATTGCTAGCTTGTAAAACAGTTTGCAATTTCAGTTTTCAGTATCATATTTTAAATAACTGGCTTGTTCAAATGGAAAAAGAAGAGGAGCAATTCAATTGATTATATGTTCCTTTGTATGCTATTTATTATGCTATGGTAATTAATAATTCTAATTAATAGTTCTAATGCTGCTGCTTACAGGCTAACACTGAGTTCCATTAAGAGTAGTGTGCGACCACCAAAGAATTTGTTTCTGGATCGTCATGTATGTTCTTCCTCTTGAATGTCCTTGGCTCTGTTCCTTTTCTGTTACTCAACAAATCTTGCCTCCTGCCATGAGATCGAGGCAGGAATGGGGGGGATACAAGTAACTAGGAAAGTAAGTCAGCATCTGAATAATCTTTTCTTTGAAATCTTGGAGCAGAGCACCTTCCAGTTCTTCACTTGCATTTCTGTGGTTTGTTTTGCTTGATTCTGTTTTATCAGAATATTGTCAGTTGGTTACTGGCCTTCTGGTAAGGGTAGGTCACCCATTCTGTCCATAGAAACTGAGGAGGGGATGTTTGTCCAAAACCCCTTTGTTGTCCATATGGAGTGTGAACATTATTAATGAAGTTATGAATTACTTTTAAAGGGATAAGTAAGGGAATCATCTCTACCTAAGAGATGAAAGATAAGGTTTCTCTCAAGTTACATTTACAACCTAGAGTCACGACAATCTGAACTGGATCTATTTTGATGATTAAATGAATTAGTGGGGGTCTGTAACAGCAGCTGTAATCACTTGTTGACACTTGCTGTTTCTAAAGAGAATTACTTTGATACCTTACCGAAATGGGAATTGGATAAATTATTCTTTGCTGTGTAGTTTTTGGAGAGAAATTCCAGAAAAGAGATACCTTCTGCTGACCTAGCTTTTACAACTTCTGTTATACTCCACAACTTTGTGTACCATTCTTAAGTTCTTGTGCCACTTCATATAAATTAACACCCTAGAAAGTGTTCCTCGACTTCAAAAACTGTGGAGAGGGAAGCTTAAACTAGCTTTCATACTAGAGAGCAATATATACTGTATTTAACCATCATCTGTTAAACACAATTCATGTAGAAGAACCCATTCTTCTTTCTTCGGAATGCTGGAAAAAACCTGACAGAGATTCTGTGCTGGATTAGAGGAAAATTGAATTCCTCTCGTAACTGCTTCCCTGGAGTGTTGTCTCATATCCTAATTATCTGAAAGGAGACAGATTCTGAGATGCTTTTTACATTTGAAAGCAGCTGGCAATGCATAAAACATCTTCAAAAATTGCCTCAAGTTAGCAAATCTCTTCTTGAGATCATTTGGTACAATCTTTTGGCATAAAACTACCCATTATAGAAGACTTTTATTTCCATTTCCTTCTCATCAGGAGCTTTCCTAACATAACTTCAACTGAGTATGAATTAATAGCTTAAAGATTAGTTTCTGACTTCAAGACTCCCTCTCAGAAATGATCCATGGCTATTGGATCTGGTTTCTATCCCAGAGTGTTTTTCAATTACAGTTTAATATACAGCTTTGTAGTGGCATCTTGTTTCAGACTCTGAAGATAAGTGAGGAGATCATTCAGCAGGTCACTTGGCCAGGGCAGCTAGGGACTGCTATTCCCACAAGAGTGTACGGGCTTGCACGTGGCATGCAAGAGGCACTACGTTTGGCTTGGTAGCAGCCGCTCTGGAGCGAAGGCTGTAAGTTCACATTTGTGCTTGTCCTACCATAAGGCTTGAAACCTTCTGTGTGAAGTGCTCTAGTAATTGCTAACAGTCACACATTAAGGAAGTCACCATTGCCAACTAGGATATGACACTGAATTGTACACCAGGGAAATTAATCTTCTCTTAGGTATTGAATCACCCTGCTACATCATAGCAGGTAAGTAATTTCACATTCATATGACCATCTGTAAAATAATGCTAAAGATAAGAACTAGGCACAGATATTTTTTTTTTCCTTTACATGTAGCTTATAATTAAATTTTTCTGAGAACTTACCTGCAAATTTGTACTTTTTGAAGGTGCTAAACCAAGATATTTTAATTGAAAAAAAATTGTTTTAAAATGGTTGCATTTTTAATAGAATAACTTGGAACACAGCAAAATTATAATTTAGCTCAATTTGTCTTAAACGAAAGAAGCTTTGAATCCATAGATGAAATACAGCTATTCCCCGAAAGCTGCTTAGAGGATTTTTCTGTCAGGTATCATCAGTCTTAATAGCTGGTATCAGCCCTATCAATGCCCAAGACAAGTGCACAAGGGTTTTGTTCGTTTGTGGTTTTTTTTAAGATTTTGTATTGTGTTGTTTTTTTTTCTCTGCACAGATCTAGTATTAAAAGAGGCAAAAATCATTTTCATCCTAGAAGTTTTAAAAGCTGTGAACCTGAAATACTTCTCATTACATGCAACTACCAAGAAGGTTCTGAAAGGCAATTACAGGACTGATTACTTTCTTGGTACCATTAAAAGATACAGTATTGCTGTGCTTTCTCTGAAGCACTGCTTAAGTATTTGTAGAAGACATAGTCCAGAAGTTTACCTAAACTAACATACTATTAATTTAATAACCACTTTGCTATTCTGGACTGTGCCCAAAGGACTACTGAGTTATACTTACTTTGAAATTGGGTTATCAAGTGCTCATAAAACCAGGTATTTAGTTGATGTTCCTGATGTACTGATGTTCCTGATGTACCAGTGAGGGGACATTTTTAGTGAGAAGATATTCATGAACGTAAGCAATGTTAAATTAACAGAGGGAAGAAGAAGGTACAGGCACTGGCCTGTAACAGCTAGAGTTTTGCAAAGGATGCTAAAAGGTTATCCAAAAAACTCTTGGTGTCCTCCTCTAGTTTAGAACATAGAAGACAACTTAGGCCAAAAATGGCCCTTCGAGATCTCCCTCTTTGTTTTGGGTAGGTTATTTCTCTGTGTGTCAGCTAGAATAACTACAATAGTCCAAAGTGTCTTTTGTTTGCCTGGGTTTTACATTTGATTTAGCAGACTTGGCAAATGGATTTGGTTTTCAAAATCTGAAATAAATGTACAAAATTTGAGCAGTGGTTCTCTGTTAATAAAGAATTAAATGATTCTTATTTTAAAAAGAAAAAAAACTGTGTTCAATGTAAGCAGCATTTGCCGTATGGGAAAAAGTGGTGGGGTTTTTTTCTGTATATAAAGGACATCTTTCTGTAAAAATTTCTTTCAAATCCATAGAAGATCTGAAAGCTATGTAATAATATAGCCTTTGGTGGATGTTATAGTCTGAGCAGAAGGAAAACTGGCATTTTGATTTCAAATATCCTTTGAATTGTTACTTTGTGCACTTTATTTAGAAATGATTGCAGGTAGTTGCTATACAGTCTTTGCTTCAGAAGTTGGTTGGTTTGTTTTCCTACTGTGAATAGCAAAGTCTTCATTTGCAGAAATGTAAATCTACATAAAACTTTTTTCTTCAGAGTTCTTTTCTTTTATTTCCAAAAGGGAAAAAAGTATTCTGTATATTTCTACCACACCAGTTAAAATCACTGATCCAAAAGGTAGTTAGTTACAATACTTAATAATTATATCTGGAGATTTTTCTATGCAAATGTGATGCCTGCTAAAAATTTTAATTTTCTTCACCCTGTACGTGATGAAAGGAAAGACCTGTGTCTTGAGGCTGATGCCAGGAATATGTAGTGGTAGATACTGCTGGCATGTGGTTTTGAAGTGACACGTAACTGCTTCTGGCTGCTGAGGATTGGTTGTTGTCGGCCCACTTTAGATTTAAAAGTTAATTGAGGCGTTTCACTCCACAGCTGAATAAATAATTTTCTCTGCACAGGGTAAGTTGGTATCTTTATAGAAGATTTTCATTAAAATATTATCCTCCTGTATTATGAGTAAATTCAACACTGGAAACTACAGTTATTTGTGTGATGAATGAAGCCGGAACGCTGAATGTGTTTCAGAGGGTTTTGCATATGTAAATAAGATACCGCAACTGCAACCTCAAAGTTTGGGGAGGACTGCTTTTCCCCCTAAATCTTTGTCATCTTTTTTGCTCCCCATTAAGAGATGTTTGCCTTTATTCTTGGATTGATTACATACAGACAATGCGCACACAAACACGCACATTTTCAGGTTTAATTTTCTTCAGCTTTTATTTGGCCCACATAAAAGAATACCTAAAGTTTCTGCCTCAGTAAATACCAGCAACTGTTAATGCGGATGTAGTTAGAGGACACCGATCCTTTTGCTGTACATCTGCATGATGTCTGCTGAATGCTTTCGTGAATAAACAGTGGTTATTTTTAACCTTAGCATTTGCTTTAACAGAATGGTTAAATCCTGTTCTCCTTTAGCAGTCCTACAAGATACTACTTTTACATGTAGAAAAGTTGATACTAACGTAAAGGTAATAAATTCAAGATTCTTTTTAACCACAATTGAACTATGTAAGATAACTAGTAGGCAGGTTTCAGACATAAAGAGTATTGTGAATTAAAATTGCAAAGGGGGGATCAATGTTCCTGTGAACTACCTAACCAATACCATTGTTTTGCAGACTGTTGCTGACATAAAGTACATTGCTTAATGGTATTCTTATTTCAAAACCCTTCAAGTTTCTGAGGAGAAGATACCTTTAAAATGTCTTTTTAGCAGGTAGGATGTGACAAGGGTTATTATCCTTATTGGTCTGACAGACCCAAAAGAAAAAGATTGGATTTTGAGAGAAACTTTTAAAATGTATTTTTGTTTTCAAGTGAGACTTGTCTTAGGGAGAGGGGGTAAACTTTTCTTTCTTCTTTACCTTTTTATAACTGCTGTGCCTGTTCTTAATTAAGGAGGTAGTGTGAATGCTCAGCTTTTTAGGGTGAAGTTACAAAAGTCAATAAAATACCTAAGAAACAGTGTTCTGCTTGGTATCAACAGGTAGATTTCAGTGCGGTTCTGATTATTCTTCTGCTATGTGATTTATGGGTAGTTTACTCTGTAGTTATAACAGTAATCTAAAGCTTTCACTCTCCAGTAAAACCATAGAGGGTGAACCGCAGTACAGATTCTTCGATTTCCTGTGGCATATGCTGACCCTGCAGACTTGTCCAGATGCAGCTGGGTGCGCTTATATTTCTGAATTTATAGGCATGTGTGTGTGTCTGTAATTGTAAAGTCCATCACCTGTCGAGGAAGTTTTATGAGGATACTTTGAGGCATGAGTAGCAGCTCCCTTTGTATTTATATTCAGAGATAGCCACTGGATACACCATGGTTTGGAAAATTAATTTTTTATAAATTAAAAATAAAATCCAAACCCAAAAAACCTGTCAATTTTTGATGTAAGCTTTCTGTTCCAAAAAATTGGTTGTATTTTGGGTTTGGAAATTGGTGCTTAAGGTCAAAGAAACAAGGTAGCATGTCGTGGGTGTTGCATCTTTTCCATCATGGGATTTATGTGAGAATTCCTTCTGCACGTGGTGATAGTTTACCATAAAATTCTGATAGCACTATTAAAATATTAATGCAGCAGGATCCAAAAGATACACACTGCTGAAAAAATACATAAGGCTGTCCAACTGTTTTGGCATATGAACTGCTACTTAAATTTCAGACTGCACTATAAAGCACAACCAGATGACTCTCTACTGAACTTCCAGGGGACCTGGCAGATGTAGCGGGCGTGTAACCTGTTGAGGCTTAAGTCAAGCAGTGCAAAGAAGTTGATTTTCTTGAGCTGTGTTGTGAGCTATCCATGTCTATTGAATTACTGGGCAGTCTTCTTAGGTTAATAAATTAAGTTACATATAACTTCGTATATGGTCTTTGTTATTGAAAAGCTTTGGTAGTTCTGAAGGCAAAAATTTTGTTACAAACCACGTCCAAATTGCTTGACTTTTGTCTTAACCTGGACAGAACTCCTTGTAGTCATGTCTCTGCTTTGTTTAGTCCTTGGGGTGTCTGCTCAGAAGTGGGAAAGACTACAAAGTTAATTCAGAATTGAACTGAGACAACCATTAGTAGAATCTTCTCCCTGAATACAAATTTAGCACAAGCTTACAGCCAGGATGTGAATGAATTTGCAAATGTTCTTAACTTACCTTAACCTTTTGAATGTTGCAGCGGTAGTGTGTTAAGATACGATGCAGTTAATTAATATGTTGTGGCATCTACTAAACCTTGAAATGCAAACTTGAACAAAATACTAGAATAATTTTTACTTCTCACTGTTTAGTTTCTGATGGTCTGTACTGTGCAGATCCAAGAGATCCATTTTAATTCAAATTAAGCCTGTCATAATAGTCTTAAAATAAAAATTTAATGCTTCTACCTTTATCTGTTCTAACATATGCCTGTCTTAGTTCTTCATTCATTTCTTCTCATAGATTTGATTTTTGTGCTGTGACTTGCTTGTGATTTTGGTACGTCGTTCCCTTTCAAATCAGACTTGTCTTCATGTTTAAAAAAAGTTTTTACTGAATAAATTCTATTGCCTCAAAATTGGTACCAGTGGATGGGCCTTTTTTTGTGCAATGTTCCATGACATTTTTAAAAAAATCTCTTTCATGCTGCGGTGTTTTTCAATATGAAGGAGTTTGGTTGTGTGTGTTTTTACTATTTACAGCCCTTTAAAATAGGGAGGGGCAGGCTCTTAGGACTACTAAAAGACCTGTCTGCAGCTGGCATTGAGCCTGATTTATCTGGCAGCCAGAAGGCTTGGACTGTAGTCTCCAGAGCTAGCAAATCATTCCTTAGGGCTGGCATTGCTTCTTGGATAGACTGTGTTAGACATGCTAGTTGTTTGGAAACCTGCAAAGCAATTATTCTGACTCTCTCAGTGCAAAAGATGTAAGTTGAAATAACATATGGCAGAAATGTACAACTTTGCCTAATACTTTGCTGCTTGGAAAATTGCTTTCAATACTGACTACACAGGAGTTTATAGTTTGTGAATAATTTAAAAATTGTATTTCAGTACTCAAACAAAAAAAAAATATTCAGGCTGTTCAACTGTTTAAACACCCAGTTAGAGCAATCACTTGTTTGGGGAGAATGAGGAAGATAGAATTCTTGCATCTTTTTGTGATTATGAGTCTGCAAAACTGTATTGCCATACTTTACAATACCCTCTTAAATTTTAGGCTGTAATTTAATGTTGCTCATATTAAAAAGAGCATTCTTTCTTTAGCAGAATATGAGGTTAATACTTAAATTTTCATTTGATCTTTTATAGTGCCACATTTCTAGTACCTGGTAGGAGGTTACTGATCTAGTACTGACAGGTCAAAAATCAGGTTCCATAATGATTTATTTGATAATAATTTCTAGATTCTGAGGTTTTACATTGTACTTTATTAATATTCCTCAAAACATTGACAAAAAATGTGCTGGTTTTTGTTTGTGTGTGTGGATTTCTTTGTTTGTTTTTTTTCTTTTTTTTAGTTGTAATATCAGTGCTAGCTGTTGCTTTTCAAGTGTTTACCATTGTTGTGCCAGAAATATTTTGGTAGGTCTCCTTTACTGTATGCAGAGGAGGACCTGGGTGAGCATCTACATTTTCGGCAGTTACACATATTTGCTCAGGGCCTTAAACTGTGTTTTCAGTTGTGTAAAGTTACTTTGTCAATGTGAGATTCAGGAAACCTACGTTCTTCCCTTACGGAGTTAACAATATACTTACTTCTGAAAGACAGATGAGCTGGTAGTTAAATCTTAACCAATAACCGCCTGTCTTTTCAATGTGAGTGAAAACATATTTAAGTGTAATGGGGTGCACTATGTCTTTTTGCTTTTTTATAACAAGGAATCTTGGTCTTTGATTGTGATTAAGTAGTCTCAAGCAATGCAAAAGTTGTACCTAATATCTAAGATACTTCTGTTTTCTTTCTCAGCATTACATTGCTGCTTACTGATACCTTAGCCTATTTGTATATGGGTTTAAAAGGCATGGTTTTTGAAACTTGTTTGTGAACAGCTTCATGTTTTACTTTATTTTGTGATTGAGGAATTATATTTTTTCCACAGACAAAATTGTGGAAAACCTGTGTTTCTAATAAGTAAATCTGATTCTTCTCTATCTTTGGAAGCATAGAAACGTTTAATCTTTTAGAAACACATTTCCTGAAAAGGAATATTTGGGTGTAAAAGCCATGATTGCATTTTACAATGTGTAACAGGTAAAAATCCAGTGAAACACCCAACCTTCTGTGGTAGGTAAGTGCATGAAATTTACTGAACATAGCTGATTCCTGAAATGTCCTAGCAATAGAATTATATCACTGTAATTTGTAACTAAATGTTGTAGATGATTGCCTCCCTAATGACAAATTGATAGCTGCTGGTGATCTTCTGTGCTTTAATTAGAGTGAAGCAGGGAGATGATCGAGTCAAAACTAAGATTTGATCTCAAAACTAATCAGTCGTAGCTCTGCTCATGTTTGAGGCTTTTTTATAGTTTAAATTTTCATAGTTTTGAAAACAAAACCATATGTTTTTCTACCAAAAATGTGAAATCCAGTCAGATATTGTAAATCTTAGACAAAGATGTTTATGGCATCAGGTCTAGGATACTTCGTCAGAAGTTAGCAGAAACCTTTAAGAGAGAATTGATTTTTAAAGCATGAATCCTGATTCCCTGAGACAGGAGAAGGGATGAGTTACAACAATTTCCTAGTTGCACTGATACTTTGGTTTAGGAAGAGATGACATAGTTCTACTCTCTTTTTTTTCCTTCTGTTTTGATATACTCACTACTGTTCCTTACTTTGCAGAATAAAAAGGTGTGATGTGAGGTTCTGAAATCTGATTTCACTGTGTTCTGACAGTTCATAGAAGTGCAAAGCATAGGAAAGCAGAATCTGGCAAACAGCTGGCACATTCTGTTATATTTATGGGTTTTTGTAAGATTGTCTGCCAGAAATGACCATACTCAAAAAAGATGCTTGGATAGAAGTCTTTGAACACACTTCTGGCAGAAACAAAGTGATTGTTGATACTTTCTTTTATAGAAAGTGGAATACTTTGCTATACAAGTTGGCCACAATAAAATGTCTTTGAGACATCTCACAGAAGAAGAAAAGGAGTTTAATTTGAGAACTGCTTGAGACTTAAACCCCAAAGTTTAGGAAGAGGAATTGCCGTTAAATATTTTTCTATAGTTTAAATTAATGAATTTTATTTAGCATTGGAGAAATTACCATAGTGTTGTTGAGAACTTTGAGGATAAGGCTGATCCTACTGGTTCTGCTTCGTAATGACAAACTTTTAATTTGAACAGTGCATCTCAATTGAAAAGGAAACATGTATTTATGCAGACTTTTATTTTCTCCTATAGTGGCTTCTTTCCTCATCTTAGGTCTTCGTTGGCAGCTCTTCATAAACATGGCATTCTCTGTAAGGCATATGTTTATGCTATCTGGGCCAGCTTGTGATGGGTATCTGCTCTTTGGTGAAGATCAGTAGGATTTGCTTTGCTGTAGAAATACTTGATTCTTCCATAGTTAGCACAAAGCAAAGAGCAATGATGGGTTTGGAGCTAAGCAGCTGTGCAATGAAGAACGCTGCCCAGGTGTGGTGAACTGTGAAAGTTTACCCTCTTGTTGTGGAGGAGTTAGTGTACATGTGGGAAAGCAGGCAGTTGTGATTTTGTTTCATTTTACATCATTTGAGACAAAATTTGGCAACCTTTTTGTCTCAACATATGCCCAGGGTGACCAACTGAAACGTACATGGCATTTGGTTGTGTTGCATTATGACCCATGGAAAGTATGAGACCAAGAAATAAGATGCCCATCATCTAGGAGAGCAGCATAAATCCTTACTGAATTGAAAATGATGAAAAAATGCTGCACCACTGTCATAAATGTACTCGATGCATACATGGAGAACGTGTTGACCTGTAGGCACCAAGTCTTACTAAGCAGTCTGCAGGTTAGATCTCGTGCAGTTAGTAATCTTTGTGTGTTGACATTAAAAAACCGTCGCAACAAAAAGCTGAGAACTTCGAAGTACTGAGCTTTTTTTTAAACCTCTAGCTGGAAAAAGGAATGCCTAGAGCTAATTATTTTAGGTTTTGGGAATCAGTTGGCTTCCAATTTCTGTTTTTTTTTGGTTAAATAATTGTTTTTCCAATAGTGAAAAGTAATTGGTTCCATGTTTGGAGTATGGATAGATTCCAAAACATTTTTCAGAGTCTAAGTTTTAAATCTTGTCATTAATTTTAGGGGGGGGGTTGGCTTTTTCTCGCTTTTAAAAACAGAGAAAATTAATAATGAAGAGCAAGGTACAACAGAGTTTGTTTTTAGCATCTTCTTGGTGCGTTTGCTTTTTGATCCAGATATATTCTAAGGTCTAGGCCAATGTTTATAAACCAGTATGTGTAAAACGGGTTGAAATTTTATGGTAATTTGTACTATACAAGAAATCTTGATTTATTATAGAGAGCTCACCACTTTGGGGACCCTTCCACATCATGTGTTCTTGAGAAACAAAGTAGAATAATGCCTGTTTTCTCCTGTGGGTGTACTGCAGCTACTTAGAAGAACACAGAAGGCAATGCTTTCTGTTTAAAAAAAGATAGGCAATTCTTCTAATCAGCAAGTTGAATGATGAGAAATTAAACAACTTTTATGTATTGATATGTAACTTCATGAGTGACTGCAGAATTTGAGTCTTTCATTTGAAGATTGAATTCCGTTATAGTGGAGCAAGTGGGTTTTGGAGCAGTTCTGAATGTTTTATAGATACAAAGTAGTTCTTTGAGGTCCTTTCAGACCTCCTGAGAGGTCCGAGATTAAACAGTTTCCCTAAGCTGAGCAACCAGGTAACTTCAGGGGGTTACCATTCTTAGGAGGTCCTTACTTGTTTTTCAGAAGTATTTTCTTGTTTGAGGGGAAAAAGTAGCTCGTTAGGCACAGTTGTGTGAAGTGTTTTTACTTTCAGTTGGCCTCTGGAACATTTTCTGCAAAACAGGCCAAAATGTATCTGTAATGAGATATGATTCTGTTTTTTTTAAACTATATTATTCCTGATTTTCTTTCCTATTTTTACTTTGTGTATCACCAATAGGGGTTGGTTATTTGGTTTTTTTCTGGTGCACGGTGGGGTGGTGTCAGGGTAATAGAGGGCAAAGGAAATAGGGGAAAGCTTAAAAAAAAAAAAAACCTTCCCAAAAATCATTGACTATAACCTTTGATTGTTGCAATGCTAATGGTTTTAAGTGTTTTGTGTTTTATAATAAAGGGTGGATCTTAACTTTTTTATGTGCGCTTTTTAGATACAGTTTTATCACTCTGCTGTATGGATTCCTGTGCCTGTGTAGCAGTTCATTTCAGCCTGTTGGCTCTTTATATTAGTATGGGAAATACCTATTCCTTTGTGTTATTGTTATAATACTAGGTTTACAGAAATTTATTTGACAAGTGGGAAAATGTCTACCCATTGTAATCATGTAACTTTACTTCCAGATCTTCAGTTCATTAGCCAACTTGGCTAAAACCTATAAAATGTACCAATTTGATTCACTTTGAAGTTTTAGTAGCATTTCTGTTGTTGTTGGCAAAGTTTCCACTGTTAGTATTGTGCTCCCCTGAGAGAATATGTAGCTTGCAAGAAATCTTACTGGTATGCAGACAGTAATACCCTAGGCTTTGTATTATGCCGTGTTGTGCCATAATAGTTTTATGTTTATTTCCATTTGACATCTAAATCAGTTACTTCTGGAATCACTGTTTTCCTTTTTAAACCCCTCTAATTTTCAGACTGCCCATGAAAACAAAATTATTTTCTTATTAGCAGAGATTAAGTTCACTATTAAGATTACTTTAGTTGACTTGGAGAGATGGCTTTATGCTCTTTTCTGCATGAGACTTTATTTCTTTTAAAAGAAAAATCTGTTGTGGATGAATGGAAGGTGTGATGGCAGTAATACTCTTGTATCCTTAAGCGAAGCAGTCTGTGTAAAACAGGCTTTGATTGTATTAGATTGCAAAGAAGGCAAGACGTTAGCTCATTCATCACTTCTGCAGGACGAATATACCCCACCTGTCATCTGACCCTGGCTTTGTGAATTTTACTTTGAGAAGTTTTAATTACACAATTCCTGATTCGTTGTCTTCCCCACCCCCCCACCCCTTTTTTTTTTTTTAATTTTTTTTTAAACATACATAGCTGTGGAGAATTGAGTTCTTTGTAATAGAAGATCAGATATCAAATGCAAGTTGGTACTAAGAATGCAGCAAAGGTGGTATGTTGACAGTGGCATGAGTGTGGTTGTATCTGTTCACCTTTTGGTTATTTCTAAACCTGTTTTGTCTTGAGCACAGCTTTTGTTGCAAATCCCAACAGAGAATATTTGTACATTAAAAACAGATTTAGGTCATAGTGTCAGAATAATCTTGCAATAAAATGGGAAGTTTTCTGCCAATTTGATGCGAGAAAAGGCATTTTTGGGCTCTGATAAAGTTGAGGAGCCAATGCGTGGATCTGGATTGCTGTTTTGTTACCAACTCTTCCCTTTGTTGCAGTTGATGGGCAAATTCACAGGAATTACATCACTGTTGCTTGTGAAGATCTGCAAGGCTTCTTTTATTCCCACCTATAATCAGTTTTCTTTCTTGATTTACAGATGAGACAGCTGTTAGTACAGATTTTTTTTCTTCATCTAGATACTGAGTGGGAGGGTAAAAGCACTATGCTGCAGATAGAGGTTACTGTAACAGTATCTCATCATTCTGTTGCGACTATTTGAGCTTTTATGGTTAGACACAAATGTTGTGGAAAAGGATGTAGACCAAATTTGGTAGCTTTCAAAAAATAAGAGCTGTATGTGAGGCATAGCTAGGCACTGGAACATCACAGAAATATAGTAAAAGGAGTTGAACATCCTGAAAGAAGGTTAGACAGCATTTATTTGTCTTTCCAGGCCTTCTGTGTTTCCTGCTTCTTTAATTTGTTACCTGGGTTCCTGGCTTTCCATTTGAGTGGAAACCAAATAAGACACTCAAAATCAGTGCTAAAATAACTCTGCAATAAAAGTTGTGTTAATCCACAATGAGTAAAAATACTGATGATTTCTGCTTAAAAGTAAAATAACAGTAAATTCTTAATGTATGCACAGCCACAATGTATGAAGTGTTCAGTTTATTCTACATAAATTTATTAGAAAAAATTGGAAATTTTTGTAGGATGTTTCTATTTTCTTAGTCTCAATAAAATTCTGCGTACACTTAATGAATTTTTCAGCTAAAACCATGATACAGTGTTCTCCTGTCCAGCCTTTTCCCTTTTATTCCCTTTTTTTTTATATTTTAATTTAATCAGACTTTTCTTTCTGAGAAGGTGGAAGGTGGAATTTTTTTCTGTTTCATGAAGGAAGAACATGTTTTTTGCAGCTGGGAAGAAAAGTGGCTTTTCTTCGAAAATACATATGGGCAGCTGTCAAACATCAAATTCCTTTTAATGTTGCTTTTTGTTTGGGCTTTGCATTAGGAGGTGGGAGCCCCCTTACTCATTTAGCAAATTTTCTTACTCAGCAACTGATTTCAAAATTGCTTCATGTAAGAAGTCATTAATTTTATACTGTCTGTTGTTTGTTTAGGTTTTTATCTCGTTTCTTGGTAAAGATGGCAGCCAACAATGCAGTGCTGAACAGACTGGAGCAGAAGGGTGCAGAGGCTGATCAAGTTATTGAATACCTCAAGCAGCAAGTTGCTCTGCTCAAGGAGAAAGCTAGTAAGGAATTATCTATCTTATGGTAAAGTTGTTAACCAGATGGTTAACATTAAATGCTCATAAGAAAAAACGAGAACACGGACAACTTTATTGGTGCTGTCAACCTTTTAAGTGTGTTTCAAGTTCTCCAAGATAAAGCTTGTAGTAGTAGCACCATTTCAATGTCTTGCAGTTTGTGGGTTTTTTGAAGCTGCTTATTCTGGAATATAGAAGGCATGAATGTGGAAGGATTAATGACACAAACAGATTATGGAAATTTGATAGGACATGATTCCATTTGTGGGGAGAGGGAGAGAGTCGGGAAGAATATGGGACTGTGTTTGCCTGAATGTGTTACTGCTTTTTCACCACTATGGGGTTCTCTCAAGAGTACCGTACCTTCAGCTTTGATATTTTGTACGTATTCATATTAGTGAATTAAGGTGCTCCATATTACAAACATGTTCAAGCTTTTTCTAATAGGTTTTTTTGAATTTTTTCTTGTGAGTCTGTTTGGGGGACTGAGAAGCTAATATATTGAAAGGCAACTTGAGTACATAAGTATTGTGAAAAAAAAAAAAAAGGCAAAAAGCTATTTCAACAAAAAAGGATTCCAAAATAGTACTGATGGATACACTCCTTGAAAGTTTCCACTTTTTTGATGTTTGGCTCACCGTGTTTCACATTCTCTGATGAATGCTAATTATTGAAACCTGTCGTTTTTAGTATAGTGTCAACTCTAGTCTTGCAGGCATCTCTTCGAGAAGAGAAGAAGCTTCGTGTGGAAAATGCCAAATTGAAGAAAGAAATTGAAGGGCTGAAACAGGAGCTGATACAGGCAGAAATTCGAAATGGAGGTGGGTAAAAAAAATCCTATCCTCGTACAGCATAGATCCAGTTAGCACAAGTTATCATCAAACTACAGTAATTCTTCGTCATTTTTATCTTTCTCTATGTGACTCTATGGCATTTCTTACAAATCCTGGATTTTCCTGCATTCCATGCCTATGATATGTTGCTTAATTCCAACATTTTAGTAAGCTGCAAGCCAAACAGGTACATATGCCAGATCTTAATCAGACATGCAACTTGGTTCTTTGTATGTTTTTGTACAGTGCCTTTCATAATAAGCCCCAAATTTGACTGATGACAGTGACTTCTTATAATACCTTAGAAATTGGTGAATGTCTAACATTTCTTGATGCTTTCAGTATTTAATCCAGTATGACTGAAAAATCTGTGTGGAAAATCAGGCCATAGTTCAAAGTACAGATGGGCAGTGACTAATTAGAAAATCTGTGTTAATGTAAAATTAGAAACAATGTGTTTTGAATTTTTGATTCCATGCTTTAGTAAGACCAGTCTTCCATTGCGCTGTTTTCCCTTCTTTGCACTCCTTTGTGTAGCTCTGTTTGGCTTGCGCCATCATTATATAATTCATATTAAAAAATAAAGGAGGAAAATACAAAACTTAAGTGTTTCTGATCCAGTGTGTCTTCTTTAAAATTATTTCCAAAGAAAGCCTCTTCTGCCCTCAACAGCTGTTACTATTTTTACCCATGCTGTCAGTATTCTAAATTGGGCAAGATAGTATCCAGTGTATCTGGATGCTAGCATTCAACCATACTGAATCTTTTCCTGGTAAACCAATGCATTCAGTGTTCAGAAAGACTAGTGTTTTATAAATGCAGAGAGTTCTTTTTCTCCTTTGGGCATGAAGAAAGTCCTTTCATATGCTAAACCAAACTGTTAGTTTGTATTTCTCCATTGTCTGTTAGTCTGCAGCAATTCTTGACAGGTATAAGATATTTCACAGAATCTCTGTTATGCTTGAGAGAGGAGTCTCAAGATACCGGATGTTTTCCAAGATGTGAAAGGACTAGGAAATTAACTGTTTGGCTTGACGTGCATCTTCCTTTATTTAGCTTGCTTATCTAAAAGGTACTAGGACTAAATTCAGATCTTTTATTTTGAAGTGAATTAGCGTATGTTAGTTTTGACAGTATTAAGTACTTGAGCATAGAAACTAGATGGACACAGAATGTAAAAAATATCTCTTGAGATTTTTTTTTTTTAAATCTGAGAAACAGAAAGTCATTCCACAACTAGCAAGCAAGTGGTTGTTGGTACAACAAACTCAGATTCAAATGATTTTTAAAAAATTTTTATAAGAACATAATTTGTGCAAAGGACTTTAGTGTTGAAGAGAGCTGGTATCAACAAACACAGTGCAGTTCTTCAGGGAAGTTAATGTCTCAAGTGTAAAAAGAAGCATGTATGCAGAATAAGGAACTGCATAATAGTGACACTAGAAGGATTTGTCAAACAGTTATTAATCATAGAACAGCCCAGATTGAAAAGGACCTCAAAAGACAGATCATCTGGTCTAACCTTTCTTGGGAAAGGGAGCCTAAATGATATGGTCTGTCCACTGATGATGCTTACCCAGTGCAATGATTTGGTAAAAAGCCTTGATGAGATTCTTGAGAAGAGCAGACTGTAGAAAGGAGGTGATTCTTATGCTATCATCTGGTAAGATTGATAGTGAGATGATGTTTGGAATTCTGTATCAGCAGTTTAAAAAGAAAAACAAATGTAACATGGAGAATTTAAGGATGGGAAGTGAGGAATCAACAGATCGGTTTAGGGCTGCAGGTGATTTCTTAGAATGTGATTATTTAGGCTCAGTTTCTTTAGTTAATCAGAAAAGAGTTGAGGAATGATCTGACTCCAACATAAAAATGATTTTATGCTTTGAAAATTATGGAATAGTCTGCAGTATGACAGGAGCTAGTAGCTAGAAACTGAAACTAGATAAACACAAATGAGAGATCCGGAATTAGTTTCAAAGATAACTAGGTGTTGAAATAAACTGTAAAAAGAGGTGGTGTTAGCTTGTATGTTTTCTGGCATTTAGCACTCTTTCCCATTTAAAAAATGTGTAGTCAGAGGCATTGTTCTTAACCGATCAGAATAGTCATATATAGACTTAATTCTGATATGTGTTTTGTAATGTTCTCCTTCACTATTCAGCAGTTGTGGTTCAGGTATTTTAAGCAAAATTTTGAGTTCTCTCTACTTTTTTCATTTATGTTGGAAACTTAAAATGTCATAGTGTTCAAAGTTCTGGTACCCCTTCTGACTTTTGTGTTTTGATTTTAGTGAAACAGGTCGCAGTTCCTTCTGGTACAACTGTTTCTACAGCTTCGTTTTCAGATGATGTTCCACAACATACAACAGTCGCATCATCTGGTTCCAAAGATCAAGTTAAAGGTGAAGATGAAGATAAGAAAAAGAAGGAAAAAGCAGAAAAAAAAGGTACTTCAGTTTTCTTAGCTGTGATAGACAGTTAAGGCATTTAATTTATGCAAGTGCTTTTACATCATTTTGGGCACAGAAAAATACAGTTCTTACAGCCACAGTAGGAACAGTCATGTGCTAGCTCGTAAAGTCTTGGGAGTACTTGAAGCTAATGAACACCATCAAGTAAGCTATATAGACTCTTAGCTAAATGGGATACATGCCAAATTTCTTTTAATATGACTGAACTCCTTTATTTAAAATGAACAAAACAAAAAGAAGGCAAGTGCACCCCCCAGCCCCCCCAAGCTCCCTAAAATCCCACAACAGAAAAAGCAAAACAAAAATACACACACACGAAGGAGGAAAAAAATAAGGCAGGGGGAGGAAGAGGAAGACATGAAGTTTAAGAAAGTTTTTGGCAGACTGGAGGGCATTCTGTTCTAAGACTTAGTTAAATTTTTAAATTTTTTTTCTGCCATGAAAACAGTTTTCTACATCCTCTAAGTATACTGCTCCGACCCCATCCCCTCCCCCCCCGCCCCGGGAAAATTCTTGCAGGCAGTGAGGTTCCATTAGAATTGATCAGATATATCCATGTGAACACTGGTGAAAACTGTGTGGCTAGGAGGAAGTACTGGGTAAAGGACATAGGCAGATAGCATGATCTGGTTTTGGCAACGGGGAGGAAGTGTAGTAGAAGGGTGTGTAGGTTTCCTAATGCCTTTCCTCCTGTTATTCTTTTTTAGCTGTCTGTATTGATTTCTGTGTAACAAACTCTCTTTAATAGAAGAAAAGGTGTGCCTGTTGCACTTGCACAAAAGTACAGGTGTCTATCTTGTAACTTAAACTCATATTTTATAATCATTCTCCTATGCAAATTATTATTAATTGGCTATGAATTGATTTGTACAGCTTTTCAGAGTTTGCATGTTATGCTGATAGGGCACCGTATCGCTTTGATTTTTCTGGTGAGCTGTATGCAGGCTTGTCAGCTGCTTCCTATTTTTTGATGTACTGCAGCCTTTGACAAATCAGTAGTATTTGAAAGAGCTGTAAATATAAAAGCAGAAACCAAATGTCATACCAGGCAATTGACTGTTTTCTGCAAGTCTTCAGTGGCTGCAGAGGAAGTATTCAGTTGGTAAGGAAAAATAAAACTTTCCTGTATTATATTTCCCCTCATCTTGTATAAGTAGCTTAAATTTGGAAAGCAGTCTATTTGACTTTTTTCTTCCAGTGACTGTTTTTGAAAAAGGTGAAATATAGCATGAACATTAAATAGAAGTCCTAACAGGTTATTTCTCTGGAGTTCAACATCTATTGTAGGTAGAGTATTTAGCAATCAAAGTAACCAATATGTAGAACTTGTTTTTCAGTCTTGAAATTGATGAAATTGTGGAATATCTCAAATCCCTTTGCTTTCTGTCACCAATCTCATCTGTTTCCTCTCTGGTTATTCCCATGTTCTTAGTTCCACTTCTTGCAAACTTCCATCTTTGAGGCTTCTCTGCATATTGATTCTGAGCTGACTCTGACGCTGTCCAGAGAAGTGCAGTTCTCTCCTTAGCCTGCGACATTGAAATGGATATTTTCTGTGTATCTGTATATATGCTGTGTACAGACAGGCTTTGCTGTGTTCTCTTTTCCTTATTTGGTAACAGACTTCATTTCTCTAAAGTAAAATAAACAGGGTGCTAAAAGCTGATTTTTTTGGCTTCAGACTAGTGTAGAGAAACATCATGAAGTGGAGAACAGTTAGGAATGATTCCAAGGATAAAGATGGCAGGTCTTTGAAATGATCTTATGTATTTAATATTAACTGTTTTTTCAGTTTCTCTTCCATTATTGTATACATGGCTGGTTTTATTAATCTAACTGTAATCTAATTACAATTAGATTAATAAAACCCAGTAATATGCACTGGAGCTTTTTATTCATCATATACGAACCAAAGTATTTTTGAAGAGCTATTG
Source organism: Chroicocephalus ridibundus (assembly GCF_963924245.1). NCBI lineage: Eukaryota > Metazoa > Chordata > Aves > Charadriiformes > Laridae > Chroicocephalus > Chroicocephalus ridibundus. Next base: position 27,047,131 of record NC_086288.1, on the reverse strand, counting down.
CTTATGTTAAAAAAATGCTGCGTTTTTATTATTGAATGTGTTATTTAAATTCAGCCCTGTACTAGAGCAATGATAAATTAATCAAATTGCCTGCTGTGTCCACTTTTCCTTTTTAGCTCCCTAAAGAATGGAGTTTAGTTTACATTAATGTGTAAGCTATATTGAATGAAAGAATAATAGAATATGCTTATTTTAAGTAAGCACTTCTTAAACGCTTCTTAATCTCCCAGAGATCATAGTTGTTAAACAAATCTTGAATGTCTTTTAAACAGGACAGTCTTTGTAACAGACAAACTGGAGGTAACTTGCTCTTCTCGAAGGGAATATCTAAATAAGAAGCTGAGTATGGGGAGTGTTGCTGCTTCACTGCTTTTTTATACCATAAGTATGTATGGTTGATGACAAACCCTTGCATTGCCATAGGATCCACATCAGTGGAACCTCGTATGCCATGAGCATTTTCACATACTAGTATATTTGGGAAGTGAAGCATGTTAGCCTTGAAGGGTTGCTTTGCAACTGTAACAGTGCAGTTGCAGTGATTTAGCATTGTCCACAGTCGAGAGCTGTTTTTAAGCACTGGTAATCTGATGACTTGTGATTATCTGGTCTCCCTTTGTTGGTGAAACACCATGGCAAGACTTGTTGGTGTTTGCTAATTATTAAAATGGTGCTATCAGGCTTATTGATGTGGCCTCTAGCAGAGTATATGTATCACTTAACGTACATTTTAGCTACACTGAAAGTTCACGATGACTTCGCTTTACAAGCAAGAAAACACATCTGTTGTGTTGCTTATAGTAACAATCTAAATTAGAGTGTGTATGCTGATTCTCCACTGGAAGCTAGTAATAGAAGTGCTAACTCTTTACTCTTCATTTGTGTTTTACAATGGATTTACACTTATTTCTGAGATTGTAGCTCGTTTTTCATATATATATATATATGTATGTAGTCTAGTCATATATGTTACTTATGCCTTTTTTTTAAGGTTTATTTCATGAACTAAACTTTCTTTAATAGTTGAAAAGAAGGAGAAGAAACAGCAGCCAGCTGCTGGAAGTAGTGATGCTCGAGTAGATGTTTCTCGTCTGGATCTTCGTGTTGGCTGCATCATTACTGCCAAAAAACATCCAGATGCAGACAGTCTGTATGTTGAAGAAGTGGATGTTGGTGAAGCAAGCCCAAGGACTGTTGTCAGTGGTTTAGTGAAACATGTTCCTCTGGATCAGGTATTGACAAAATTAGTTACTGATAGTTTTTCCTTTCCTAAAGTATCTTAAGACCATCATCTGTTTATAGGATGTGTTTTCATTGTGTTAAAAGATTTTACTGTCATGAAAACAAAAATAAAATGCAAATGGAGGTAATGCTTAACACATTTGCCAGAAAATGGAGAAGTACCCTTACCCCAAATCAGTTCCTTTCTGCTTGCAGTGCTTCTGTTCTGGGATCTTATTCTGACTCCTCTGTGATGCCGTTATACACAGTGGACTCCCAGACCAAACAGATGTGACTCTCCCTTTAGTTTTCTAGTACGTAGTAGAGAATCCATAGTAACTTTCTTGTTGTCATCCAAACTTTTGAAACCTTTGCCTTCCAACTCTCTTTATAGCCTGTTGAAGCATTTGGCATGGAGTAAAGCAAAGAGCATGTAAATTTAACTTAGCTGCCAGTGAGTGGCTTAAACAGCAGTGGAATACAAAATGCATATTTTTACTTCCTTGTCCAGAACAGAGTCTGCCTCTACGCTTTTTTAGTTGATACACTTCTGTGTTTGACTTGCATGATTTATGTATGTCTTGGGAACAACCTGAAAGTTCAAGATTGCATTTTCCTTTCACACTTCTTCTAAAGGATTAGTGGAAGGGAAGAATTCACTGAAGGCTGCTTCTAAATTTAAATTCAAGGTTGGCAATTAAAGCAATGTTGTATAGAGCAACTGCAAAATGGGTCATGAAGGAATTGATCTTAGTGTGGAAAAGCTACATTTTCTCAAATGCCTTTTCAATCCCTATTCACACCTTCTCCCTAAGGTAAGACTGCCAGTGTAGGAGGCAATTGAAATTTAGATTGTTGTTTTTATGATACAGAAAGTTATTGAACTGAAAAAAATGACAGAGTACAATAACTGCTCTGCACTGATCACCTGATTGTGTCCAGTTACTGGATTTTCAGTGGGGAAAAAAATCAAATTACACATTTTTAGCAGTAGTCTGCTCTCAAGAAAGCCTGTAGAAAAAACATCTAAAAGCCTCTCTAAATAAACTTATGAATGTGAAGTGTACAGAATGCAGTGGCAGTAACAGTCTTTTATCGTTTTTTCTCTTTCTGCTTTCTGTCTGGAAAAAATAATCCAAAGTACTCACTAACAGAGAATTAGGGATCATTCTTGCACATTCTTTGGGAACAGTTAGTTTATGTGTCTGGTTTTGGTTTTGGCAAGTCTCTATATAGGCAGTAAATTCTTAGGGGCAAGCTTCCATCTTTTTGTGTGTTTTTTTTTTTTTTATTTTTTGAAGTGTTCAAACATGTGAAGGCCTGGCATATGCATATATTTAAATGAAAATGTATACATCAGATCAAGTACTATAGACATAATTCATCAAAAATTCAGCTATTTATGATTGCAGTGTTTGATGTGGTAATTTAGCAGTGTTTGAGGCTGTAGTATTTTTATCATCTGATTTTACTTTTGGTTAGGAAGCACAATGTGTATCTTCATTAACATTTCAGTATGCAGTGCAAGTTATTTATGGGCGTGAAAATTTATTGCATGCCCAATTTGTATGTCGTACAGTGTGTTTTTGTGCACTGCTGATGTGGTGAAGCCAAGTCAGAAATTGCACCCTCAGGTGTCGTGTATAGATACATGTGTCATCAGTAACAAGGGTATGGTACTGAAGCACGAGGTGGACCATGTCAATGCTGAAGTCTTTAGCAGCAGCTGAGGACAAGTGGAGAACATTCTGAAATTTCAGCAGGAGTTGACAGCTTTTCTGCCACTGCGTTTGGCTTTTTGAAGTGGATCTCTGTATGTTCCTAGCATCATAGCCCATGGCCAAACAATCAAAAACGCTGCAGTCTACAGTGGACCCACAACCAAACAACCAAAAACTCCCCCACCCGCACATGCAGAAGGGAAGGGGGTCAAGAATGCAGAAGAATGGAGCTTGCAATGGCAAGGACCAGCAGGAGGAAGGGACTTCCCCCAAAGCCTGAGGTGCCTTTGCAGAACCGCTTCACCACTCTGCAGACTGAAGAGAAAAGAACAGTTACATCAGGAGAGACACTGGAGCTGAGTAAGGCAGCCTGATTTGCTCCCTGCGTAACAACCAGTGCAACTAAGAAAAAGCGATGGGTGATAGTAATAGGCAACTCTCTTCTGAAAGGTACGGAGGCACCCATTTGCTGACCTGACGCGCTCTCTAGGGAAGTATGCTGCTTGCCAGATGTTTGTATCGGGGATGTCACTGAGAGAATGCCAAGTGTCGTACAGCCCACTGGCTATTATCAGCTGCTGTTTCACATGAGCACCAGTGATACCACCAAGAGCAGCCTGAGGAGTATCAAGAAAGATTACAGAGCCCTGGGAGTGGCAGTAAAGGACTCTGGAGCACCAGTAGTTCAGTTCTCCCAGTCAAAGGGAAGGAGCTTGAAAGGACCAGTCGAATCTGGCAAGTCAGCAAGTGGTTAGAAGACTGGTGCCACAGCCAGGGGTTTGACTACTTAGACCATGGGACTCTGAGAAGCCAGGTCTACTGGGGGCTAGTATGGTCCATCTGTCAGAGAAGGGGAAGAGCATCTTTGGTCTAAGACTTGCCAAGCTGATGTAGAGGGCTTTAAACTAGAGTTGACAGGGGAGTGGAACCTCAATCCATCCCACTTCTACCAGTTTGGTGCCAGTGCCAGCAATCAATGCCCAGGGCCTGAAGAAGGATCACAGGTCAGCAGGAGGGCGCCTTGGAGTGCAGCACAAAGGAATTCTAGACACTCCACCCAGTAAGTCAGCTTCATTGGGGACCTGACTTAAATGCCTCTATGCAAACACATGTAGCATGGCAAACAAATAAGAGGAGTTAGAGACACGTGCACCCTGGCAGGGCTACGATCTTACTGGCATCACAGAAATGTGATGCCATCCAGAGGGACCTGGACAGGCTTGAGAGGTGGGCCCATGCAAACCTCATGAAGTTTGACAAGGCCAAGCGCAGTGTCCTGCACCTGGGTCAGGGCAACCCCAAGCACAAATACAGGCTGGGCAGAGAATGGATTGAGAGCAGCCCTGAGGAGAAAGACTTGGGGGTGCTTGCGGACAAGAAGCTCAACATGAGCCAGCAATGCACACTTGCAGCCCAGAAAGCCAACCGCATCCTGGGGCGCATCAAAAGAAGCATGGCCAGCAGGTCGAGGGAGGTGATTCTACCCCTCTACTCCACTCTCATGAGACCCCACCTGGAGTATTGCGTTCAGCTCTGGAGCCCTCGGCACAAGAAGGACATGGAGCAGTTGGAGCGGGTCCAGTGGAGGGCCACAAAGATGATCAAAGGGCTGGAGCACCTCTCCTATGAGGACAGGCTGAGAGAGTTGGGGTTGTTCAGCCTGGAGAACAGAAGGCTCCGGGGAGACCTTATAGCAGCCTTCCAGTACTAAAGGGGGCCTACAGGAAGGATGGGGAGGGACTCTTTATCAGGGAGTGTAACAATAGGACATGGGGTACCGGTTTCAAACTGAAAGAGGGTAGATTTAGATTGGATATCAGGAAGAAATTCTTTACTGTGAGGGTGGTGAGGCGGTGGAACAGGTTGCCCAGGGAAGTTGTGGATGCCTCATCCCTGGAATTGTTCAAGGTCAGGCTGGATGAGGCTTTGAGCAGCAGTGGGAGGTATCCCTGCCCATGGCAGGGGGGTTGGAACTAGATGATCTTCAAGGTCCCTTCCAACCCAAACCACTCACATGATTCTATATGTGTACTGATTTCACAAATGGTTTCGATGGTTGCATCCTTTTTTTTTTTCTAGATCATTGTTTAAGGGTTAGTGTTGTCCACCTAGGAATGGTACTGGAATTTATATTTCTTTTTCTTAAACAAGATGATAATTATATTCTTTATTCATACTACTCTCGACATTCTAATTTTCTTTGTCTAGTCTGCACGGAAAAAATGTTTCTATAAATCATAAAGAACAGGGACTGCAGCATGCCTATAAACTTACTGACGCATTGTGTGTTATAGGATACCTTTCTTAAAGCAAACTCATTTTATTTCCTCTGCTTTTGTAGTGATATGCTTCAGGGTTATATTAAGTGCTACTGTGTTTCTTTTCAGGTGTGAAACAAATAGAAATATGTATGTAACTAAGCTTGTGATTTGCAAATTACGTTTGCTGGCAAACTTAGGATCCAGACAAGCACATAATAAATAGAGGAGGGCTTTTTGTTGCTGTTGGCATTGCAGCTCGCTCTGGTTTTAATGCAATCAGTGTGTTCATTTTAACTCATATTCACTAGCCACTGCAGTCTGTGTCTGATTTTGAGATATGGAGAGGTAGTTAGATGATAATCATTTATACAGATAACTGCAAGGATTGAAAAAGAGCAATTTAACACTTTTGCCTCAGTGATATGATCTTGGGTTTTCTTTGTGGTGAACTTCAGGATTTACTTTTTCTCATCGTAGTTTGGTTGCTTTATTTCTCACACGCCACCCCTACACACCCCGCTTCTTCGTTCTACCAGCGTGTTGCGAAAATGCTTTGTTTCATTATGAACGTGAAGTAGCTGTGTGTCCAACCATAGAAACTGTAACAGCTAACATTTTTTTCTGAAACAAAATTAGTTTCTCACTCGTTGAGTTGGCGGTTCTGAAGTTCCTGGACTTGTGAAACAATAGGAATGTCTCTTTGGAAGGCCAGCAGAGGTTATTGTTTCAAGGAGATAATATTTGTATTTCCTTTGCTTATTCTCGGCTCATTTATGTATCAAACACTGTGATGTCGAAGCCTTATCAGCTCCCTGTAGACATAGACTTGCTTCTGTTTGTGTCCTTGTAAGCTTAGAGATTTGCCCTACTGTTCTTAACCAGAATTTGCTTTACTGGATAATAACACATATGCAGAAGGAAACAAACACTTACTGTGTATCTGTGTCATCTTCAGCTGCTTTTTCAGTAGCACCCTGTATTTCTGATGGAACTTTTCACATACTGGGAAAGGGAGTCAGGTTTCTTCCCATTTGTTTGGGTTTTTTTTGTTTGTTTGTTTTTTTCTTTCTGCCCAATCTTATCTATCTGTCAGCAAACTCCCCAATTTATTTTTACAGTTACTTTTGAAAAACTAGATTGTTTCTCTTGTTCGTCTCATTTATGGCGTTACAGGGAGTGGCCATCAGTAGAATTACTGGATCTGATTCTTTGTATATGACACATTTCAGGATTTTATTTATCATTTACTGTAAAAAGATCTCATAAGAGCAATGCAGACAGAATAATACTGAAACATCAGATTCCTTGATGGTTCATAAACATTTTTTTGCACTTACTATGCATGAATACAGAGGGTTTTACTATTGTAATTGAAATCCTGTTTTCTGGAAACATTACAGAAAGTCCCTTATATAAAAAATAGCACAACCAGTTTAAAACAAAACAAAAAACTAAAACCAAAAAGCTTTTGCATCGTTAGGAAGCATTTACTGAGGTCTAGCTTCTTTTTTTCTCTAACTTAGGGAATTGTCATTTATCTGAAGACAGTTTAAAAACTGAGCCATTTATAATAAAACGGAAAACCAAAACCTTGACATAGCAATGTTTGTTTTATGGCTGACTGTACTGGGGTAGGTTTTTCTTTTTGTTTTACAAAAACATTTATTTAAACTTATGGGTTTTCTTACCATTTATTTGTGAAATCAGTACAACATATAGAATCATAGAATGGTTTGTGTTGGAAGGGACCTTGAAGATCATCTAGTTCCAACCCTCCTGCCATGGGCAGGGACACCTCCCACTAGACCAGGTTGCTCAAAGCCCCATCCAGCCTGACCTTGAACACTTCCAGGGATGGGGCATCCACAACTTCCCTGGGCAACCTGTTCCAGTGCCACACCACCCTCACAGTAAAGAATTTCTTCCTGATATCCAATCTAAATCTACCCTCTTTCCGTTTGAAACCGGTACCCCATGTCCTATTGTTACACTCCCTGATAAAGAGTCCCTCCCCATCCTTCCTGTAGGCCCCCTTTAGTACTGGAAGGCTGCTATAAGGTCTCCCCGGAGCCTTCTGTTCTCCAGGCTGAACAACCCCAACTCTCTCAGCCTGTCCTCATAGGAGAGGTGCTCCAGCCCTTTGATCATCTTTGTGGCCCTCCACTGGACCCGCTCCAACTGCTCCATGTCCTTCTTGTGCTGAGGGCTCCAGAGCTGAACGCAATACTCCAGATGGGGTCTCATGAGAGTGGAGTAGAGGGGTAGAATCACCTCCCTCGACCTGCTGGCCATGCTTCTTTTGATGCGCCCCAGGATGCGGTTGGCTTTCTGGGCTGCAAGTGTGCATTGCTGGCTCATGTTGAGCTTCTTGTCCGCAAGCACCCCCAAGTCTTTCTCCTCAGGGCTGCTCTCAATCCATTCTCTGCCCAGCCTGTATTTGTGCTTGGGGTTGCCCTGACCCAGGTGCAGGACGTTGCACTTGGCCTGGTTGAGTTTTATGAGCTTATCTTAGTATTAGAGCAGTTTTTCAAAAACATTTGAAGATACTTCCTAGTGAAAGTGATGAGATAATGTGTACGTTTGAAATGTTGATATTAATTTAGTAGTAGTAATCAACTTCTCATACAGAAATTTTATGCTATATATGAACATTTGGGCCACTGTGATTGGAAAGGAATGATGTGATACTAGTTTGTTTTTCTTTCTTGTTAGTTTGATGAAGGTGGTGATCTCTATTTCTGTATTAATGCAGTCTGGTTTTGTCAATTGTTTAATCTATAATAAAAAATCAATATTCTGAAGTCTAGAATTTTTTCCAGTTAGTCAAAACTAAAGTTGAGTATCAAATGCAGAAAGCTTGTTTCTTTTATTCTGTATATCCATTTGCTAATAGTGCTAGATAATGTCTACAACTTGCATTTTAGAGTCACTGATATCTTACAGCTATTTCTTGTGTTTTGGGCAATTTATACCTATAGCAATAACTTAAGAAATTTTCAGTCAATGGTCTGCCTTGAAATTTATGCAAGATCATCTTTTCATTATAAGTGCTTCATTTTGGAGATTTATATTTTTGTTTTTTAAAATGTTCTACTGGAAAACATGCAGTGTTCGGAATACTTGATCATAGGAGTTTTGTTAAGTATTAATCCTGCTGTTTTATTTAAAGTTTATATTGTAATGCACAAAGACTGAAATCTAGAAATACATATATGTGTGTGTGTGCATTCAGAATATGGGAATTAAGGCTTCCTTTCTGTCAGTCTCTGAAGAATGTTCTGGGTGTAATTTTTGTTCAGTATGAAAGTGTGGTTTGTTTTCTAGGCTAAAGTGTGGCAGTTTCCTCTAACAAAGTGTGCTTTCTGTGGTTTACTATTACAAATTTTATTCAAATAAAAGAACAAAGGAAGAAATCTAGTTTTACAGTTTTGCTATGACAAATTGCGGTGCACAGTATATACAGCCATTTTCAATGGTTAAAAAAATTCAAAGCATTTGGGTTAAATAAGATAAATTTTAAGATTCAACTGGGCTAATTATGTAGAACACCTGTATTCTTCCAGTACACAGTTTGAAATTTTTATCTATGAGCTAGCCTAATTTGTAGAGTGGTTTTATATTATTATTATTATTATTAAATGGAAATGGTTTGGTTAATAGTGCTATATTGAAAGTGGACTTAAGTGGTGATCTAGAATGAGTAAAGGTGGAATGTGGGTGAAATGAATCGCCTGGTTTTTGGATTTTTGTATTGCACGTTTGGTATTTCTGTGGTAAGTGTGTCACAATTCGGAATTTACTCTATTATTCACTGGCCAGCTCTTAACCGGTTTAGATGTTATTGTGTGCAGGCATTAAAATTGTGCATCTATTGCGGTATGGTTCTCTTGTCCATGTTAAGGTTTCTTCATTGTAATTCTTTTGTTATAATGAAATACCTTGAGTCCCCAAAAGCGTGTGGCACTTAAGTACTCACATCCTTCTGTTTTCCTCCCCCAAGATGCAGAATCGGATGGCAATACTACTCTGTAACTTGAAGCCTGCAAAGATGAGAGGGGTAGTATCGCAAGCAATGGTGATGTGTGCCAGTTCCCCAGAAAAAGTGGAAATTCTGGCTCCCCCGCCCGGGGCAGTACCTGGGGATAGAATCACTTTTGAAGGTTTTCCTGGTAAGTAGATATTTGGGAAATTGAAGGAAATAGGTATGCCAAAATGACCTCATTGTTGAAGCAGATAAAACAGTATTTTAAAGTTGGTTGCAATTTTTGTTGAAATTTTCTGAATTAGATATATTCAAACTTTTTTATTACTAGCGTGCTAAGATTTTGTAAATAAAGGATTGAAAATACTTAACCACCTGCCAAAAATTGGAAAATACAGGGAAATAACTGTAACTTGAAAAAGTTGTATAGTAGTTTAATGTAAAATTACCCACTTTAAGTCTTGAGAAGTATTTCTGCTTTTGAAGTGTACAGACAAATGTGTTTGCACTTTGCAAGTTACAATAAGCAAATATAAAGCATCTTTCCCAGTGTCTCAGTGTAAGTGATGAAGTAATAAGTTCCTGATTCCGGCTCCTCCCCCTAATTAAAGTATCAGAACTTGAGGTAGGCTTTTTTTGTTGTTGTTGGAGGAGATGGAGGAGTTGGAAGCCTCCTATTTATGAGAGGAACCTATAATACTCAAAACACTAGGGTTTTTATACATTTGTCTGGAAGCAAATGACTCTTTGGGTCTCCAAAGACAGACATTGGACTTCTTCCCACTTAATTAAATAAATAAATAAATCCGTGTTTTTTCAGAATATAAATAAGAAAATAATCAAATTTAAACTTTCTCAAAAGATCATTTTCATTCATTTTTGTACTTCCTCCACCTCCTAGTCATCTACAAAATGATTAGTTTCTCACCCTGCATATTGTGAATTCAAATAACCATCACAGATGTAGCATGTTGATGAATGGTTCCCTTCTACCCAAATGCCAGTTCACTATTCTCACAAGCTGAAAGGGATACGGTCAGATTTATCTTCTCCTGTTGTTTTCTTTGTTAGCACTGTTATTTTGTTCTCTCTATCATGGTTTTAAGTGTTTTTCATCAGGAGGTGCCAGTCCATTATGATCCCACTAAGAAAGGCACTCAGACTCCATAAAGTATAATTTAAAATGCTGTTTGTTTATTAGAGCTGACACTGAAAAGAGAGAGTAGTATAAATAATCTTACCTTGCACAGTTGATGGGAACCCCGAGTTGGTGCAGCATCAAATGGGCTTCTGATCCACCTGCAGCATGCTGTGCAGTCCCTGTCGATAGAAGAGATTCTCTTCTTTTGGTCGTTCGAGCTATTGTTGTCTTCTCTTAGTCATCAACTATCAAACAGAAAGGAAGTTTGAATGAGAACTTGATGCTACACTAGTCCATAAAGGTGAGGACACGCAGGTGGCTCAGTTGCTGGTAGCACGTGAGAGCTGCCTGCAGGCTCCTCTGTTACAATCAGCTGGCTACGTTTATCCTGTGCCGTAGGAATTTGTGCAGCACAGCAGAAGCCCGGACCTACTCTGGACAACTGTTAATGTGGATCATTGAGTTCTTGATAAACAGTGGTATTCTGGTCAGGATCACTGCATTGCTTTATGTTAAGAAAAAGTGGTCTAACTCCCAGTATTCCCTGTATTGGGTGGAGTTGTCTGTGTGCATTTACCAACAAAATATTCACCTTCAGGATGAATTTGTTGCTCAAAAGTTGGCTTTCACGTGTGAGAAAATGGGGTAGCTTTCTGTTTTCTACATAGACATATATTAACCTTTTTAAGCTATCGTACCTCTGATAATTTCTAGCTGTACAGCAGTGGTTTTATTTAGAATCATAGAATTGCTGAGGTTGGAAGGGACCTTTAAGATCATCGAGTCCAACCTTTAACCTACCCTGACAAAAGCCACTTCTAAACCATGTCCCTAAGTACCACATCTACCCTTTTTTTAAACACCTCCAGGGATGGTGAATCCACCACCTCCCTGGGCAGCCTGTTCCAATGTTTAATAACCCTTTCAGTGAAAAAATGTTTCCTAATATCCAATCTAAACCTCCCCTGACATAACTTGAACCCGTTTTCCCTCGTCCTATCACTTGTCACCAGGGAGAAGAGGTCAGCCCCCATCTCTCTACAACCTCCTTTCAGGTAGTTGTAGAGGGTGATAAGCTCCCCTCAGCCTCCTCTTCTCCAAGCTAAACAACCCCAGCTCCCTCAGTCGTTCTTCATAAGGTTTGTCCTCCAGACCCCTCACCAGCCTTGTAGCCCTTCTCTGGACACGCTCCCACACCTCAATGTCCCTCTTGTAGCGAGGGGCCCAAAACTGAACGCACTACTCAAGGTGGGGCCTCACCAGTGCCGAGTACAGGGGGATGATCACTTCCCTAGTCCGGCTCACCACACTATTCCTGATACAGGCTAGGATGCTGTTGGTCTTCTTGGCCACCTGGGCACACTGCTGGCTCATATTCAGCCAGCTGTCCACCAACACCCCCAGGTCCTTTTCTGCCGGGCTGCTTTCGAGCCACTCTGCCCCAGTCCTGTAGCACTGCATGGGGTTGTTGTGACCCAAGTGCAGGACCCGGCACTTGGCCTTGTTGAACCTCATACCATTGGTCTCAGCCCATCGGTCCAGCCTGTCCAGATCCCTCTGCAGAGCCAACCTACCCTCAAGCAGATCAACACGCCCGCCCAGCTTAGTGTCATCTGCGAACTTACTGAGGGTGCATTCGATCCCTTCATCCAGATCATTGATAAAGATATTAAAGAGAACCAGCCCCAGCACCGAGCCCTGGGGGACACCACTTGTGACCAGACACCAACTGGATTTAACTCCATTTACCACCACTCTCTGGGCACGGCCATCCAGCCAGTTTTTTACCCAGCGAAGAGTACACCTGTCCAGGCCATGAGCAGCCAGTTTCTCCAGGAGAATGCTGTGGGAAACGGTGTCAAAAGCTTTGCAAAAATCCAAGTAGATAACATCCACAGCTTTTCCCTCATCCACTAAGTGGGTCACCTTATCATAGAAGGATATTAGGTTTGATAGGCATGACCTGCCCTTCACAAACCCATGCTGACTGGGCCTGATCACCCTGTTCTCCTGCATGTGCCGTGTAATGGTACTGAGGAGGATCTGTTCCATGACCTTCCCAGGCACCGAGGTCAGACTCATTTATGAACCTCTTGGCAAGCTCTACGCTTGGATGTATCTGCATGAAATACCTTTCATAAATGTATATAGATATTTTTATACCTCTCATGATTTGAGAGTGATGGCCTAAAAAAATAGGTATTTTGGTTGGTGTATGATAAAGGAAGTAATGGTCTATCTAGGTGTTTTAGAAACAGGAGGAAAGCTCAGCTTGCTGTGATTTAATGCTCTGATTGAAAAAGTTTTAAAATAATACTGTGTTTAAGAAGGAAATCAGTCTTGCAGCATTCTTTTAATGTTTAGATTTCTGTTTTAAAAATATACCAAGCTTGCTAGTTGAGATGCAGAACTGGTAAGCTGTACTGAAATCTGAAAGGCCTCAGCAATTCCATTGCCTAAATTGTAGGAATATTAACTCGTAACTTCCAGTGGTTGCCACATATCCATGAGTAAAGATAGATTAAATGTTGGATGTTTGCCCTCTGTTACATGCAACGATACACTCATGTTGCTTTCTGTTGCTCTGGATGTGCATCAAGCTGTAGAGCAAACCCTTCTCGTGCATAAGCCCTGCAAAATGGCGTACAAATCAACCTGGGCATGTGGCTTTTTAGAGGGGTGGAGGGTCTTTTTGCACTGTTTTTGTCTAAGAGAGAACCTCACTCCAAACTTATATCTCTAGTAACTTCATGTACCTGGCATTAGAAAATAATGTGAGAGCTGGTAGTAGTTCTGTTCTCTGTTAACCAGCATGTCTTTTCTTGCATGTGACTATTGAGGTCAGCTTTCTCAAAATAATTAAACTATTTGACTCCATATAGTTGCAAAAAGCTTTTCCTAGAGCAAATCAGTTTTAGAAAGAAACATTTGTTTTAAAATTATTCCCAGGTGTTAAGGCATACAGATAATCTGTTGATGTCTTGATTGTTAAAAGACATAGAATAAACTAAAGGTGGTGTAAAAGTTGTACTAGTTCTAAAATTATGATCTGCAGCCTGGGATACAAGGCTTTCTGTGCTTTATATCAGTTTCCTTCTGACAGGGAGCCAAAGACATGGAGCTGTGATAAGTGCCAAATTAAGGCTTTTACAACCTATATGAACAGTGTATAGGTCCAGGGCTAAAGATTGTAGTCTGAAATATGTTAGCTGTTTCCTAATGTTTCATATATAGTTTCTCAGGAAAATTCTTAGGTATGAGATTAAGGCTAGCTAATCATTGACTTTGAAAATATACCTAATGCTTAGTAGTTCAAAGTAGAGTGATGCATCTCTGAGTTACATAAAACTTATTTTAAAGACTTTTAAGACTTGTCATTTGATTATCTTGAAGTGAGTAGGAAAAAGCAAGAAAAATAGCATTGATGGATGGAGACTTACAAAATCATTCTGACATCTGCTTCTGTAACTTCATTTGTTGCATATTTGTCTTTTGCATGTTGCCTTTGTAAACTAAGGTATTAATACTCTTCGTTGGTTTTGGTTTGCTTTAGGGTTTTTCTTAAATTTCTTTTAGCTAGAGACTAAGATTGTTGTCACTTACCTTCTTATCCAAGTGATTAACAACTTCTGAACTTCTGGTGGGTTTGGTGTGTTGCGTCATTGTCCACCCCACCTCCCCCCAGAAAACTGCTACACGTGGATGATATGTTTAAGAAAATTTGGGACCTCTTATTTGGCTCTTCTTATGTAAATAGAGTGAGAAGCTCATTAAACCATTACAAGTTTAAATTTATTTATTTATAGAAATCCTTCTAAAGAATATTTTCTGGGAAGAAGGAATGCAATGAGGAGAAGTCACAGGAAAATACACAGCCTGAAGCTCTGGTAGTATTTAAAATCGGTGCCTATACTAATCTAATATGAGCTCGCCACAGATCCCAAGGGAGCTTGATGCAGGATTCCAAAGAAACTTATTAACATCCAAAGCGTGTTTTTTATAATAAAAGTCAGGTTTTTTTCTTACTGAAAAAATTCACTAGCTTTTTATATTTGAGGAGGGGTAAGGAAATGCGCAATGGATCATTTAACATTCTGTTTAATGGTTTTAATAGTTCGTATACATTCACTTTGGTCTAAATCCAAGTCTGGTTTTGTTCATGAACTTAAGCATTGAGCAGGATTTTATTTTTGTGAAAATGCACAATTAGGTCTAAATGTTTAATTTATTAATGGTATTACTGATTTTTCTTTTAAATATTAAGTGCACTGTTGTAAAATAACTCGACTGCATTATTGAATCTTGCTCTGGTAAGGCTAGCCTACTTAAGCAGATCAGGACAGATTTCTCTGTTCTCTTACACAGTCACAGATATCAAAGCTACAGAAGTTAGACTTGTCTACAGGCGGAAGTAACTTACTTTTGCAAGCATTGAGAATGTGAGTAGATTGAATCGTTGAAAACATTTAAAGGAGAAAAACAATAAGGCAGGCTGGAATGACAGTAGTTCATTTAACTGCTTGTTGGTCAGCTACTCAGGAATACACCAAGCAGAAATTAATTTCAACCAGCTACTAGAAATCTGTATATTAAAATCCCTGTAGCCTTAATAGTTTTTCTTCTTGAACCTTTGTGGACACTGAGTAGTGGAAGATGAGAGTACTTGACATTCTGCTCACCTGGAGAGCTCCTCATATTCCTTTAGGAACTCCTGGCTCTTCTGAGAGGATATCAGGGAGGATCTATTTACTAGGATTTGTTTTTTGATTCTTGCCTCTTCTGGAACTTAAGATTTTAATAGTTTTGGCAAAGTGGTGCCCATATGGCACTCCAAGCAAGTAAAAACAAACACACACACAGACACATATATATATATATATGTGTATATATGTATGTATATATATGCATACACATATGTATATGTGTGTATATACATATATGTGTATATATACGCATGTACATACACATAATGTCTGTGTATATATACAGACACATATATATATACACACACATACACATATATATGTGTGTGTATATACACATATGTATATACACATATATATATATTGTATCAATGATGAAATGGCATGGGATCTCTTTCAGCATTTAAATGTGCTCTAATTATATTTAAAACAAGTCTTGTGTGGTTTTTTTTTAATTTGTCCTGCCTGTGTTACACACAAGAGGTCACGAGCACCCAACAGCGTTACGTTTAAATAACTTGTTTTAATGAAATCTCCTTTTTCTTTAAGAGAATCTGCATTTTCTTAGAATTTACAGGGTTAAATTTACTTGACCTTTGAACAGAAAATAATTGTACAGTGAATTTGTTGTCTTGCTTTATCTAGATTATGTCAGCAGGAAGCAGTTTATTGAGCATAAATCTTTACAGCAAGAGAGTTTATTTAGCTTAGTTGTTTTGTTCCTATGCTTTGTATTTTTTGCCTACTTAAAAATAGCAAAAATATGACTCTGGAATACTTCACTTATTCTGTGTCATTTGTTAACAGCATTTCAAAACTTTAGTAGGAGAAAAACTGTATTTTGTGGTCATTAGAGATCCTTAAATAGTCAGATTTGTTAATGTAGTTAGACTGTCAATACCTCTAGGGCATAGGTAGCTTATCATGGGGTACACACGGAAACAGGGGACTGAGGCCATCATTGTTGAAATACAAGCTGACCTCTAATGCTTATGTTGTTTTAGGCACTAAAGCTTGTTGTCAAATAGTACAAAAGGTAGCAGAACAGTGTTGAAACTTGGAACTAAAATTATATGTCAGTATCCTAATTTTGGACTATTCTTGTCTAAGTTCAATATTTCTCAATTGCAAGGGCACTTGCTAAATTCACTTAATATTAATGGCTTATAAAAATTCAGTAGTTCCTAAACTTAAGATGCCAACAAATCTGTGCATTGGTGAGTACTATATTTCTGTGGTCCACACCTACTTACTTCTTCGGAATCATTTTGGTCTCTAGTAAATTCTGTAAACCAACAACTAGCAATGGTTTGAGAGAGGCTCTGGAGACATTTCCTAGACAGTCCTTAATTCCTATTAAAGTTTTTGTTTTGAAGATTGCAGGTAATGTGTTTTTTTTCCCTTAAAAGTGTGTGCAGTGATGCTATCTGGGCTGTCACAGATGTGTACATAGAGCTCTTGCTCTGCTTTCTGTGCTGTGTGCTATTAGGTTATTCTTTGTTTTGAAACAGGAGATCCTGAGAAGGAACTTAATCCCAAGAAGAAGATTTGGGAGCAAATCCAACCTGATCTTCATACCAATGACCAGTGTGTTGCTACGTACAAAGGAGTTCCATTTGAAGTGAAAGGGAAAGGAGTCTGCAGGGCAGAGACCATGGCAAACAGTGGAATTAAATAAATAAATGGTTATTAGAAGCTTTTTCAGATGTTGAAATGGAAAGTAATGCAAGCACAATAAAACCCATGAATATATTACTCCTCTGAAATGCATGGTTAATACCTTTTTTGTTTGAGTCCTCTTCCAGAGGTACAGAATGTGTTATGGCTCCGACATTTTCACCGTTCACTCATTCACCATGCTTACTGTCTTTGAGGTTAAGTGTTGTCAACAGTCATTAACCATTCAATGCTCAAGGCTTAATTGCCAAGGCTTGTTCATGATAGAACTACAGGCAGGCACGCATATTTTCTGGACAGCTAAAAGGTTTAGAGGATCTATGGAGCAAGAGCATCTCAAAAAGGAAAAATTTCTGCGATGTTTCTTGTGTGCTAACTGCTGTTCAAGAGGTGCAGAACGAGCAGTTGGTTGGTGACAACTACAATCATCTGCATTCTTCTAGTCACCTTTTAATAGTTTTTCTCCTCTTCTTCCAGTCCGTTTGCAGGTATATTATAAGCCTGTGCAACTTTGTTCTTGGCTATGTTGTCTCAGAAGTCTGCAGACAGTTGTAATGGGAAGATTAAACTATGGCCATTTATGCCCGAAGATGCATAAATAGACATACTGTTTTAATGTCAATAAGATCAAAACTGTCATTTTGCTAAAATAGTTCTTCATCTAGTCCACCTAGATATTTCCTTCCAAATGATAGATAGTACAAAGAAAGAATGAATAGCAAATAGATTGCCAGAGCTAGTCAAATACTACCAAAAAAAAAATCCGATTCCAATGCCCACACAAGTATAAAGTCAATTCATTTTATGTTTTAATGTATTTTTATGCAATGATATTTTATACAAAAGATGCTTTGGTTATAACAGAAATAGCTTTTTCAGTTTCTACAATTAGAGTTATTCCATAATAATGTAGTACAAGTAGTCATGGTTGCTATGGTAATAGCCTCAAATTACTTCTTTTAATTCCTGCCTTTTAATAATCTGAAAATAACTATTTCAGATCAATAAACCTTTTAAGTAACTATTTAGAGATACTTCAGATATTTTGGTATATAATATTTAAGTGGTTGCTGTCTAACCACTGAAACAGTAAGTGCTTTTTTAACCACTGAAATAAAAAAACTTAGCCACTTTGAATTTTGTAGGCTTTGAACTTCATCCAGTAAGCTGAGAGAGAAAACAAAATGACAACGATATAAAATTAAAAGGAACAGGCATAAAAGAGGAGATGAACAGATTTCTTTTTTGAATTAGTTTTGTATGTGCCTATAAACTGTGTTAATTTTTCATGCATCTGGGAATAAGCAATAGTAATTAGTACTTTTAAATGTGCTGAATAGCTTTAAGCACATGGGAGCTTTTTTATCTGCCTTGTAAACTACATATCCAATAATTTCTTATTAAACAAAATTCTTAAAGTTCAAAATCTCAATTCTAATTAATCCTGAATCAAGGTAAGGAAATACTTTTACAGCGGATAAATCTTAGCTTTTAATACTGGAAAGCTCTTTACAAACTTTGGAATTCAGAGGAACTTCTGAAAGCTTGAAGAATTGAGCAAAGAGACTCCCTTACAGTCTGAGCTCATGCACGTTTATTTTTTTTTTTCTTCCAGATCTGTGTTCTGTATGAATTGCAATATACAATCTGCTGTAGCATAAACACTCATTTGTGACTACATACGTATTAGGAGCGTGATATAGAGCACTAGCTTGTTCTGATTTTGTGGTTGAAGCTAGAATTCTGGATGCAGTAGTGTGAGCTACTGTATGAAAGGCAAGTAATCTAAAGAGATATTTCCAACTGTGTGTTCAAAGGTATTTGGTATGGATGTGCAATTTTCCAGCTGATGGTTTCTATTCTTTTATTTCTTTTATTAAATGTTACCTACCATAGAAAATAGACAAATGAATACCTGAAAGCTAATTTTATTCCTTGCTGTGTTTAGGTAGAAGCACTTGATAATTATTTTGTCTTATAAAATTCAAGAGCTTTCTTAAGACAATAGCTCTTTCCTCTTTAATTATGGTCTTCTGGTTGTCTAGGAAAATGTATTTGTGCTGTACTGAGCTCAAAAGTGACAACAGGGTACTTGAGGCACTGTGCAAATATGCTTCCTCACTGAATCCAGCCTCTTCTGCCTTGTCTGCATGAGTAAGTAGAACTGCAGTGAAATCCTTCCATGTGGGACCCAGAAGTTCCTGTAATGAAAAACAAATTTCAAATAGTTATCTCTTCTTGTTCCTTTTCCCCACTCCCACTTCATATACTTATGCATTAACAGACCAGTTATATGTTGTTTGCCTGGCAGTAATCCAGTTCATGCTATCCAAGTTGCTGAAATTTCTGGGGTTTTTCACCTTCCCAAGACATTGACATCCACTTTCAGTGGAAATATGTGGTTGTGCAGTACTAGCAGTTCTCGGTTCTCTTACTACAGATGTTAATAGAATTTCTCCAGTTAAAAAAATATCTGTATAAATAAGGAAAAATGATTGTTTAGCTATGTCACACATTAGTTTACATCAGTAGTTTCCACAGGCCCATATTTCTACGCTTTTTACAGCTCTTTGATTTTTTTTTTTTTTTAAAATCACCAAATCACCTTGTGTTGAAAAAAATAAATGATGAATTTCTATGTAACACCAACTGCAATTCCAGCTGTATTCCATAAAACTGAACTATTTTCAGCAATTCAGGAAGAACACAAATCAAATGCTCACCGAAGTGATGGGCCAGAGAGTTTGTCTTTAAGTGCTATAGTTCATCTGATGGAGAGGAATGGAGAAAACAAGCTGCTTTTTTGTCAGTAAGTACAGAAAATTTTAATGCAAGTAAGAGATTGGGCTTTCATTTACAGATGTAAATGAAATTACAACTTCGGGGCAATCATGCTAACTCCTGCATGTGACAAGAAGCCTGCTTTGGTAATAAAGTCTGCTTTGCAATGATCTTAACTATGTAACCTAAATACCAAGGTGTACAAAACTGCTTTAAAGGCTGTCTTTCTACTTCCAAGATAAGCAGGGAGTTAGAAAAACCTGGTGTATTGATAGTCGTTAATCTGTTTTAGATAGTAGGGATGAATCATAGAATCATGAATCATTTAGACGGTAGGGATGAAAAAAAATTTTAAAAATTAAAAATTTTGGCATAAGCTGTCTAAGAAAGTGTTGGGTTATCAGTTTTGGAGAAAGAGGATACTGTATTGGTTTGCTGAGGACTCAAGGTCAATGCTAATTTTAGTTCTGAAATGTATATCTGCCACTCTCTCAATTTCTTAGGCTATGTTATTAAATTTTAAAAAATGCAGAGATTTAAATGCCAGTAGTCTTCTGCTGATATGCCATCTTTAGTGATGTGCCATCCCTAATTTGCAGAGGATCATTGTGAAAACTCCTGATTGCTAAAGGTAGTCTTCGTGCTGATGTCTTCTTGGAATGACATACTGAAATGTAGCTGTTACTGTTCATAGTCCCAGCACCCAAGCAGCTGTCTTGCCCTATTTGTGTTTGGCTGATGGAATCACAGCATCTAATCTTTTAAGGGAAAAATAAATAAAAAGCCAACTATTAGCTAAGCTGAGAGCCTGTTGTAATCATGAAGCAGAAGGAAGTGGTATTATTATCTTTAAACATGTTTTATTTCATTTCTAGTAGGGGTTTTAAAGCTCCATTTAAAGACAAAAGGCATGGTGGCTTCTCTTATGCTTTTAATGCCCATATGGACTTGATCCAAAACAGTCTCAAACTAGAAGCATGATGATTTTTCATTGGCTTAGACTAAAGATATTTTAAGTAAATACTGCTTTCTGTTAAATACCATGAACTAGAGAGAGAGAGAGAGAACTGTATAAGGAAAAAGGGTAGCATTGAAAACAAATATATGTAAACTGACAATGAGTAAGAATGTGTTGAAATTAGAACCAACTTTCAAACTACCAGAAAAGTGTGGAGCAGCCCACCCATAGAGAGTAATCAGAAAGAACAGGAAAGCAAATCAGACATTTTGAAAGCTGTTTTTCTATCAATATTTTTATATATTGGTATATTTTTCTCTACATATGTATTATATATTTAGATAATATCAGTTACAGCAGGCTTTAAGACTTGATGGACCAGGAAGAACCTTCCAGCCCTAAAGATTTTTAGAAAGTTCATTAGTGTAACAGCTGCAAAGTGTAATGTGCAGACTTTGGCAATAACTGAAACCCTTTGTTTCTAAATCATACAAACCTGGTTCATCTGATCAGATACATAAACTGAGCAATATCTGTTGGTTTGTTGTTTGGTTTTTTTTTCATTCTCCAAAGATATGTATGCACAGTAATGCGAAATCTCCAACTGAAAAGAAAGCCATTCCTTTTCAATGTCTTTTCCCACATATCTTACCTACTTGCAAAAAAAAAAATTTCCCCCAGGAGCTGCAAAATGTTTGCTTCAAGGCAGTTATGCTGGAAATTTTCCTCAGCCAGAGTAAATTTTATGGTAACTTTCTAAGTTATTTTCTCTTGAACAGATAGAGCAGTAGTGACAATGCAGGACAGAGCTAAACATTCTTGTCCCAGGTCAGTCAGATTTTCTGCGTGACTTTGGACCTGTCGCTCTCTGCCTTGGTCCTATACAGACCGCAGGAGAGGGAGGTAACCTGACTTTTGCTTTAAATAGAATTTCTCTTCAACAAGCTAGATCTGTCATGATAAAGCATTAAGTATAATTTCTGAGAGAAGAGCTTGCTTTGATGGCTAAATTTGGTTCCTACATTCATTTATGCTGAGCCCACATACAAAAGAGAGCAGTTCTTGCTTCTTCTCGTGTTTAGTAGCTATGGTGCATGGTGTTGGAGTTGTGAATGGTGTGTTTCAACTGCTGGACTGGAAAGTATTCCCGTTTTCAGCTGCACTTCTCTATTTCAATTTTGCAATCAACTCTTCCATAGCTGTTGTCACCTGAACACAAAAGAGTTGCTGTTAAGGCAGAGACTTCTATTTATTTATTTATTTGTTACCTGGATGAACTGAATTGTGTGATCGCTTTCATCTGGGCACAGAGGCAAGTCAGCTCTGAGGACCAAGAGAGCTAGATGCAGGCCTTCCTCCCCGAAGTGGTGAGCCAGGGCTGATCTCACTGTGTCTGTCACCTGCTCTTTGCTCAGACTGCTGTGGGGGTAGCTTGGAGTGTCAAGTACTTGAACACGGAGTGCTAGCTCACAGCCACTTCTTCGTATAATCCCCGAAATTCGGCAGCTGCGTCCAAGGCTGCAGCAGGTAGTCACAGAGCTTGGGGAGCGATGAGTCTCAAAGTCTGAGCTGCCCAGCAGGCTGTTCCCAGCAGCACTTTTACCAGTCTGAGTTCTTCCAAGGACAACAAGGTTGATGGTCATCTCATTGCTCTCCACCATTGTCTATGCTTTTATCCACAAACCTGTCACTAAGTGAAGGAACAAATAACACGAGCCATTTCAGATAACTTAAAAAACCCCCATATATCAGCAAAAATTAGAAAATTGAATGTCTTTTGAGCGTCCTTCCCTGCCTGAAATGTTTTGAGGAGTGTGTGGTGTAGATAGACATTCACTACAGCACATATACCTCTCTCTGATGCAAAGATGGATATTTGCTCTCCTTCCCAGTCAGTTGCTTAGAAATAACAAGACCTCATGGAAGGTGTCACAGGTACGAGAGCAACCTAACAGGCTGCACTCCGACACTGGCAGAAACTGAAGAGCTGGGAAAGAATCCAATGTGAGAAGAGTTTTAGGAACAAGTAAAGCAGGTAAAGCTAAGGAGAGACAACAGGCAAGGGCGGAGTTGGGAAATAACCATGAAAAACAGCACTGGCATGCAGGGAGAGTAGGTTATGAGAAGGAGGGAGAACTAGGGGTGGAAGAAGAGAATGGTGACAAATACACGCTGCTATTATTGAGTGACTGTGTTTCAGGAAGTAAATCTTGTTTTAGGGAGAAGTAGCTTTTAAAGGAGCACTTTTTCACAGCAGAAAACAGCTTAGAATATGTCTTTCATCAGCTACCACTGAAGTTTAAATAGACTAATCCAAAAGGGCTTTCTGATACAGATAAATATAAGTGTGTCTTAATGAAAAAAAGAAGAGCTGAAATTGCCAATGCTGCAGGTTCTAACCCCATGTGAAATCGAGACTTTGGAAATGTATACTGTACAACCTTTTAGACTTATGGCATAGTTAGTGGAAAAGAAAAGCATAGACTGGTGGATGGAGAGGGGAGAGATACCTAAGTATCACTTAAAGTTACTATAATTGTTCATAAATAAGCCTTCTCATTCTCTTTGTACTTTTGTGTAATCCAGTATCTGCAGGGGTCTTGGTGCACATTAATTGTCTAACAGGAATACTGGATGATTAAAATCAGAGGTTTTTCAAATGGAAAACTACATTGGCAAATAAGTAGTTGATTTTAAGTTATCAGTGACACCTGAACTTCAGGAAGTTTTTGGGTTTTTTTAAGGTACTCAGAGAGAGATCGTGGGTAATTTTGGAATGAGATTTCCTGTGATTAATTTATTTACGTTCTTGCATGTGCAGTTCAAGCTTTCTCCCTCATATTCAATCCGTGCCCAAATCAATTTTTTGAAATAATTTCAGTACGAAGACAGACATGCGAGAGCTGTTAACATACCAATTTAGTTACAGGCGACATTGAATACCGTACATGCTGATATTCCTTATTGAATTTGCAATGGGTTTTTTGATGACCAATTTTCTCTTTTTTATTTTTTTTTTAATTTTTTTTAAGAATACCTTTTATAAAGGACACATTATGAAATGGTTGTTGTCAGTTATCCATCAGTCTAGATGTGCATTGTATTCTTTTTCTGTAGCATAATAATATGATATGGTGGTCATGCATTTGTGCATTCCTTTTTAAATCATGATCAAGGATTTGTTCTTTTTATTCCTGTAAGCAGTCTACGCTTAAATAATTAGATTGATTTCATTTTATGTCACTTACCTTATTTTCCCTTAAAATCCTCTTTCATTCAGACTTCATTCATAAACCATGTGTGCAGTATAAAGAGACGTTCATATTATGTGGACTTTGAAACTAACAGTGACAATGTACCTTGCTTTGACTGTTACGTACACATTAATCTGGTTAATCTATTACTGATAGATCCTCGTTCAGTTGGATACATTTGGCCATTAATTGGCACTGTTGAATTTTTTCAACTTAACTGTAGATACAGTTTTTGCAATCGCTTTAGTGTTTGTTTGAAGTTGATATTTTTCAAAGTTAGTTGAGTTCTACCAGCAGTTAAATGTGACAGTGATAATGGAGGTACTGAGATGACTTTGTATTGCATGTTCTTGAATGTGTGTTCATATATATGCATGTGAAGAGCGTATGCGCTTTCTTTTATTATTGCGATGAATTAGTAATTGCAATATTTTCAAAGCAAAATGTAAACCATATGCAGATGTAAAGCTGTTTGCCTAAGAAAAATGGATTAAAATAATCAAAAAATGGATTAAAATACAGAAATTATTTACAAATCATGAAGGAAACTGAAGGCTTGCCTAACTGCCAGTCATGTGCCTTAGCTGTTGGCTTGATAACTTGATACATTTCTATTGCGAACATCATTCATTGCCATGCTATAGTAGCATTAAAATTAGAGATAAAAAGATTGTCCAGAAAGGACCTACCTCTTGCTTTTTAGACAATTTCCCACAAGTGGGAAAGTAACTGATTTGAAGTCCTGTATGCCTTAGTGGAAATAAATACAAATTTGTGCTTTAATAGTAATAGTACAGAAGAGTGGAGTGAGCCCTTCTTGTCTGTTCACGAGGAAAGGTTTAGATAAGCCACCTCTCTGACTGTAAATCCCAGGTGGGTGGAGGCACTTGTTTACTCCAAGGGTATTAAGATATGTGTCATTACAGTGAGAGCAAGAATCTGGTGTGTAGACTGTCTGTGGTGGGAGGAAGAGGAAAGTACTTTCCAGACCCCAGTCCTGCTCGGGATTTTGTCATCCAAAATGTAGCTCTATGTGGGAGCCTGTAAGTATTGGTTTACCACAGTACCAGGGCTGTTACAGCCTGCCACAGCAGTGGAGTGAGACTTCGGTTTCTCTAGAAGTCTGTTGTCTCCTGCTGTGGTGCCACAGGCACAGCCAGTACTTTGGCAGAAGATAGGAGCTAGTGGTGCCTCCTTCACAGCCTCCTCACGTAAATTCACATCATTCGTAATGGATGAGTTCATCATTTGTGTCACTTGGCTGTAGACAGCTGCATAATAGTTTTATTGCTGTATGTTTTTAAGAGCACATAGAGAAGTTAGTTGCTTTCAGACAGCTCACGGCTCTCGAGCCTGCCTGTTCTGGTGAGAGGTGAGACATTGAATTTTTTCCTGTATCGTATGTGTAGCTGAGGCAACTACTGATAGTTTCCACTGTGAAAAGCCTTGTGACTGAATGCTGTGCACAGCCTTTGTCTCAAGGCATATTTATATAGAAATTCTATAGCAAGATTCCTTCATTTGCTAGTGGATACAAACTCAAAGAAGACCGGATGGGGGGTGAATCATTTGCAAAGCAAAAGGGTAGGTCACTCTCATAAAACTATGGATATTGTGAAGATAAAATCCAGATGCTTCCTTTAATTTGCCTAGAAGTCTTGACTTTGGTTAAGTTGTCACACTCTAGCTCTGTACTTTTCATCAGACTGTTCCTATGCACAGTAATGTCTCTCATGACATCTGAGGCAGTATATGTACTGGCAGTTGTATCCAACTGAGCCGGTAGCCTGGCAAGGAATATAATTTAATCTATGCGTGGACAAGTATTTAGACTACCAAGAAAGCTAGAATCCCAGAAGCAGAGGAGCAAAATACAGCTTGCCCAGCTGGATGCAGAACAGGGCTTTTACGCTGGCAAGATGGCTGTAACATTAAGAGTAGTGTAAATGAGGCACTACTTAAATGATATCTAACACTTGGCTAAGCAAACTTCCCAACTGAAAAAGGCATTTCTTTCCAGTGTTATTATGAGTGTAATACAGTCCGAGTTGGGACACATCTGGAAGGTCTTACAACAGCACAGGCAGAGGATTTTAAGAAGTTGTCTTCCTGGGAGGATATGACAGGGAAAAATTTAAACTGATTTATATGACACTTGCTTAGGCTCCTCATAGTATGTGGAAAGAGTCCTCCCCAAGGTGGCAGTATCAGCCTGCTCCACAGGTATTGTAAAACTCAGCTGGGGTCCCCTTGCTCTGGAGTCCTATGCTGAAATGAAATACCATGTCAGAAATAAGCTAAAGCATTAGAAAATGTAGAATAATTAAAGGAGTCTTCAAGCATCTCCTGAAATAAGAAATGTAAAAAGCATTTCTGTCTCCTTTATCATGAGAAACATTTTTTACTTTATACATAAAATGCAGACAGCGTGGCACCTTAATGAATTTGAACAGCCATAACGGAAAGGTAGCAATTAAGAAACTGGAAGTGTTATTTACTGTCCCTTATCTGATTCTTTTTCTAATGGAGACCTTAGTTTTCACTAGCTTTTAAGTTGCATTAGTGGCATTTATTATGGGGCTTTGGATATGACATCTTAAAATCTACTGTCAAGAGTATGAATGTGCAAAGAACAAGTACAGAGTACAACAGAACTGCCTTGGATGCCTTTTAGCATTGCTCGCTGCCAGTGGGTAAGCCGTTTTTTTTGTTTCCTTTGTTTTTATATAACTTTATTTTTGAAATGGCAAAGAAAAAAACAAAACTGAGCCTATTACAGATTGGCAGGCAGTAAGGCTTCCTGTAACTGATAAAGGAAGTCTTATACTGCTCCCATAGAAATACCAAACAAGTCTAGTGAGGAATTGTCAAGAATCTAAGGAAATAAGGCCCCTAATCTAATTGCATATAAGTGGCATTTGAGTATCAGCTACTTTAGTTGTCTTTGAAAAAACAAGGCTAAAATAATTTGCAAGTAACTGCTGGATTTGTATGTATCTGCAGAATTAACTAGAATTGCAATGCATCTTAGTCACATTAGTGTGTCAGCTGCTGTTCTATTGTAGTCCCTGTGATCACCCAGTTGGTTTGCACATACCCTAAACAATGTTGCTTGTTTGGGTATACCAAGCAGGCTAGATTTTGTAAACTGAAATAGCATAGTTTCTCTTTAGGCACATGGCATCTCTTACCATGTGTCATCTTTTAGTTCCCACGCCTTCCCATCCCTTACAGCTTCTTTCCTCATGTGGGCTCTCATTTTAGCCCAAGATGATGCCATAATAAGTAATTTAAGATGTGCTTTGATGAATTTCTCTTACTTAAAGGAAACCCAGTGAGGCCGTTTTAGGGATTGCCACACACAGAGGCAAGCTCTTAGCCTTCCCAAACAACATGAGAAATCAGGAAGGTAGGCAGTCCACATAGTCGGTGTGGCTTCAGTTTTGTTAGATGTGTAATTTCTAAGAAACACCAGGTACATCACTGCTGAGAGAGAGAGATAGAATGGATCTAGTGACACTTTACTCCTTTTGGACTGCATTCACAACAAAAACTGCTGTGCTGATCCTAAAGCAACACACACATAAAATATGTTCACGTTTCCTTAAAATGGATTATTATTTTTTTTCCTTTACTTAATCCAATCCTTAGTATTTTTGAACAAAAGTAAGCAATTATCAGCAATCATGTTTCCCTACGCAGTATAGCTGGCTATGTAGGTTATGTGCTACTACGTTGGCATTGCTAAGGGGAAAGGAGCTGCAGACGTATGCTGCAATTACACCAGCTTTCAGAAAATGTCTGTTTGTACAATTGTGTAGCCAACTCCTCAGGTTCCCATTGGACTTATTAGAGCAGATTTTGTGTTCAAGGCAAATACTGCTGGGAGAAAGGCAGATCAAGGACCTGCCTTGTGTTTAAAAGGAGATTGAGCGGAACTATCAGCACAGTGAGAACATCAGCCAGACTTTTCTTGTTTTCTTTATTCTCCCACTGAATCACCAAGATCCACAAAATATCCTTTTACTTCATCCTCTGCAAATAATATCCAACTGCATATTAGAAACCAGTATCTTTGACATGCTGATCTGGTAAGTCTCTGCTGTGGAAGCATTGTGTCTCTTCATTTGGCAGAATTGATACTCTTCTAAGCACTCAGCTTCTCAGTGCACTGAGAACAAAGCACTGTAACGAGCCACAGGAGCACAGTGTCTTCTTGTTTCCTGCTAGTATGGTTTGGTGTGATACGGCTTTTCAAAGTGCTGGGGGATGCATTGTAAAAGAGGGCATCTCACGCTTACTGTCAGAGGCTGCCAGTTTCTTAATTCTCTTCCTAATCCCCACCTTCTCCAATATAACTAATGATTTTTCCCATGGCACCATATCATTTTTTTTTTAATATGCAAGGAGTAATTTTATTATACCGTAGTGTGCTATACTGTCTCTTGAGCAGGTTACTTAGCAATATTAGAGTGTTTTCACCCATGTTGCAAGGATAGGTTTTCTCTAGTATAAATGTTGGACACAAGTCACTAGTACACAGGTTTGGCCATTGTCCACAAGGCTGACATGTTTGTGTCTGTTCATGTGAAATATGTAAAATATTCAAATAAATAAAGTTGATGCTGCAAGTAAGACTATACATCTATAAATAATAGTTAAAAAAACCTAAACAAACAAACAAAAAAAACCAACAAAAACTGAAATCATAAACCGTTGATTTCAAAGGCATACATTT
This sequence comes from Chroicocephalus ridibundus, assembly GCF_963924245.1. Classification (NCBI taxonomy): domain Eukaryota; kingdom Metazoa; phylum Chordata; class Aves; order Charadriiformes; family Laridae; genus Chroicocephalus; species Chroicocephalus ridibundus. Next base: position 27,018,694 of record NC_086288.1, on the reverse strand, counting down.
GGAATAGAAACAATAATCAGAAAGTATGAAAATATAGACTTAAGGAAGAATCCTCTTTCCCTTACACATACTTAGCTGGACGAAATCTGTGACTGGCCCCGTACATCTTCTGTTGTGACATGAGTCAGGGTACCATACTCATTCACCTTGTGATTGGCCTCAAAATTCATCCACGTGTGTAAAAACGTTTTGTCCCTGGGGAAAAAGTCCTGTGAATGGAGAACATATCTGGAAGCTCAGGAAACCCATATCTGGCTGCTGTTTCTGTAATACTCATTCTCTTATTCTGAGAAGCTGCAAAATTTCTCAGTTTCCTCATCTAAATAGCATGGGGAGTATTCACCTCATTTGAAGGTGTGTAGTGGGATTGATTTAGCTGAAGGCAACAGTTTTCTGTAGGGCAATAACAGCTTTGATTGCATTTTAAAAAAAAAACCCAACAAAGTATATTTATCATATTGTAAAATGCTCCATAGGGACACAAATGACTTAAGACATACTTTCCAAAAATATTCCCATGATGCCTGCAAAGGTTATAACCATTGTAACACTAATAACCACAGAAGTTGCACTAATACACAGGGTTGGACTGGTCACACTGCTACTCTTATGCACTCTAATTCTTAAGAGATATTTCATAGAATCTCAGGAATACAGAGCATATATAGTTTCAACTCAAGGATGTGTAAAAATGACACCTTGCTAATCAATAAATAGATAGCTGTGTGTATTCATGACAGATTCAGTACTCAGTTCCTTCATTTTCTTATTTTCCAGGTTTTGCAGGGTGTTTGTATTTCTATGGATAAACCATATCTTGAGGACTTCTCTTAAAATACCCAATAACTAACAACTTGATATTTTTTTACGTTTAATGCTGGCTATGAATCTTTCCTGTCTCCTTTCCATGTACTTACACTTGAAAGGCAATATGCTCAGTTGCAAAGAGCATTTCTTAAAAATATTTAAGAAAGTGGAATACTAATTGGAAATGCTACACTTTTTTAGTTTTGATAATCATGATAATTTGTGGACATCAAGCCTGAACAGATACTTTTTATGTTTTAAAACATTCCAAACAAGCTGAACCTGAGGACATCTTCCAATATATTTCATGCTGTCAAGCCATTAAACATGTAATGTCAGAATTATGCTGTAAAAATTGCCTTACAGGCCAGCGTGGCTTCCTTTGGCAATGCAATTATTTAGAAAAGTAGAATTGCTGTAGATGGCTTCTTAAAATTCTGAATAGTATGCATAAGAAAAGGGTGTAAAGTATATGGTTACAAAGCTGGTGTGTGGTTTGGGACTATGAGCCCCAGACTTGGTAATTAACCCTAATGCTTTAACTTTCCAATATTGACTGTCACTAAATACTGTGAAGTTGGAACTTTTTAAATTGGTGTCCTTTCTGCACGAGGGGACAAAAGGGGCAAAAATCTCCACCTGCCTTTCAGAGTGGAAAGGATTTAAGAAATCGGAATGCTTCCTCTCTTCAATGCTGTGTGTGTTGTAGCTTCTGTAATGTGCTGCATGCAGGAATGTAGTACCTCTATAAATTGTGGAATGTGTCTAAGATCTTTCAGGGCTTGAAATGTGATAGACTATTACCTTAGTCAGTGGCTGGAAATCTGCCTGTTGTTGATGCAAAATACAGAGCTGCATTACTGCTTGCTCTCCTGAAATTAAAGTTTTGTAGGTATAGCCTAGTCTCAGTGAGCACTGACATAACTAGGAGCAATGGAAGTCACACTTGGGCTTCAGATACAGCAGAGGGCCGTAGAAGTTGCAGGTTGATTAGATTTTTCCCTGGGTTCCTTCACGGTTGTTATGTCACTGCTTGGCAGACTACTTCAGCTGCACACAGCAGAAGTCTTCTGCTGAGTATCTTCAGATATAAACGGCCCCAGGTCTAGCACTCCACCGAGCACACAGGAAATGTGAGCCCAGTTCCTTCTGGTGTCATACACCTTACCTGGTTAAGTCACCAAAACTTAAAGGCTGGAAATTTTAAGGGTATTAAGGATACACAAAGAAACAAATAGGAAGCAGAGGAAAGTTTTCAGAAGTCAGTTTACATTGTTTATTGGTTTGTTGGGTTTTTTTCGCATTTTCTTCTTCTTCTTTTTCTTGAGGTCTGCAAACCAGTTTGCCACTGCAAATTCAATGAATACACTGCTCCTTCAGGTCATCAAAGTCTTGATGAGGAGATCTGCTCCCTCCACCTGCCTCCCTCCCCGTCTAGGATTTGCTTGTTTCCTTCTCTGTGTGACTCTTTCCAGCCAGGAAGAGCAGGGTATAACTTTCATCCATCCAATTCCATAGTTGACAGCAGCCTCTGTGCCCAAAAAAAAGTTTTTTGTGTTGGTTTGTTTGTTTGTTTTTCCTTCCTCTATCAGAAATCTGTCATCCTGGAAAAAGTTGTTTCTTGCCAGTGCTTCCATTTCTGATGCAAGCTGGGGCTCCCTGTATGGAGAGGGATAACTGGGGTCAAAAGGGAAGGCTAATGTTTATGTGGCCTCACTAACACACTATCAAGTTCATGGACTTTGATAAAGACAAAATATTGTGTCCTCTTCATGTAGTCAGCTATGTTTTTTACCCAAATAGTTAAGTCCCTGATGTATGTTACAATACAGTGCACTAAACCACGAGGCGAGTTAAAACGTGGTATCATGCTGTGAATAACTTCTGTGGGAGAGATGAGAGTATTCCATCTGTAGCGCAATCCAAATGCAACACTGCTGGTGGAAATTCAGCTGTAAATTATTGTCATGCAATGCTCTATAGGCCTTTTCTCAGAACAGAGGTGTACAGGGGACGGCCATATAGCAGAGACCAAATGGTGACTCCCAGTAAGTTAACAAAGTTTTGTCTCCCAGTTAAGTGACCCAGCAGGAGTAATTCAGGACTTCAAGTGAAGTTTAGTTTGGAATCAGAAAAAATAAACTTATGTAGCGTGTTCATGTTTTTACATTAGCTTCCCTATAGGTCAAACAATGCCTGCCTATTGTCATCAGCTGAGATTTTACAACCACTGATGGGCCACAAAGAACAAACGAGAGTACTAATTTTTTCAGTCTACACCCGCAACTCTTTCTTTAGAAATGGTATTTGTCTCAAATGAGAGAACAGATTTGTTTAAAAGAATAAAAAAAATAAAAAAAAAAAAAGAGAGAAAGGAAAAAAAAAAGATGGAAACTGTAATGCGACAACAAAAACTTTCGGCTGTCAGCATTTCCGTAACCTCACAAGACCCAATTTCATGTCTTAATTTATAATCTTGGTGTAAAGAGAAAACATGTTTTTGTTTTTCCTGTTTCAGATTTGAATAACTGGATGATTATATATAAAATTGCTGCATTTGTGTTGAAGATGTGCTGTTTTTTAACATCTGCCGGAGAGCTGCGTCTTAAACTCCTTCCCGTGATCTTCTTTTGGTGTTGTTTTCTGGGAAGTTTGGGACTTTAAACTGTTTTTGAGAATTCTTGTTCTAGTAAAAGGATAAATCCATCCTCTCTCTAGCACATATACAATTAGGATTCAGTGGCTAAATTATTAGTTTCCTTTAGAAAAGACAAACTAGTGACAAAATTCAGCAGTTAGAGTTTTGGTGCTTCCTGAGGGGGCTCTGAAGGCCTATAGTGAAGCCCTATGCAACATACGTTAAATAGGTTGCTACAGAGAGACAGCCTTAAACAGATGGTAGAGGAGAAATCTTCCTTTTAAGTAGGAGAAGTCTGTGCATAGTGATTTGGTACATCTTTGATACCATCACTTAAGCTGTTTGGATATAAATTAGGTTGTCTTCTGGTAGCATGTGAGAGAGTTCACTGGAGGCTGGGGGAGCGTGATGAAGACTTCAATCATTCCGTAAGAGGTCTAAGTGCAGCATTTTTGCTGTATTTTCTTTATCCTTCAAACACACAACTTCATTGTAGAAATATATAAAATAGACACTTTCTCAAAAATGCTAAGAAGCAGCTTCTTAAAGGTGCAATTCTTAACCTACCGCTAGCACGGGCAGCACATGGAGCTGACAGGCTTTGCAAATGGATGTGTCAGAAAAGGCCAACGTTTCCCAAAGCATGCTGAGAAAGCATGAGAAATCATAAGATGGAAGGAGTTTACAGAAAAGAGTCTCCTTTAGTAAATGGGAGATTCAGTGGCTGTATTAAATATGCACTATATCGTACTGATTAGTGCTGCGTCGTTCAGTGTTAGTCCACAAAATTTGGCATGCTGTCTCACTCCCCACAATAATCCCTGTTGTGGAAGACTCTGCTTGTGGACCCTGGCAGCTGAAAAGAGAAGAGGAGTTATGCAGATGACTTCACACTGTTTAGAATTTCTGCATTTGGGGAGTATTACGGAATTGCTAACAAATTAGTCTTTCTTAATTATCATGGCATGTATGCATTTCCTGTCCCAACATGTCCGTGCTTATTCATAGCACACCAAAAGAATCACAGATTATTTTTTTTTTTGCATTTGAATACAAACAGTATGAAGAAAGGTTATTTTCTAGACATCAAAGAGAATGAAGTCAAAATGACCAATTCAAACACAGAAAACTGAACAGAAATCTAACTATTGGCCTGTTTTATGCAATTTAATGATAACAAGACCAGCTATTAAAGAAAACAAAGAGAGGAAAAAAAAAAGGGAAGAGGGGATTTGCCCACAGTTTGTAATTAATAATGGAAAAAAGTTGGTAGAAAAATTGTGATTTGGACTGTAATGTGGTAAAAGTAGCCTTTTTTGGACCTTAGTCCAAGGATGATGGGGTAATTCAGACTATAATTTGAGTAAGACATATTGGGTACTTAAATCTGCCCTTGCACGTGAGTGACTTTTATTTATAGTGTTTCACCTTTCAGATTTCTTGGATCTGAATGTACATAACCTTACTGAAATACAGATTTAGACATTGAAGTTGCTTAACTGCAGCTACGTCTAGCTGAAAAGGAAGAGTGCAGACATATGTCGTCCTTTGATATGAGTGAGTGTTGCATGTCTGCAGGCCCAACAGAGAAGGACAAAGGGTTGCACTAGTGAGGAAAAGGCAGCACGAAGTAGGGCAGAAGCTGTGAACTGAATGACGTGATTGGACTGGGTGGTGCAGGAGGAGGACTCTGGTTTGTTCACTGGTTGGTTGATTGGTTGGAGGAGTCTAACCTGAGTCTAAAGAATATGTAAGTGTGAGGAAATGAATGTGGCGAAACAAACAGTAATATTGTTCAGCTTTGCTTTGTGTAAGTTAAAATGACCACACTTTTTTTAAAAAAAATAAAAATATATATATTTTTTATTTTTTTTAAGCCTTAGAAAACTTGTGTGCCTATTTTTTATCTGATATCAGGAATGAAAATTCAGACTGTCTGCAAGATTAGGAGAAAGTATTGTGCAGCTGCTGGTGGGTCTCTCTGAAAATTAACATTGTTCTTGGGGCAAAAAGCAGCTGGAACTTCTCAGGCTTAGGACAAGACTGTCACAGAGGGATGCTTTGGGTAGGCTGCTCTTTCATTGTCTTGCCCCCTAAATAATGTCTCTAATTTCCAGAAGTGCTTAGCATCCAAGAATTCTCATTAGAGTCAGTAGGAAGGGACAAATGTTGCAGTTTTCAATTAGAATTACAAATTTAAGTGTTTAAACATGGATGTAACAAACAAACTTCTTGTCGTCTTCTTTAAAAAAAAAAAAAAAAAAAAAAAAAAGTAAATTTCATGTCTCCATTCTAAGCTGGTCCCAGATAACAGTGCAGGGGTGGTCTCTAGGCTTTGGAACCTGGCTGCAGCTCCAGCAAATCCTGCATAATTACTATTGGAAGGTTTTGCAGAAGCGTGTTTCAGAAGGGAGACTTGCTTTGAGTGAAAGGCCATATGTTTACAGGAACCCTGATCCAACTTCCACTGGCATAAATGGGAATTTTAGCACTGAATTTGTCATACAGTTTTTGTCCTTTTCCTCTGCATTTAGTTTTTCTTTTCTTTGGCAAGGTCCTAAATACAAAGTACATCCACTGGCTACCAAACTGTGCCTCTGTCCAGCTCTTTCCTGCATTTGTCAGTCTCTTCTGAGTTCACCTTGAACCTTGTAGACTCTCTAGTCTGCAGCTTTTCAGGTTCACCAACTGAAAAGAGCATAGAAAGAGTTTCAAGCATAAAATTGTGACTGTGCCGGTAGCTGAAGAATACTGACCAGGCTTTAATGCTTGGAGTTACTGAACAAAAGCAGGAGGGAAGATTTGCGTATAGGTACTTTAAGCTTATCAAGAAAAAAGCAAGTACATTGCTCTTGCATTGAGCCACTAGAATATGACAACGGTAAAACACCATTAAGATTAGTTCAATTTCCGTGCATAACATTAACTCATGACTCTTGCAAATGTGGCAGATCAAATTCCTTTCTGCTGCACCCCAGAATAACTCTGTTGGGTTCATTTGTGATTAACTACAACAGTGCTCTTTTGGTTGGGTATGCTTATAAATCATTTGAGTAATGCTGGTTAAAACTGAAATAACATTGATGTAAGCGAGACCTTTCACTTCAAATTGAGATGGCAAAATATGTTCAGCCTCTTGAGAGGAAATGACAATGAGCTATGGCATACTAAAGGAAAGCTGAGCATTGTAACTCTTGGGATCATATTGAGAAACTCTTTGTAAGGCTATGGCCTCTCACTTCATATTTTCAAGTGTCCAAACTGACTTTAATTCTGTTCAAAAGGAGGACACTCGGACTTTTATTTTTCCTGCAAGTTTGCGTTCTCATTTCTCTTGCTTTCACAAAGAATGTTACCTCAGAAACATTAAATGGGAAACATGTGCTTCGGGTCTAATGGTATTGCTGCTTTGTAAGGTCAGCTCCAAAGTCTCAGTATAAAGGCTTTGTTAATCTAACGTGAAATAAAAGCAGCTGTCATAAAGCATGTGGTATATAAATTCTCATTTAAAGTTGTATTATATTCCTCTTATTATTTTTAATAGTTTGAATTGAGAGAGAGAAAAATATTTATTGAAAGGATAAAAAGCAGCACTTTTTCTAAACTTCTTGAGAAAGGTGAGACAAGTGTTTTGTCATTGATAAAAAGACACTATATTTGAGTCCCTTTTTTCCCCCCCTCCTAGTACTTATTTCTCTTAGGTCATGTATTCTGTCTACAAAAGAACAAGAGTGCTGGTATTCTGTAACTGAGAATAGCAGACAAGATAGACAAATTTCACAGCTTTTTCAAGCCAACGAAAGAACATTTTTCCTCTTTGTTATTAGTTTTTGTTCCATCACTACCAGTCAGGGATTTGGTATTGGTTGGTGGTCCCAAGTAAAGGAATTCTCCCATATTCCTACATCATTTATCTGAGAGTTGCAGTCAACATTAACTAAAATCAAGCATTGCTGCTCAGATCACAAGACTGCTGTGTGTTGATGAATACAGGTGTTTCTCTCACTGGAGATTTAAATTGCTTCTGTCTTCTACTGGCCCCTCCAGTCTCTACCTTGGATCTCATTAAGACTACTGCAGTTTATGAGGTTGAGTTACTCCTTGCTAAAAATGATCATTCAGTCTTTGTTGGTACAACTTTAGATGTTGTGCCTTGAGGCCCAAAGAAAATGGTTCACACCACAGGAGCTTCATGTTGGATATGCAATGAGGAAGGGTCTGGCCTTGCTGGGTTGCTTGACAGACAGTTCCAGCTATGATATCCATGTATTCTTACCTGCCAGGATGGGGGGTCAGCAATTGATGGATATGAACAGTTATCCTGATGGTTTTCATTTTTAGATTGTATCTATACAGCTTTTAAGATGCACAATGTTTTAGTTATGCGTAGGTATCAAGAGAAAAGTTGCTGCTTTTTAAAAAACCATGGGTCGCAGTGCGTGTCTGATTCTTCTCTCTAAAGATTCTTTTGCGAAGGTATGTATTAAAAGCAGGACCCTCAGACATAACTTGGAGGCCAAACTATTTCATCAGGAAACTAAAAACTTCTCGACAAAGTTAAACTGTGAAACTGAAAACTAAAACTGCATGCAAGTCTTGGGTATGAACTTTTTCTGAGACTATAACAATCATTTGGCTACATCAAATTACATATTGCCAAAGCGTATAAATGTGTGAGCAGTTTATAAGATGTCAGTTTGGAAGTGCGCCTTTTAATGTATCTCAGTAAGAAAAGAAAGAAATAACGAGACACCTTAAACTACATTTTCTTCACTGCCTTGCTGGTCCTCATCAAAGCTATTACCTTGGCAATCAGAAAACTTGGAATATCTGTAGGGAAGTTTGTTGTTTGGGTTTGTGGTTTTTTTTTTTTTTAAAGGTATATATAAATTTCTCCTATGTATCATGGATGTTTATTTTTCTCATCTTGGTTGTTTTCTTCCTAGTGCACAATGGATAATTAGTTTTGATATGGCTATATAGTCTTTGATAGCTTAGTCAGCAATAAAAAGTAGTGATAATTTTGGCACTCTACGGAGAAAAATAAGAATAAAAATGGTATAAGGAGAAAACTAAACTAACAGTTGTATGATTTGTAAGCAGCACAGTGCTTTCCCTCTTAGTTTCAGCTGTCTTTCAATTTTTCTAACTTCAAAATTAATTCCTGTTTATCTTATTTAATGTGTTTAACGTATTTCATATTTTCCTTCTCCACCCTCATCAAATCTTTCTGCATTCATTGTAGATCTTTTTAACTGAGTGTAATTTTATGACAGTATAAAAAGCCTTCATTTTCAGTGTACAATTATAGCTATTCTTTATAGAGCCTATATCCATTTCATAACATACCTCTTGAGATACTTGTTTTGATGAACTTTAACTGGAATATCCTTAAATATATTTTATAACTCTTTTGGATATACTTCTTTTGTTTTTCTTTTTTCTTTTCTTTTTTGGGAAATCACAGTTTCTCTTTTTACAGTTCTTCAAGAAATCAGAAACCATATTAAAAACTGTCAAAATGGAAAAAACATGTTCTGTGAAGCCAGAATATCTGTCTAAGTGTTTTTATGGTCCATTCTTCCTTTTACACAAGATCAAAGCATCAAGGGACAAGAAAATAGGGTGAGAAAAGTCAATTCAAGCTTGCAGAAATCATGCTCAGGCCAAATATTTATCCAGTGATTCATCAAAAATGTTGCAAAATGTAGTACTGGATTTTTAATGATCGCAGGTTTCACTGCCAGTTCTTGTAGGACATCCTGTTCTGGTGCAGTGCTTTGCCTTTTTTTTTTTTTTTTTTTTGGGGGGGGGGTGGCGGGCGGGGAGGGAGTGGAGTAGTGGGGAAAAGTCAAGTAAATACATCAGGTTGAACCATAACTCAGGGACAACTGGAAGCTACTAATGGGATGGACATACTTCATTATGAGGCAATGCTTTTTAAAAGAATGTAAATACTGACATTGGTGGTGGTAGAAGACTCGTGTTTAATTTATTGGTAGAGAAATTTCTTGTAATTGAACAAGTTCCTGTTCCCAGAATAGAACAATTCATCAAGAGTGAGGCAAGTTTGGAAAAGAAGTGGTACAGGCATGACAACAGTTATCTCTCACGTTTCAGGTCTGCTGACACAAAAGGTGAATTTTCAGAATTTCAAACCATGAGATGGCAAGCAATAGGTTACTTGTTAAAGGACACATACATAATTTATAGGGATCCTTGACATGTGGAACAAAAGGGTATACAGGAGAAGCAAACAGGCCCTGAGCTCTGTTGGCAAATTAGGCATTGGTTGAACAGGACACAGTGATAGTAGAAAACAGTAGGGGAAAAAAAAAGGTAAAGCAGAAAGGTGTGATTCAATATCAAAGAAGCTGAAGGACAAAATAATCATGAAGGGTAGTGAAGGGCTATATAACAATTTATCAAGTACAATTGAAAGATGTCTTCATGAAATCCACTATTTTGCTGAACGTGTTCAAACCACTAATACAGAAGGGTTTGTTACAACAATTTTTTCCTATTAGGAATTGCTGTATTCTAGCTGCTGCCCTTGTTCCCTCTGTAGGTGTCTGTGTTTCAGATGTAGACCTGTTCCTTTTATATAACACTACAAGAGGAGCTCAGTTAATGGAGAAGTGGGGCCTTGAGACACTTCAGCTCCTGAGGCACTTTCCTGAGTGCCTTTCCATGGTGCTCTGCATAAAAATGAAGCCCGACCAAACATTGCTGTTTTTCAGCCTAACCCCAGGTACTTTCCACCATGTTTCCTACTATATCACGTATCAAAAACTTATTTTTAAAAAAGAAATAGAAACAGCAGAACACATGTACAGCCATATAACCAGTATATTAATGATAAGCATATAAATAGTAAGAGAAAGAAGTACATGCTAAGAGGTAAATTCAGAAACTCAGTTTTTTGTTTGAAGGAGCAGAACTGCTACTGAAGATAAGTTTTGCTAACAAAACATAGGATGCCTGCTGTTCAAACTGCGTATCGCATGTCTGTATCCACAGCTCACTCTACAATTTATTTTAAAACCGATCCATGACCCTTTTTTTCATATGATAGTCTTAAAAGTGAGAATACATAGTTCAGTGCAATGGACCGTAGTGTACAACCACATATAGCCACAAAGGTTATATACTAATGAAGGTATAAAATAGAGAACAAACTTGGAATGAAATGCATGAGAAAACTTTGGCTCTCATACTACGTGGAAAAAGGCAAGCAGAATTGTCTCTTGTGAAACCTGAAGGAAATTATGTAACTGAAATTTTAAACATGCATGTTTCTTGGCTTCTCCTCCTTCCGGGATTACTGAGGTAATGAGGGATTCTACTGGAACTTTTCAAAATGTTATTAATGACATTCCTGATTGCCAATGGAAATATCTCTGCTGACTCCTGATAGACTGTATTAATTTATTTTGGAGCCGTAAAACACTGACTGTTCCCAGTCATCTTAAAGATGCCCCATCTCAGTCACTCCAGGAGACAACTTCCAGTGAAAAAGCAAGCAGTTTAACACAATGTATGCACTCGTGTATGTGTAAGCAAGGAGAAGTGCCCAGCCTCTCTAATGAGGTGAGAACTACAGAGAAACAGGCACCTGCTGCTCCATAGTGCTCACCCCATTCTCTAGGGCTGCTGCTTTGACAGTGTTTTCACACTCATCATAAAGCAGCAATGAGTATTATGGCTAATGTGGTATCTTCACCCTGTTTTAAACACATCAATGCCAACAAAACATGCATGTTAAGGAAATGTCAAATTCTTACTTCACCATAGTTTTCCAGAAAGCATGGAAAAGTGTAAGGAAAGTGGCTCAGACTGAGTAATTTGGATAGGAATTAGAGTGCAGGAAGAAGGGCGCTAATTAGCTTAGCTCTCTTGGGCTAATCCTTAAAACCAAACAGCGTAAAGACAATAGCAGATTTGAGAGAAGGGAACCTGATTCCCACAAGAAAAACTATAACCTTCTATAACCTTCATGCAAATTTTTTAGATCATGCACCTAGATGATACAAGGAAAGGTTGGAGAGTTTTAGAGCTCTGTGAGGAAAGACCACCTCTCTTCACTTTTAAAATAAACAGTTTTATTAATACTCTTGCAAATGAAACAGTAGAAAGAAAATATGTGGTTTGTTTTGAGATGGGCACAGAGGCATTTATTACAGCTGTAAAGCATTGTTGATATGATGCTGTTAGCTTTCTGAACCAGCAAAAATGTGGCTAAGTGGTGATTTAGGCTTTGATTCCTACCACCTGTGCTACACAGGTGATGGCATCCAAATAGGGGGTGCTTCTGTGAGCTGCTGGCATGCTGTGGGAAGGCTTTGCTCCCTTATTTGAGGATGTGTGTGGGTGAGCATTAGGTCTGCTCTGTGTGGGATTTTTGACCTGGCGAAGAGATAGGTTTAGGTTTACATGAAGAGTGGTGATTTATTCCTCCAGCTCTACAGCTCTCTGAGGTAAGTTGTATGTGCTATGTGGCTTTAAGTTTTACACGCATTTTGGTATTTGGGCTGCCAGATAACCTTCCCAATACAGTTGAATGCCTCACCTTGAGCCTTGGTAACCCAGGGATGAATACAGTCCTGGAGGTACTGAGTGAAGAGGTCTTTGTGTGTGCAAGTATATGCAGCTCTGCAGTGTGCTTTGTATCTGATGATGTGTAGGGAAGGGAAAGCTGGTGATGATGTGGCTGAGTTGTTTATAGGAAAGTAGTTAATGTCTGCCACTGTAGTCCTTATTGGTCTCAGTCTGTCATGGGCACCTGGGGAGGTGGGGGTGACAGAGCTCAAAACCAAAAAGGAATTTGTACATATGAGTGTGTGGGGGGGTTAGTGCTTTTCAAAAAGTTCCTTCTTGTCTGTTCATGCTGATCTTAAAATGCCACATATGAATGGGAAATGGTTAAAGTACTGTATTTTTTAACTCCTATATTCAATTCATTTTGAATTTATGCAAGTAGGTCAGCCCCATAAGTAGTTTTATTTTTTTGCTAATTTTCAAGAGGAAGGAAGAATTTCCGCAAGTTTAAAAGAAAACTTGAGGTTGGAGTGAATTAGTCCAGATATTGAAACGGTCTTTTTTCTGGATGAAGTTGCACCAGCTTGAAGACCAATGCCTGACACTGGTGTAAGGCAGGTGTGCTCGTGATTAGAGTATGGATGTGAAGTGTGGTTCTGCTGCCTCAGTGGATCACACTAACTATAGGAGGCAGACAATCAGCTGGTATTGGTTAGCCATCAAGATGTATGCCTCCAGATGGCTTGCTGCCTGGCACACGCCTGTGCAGTAACAAGAGACAGGCAGGACTTATGAGTATATTAGGAGACAATTTGACACAGAACCGAGCAGGCAGCGCAGAAGATGAAACAGGGAGTTTTAGAGGTAGGCGTAGAGTAAATTACCAAAGCATTTCTCTTTTCCATGTGTTTAATTTGAGGTCTGACTTCATAATAAGTGATCCCATGTGGTGCTTCCTTAAAGTAATACTTACCTATTGTAATCCTTTAAACATTCTGAGATGCTTGAAGTATGAAGTCATTTTAATCTGTTACCTGGAATGTACTAATCACACTCAACAAATTTTTGAACTGCTATTAAATATCTCAGTATCATTTTCCCCTCCTCATTCTGCTCTCTCTGCCCCACCAGGGATGGAGATATTACTGTTTCTGCCACAACCCTGGTGTAGATACAGCTGTATTATGTATAATTGAGTTGGTGGTGAATGGTGGTTGAATAGAATGTTTTAGTTGAATGTGTATGTTTGGACAATATAAATCAATGGTCTAATATAATGAGTAACTTTCTCCTCAGTTCAGCTGGTTTCTTTCTTTTTTTTTTTTTTTTTTTTTCTTCCATCAAATGTATGATAAACATAGTGACCGTTGCTTTTTACCAGACAACTTCTATAGCCCTGGCTTGACTCTTGATAAATGTCTTGAAATCTCATGGGGTTGATTGTACTCATTTTGGTGATGTGAAACAAAAGAAACAATGTTCCATGCTTGTAGGTTTCTTCGCAAGGAATAGCACTGAGAGTCTGAGGAATGCAAGAGTTTTCCAATAAAAACATCATAGTAATTGTATTAAATGAGTGAATACATGTAATCTTTCAAATATGCTGGCATGGATTTTGTTAAGATCAACTGACTTGGCTAGTGTGATAGGTGCTATTCTTTAGAAAAATAACTAATGATAATATAGAGATCTTGTCTGATCTCAAAGCAAGGTAGGGCCAAGTGAGGCTAGATCTTGGACACGAAACCTCCTGGCACACAATAGTTTGCAGAAGTAGATGCTTTTTATTTTGGGAGATTCCGCACCACTAGAAGCGGTCTCTGTAATTACCATCGTGACCCTGGCAATCTGGTGACACTAATAAAAGTCAATCAGGTTGGAAGGGACCTTAGGGGGTTGCACAACACTGAATTCAGAGCCAAGCTATATTTCCTTAATTAAGGAAGCATAATCATTTCCCTAGAAAACTGGTGATGCTCTGGTTGGTACAGCTGCATTATGCTGCTAGCCTTCGTTGTTGCCAGGTCACATGGGTCACTAATGTTTAACTTCCTGTCCACCAGGACCCCAGAGTCTTTACAGAGGAGCTGCTAACCATTCAGTCAGTTCCCACTCCAGGAACTGTACGGTTCTTTCCTTGTAAAAGGAGAACGAGGTTGCTTGAGAGACAAAAATCCTGCTCTTATTTCCCCAGCTGAACTGTGATTTGTGTTAATAGTCTACTGTCTTCTTCCTATTGTAATTGGCTGTATAGGGTTTCTGCTGCATACTGGTTAAAAAGTTGCCATGTTCCACTACTGAAATGATTGCTTTTTAGGTCAGAAGCAATAGCTGTGTAGTCTAGACCTGAGAAAATGTGAAGAAAATCCAGATAATCTTGGGGAATGCCTCTGAAGCCTTCTAAATGAAGGACGCTAGAGAAGTGCAATGCATAGGTGCGAGATCAAGTTTACTGATGCCTCCAGTGCTACTTTCGGTAGTAAGAACATTTTTCTCGGAAGTTTTCCATGTACAGCTCTTGATCAGGAGTAACCCTGCTAAAGTAATGTCACACAGTGAGGTGTTTGGATTTATTTGGAAGCTTTTTTGCCCTACCATTTGGTTTTATGTTTCTATTTTACCCTAATTTTCCTAAGACTTAGCGTTATGGGATTCTCTGTATCTTAACTAATAGAGTTCAAGTTTTCATTTGAATACAGCATGACTCACCAAAACTGATCGTGAAAGGAGACATGCTTGTACTGAGTACTAAATAAATAGGAGCTTGATTAAGCTGAATACAAACCTAGGCTCAGAACACAGGTTACAATGAAATACTAATTATTCTATATACTAATATGCATAATTCTATACTATATACTATGAACTATTCTACATATAGAGAATACTATACTATGTACTATGAACTTTACACTTTGTGTTGCTACAGGGTACAATATGTGATCCCGACCCAGTGAAGTGGAAATGCCGTTAAAACCCAGACATCCATTTCTTCATTTGCTATATGTATCCAGTGATGTTGTAATTGCAGAAATGGTTTTGGTTTTTTTCTTTCTTCCACTTTGTTTTTAGATCTTACAAAAACTATGCTGTTTTCCATTCCTGTCTCTTTCAGGGGTATCTTTAGTGCAAATTCTAATATGTGTTGATTGATTAGCTCTTGATGCTGAGGGACAAGCGTAAGCTAACTGTCCAATGCTATTAAAGACTTAGATATCTTTCTCTGACAAATTTCCAGAAATTAATTTAATCTTCATTTGTTTTTTTTTGAAGCAACAACGAAGCAGTGATAACAAAAAAGCCAGTACTGATCTAGGAGAGAAAATGCGAAGAATGAGACACTACAGGCCTCACAAACGAAAAAGTAATTAAATATATGAATTAATCCATGAGATCCCTATGAATATTCATGTACATTTTGTAGGAAATTCAACTTCAAGAACCAGGAGCCTTCCTGGCTTTTACTTTTTGTGCATGACTGCAAAGAAAGATTTCATGAAGTACATAGATCTCTTGCGGTATGGCTTCAGGAAGAAGTGACTGGGCAAAAACTTGTTTGTTGGTCATAGAGTCATTTGGGCAGTTTTTTTCTTCTGCAGACCTTGTTCGTCCACGTGGAACCCCATAAGGCTTGTTTGGAAGTGCGTGAAAGAATCTCTTTAGGTAATAGTAATATTTAACGTGTCTTTCCATTGCTTACTCTACCTGTTAGAGTTGATATCAATGTGACTGTTGGATCTTTGCCCTGTATTCCTCTTGTTTACTGCTTGTTATCTAAATTCAGTCCCTAAAGCTTCTTTGGATCCCACATGTGCCTGAGATAAATATAGTCCTGCTTCCTTCCTCCCCATCACCCCACTTTGCTGGTAGTACAGCCCTCTTCTTGTGCTGGGACCCCGGTACCTCATGCAACTACTGGTAGCCTCCAGTCAGAGCCTGTGTATGGAGGCTTTGTCTATGGGGCCAGTAGAGCAGAGCAAGGACTGTTCTCTGGTTCTTAGCAATGACAAACCACTCGTGCCTAGTTAGGAAAACAGCTGTCTTTGGAAGTATGTTTGTTCTTGATTTTTACTGATGTGACTGTGTTTCCCTTCTCCCTTCTATCTAGATTTAAGTTTAAGCCTATGTTTAAGCAACTCTTTCTTGCTTAGTCTGACTGAGTTCACAGTTACCGTGGATCAATAGGGCCTAATTATGACAAGTCGCTTGAACAAATGGAAGAAAAAGTAATTTTAAAATATGAACCTGAACTCAAACTTTAAGACAAATAAGAATCCCTGCTTGTTTGGGTTTTGTCACTTGTTTTTCTTTTTTAACAAACTCTACTTTTTCACTCTATTTTTGGATGCGAGTTCACTATTTCTGTATGCCTGGGACTGGCCTTACTCTTGGTACAAGTTTTAGATTGTCAACATACAAGTGGTGAAACCATTTTTTAAATCTGTACCAGTGAGTGATCTATGCATTCTTCTCCCCGCCCCCCCCCCCAAATGTTGTTAAAACATTTATATTTTGGCATATTCTTGGTCCTTTATTTTGTAGAGGTATTTCTCAATTTCAAGTAGTCTACGATACCATTTGGGTTTGTATGTAAGAATTTTTATGAGATTTCAAACTTTTTGTGTTGTCTTCAGGCTTGCTTTGTTGCTATATTTTTTTCCCTTCAGTATATTCTGCATTCTTCATTTTGATTTTAGACTGTGATTGCAAACAAGTAGTCTTACAGCTGAGGTGGTATGGGGTCATAGTTGTTTACAGGAACCTTGTGCCTATGAATTGGTGCTTGATTGCATTTAATTTCTTTGAAAAGAGAATCTAAGTTGCAAAAATGCATTATTCTCTGGGCACTTTGCTTTTTTTGGTAGCATTGAAGATAGCTTATGAGCTTTAGTCCTCAGTTTATGCCACTGAAGCAGTGTCTC
The DNA here is from genome assembly GCF_963924245.1 of Chroicocephalus ridibundus. Lineage (NCBI taxonomy): Eukaryota > Metazoa > Chordata > Aves > Charadriiformes > Laridae > Chroicocephalus > Chroicocephalus ridibundus. The sequence goes on along the minus strand of NC_086288.1, from coordinate 27,001,789 downwards.
CTTCAGTTTTTTACTGGATTCAGGGTAATTCCTCCTGCTGAGCTGACACCCTCAAGGACTTTTTCAATTGAAAACTAAAAAGTATCACAAAATCGGCTCCTTTCAAGGCTTCATAGAAGGCGCAGGTATGATAAAATCATAGGCCCTGTGATGTCCTTGTTCTCAAGTACTTCTTAAAGTGTATTTACTTTGCTGCCAGTCTTCTCTGCATGTGGATCTAGTACTAACTGCCGAAAACTGTTATTCCTCTTTTCTTTTCACTTCCAACCCCAAGTTTTGCTCTAGACGCTTTTAACTTGGTGAGACACATCAAACAATTCTACTGCTGGCAGTTGTGGAAGAAGGGGTGCTTTAGTGCAACGGTTAAACACGTATCAATAGAAGGTGATTTTGTTTGTATTGGAGGCTTCTTCATAGTAAAACTAAAAATGTATTCTGATTCTTTATGAACGAGACAGCTATATAACACTTCATGGTTAGGATGCAAGCTGAAGGATACCTTTATCAGTAGAGAACATATTCTGAATCTCCACAAAGAATGTGCTGCTAGATTATAGCTTTGGCTGCCTTTGTCCTTTACAAAGTAAATTTTTGCACGCTACAACACATTGAATTGTGGCAGTTATTGTTTACTGACATAATTTATAAATTGGGATTTTGGGTGACTTACAGCCTTTTTAAATGATAGAGAATGTACTTCTTACACCTTTTCAGTGCTAAGTGCTTTGTGTGGCAGGGTAGTTGGAAATTGTTGCTGCTGTTACTAGCTTAGAGTAGCTCAAATGAGGGATTAGTGGTCTGTGAGCTATCTGCTAGTGCTTGCTTTATGCAAGTACTTATTCATACTTGCTTGGTTCGTGCAGCTCCCTGCTCCATGAATAGTTCAAAGAACTTCAGTGGCTCTCTAAATTGGCCTAAAGAATGCTGGAAAGATGTGTCAAAATCTGATGTGAACTGGATTGTCTTTGTTCTCTATTTGACATTATTTTACATCGGTTTTGAGTTGTTGTATACCTATCCAAATAGATGGGTTGGTGTTTAGAGAAGGAAAAAATATTGGAAAAGTTAACATGACTTTAGTATTCAGAAAAGCTGGAGTTTAAACATTTGTCCCAACTCTGTAAAGACTCTTCTGCATTCCAGTGGACTGTACAATAGCCTTTTCCTTATGCTTTTCTGTCTTTTAGAGTAACAAATTCTATTAGATTTTTTCATTTCTATCTACATGCAGGAGAACTCATAGGAAGTCTGTCTAGTTATCTTATTAAAAAAAAGTTGGTAGGAGGGCAGCAGAAGAAAGTAAAAAAGCCCAAACACCCCCCGCCATGCTCTTGTCCTTCTGAAATGCCCGTGCCTTTGTTTGTATTGCATAATTAAAACAGTATGTTGTCTTTTTATAGAAAACTAGGAAAGCAATCAATGCATAATGTGACAAATTGCTTTAGGACATGTTGAGAAATGCCCTAAGAATGGGTGAGGTACAATGTTACTCTTGGAAAGCAAACAAAAGATCTGTCCCCTCTTGCTACGGAGAACCAATGCAGTCAGTTGTTGAACAAGGGAGAGCTAGGATTGTTGTAAATTCTGTTTTCACTAAAGAGCAGGGGTTTGTATAGCTGGGAAGTGGAGTAGGACTGTGATAGCCTCCCAAGTGCAATGTGAGACTGAGTGTTACAGAGCTGATACTGCCATTAACAAGAGGCATAGGAGGAGGACTGTGATTTGCTGCTGTCTGGACTGGCTCCAAAGCGCTTTGGTTTTTAGTATGTGATAGATTAATATTTCTGAAGAGAATATTGTCCGGTCATTTTGGCTGCCTGGAAGGACAGTGATGAGAATTGTCCAATCAAGTGGGTTGTAGAGACCAGCAGTGAACCTTGAAGAGGGCTTGGTGTTGGCCATAATACATGAGGGTATCTTGGAGCTGTGTCCCGAAAACACTTCTAACCATCTGGTTCCTCGGGGAACAGAAAGACAAAGAAGACAAGATAATATTGAGAAAAATGAAATATTAACTGTATTTGCATTTTTGCCTTGATTTATTGGAAAGTCCCGTCAGAGAAAAATGCATCAGCAGAAGTGTTAGCTGATCTGAATGGGAGTGTGGGTAATGGTTCCATCAACTTCATCACTTTATAAAGACCACAAATTATATCTGTTTAATAATAATTTCGAGGAAAAAAAAATAAACCTAAATCCCATACACAGTTCTTCCTTTTGTTTTATTTGTGGAATCATTAAACCAGCAAAACTCCACCCCCAATAACTTACATGCATCCAGTTCCTGAAAGCTGAGTTCCTGAAAAGTTCAGTATAATTGTGAGGAAAAGAAGCTTGTCATTCTTAAATTTCATGAGCAATTAGGTTGATGAAATTCTGGCCACTGTTGCACTCTTTCTTTTAAGTCATTGAATTTTAAATATACAACGAGCCTTTAAAGTATGCCAGTTGCAGTATAAAATTGTCTTACCAGTATGGCTGCTAACCTGAAATATCTTAAGTAACGGCATGTATATTTTTAAAGCAATGGAAGTGTGTTGTGAATGTCCCTTCTGGGGGAAACTTGTCTGTAAATTTTTTTCCGGTAACTCTGGTGTGCAATGATGAACACAATCATAATGAACACAATTAATTGAATTTTTATCATAATCAAAAACGCTCTCCAGTTTCATTTTAATTGTTCTATTAAGTAAATTAGATGGCTTTAACTGGTGTTTGTTGGCTCAGCAATGAGTGAAAGCAGTATCAGCTGATGTGCCAACATTTAGTGGAGCAAACTCATCAAGGAAGCCACAGGTGGTATAAAGTAGCATCCTATATAGCTAGTGGTTATTTCAGAGTGTATTTTTTACAGCTAGGTTGAAGTAGGAATCAGTTTGCCAGCCCACAGCGCAAGTACAGATATGGCTTAGTATTTTAATGTCTCTTTCATCTGAAAATGTCAAAAAAAGAAATGGATAAGATCTCCGAGTGTTATTGCCTTGTATGGTAGCATTATGAGCTGCAGTGGAAGAGTGAGTTACTGCTCAATCTATTTAAAAGCCAGAGGAGTGTTGTGTTTCTATGTGATGGCAATAATTCCTGAGCTTCCACTAAATTCTTGGTAGTTGCCACTAGCAAACTCTTCATGTCATTGCATGTGAGTTGGACAAAATCTTGTTTGTGACAATAGTGAGATCAATCAGAACAGCCCAAGCTTCAGTGCTGATAAACCCTGTTAATTTGCATAGACTGTGCCCTAGCCACAGGTGTGCTTTCGTGACAGATTAGTGTGTTCATGGAGTAGATCTGCTCCATTAGAAAGAAAGGAAATGCAACAGACTTTAAAGTATCCAAGCTGCTATTGAGTAGCTTCTAGAAGAAAAGCATAGCAGCCTGTGCGAGTGTGGATGTCTGGAGTTACTGTAGAAAAAGAGACAACGGACAACGCTATTTTGGCAAACTGATCAAGTAGGAACACATAGATGGACTCTACTGAAAATACCAGGTCTCTGGGACCTTTTGTCTTCTTCTGATGCTAAGACAAGCTGAATAGTTAGGAAAATCAATGCAATTTATAGTGTAATAGAAAGCAACTTGATGTCAGCTTACGTGTTATCTATCAAAAAAATTTAACATCCTCATTGGGAATAATATTTTTTCTTTATGCTGATAGCAAGGCAGGCTTAAAAATTAATATGGAATTTAACAGTGGTGGGTGAACAGCTTTAACCAAAGCTTTTTCTTGGGCTGTTCAGTGATATGATGTAAAGATCTGCTTTAGCAGTGTATGACCTGTAAGTGAAAAAAGTTGTAGTGACCTAAATGTTGAGGCGTTACCAATTCTGAAAATTACTCTTAACTCTATTGGCATGTCTACTTATATCCAAGTTTCACAAGTAATGTATGTCACAAGTAATGTTAATCAAGGCAGATGTAGCCACTTGGAGTTTCATCTGAGCTTAAAAACAAACATAACCACCACTAAAACTGCATTTTAATTTCCAAAAGCATGAAATATTTCATATTACTTGGGAGAAGAAAAAGCAAGATGCCAGCTGATTCCAAAAAGACTGTCACAAAGACTTGAGGTTTAGTGAATATACTGGGTGTTTTCAGCAATGCCTTTGAGGTTCGCCCACTAACAGTACTTCTGAAAAATGTCTTTAAAGTCTGCATCTTATTCTTTTGATGGATTACCAGAATCTCAGGCTCATGCCTGAATTTAGTGCAACATAAACTGCAGCTAAGGCAGAGGAGGAGGAAATGAGATGAGAATGCCTGAAGAAACTTTGAATGTCCTTGCTTTGATGTATTTCACAATCTTAGCATGACTTCATAGCTGGCAGTATACAATATATACAAGACTTGGAGAGCCAACACAGCATGACAGCCTAAACCAGAAATATGTATTATATATCAAGAGAAAAGTGAACTAAAGATGTCAGGAGTAACTGCAAAGTTCAAGCGAAGTTATTATGAAAGTGCTGGTTGTGGCCCTGTAGTTATGAATTGACTTGGCTTTTATTTCTGAAGAAGGTATTAAGTCCCTGTGACATCTAGAAATAATCAGAGCACTTTCAGTCTCGGATTATAGCAAAGCTTTAATAAAGGTTACGTTGCTTTTATGTATAGCGTGCGTACCTGTGCCTTCTGAAATAACACGTTTTACTTATTTTTAGACTTGGGAGTTTTATTACTTTCATGTATGAACCATTAGATCTAAGACTAACAGGAGACCTCATAAGATGAACATGCTACAAACAGATTTTCAGACACCCTAAATATTACAGGGAGAAAAGCAGTGAGCTGTAACATATCTTGCTATGCAAAAAAGTGAAATTGCTATGAAATGAATGTTAAACAAATGCTTTACTGCTACTTCAAGACCTTGTTTCAGGAATATGTTGCTGTGATGGGTGCCTTAACCAGTGTTTTGCTAGCAATGTTAAACATCAGTGGGCAGTCGTAATGAACTGAATTTATTACATAGCCACCTGATCTTGGATGACTGAGGACACTTGAGCATCAGAGACAGTTTGCTGTCACTGGTAAACCTGGGTCAGGAAAGATGCGTAGAAAGATTTCTTTGCAACTTGCCTGAAGGGGGAAGCACAGACAAATGCTTCACTGTTTCTGCCCCTGAGTTCAGCAGATCTTTGAATGTTCAGGGTTTCTAAAATTCAGCTGTTTTAATAGCAATCCTGGCACATCATGAAGATTTTGCTTTTCATCTGTACTTAGATCTGATTGCTTCAGTGACAAAAATGTCAGTGTGTTAACCACTTTTTAAAAAATGCTGGCAAACATTAGAGACTAAGATGGCAAGAAGCAGCTTCTTGACTGTATATCAGTGGCAATTGTTACAAAAATCTGCTCTCTCACTTTTGTGCAACAGGATAAATTCTGGGAACAACTTTGGAAATGGAATTAGAAGAAAGGCAATAATTGGATTTGCAGAATTCTTATTTGGCATATAGGGTGGATAACTCTTTTGTTCTTTCTGCTTTCACCTCAAGTTGACCAATAGAAAATAAACTTTATTTGGCAACATTAGAAATCTGATCTGGGATTCTTCTAGCTGCTTTTTCACTTTCCTACATGTGTGTAGGAAATGTACATGTGCACACTCAGATGAGTGTTTGCAACTTAACCACCAAGCAGAGTGCAACCTTTTAATGGTAAAGGAAAAGTAAGGTCTGTCCTGATGACTTAAGTGGATGCTTCTATTATACTGAAAGACAAAGGACCAAGATCTCTGCTGGTTTTACTTTACAGACAATAGTTCTGTATCATCTGTAGACAATTTGCCTTCAGGAGAGAATGTGCAGTTCTGAAACAGTTTGATACAGTGACCAGCACAAAAGATGAGATGTGATCTCAGAGGCGGGTCTGCTATTGCACTGTAAAGCTGGAATCCTCTTTTGTTGAAAGATTAAGATGCTGTCTGTTACCTCTTACAGCAGTACTTACAGTTTGATTTCCAGCTTCTCAGCCAAGTATCTGTTGTCAAAAGCATTCATGACTAAGGTAAAAGAATGAAGGAATTTGCCAAACAAATAGTAAAAAATGAAAGACTATCCATGTTCATTGTCGTTCCAGATGAAGATTATATTAGAGACATGCTTAGGTAGCATGGTTAAACTTAGCTTTGGTATTTTACTTTGTTTTTATTTAAAGTGTATTTGCATTAATAATACAGCTTCTTTAATTAGCTGGTCACACACTTTATTCATTGTGTGTATGATCATTTGAGACAAGTATATATAACATCTTGAATGTAGTCTCCTGTCCCCTTTCTTCAAGGTACTCTAATTCATTATGATCCAGTATATTTACACTGATAGCAGGGGAGATACTGAGAGATGCAATGATGAGCAAAGAGCTTTTCTCTCTGAGTTAAGTAGTCTTATCTGTTTTATGCATACTTATAAATTTATAGGAAAGGTAAGGTCGAATAGTATTAAGGTGAAAGTGTTGTCAGCTGTATGAAGGCTGAAGCCTAATATGTGAGCATGGGCAGACAGAGCAGAAACTAGGCCTCGGACAAAGAGGAATTTCTCCTTTCCTCAGAGGAAGGAGGTGGTGTCCCCTGAAGCATAGGTGTTCTCCTTATTTAAAAATAATTTTGAATGCGCTAAACCTGTTGTTTAAAGCTACTGACTTCCCAATTGAAAATCCAGCTTTGTGCACTGTGACCAATACAAGAAGCGAGCTCTGTTTTGGTAGAGAATAGTAGCTGTACTATTTCAACAAAATATCAGAACACAGCTCCCTGGCTTCTGAAACACATAACTAATTCTTCACCTGCACAAAGTCCTCAGGCTCTGTTAGGTTTAGTGAATTGTGTATGATGAGCAAACAGTGCTGAGTTGTTTTTTTTTTCATGGAGAAGATGAAGCAATTTTGTAGCATTATAAGCTCTTACTCCTCTTTCCCAGTTTACTTTGTCAAGCCGGCGAGCTTGATATCTATAGGGAATGCAGAATTTCTTTCCTGTGCTTTTCACAAGTTCATTGAAAAAATGATGATCATAAAAGTTTGTGGTTACACGTAACAAGAGAACTTGACATCCAAAGTAGCCTTTACTGGAACTGAGTGAGGCATGTCTTCCTCCTTTCTGCTTTTACCCATACCTCTATAGTACTTAAAATACAATTGTTTTGATAATAGAAACTGCTGGGTAACTAACATCTGACAACAAAGTAAAGGATTTAATGGATTTGACATGGACTTAGAGTACATCTAAAACTGGGTCCAGCAAACCAGTTTTCGCTATAGAGTCTCTGGATTCATTCCTTGCCTTGATAGTGTTCATTCTTGCAACAAATTTCTCATAAATTACCATAAAATCCTTCCTAAAACTTTAAGGTAACCTAAAACAATACTAAACAATGGGGGCAAATTTGTTTTTCTTGTAACATTTTGCATGTGCAATACTGCTTCAGGATTTCCAAACTGACACAACATCCTTTGACAAATAAAATGCAGTCATGATAAATGAGGAGCAAATCAAAACTACCCTTTCATTTGAACATCCTCTGTTAAATCATTGACACTGATGTAAAATATTTCACTGACCCACTCAATATGAGTAAACGAAATGTGCACAAACGAAAGGAAATAATTTCGGAGAAAAGTCCACAAGGAACTCATAAGTAAGTGTTGAATTATCTGACATGCAGATATGTGATGACTGTAAAATAATGACAGAAGAGATTAATGAAACAGACGTTTGTGTTATGAATTAATCAAATGTCAGGATACAGTCTGAAGCGATGGGGAAGACAGTTTGCGTGTACTCGGAGAACTGTGCCAAATGTAGTTTACAAATATCTCTGTGAAGAGCAAAGGGCTGAGCTGATTTCAGAGTGCCCCGATGGCTCTGTTTGTAAGTGATGTGTGTCAGATCTGGAGAGGCTGTTGAGTGGATGGCCTTGGTGTGAGATGGTGTACTTCCTTCAAAGCACTAGTAGCTGGAAATGGCACTCTGGCAGAGAGGGTGTGCAGTGATGTGAAAAGTCGGTTTGAAAAGAGCGGGTATTTGAACCTCTCTGGAAAGTTTGATGTAAAACTCAGAGTTAAAATACTCTGTGAATTTGGATCCCTATATTAGGTTCCCAGCCATCATCATAATTGAACTACTTTCTGTCCCTGAAATGTCTTGTATCATTTTATATGGCTCTTTTGTATGTATGCCCTTGGTCCATACTGTGCTGCTGATGAACCAACCTTGGGTTGTGGTTTTTTTTTTTTTCTTGACATCCGCCCTCCCCCCATGCTTCTACTGTCTGATGTCTTGATGTTATGCTCTTTCTTTATCAAAATGTAAAACCTCTGGTGGCAGAAAACATGCTGAAAATTTGAGTGGGGCATTGTCTCACCCCACATGCAATATTTGGCAGCCTCAGAGTGACTGTAATCACAGCTGCTTTCAAACCTTCTTGCTGTCAGAGGATCTCCCACAGGCCCTGTGAAAGCCAACATTAAGACCAGAGCAGGAGCAATAAACTTCTGTCTTCCATGGTTGTAGACATCCCAAAGCCTACTCAAAGGTGTGCTTAACCTGTAGCCAAAATCATCGCTTTTCAGTTGGAGTTGCAGAGGTGGGAAAAAAAACCTTTCCCTTGATATTGTTAATGGATCAGTGTTGAAGAAAACTACAGTGTAGTGATTTACTTACTTGGTTTAGCATCTTTCTTCAAAATTCTTATGCTGGGGAAATATCGATTACAGCTAAACCCTTTTTCAGTGCATTCAACTGAAGAACTTTTTGGGAGACCACAGATTTGTCTGTAGATGTTGGGGCCCCTATTCCCATCCTCGTACTTGCAAAATTATCAGTGCTGTCACCCTATAGTAATTTCACGCCACAGGCATGTCACAATCAGACTCAAGGATAAGTAGGGCTCTTGCAACACGTTGAAAATATAAACCAAACCAGTTACTCTTTCTGAATAACTTGTAAAGTTGAATCTGGGTCTTGAGAAACCCACACAAATTATTCTCTTTTTTTATGGGGCTAGTTTTAAAGTTGTTTTCTTTAAATAATAAATAAATAAATACCTAATGAAAAGAGATATCTTTCTTTACAAGTGGTTTAATCCCACTGCTAGAGAGGATGTAATCCAGATGACTCTTTCAGGGGATAGGAAGGACTTTTGCCAGTATTTTCTATATTGCTGAAAGATTCACCAGGCAGCCTTCTTAGCTGGGAGAAAATGTATTACTACATCACTATTAGTTTTACCTCCAGCTTCCACCCCCAGTCCCCTTTTATTAAATCCTCTGAGAAACAAAAAGGAGCATGGGTTCAAGTGAAGACCTTAAAAGGAATTCCTCATTAGTTTTAAAAGGTAGCTCTGCAAACTTTTGGTAAAGCAGTTAACTGAAACTTGACATTATGCAGCTTATTTTCGTTTAGTAATGTAATGATGTGGTGATAGAGCATTGACATTTTACCAAAATTTATCTTTAGCAAGAATTCCAGAAGTTTTGATTTGAAGAAATAAAAGTTGTCCGAACTTAACATCTAATAATAAAGATTTGGAATAGCTGAACTCATCTCTTCATGTGGTGTTACTTTTTTTTTTCCTTAAGAAAAAAAAAGCAACTAATATTTGCCCCAGCTTTTATATTTTTGGCTTTAGTTGCTCTACGCGTTATTCTAGAGACTGGGGGGGCCTTGTGGCTTCAAAAAATTACACCAGATGTTGCATCTTTCAAAAATCCACATTTTCTGAATCTCTTTTGTGGTTGCATGAGTTGTTTAAAACCTTGCGACTAGCATCATACCTGCTGATCATAAATCACCATTTCCTCATCTGGCACTTCTTTGCTTACATTTTATTTATTCATCATTCAATATTGCCAAATATTAGTAACATTGTGAAAAACTACCCTACTAAAGCTTTGTTCCTGTAAATATCTTTGAAATATAGATTTTAGACTGAGTAAAATGTGAACGACTACATAACTAATTCTGATTGCTTCCCAAGTCCTTTGTTTCAGAATGTCTTCACAGTTTAAAAAAAACGAACAACCAAACAAAAAAACCTTCTGATATCATTCAGTTAAAAGGGAATAACTTCTTTTTGCTCCCTGTGGGGGTTGAACAACTGGAAGGATTCTCCTATGCTAGCTACCTGCTGACATGACAGCTGACACACCTACGGTCATAACAGCGGAGTCTGATCCGGCATCTCTTTCCAAAAAGAACTGGTCTTTCTGGATGGTCTCTGTGCAACTCTGGACACTGTACTTTAAATCATTGGATTTTATTTCATCTTCATTGCAGTGTGTATTTACTTTCTCGTGTTACATTGTGCTCTTTCCTCTGAGTTAATCTGTTGATTAGCAATTCATAGAAGTACTATTCAAATGAATGAATGCTCATAACTTGGTCCTCTGTGAATTCAGAGGTAAGATTAGCACAGATGCATACATCGAGCCCATCTTTCTACACCTAAGCATTATATTAAGTACAGTAAACAAAAATACAGCTTTTGAGCTTTTCTCAGCAGAGGTCAGATAGAGTAGCTGGAAGAGCACAGGCAAATATTTGATTTCATTCTGGCATTAACTTGCAACAGCTCATGGACTATTTTAGGAACCCTCTTTGTGTTGTTGGGGCTGAGTTTCAAATAGGGCTGCAAAGTCATGAGTGCTCTTGGCAGGCAGAAAAATTCCCCCAAATTAGACCAGCATAAATAGTGTTACAACAATAAGTTTAATCAGGTAAGGGAATCATTTATGGGAAATGATAAATTAAAACATCAGTGCCAGAGATGTTCCTGGACTGCGCATAGTGTAGATGATGCTTCACTGAAAAGGAAGGAATGGGAAAGTCTGTTCTTCCTCAGCAAGCGTAACACAAAGCACTGCTGCTTTTGTGCTTGTACATTCTTTTTCATTTAGCAGCAAACTTCTTGGTGAAGATCAGAAAACTCTTTAAATAACCACTTCCTGGTATGTCCTTGAGTTGCTGATAGCTCAAAGGAGAAGCTTTTTTTTTTTTTTTTAAGTGTGAGTATTCTGTTCTTGATCATGGCTCGTGTGGGACTGTTTGTGGCTGATTAGTATGTATAAAGTGTAAGTAAAAATCTTAATGATTTGTGTATGCACAAAACTATGACCAAATGCTGTTTTCCGTTGTCAGAAGTTGTCACACAGAAGTGCTTAGAAGTGGCCACTTGACTTAGAAATAGACATTGGATCTCTTTAGTCTGATATTCTGTCTTCATTTGTGACTAATACCAGACTGAGAGGGAGATGCACAAAATTCTAGTGTATTTTAAAGTAGGACAGCTTCCAATTCTTGTAAGAACTTAAGTCCTTTTCTTAAAACCTATTCTGAGTATATAATGTTATTTCAAGATGTAATACTGGTATTTTGCACAAGGATACCATTTTATAAGGAAAAAAATTAAACCAACTTACCTTAAGGAAAAAAATTTCATAGGTTAAAAATCATGGGAATTGAATGTGTACATGAGGAACTGCTGGCAGCACTTCAGTTGAAGTGTCACAGCACTGAGTTGATAATTTTAACAGCTTTTACCTATGTTTTTTCACCTCTCTGGATGAACAGCTGAGGAAGAACTGTATCTGTAGCATCCATAGCCACTCCTGAATGTGTCTAGTTATGTCTGCACAGTTTCTTCCTTGGTGAAATTATCCTTCTATGGTGCTAAAAGTGTGTTTAAACTGCAACTCTTTGGAGTGCCTTCAAGCTACCATGCCAAGTCTGTAGTTAGCTGATTTTAAGTCCATTTGGGGTAGAATAGTACCCTTCCTCCTTCCTCCTTTGCATCAAAAGGAGTCCAAGCACACGGGCCAGACTTGAGGCATACAAAGTATGTCCAGATTTAGCCTAAGTCAGGTGAAAAAAAAAAAAAAAAAAAAAAAAACCAAACAAAAAAAAAACCAAACCGATATCCTTTCCATGAAAAAGTATTTGTGTCATCAATAACAAAATAATTACAGATACTAAGCCAGGTGCATTCAATTTTTGGTGATTCATAAGACAAGTGCCAGTTTCTAATCAGTATTTCTGTTGCTAGCTTGTTAGAGTCCCTGACTACTATCACACATCAATGTTAGGACCTTCAAAATAGCCTAGTAAAATTGGTGGTTCTTCGCATGGTTGTCAAGTAGCAGGGGAAGATGAGAAAGGGCCATTTCCTTTAAAGAAAATTCTGTTGGCTACTGGTCATCCTAGAGAGGCTCCAACAGTATATATATGGCAGTGAAGCAGGGAGAGACTACAGAAAAATTAGGGAGACCTGAAGTGAGAGAGAAAAGTTGAAGATAAGAATCTTTTTTGCCATTATAGTTTTTCAACTTCTTGTGTGTTCATTTTGTGCTTCAACTGGAAAACAAGAATATGGTAGTGATAGGGATTTATGTTTTCTGTTAATGTGAGCTGCAGTTAAAACCTCACAAGAGTTGAAGGATGGACAGATAAAGGAAAAACAAACCAGGAGCTCATTTGTTTTCACAATACAGTGGGTCACACTAGTACCTTGAACAGGACAGAGGAGAAGAAAATGGAAAACCAGGACTACCTTCAGCAGATTGAGTGTAGGGAGGGTAGAAAGCTACAGGTAAAACTGCATTTGATTGTTTTACAGTAAATTTGTACATTGGCCAGCAATCCCTGATACAAATTCTTCACACTGGAAAAATGTTTCTCAGGGGAATCTATCTTATTACTTTTTTTTTTTTCCATTTTGATGAAAAAAGTAATGATATGAAGTGGAAAACGTCAAGTAAAATTAATCTAAATATTGGCCTCGTGTAACACAATAGAAAACACATTGTACTGTGTGATGGTGTTATTCACTAAAGACCTTAAGTACAGGTGTGCCAAACTGTCAGGACATTTTTATACAACTGATCGATTTTCCTTTGCTAGAAAATGCTGCAGTCCCTAGAGCTTGTTCTCCCCTTGGTCCGTGACCTAGAAAAGTTTTTAAATACTTGCTGCACTAGACCCGCCGCTCCATTCCTTTTCCTACCTATATACAGTCCCAAATGGGGGTATTTTCCATCTGTGTAGCATGGCCCTATTACTGCAGCGCCTAAGTGTCTCTACCTGGACCATTTCTGCTTTCTCAAAGGTTATAGTGTGAAACTGAGGGACAGACACCATAGAGCTGGTGTGACAATTGTAATCTAAACATAGACACAGTTTGCTTTCAATGCATGTCTACAGCAAGTCTGTTCTGTGTGTCCTATCTCTAACATATGGAAGAAGCAGGAACTGGAACACCATTTGGAGTGGGTAATGGAAGTCTGCAGCTGGAGTCTGCTGCCCAGACTCCCTGAGGGTGTCCCTTGGGGACCTCACTAGAAGAGAGCTGTTCATTAGTGGTAAGGCTAAGGTGCTATTGTTGTACTCCAAAACAGAGAGTTTCTTATTTCATTAAATGGAAGGTAGAAAGAATACGTGCTGATGGGCTTAGATGCTTCCAAGTTAAGTAACTATTATGATGAAAATTTGATGCTAAATTTGTTACCAAGTTTGATTTTTAGATTTTGGAATCCCCTTGGTAATGTAATCCAAGATACACTGGAAACCCTTGTGAGAGAAAGAAATCAAACCCATATTTGCAAGTCTTGGCCAGTTTCCTAAATGCTAGAATGTCCTCCCTCTTAGAGTCTACTTTTCTGAACAGAGCACTCCTGATTATTTGCTGTTTGGATGACAGCTTGAGAAATTTGAAAGAGGAGTGAAGGGTGACCTACTTGCATCTTAATTTTTTCTGCGTTCTTAGTGAAGATGTTCCAGTTTAGTAGTTGATTTTAATTTAATCACACGTTGTCTAGAAGCCCTTTGTACCACAAGCAGCTCTTTTCCAAGTAAAAATCAAATTGCTCTTTCAGTAGAATATGTTTATATCAAAACAGTTGTGGCTGATGTGTCCAGCACTGCTACTTAGTTCTGGTGTTTATATACTTTTTTGCACTGTTTTAAAGAGCCATATTGTCCAAGGTCACCTTAAATTCTCGCTTAAGAATCTTTTGGGCTTTTGCTCTGATGGATACCGATCTTCTTTCTGAAATTTTAAACTTAATCACATCAATACACACACATATTAGCTAGGGTTAATGTTGAAGATGGATTTTAAGAATTAAAAATAAGATTGTGGCCACAGCAATTGACTCTTTCAAGGTTATAAGGATATGTGGTGCCTGTCAGTGGCATTCTGTGAGGTACCTTTGTTTTGAGGTCCCTACGTTTGTACATAAACAAACATCTCTATGTTCATTTATTTATGGCTGTAGACTTTGGTTGTCTCCCACTGGTGAGAATAGCTGGCTTACCTTCAATACACAACAAGCAGTCAATTTAAATACAATTCAAATTTGCTTCTGTTTCTCTTAGCTAATGAGTAACAAGTGATTTGCCAGCCCTAATTATGGCTTTAATGTGTTTCCAAGAGGCACAGAGAGAATAAATGCCATTAAATTCTACAGTGCCTTAAAGCATTTTGCTGTAACTCTGTTTAAACAAAGCAAAATGCAGGCTCCCTTTGTTACATGTAGTCAGTGGTGGCAGCTGAGGTGTTTTTGTATGACAAAAAGAAGGCAAACTAAATGTCAGATTAGAACTGTCCTGCAAAAACCCAAAGAACTAGTTTATTTTTATTTGGTAACTTTTTTTACAAACTCTTCTCTTCAGAAATGCATATGTCAGTGCTCTGGTGGCATGTGATGGTCAAGGTCATGCAGTCAACTGGGAGGGCTGTATAGAAAGTAGAATCAAAACCTGAGGTTCTTGTTGCACGTGCTCATGTTGAGTACCACAAAGTAAGCAGGCAAAGATGAGCATGGGTCTTCTTCCTTTTAGTTGGTTGGGGTTTTTTTGGTTTGTTGGAGGCTTTTTAATGCACTGATGCGAAATTGCACCAACTGTCAATCCCATCACCTGCAACTTGGTTATGTGGCATGTGAAAAATAGCCTGTGTAAGTATAGCAAATCCTTTCAGAGGGTACATCTGACTTGAAATGAGCTGTTAGAGAGGATTGTTGTATGGGCTGTTGCATACAAAAATCTCTTTTCCTCTTTTTATCTCTTCTTTTATTGAAAACGTATTATAAGCACTGAGTTTGAGCTTTCCTTGAAAGCTTTAAAAAAACCTTATGTTCATATAGAGCAACTTATGTTTTCCTTATGTAGCTCCTGGTGCCAGAGGAATTTATAACGTGCTTTTAGCGACTTTAAAGCCCACAAAGTGTAGGATAATCCCTCCCTGTCTTTAACACAGTCCAGTATCCCTTCATTAGCTGTCCTGGTGAGATGGCTCCTTATTGTCGTAATATGTCTTTTTCCACTGTGGATACATTCAGGCTTGTAGATAGATTGAGGCATGTTCTGACAAATGTCTCTTATTTTTCATCTTACTCTTCTTTCTAGAAGGCTGAAATCTTAAGAATTTTTAGGATCTTTCTGAGGCTCACCTCAGAGTAGGTGGTACCTCATTGGTGGTACCAGTGTGCTGAAGACACTTGTATGTACATACCTGTACGTGAATTCTCCTCACTTCTCTCTCAATTTTGTCATACCAGTTTACAGGCTTTTTAAAATGCATGATCTACTCACATAAGACCTTATAGCAGCCTTTCAGTACCTAAAGGAGGCCTACATGAACACTGGAGAGGGACTTTTTACAAGCACATGTAGTGATAGGACAATGGCTTTAAACAGAAAGACGGTAGATTTACATTAAATATAAGGAAGAAATTCTTCACTATGAGGGTGGTGAGACGCTAGAACAGGTTGCCCAGGGAAGTTGTGGATGCCCCATCCCTGGAAGCGTTCAAGGCCAGGCTGGATGAGGCTTTGAGCAGCCTGGTCTGGTGGGAGGTGTCCCTGCCCATGGCAGGAGGGTTGGAACTAGATGATCTTTAAGGTCCCTTCCAACCCAAACTATTCTATGTACAACACAGAACTACCAAGCGTATTGTGCTGCTTTGAGCCAAGAGCAGAGACTCCATCACCCCATCTTCCACAGGTGTTTTTTCCTGCTGGTTCACGTGTCATTTTGGTTTACCATTTGGTTCTCTGTCCTACTCTTAGTAGTTCAAGTATCTCTAGAAAGCCTCACAATTGTATTTTTCAGTGTTATAGTGTGAAAGACCAGAAAAGAAGCTAATGATAGGGTAGAGCCACTCTTGAACCTTCATCTCCATCATCTTAAAAAGAAACTAAGGCTGGAGTTGCACAGAAAGTATTCAGGAACCTCACTTAAAACACCTAAAAGAGATTTTGGGAAATCCTATTTCCAGTCTTGTAGGGGTTTCTTTTGCCCTCTTGTTACATGATTTGGTCCAAGTTTCACAGACTGAAAGTAAAGCAGGTAAGTTAAAATCCTGGTCCAGCAAACCATATAGTACTATAAAGTGCTTTTCTGGGTTGGGACCTGAACCCTTAACTCCAGTGAAAGTACTTTGCCGCTGTTTGAGGATCACAATGTGAGTGACCTGTCTGAAGATGATGTTGCTATAGCACCAGGATCACAAGTTAAGGAGATTCTGGTTCAACCTTATCTGTCGACAGTAAATGATAACATCTCTTCCCTCTCTTAAACTGAATGGGTTAGGTGTCTTTTTCACTACATATGGAAAACCCATTTCATGCTTTGTCTTACCTTGTATTCCAGACAATGGCTTGGGAAAGACTTCAGAGTGGAAAATTCAGGAAAATTGGACTCTGATACTGATCTGAACCAAAACAGTCAGGAAATACCATATTCTAAGCTTAGTGGGCGCCGACAATTTTTTTTTTTTTTAAGAGATCCTTGGTCCTTAATATGACCCATATTAAAAAAATATCCTGTTAAATTCATCAGCTGTTCCACACATGGTCTTAAAACACTTTCCAAAAAGCTATCTATAAATGTAACCTTTTTTTTGTTTGTTTGAAGAGATTATTTAGTGTTTACTTACTTTTACATGTCTCAAAGTTGGATGTTTATCTGGAAAAGAAAAAATCTTTAACAGCAGGTGGTATTCCCAGGTTCAAATAACATCTCTTGATTTGAAACTTTATTCTGTGATTGTAAAATAGAAGGATATTTACTAGTGTCAACTTTAGTGAATGGAACACTTTCCTCTTCGGACTTTAAACATAAACCATAATGTTATGAACAAATGAAGTTTCTGTGATTATTTGGAAGTAGTGTGTTCTCCTTTTCTCATGTTCAACACTGGGGTGGGGGGGGAACAGTTTCTGAAAGTAAAATCTAGTTTTATTTTAATAAAGGGTTGTGTTTCTTTTCTGGCTCAGATACGTTTCAATGGAGTTGCCTCCAGTTTACAAAGAAAGTACTGAGTCGTGGCCAAACAAGTTATATGACTGCTTTTCTTACAGCTGTCAGAGGCTAAAATCAGGAATAAAGCACAATCTCCTGACTCTTTTGTGTCTTGCTAAACCACCTTACTACTGTGTCATCTATAGCATCTTCTCTAGCACCTTCCTTTTCACTGAGCAGGGACATTAACCTTTACCTGATATTCTGTTCGGGTGGTCCTTTTACATATGGCAGAGAGATAAACAATGTGAAAGTTTAGCTGTTTCAAGGAACTATATTATATTACAATGCTTGGTTAGTTTAACTTTGGCACATGATCGAATACAAGGGGTAATTATATTCTGGAGTTATTCAATATTTGAACAGCTTGGAAAGAACAATCTTCAGGGAGGTAGAGGGCTCAGTTTGATTATAGAGCTGCCTTATTTATGCCTTATGGGACTACATTGTTTGCTGGCTTCTCTGTTTGATTCAAGGTGCAAAAGAAATAAAATACTGACATAAAGATTTGAGTTAGAATAGCCGAACACCAGTGAGAGTATTTTGTTGAACAATGGATTTGATGAGTTGTGTCTAGCCATGTCCACAGCAGAAGGCATGGTCTCACTGTTCCGCATTGTGCAGCTTCCTTACAACCATGTATAAGAAGAAGAGTGAAAGACTGAATACTAGTCTTATGCTGCAAGGTCAAATAAGCGTTCATTCTGGGTATATTGCCTGCCACCCTAGGTTACCTTACTATTTCAGTTCCTACTGTCTACTTATGACAATGGTTTGCTGTAGGTCTTGGATATGTGGCCTTTGATCCATCACTAGGACTTTATGGGCTGCATATGACCTGTCAAATATATTTTAAAATTAATGGGTATCTAAATCATCCAGGCAGCTCTGAAATCCCCATTCTTAGTGTTCCTGTACTAATAATTATCTTAGTTGTGATAAGATGCTGTAGTGATGAGCGCCTAAGACAGATATCTGTCATTATTTGTCTTACATTTTGCCTGCCTAAAGTATGTCACTCTGTTTCTGGAACTGTGCTTAATATGTGGTAACGTTCACTCCACTTTCCCAAGTTCTCTCAGGTAATGCTATAAAACATGTTGTCCTTTAAGAGGCCAAGGCAGATGACTGTTCGAGGGACATGTGAACTACATGATCTGTCCTGCAATGAACATCTGTTTCAAGATTCCCAGCATGCTGGGAATGATTAATGAGTGTTTTAAAGTGCATTTCACTTTGTGATTATCTGACTGGCATTAAATGGCCGTCTCCCTTCACTTAAAATATCTCACAGCATTTACTCCTGAGCTCTGAAGAATTTGCCTTGTTTTTTCTGTCTATCTTCTAGCAGCATAGTAATTTGAATACAAAAACACGTAGCATGCAGCATTGTTTTCCCACTTGGGACTTCTGAATGCAAACTTTCTGTGGATGTGTAGGCTTGCAGGGAATCATTAAGTATGGAAGGTGACTTTCCAAAAAGGTCTGACATTATTGAGAATCAGGAAAAAAATATTTGATCATCATTTGTCCAGGGATCCAGGTTCCTGAGAAAGCAGAGATGTTTCTTGACTTGACTGCAGGTAAATGAGGAATTTCCCAGCATCTGAATAAGGGCCTCATTGAGGCTGGGTTTGCATGGTGCTGTCGTGCAATCTGAAGGGCCATGGATGAGGCGAGTGAGATGGTGGGAAGGTGTGGGTAAATGTTAATTTTCATTTTAGCTAGAACCCTCTGGCTAACTCTAGAATAACGCCTGTCCTCATCACAAAAGTTTTTGAAGAGAAGCCGTAAGTAGAATTCCCTGTCCAGGGAGAGCTACCCTGAAGGGAGGGAGTCAGTGAGAGGGCCTTGAGGATGAGGATGGGAGCAAGGCTATGAGGAAGGGAGAAAAATCAGCAACTTCATTATTCTCATAGCACTGCGTTAGATCCAGCTGGTTTTGTGTGACATGCTTGTTTTGTAGACATTGGTTAAACCTGGGAATGCAGAATGGAAAAAAATACAGACTTTGTTCAGCACCTCACTGAAGCCATTTGCAGCTTAACTGGTAGGCAGACAAGGCCTTTCAGATTGTTGATCACTCTCACCAGCTGGACATTCAAGCAATAGCTTTTCTCCTGCTATTGTTCTGAGGACACACGACAGGGAAAAGCTTTATTCTGCACTGAGTGTAATTTGTCTATATAATGGTTAATCTAGCTGGTCCAGTACATAACTCTTCTGCAGGTTTTTTAATTTTAGGAGAAAGAGTTAGCTCTTAAATGCTTTCAAGGATGGAATCCATGTTCCTGCTGTTCTCAGACCCAATTTTGCTGTAACTTCAGTGTGTGTGTCTAAGTGGCCTTAGGCTGCTTGAAATAGAGATGTGTGAGGCCAGTTGATATGGCCCATTGTGTTCTTCCGTTTGCTGAGAATTATCCACATGGGACTAGGCAGTAGATGGACCCCTTTCCTAAATCCAAGGGCCAAGTCCCGTCACTGACACAGTGAGGACAACCCCTTTCCTCCCAGGTGATTCTTTGTTCTTTATGCAGTGGTTCCTTTTCCACTGCAAGAGGCCTTTCTGTGCTGCATGAATAGCATCAAGACCGAGCCATCAAAATCAGCTTAAAGCCCTTAAGCCCAAGATGTCACATCTGCTTTGCAGAAATTACAACAGGAAAACAACATGATTTAAAAAAAAAAATCATTTCAAAATAAACATTGTAAAAACTTAGTGGAAAAACATCTGCAGTTTTCGGACCATTACAGCAGTTGTCAGGAAGGTCATGGAGAATTTTTGCATTTTTTTCCTTGAATTTATTATTGTTGCCTTCTATTTCTAAATAGCACCATTTCCCACCAAGAAAAACTTAATTTATGCTGATGTCAGCAACAGAATGTAACTGTTAGGCAAGGTATACAGAGTGTCTGAAATACTGTGAAGAACGCTTGTGATAATTAGAACAGCGCAATAAATATGAAAGGCAACATTTGCCAAGGGTTTGTTCTTGTAAATTGCCTTAAAGGACTGAGATGCCTACCAAAAAAAAACCCCAAAAACTTCCAAGCTGCTAGAACAGTTAATGGAAGAAGCAATGATGCCTTTTTGCATGCCAATAAAAGATAGCAAGTGTAGTCACATTTTGAATTTAAAAAAAAAAAAAGTACAGGGTGGCTGCACTAGAAAAGCGGTGCCATTTAAGGAGGTATTGAGCCCATATATTGTTCCACAGGTATTGGCAACAATATAGCTAAAGCTGCATGGGGCTGTGAGAGTTGTCTGTGTGAGCTAATTATGTCAAGAAGCAGAGTTGATCCGGTCCCACTGAATTTGTCTGGAAACGCTCTCCCTATGCTACTTCTGAACTAGCTTGCAAAAGCTAGTGAGGTGCACCATACTGCACTTTCCTGGAGAAATGGAGGCAACAGCAGTGCTAAGCAGGATCACCTGAGTGCTGACACCAGACCACTCATGCAGTTAAATATTAGCATGGTCACTGGCAGGACTTTGGTCCTGCAGACCTTCCAAAATGCTTTATTTCTTTATGAACTCTTTGCCACCTCTGCAGATATGATTGAATGGATAATAATGCTGCTGTTGGAAGAGAAGTGTTTGCTGTCTCCTTTCATAGATGCACGAAGGGAAAGATTTAGGAAAGCCAGGGTTCACAGGGAAGCCTAAAACAGAATAGTACAAGCATAAGTCACTCTTGGTACATTCTTGTGTATGATAAAATATTCAAGTGCTGATGACAAGAAAGCATAGAAGTGCTGTTACTGCTGGAGTGGAGTCAGTCGTTAGGAGACAGTGTTGTAGTGACTGGCTAAAATCAAGTCTTTAAACTGCTGATGTAACTGAATGCAACCCTGCCCCTGATTAGCATTAAGCAAACCTGTCTCTTTAGTTGTGATGTCCTGAAGTTCTTGGGGTAACTTCTTAGGAAAACACAAAACTTGTCTGCTTTCCAGTGCCCAATGTCACATGTGGCTTTCTGTAGCTGACAGAAGGCAGATGCTGTTGTACTTAGAATACAAAACTAAACAAGGGTTGATTGCAGTGTGAAGAATCAGTGTAAGTTTTGCTTAGGGCTAGGTTATGAGAGTGCTTTTTGGGATTAGCTCAAGGCTCTTCCTCAGACTTCACATGGCAAGTAGGAGGCCTGTAACAAATCTAGTAGGACATGCTTTAGTTATTTTACAGCTGCAAAAAAGAGCTGAACCATCAAACAAGCAGGACATCTGATGCTAGTGTTATATTCAGTTGCCCTGTAATCAGCCTACACCCACTGATGCAAAGCTCTGAATAACTCGGCATGTGCAGAACTCATTCAACATGCATCTGAGAAGTCCCCTTAAATTCAAGAGCAAATGGGCTTATTAGGTTTGCCTGGAGTTACCTGTGTAATGCAAATGCACACTGCAAATAGTTTGCAGTAGTCAACTTCCATACCAAGTAATGTAAAATAATGGGAAAAGATGATAACTCAGTCTTAATAATGCTGCATAGACACAAAGAATTTTCTTAGATACTTGTAATGTGTCCAAATTCAATCAGTTTCTAACAGCTATTTCTTGGTTGAGATGCTGCATTTCTCCATGTGTAGGCAGGGTGGAGTCTGTGTTCTGCTACTTAAAATAGTTATTTAAAATTAATTTAGATTAATATCTATTTAAAATAAAAGTGTGTACATGCGTAGATATTTCTTTGGTGGACAGGGAGTATTTTATGCATTGTCCTCTTTTCAGGAATATGCTGTACCCATTTCCTCCCTCCAATATTATATACCTGAACCTATCGTTAAGCTGAGATAAGGTGGGAAACCTGGGATCCACATTTAAAATGGTGAATTAGAAATTATTACAGCCGTGCTTAATGAACACCTGTCTCCTTTTCACTTTGATTAGCACTCCAAGTAGCCCCTTGCTGTATGTTGAAGCAGGCTGCTTATGCTGCCTGTGAATGTAGCCCCAGGAAGCTAGGGGCAGAAAGGCTGCATCATTGTAGGATAGGATGTAAAAGAATTACCAGTACTGCTTGGTGCTAATGGGGAACAAACAGTTCACTGAGAGCCTGGGCAGGATGAGCTGGGTTTGATATAACACCAGTCTCCCCATAGGTCCGTCTCCACCTGTAGCACCACTAATTTCTGAGGCAAGAGAGCAAGTTGATATATGTGCGTGTACATATGAGAGAGTTGTGTACAAGCTGATTGTGGATGCTGCATGTATAGGGACAGACTAAGAACTGGCTTGTTTGAAGAGTCAGGCAGGAAGGTTGGGAACCTAGTTTTATTCCTGCTGAAACTGGGAGAAAGCAGCTGTTGAGAGAGAGTTGAAAGGGGAAACGGCGAGCAAGAGAAAATGAGAATGGAGACATACTCAAAAGCACGTATTCGTATCGTATCTTGGATTGCTGAAAACATTATTGCTTCCACTTAGTTCAACCAGTGTTTACTGGTTTACAGTGAAACATTTGTCAGTGCCTCAGATATCAAACCCATCACTGTGGTGTGCATAATGATATAAGCCAGCTAATGTTGCCACTATGACTGCAAAGAACTAACAGCCACACTAATGAACTCAAGCATGCATGTCCAAAGTCAGCAAAGCAACTAATCTCTTTCCCCAAATGGTCTAGAACATAAATACTGTGAAGAAATCCCAGAACTTGCACTGAGTTTGTCTAGTTCTAAGGAAATTCTGACACATTTACCAAAATCTTTTTGTTTTGTTTATCTTGATGCTGATAATCACACCCCTGCTAAAGCAAGGACAATATTATGGATTTAACAGCAACCCCAAATGGAATAAAATATTACTTCTGTGGTAAGTCAAAAATATGTGGATGAGATGTGGTTGATTTAATTTACAACCGGGACTTCTCATTTTGTTAACGGGCTTTCCCCTCATACCGAAAATGCCGTATTCACTTTCCCCAGATCTACTCCCATGCTCTTTTTCCATATTTTATATCTAGAGTTTGGATGGTGTAGAAATCGGGAAGGAACCTCTCCCAAATTCTCTTCCTCTCTTTGTCTCTCTTTCATGCTCTCTCACAGACTGATAGTGCAATCCACAGTAAGCAGTAGCTTGTAATGTTTTGCCTTTCTGTGGTTTGGAAGTTCCCCTTGAAGGGATGTTCTGGACAAACCACAGTCAAGGAAGAACCTGGAAAGAGTACTGAAGCAGAGTGTATGTTCATGGAGGTAGCAGATGTAGCAAGCCATAGTGCAGGTGACCTTTGCATCTAGTGATCCATCTGAAGTTGTAGGATGGAACTGTGGGTCTCTTTGGGGAGAGTCAAATATGCCCTCAGAGACAGAAGAATCACAAGAACACTCCACAAGTCAAAACTGGTGGAGTTTCCAACCTGCTGTCTGTGAGTTATTCCAAATGGAATGCAAATTCATATAAGATTGCAGTTGTTCAGATTTTTTTCACACACAGTCATTTCAGGTCCTTCATACTACAGATGAAGCAGAGCCATCTGAGAGTATCTACTCAAAGTGAATGGATTCATGAATTTGAAAAAAGTGTACTGGAAACTAATACAGCTGCTCAATGTTTCCACAGTTTGGCTTCTTAAAATAAATAAATAAAACTTAAAAAATTTTCTAAGATCGGATTTATAGTATGGGTGGAATATACCAGGAATACCATTGGAAGGTAAGTCTTAAGTAACAAAACTGTCTGAGATTCCACATTATGTCTTGGGAAAATTATTTTCCTATATTCTGAATGTAGGGAAATGGTAATATCTTAAGGTGATTTTGTGGGAACAATGAATCTTTAATTACGTTCTCTATTTAAGGCCTAATAGTTGGATCTAGCTTGCAGTAGGTGCTCAGAAAAATGTCAGTGGGTCCTGTTGAACTAGTGAGTTCACGGGACATAGGTTATTGAAACCATAAATAACATACTAGCAATAAACTCTACCGTTAGGGAGTTGTGATAGTCTAGTTGGGTCTCACTGTATGAACAGGTCAGCAGAAACAACTTCAAATCCTTTGTTGCCATGTGAATCTCGTTGTTTGTCTCTGGCTTTAGAGTAGTTTCCACATCTGCGCTTCTGTTGCTCGTTGTGCCAAGTCCTGTGCACTCTGCTCATGTGAGTCATCACACTGACCTCAGCTGGATGGCTCCTGTGAGTAAAATGAACACAATTTGGCCCACCGCCAGACCAAAAAGTAATAGCTAGTCCCTATATCTGGAGTTCAGCTTCCTTGATATTTCAAGGTACCTTATTCCAGCTGCCAAACATGAAGTATCTGAAACCCATGTATGTTGTAACTTGAAGGCGAACAACCAGGCAGTCCTGAGAACTGTTGTACCGCGATGGTTATCCCAGAAAATGTTCCATGTTACGCAAAGGCCAAAGATTCCATGACTTCTGTTGTGGGCTCTCTTTCAAAATATGTTTTTTATTTCAAGAAGACTATGTTTCCTAAGAAGGCTTTCAGTGACATGTTTAGTCATGTTGGTCAAATGAAAGTCACGTGGCACACCTCCCTTTCTGCTGTGGCCAGCCACGCAGTGTTTGATATAATCCCACTATCTTGTGTGAAAAAATAACAGCTGAATATCAGATGTGCCTGGCTTGCATGCCAGTGAAACAGAAGGCATGTTACACAAGTCACCACGCTTTGCGAACTGTTTTTATTTTGGAACAACCCTCCCTTCAACTTTTTCCGCTCTCTTTTCTTAGCCATAGGGTGAATCTAGAGCTTTTCCTGAGGTAACTGTATGAAAAGAATACATAGGCACAAGGAAAGACACCTGAATACCCTGCCTTTTCATGGGCCTTCACATGTCTCTGGGATTAGGTCTGCTGACTGGTTAGCTGATTTTATGCTCTGGAGATACATGAATGTGATTTCTGTAAGGGACTGTTCAACTGTTAAGTTCTCTCCAATATGGGAAAGTCAAAATGCAAGTGAAATGCCATAGCTCTAAATAAGTATTTGAAAAATCAACATATTTATTTGCCTTTAAAAATAAGTATAAGACTTAATCAAAGTTATCCACTGCCTCTAAAAATAGAGAATTTAAGACCTTCACATTAGCACAGGTAATGACTTGGTAAGGCTATCCAGATTTGCTTCCCTGTATCCACCCTACCAGTGAGAGAACTTAGCGCTGAGAAAATAAGATCCCTTTAGTATGTGTGCTAATACATATGCAGCTGGTGTAGGTATCTAATGGGCGCATCTAATAAGCTAATGAAGAAAACTGATGGGACAAGATGGACTATGATATGCAGTGCAACTGGGTAATTGCTGAGCTGATGCCACGTTTATCAGCTTGGTCTGTTACTGCCTGTTTTGGTTTTTTTGAAGTGCATGTTTAACTAACTTAGCTAATTCTCCATAAAGTTAGACATTCAGGTATCCCATTCATAGTGGCTGAAGAGAAGTTCTGAGGGTAGCCAAGTGGCACCGATATGAAAATAAGTGTTGCGTTAGTAAAGCTGACCAGTGAGTGTGAAACAAGAGTATCCCAAAACAGTGGCTAGTCTGAATAAAAAAAAATGTAGAGTGAGAGGGGCTTTTCATGAGAATAGGAGAAATGTATGTGAGGCGTGTGAAGCAAAAGGTCGGAGAAGAAGTCCGCATATGAGATGACTCTGATGAGCGTGCTGAAGGGGCAGAGAATGGCTGTAGCCCCTGCTGACTGAATTGCTCCACTAGTGACTGTATCGGAGGAACGGCAGGAGAGGGAAAAGGCCTGTTTGTGGCCCCACTGCTCAAGAAAGGGCTGTATGACCTGGTCAGGCAGGAGTGACATGTGTAGATGTAGCAGTTTTGGTCACCCCAGAAATCTGCATCTTGCTCTTAGTTATTTCAAAACAGATTGCATCATATTTCAAACTCTGGGCATCTACAGCCTTGTGACTTTGCGCAAGATTTATTTCAGTGCAGAATTTGCCCAAAGAAGTTTATTTCGAAAATATCTATTTCAGACTTAATTTTTAAGATATTACTGCCTTGTTTGCAACAGATATCCAAGTCTGAAGCCAGCAGGTAAAAGTGCTTGGCAACTTAGAGCACAGAGGGAAACTGGATTTGTTTCCTCTAGTGAAACAAATAATGACTTGCAGTTGGCAAGGACAGGGGGAGAAAAAAAAAAAAAAAAAGCAAAGCTGTGCCATCCTGCTGCTGGGAGCTTTGGAAAAATCGGATACACACAGAGAAGCAGGAGAAGGACAAAGGAGCCAGATTATGGGAACACTGAGATATTCTGGTTCTGAATAAAGTCTGGTTTGTTTCCTTCTTCATACCATGCCTGAAACTTGCAAGTTTTCATGAGAACAAAGAAATTAAATGAACTTAAATAGAGCTGGTTATCCCTCTAGGTACCATTGGATACATTTCAGTGTAATTTATTACTAAAAAGTGAAGGATGTTTTATTTGATAGAAAACAGACAAAAAGAGGGAATTAGCATCAGAAGTGAAAGAAACGTGCTCCCTCTTAGCCATGGTACTGGGCTACTGCACTCTGGACGTGACAGTTGGCAGCGCGTGATGTTCCCTGTTCCGAGCGTGCCCTGGGCAAACAGCACAGAAAACCACTGCTTCACAAATGCTGATTCTGGTGGACAGAGAGCTAGAACAGGCTATTTTGTACTGTCTTGAAGTGAACTGGCCTACAACTGAACTTTGAGCCTGGAGTTTTGGTGGGAACTGCTGCCTCCCTGACAGAGGATGATGGGATATGTAGAGTGGCCAGGTGACTATTGCTGTTTAAACAAGTTTTGTCATCATGTTATACCTGCTTAAGCCAAAAATCTTAGCTGGTTATGTAAAGCAATTTGAAATCACTTTTCTTTATGGTATTCTTACTTTCCTGTCCTCTAATCAATCTGTGCAGGCCACAGTAATTTTGCTACTTAGTACCAATACAGCATGCAGTTTCCTTCTTCCACGAGAAACAGGTGCTGGCACCCTTACAAAGACCTTGTCATTAGTTTATAAATGAGCAGCCATGGACTTGTGGGTTTAGGACTGGGGTTTTTTTCCTTTCTCTGCCTCCCCCTTCCACCCCACCACCACACCTCACTTCCATACTGTACTCTTTATGCAAACCAAAGCTATGGGCTGCTTTTTTCTGTTGAGCTCCATAGAGGTGATACAGACTAGCTGCAATATTTGAAGTACAGTACTGAGCAGAAAGTTAATTTTAAATGTGAATGGGTCACTTGGTCACAAAGCCAGGACACCTCTTAGTGATTCTAGTGGTCTAATGCAGCACTTGGGCAGTTACTAAACAGAGGAAACAAGAGGCACTCACAAGAAAAGTTATCCCAATAAGAGGAACTTTACTATTTTTCCAATTGTTAAGCTGCACTGATGCAAAAATCAAGTCAAAAATAGTTTTATATTTCGAAATGTATCCAGAGCTGGCTGACCCAGCAGCTCCCGGAATTCAGAGCTGCTGGTCCAGTCTGGTTAATTCTGGAATTTCATTTCTTTTTTTTTCTCTTAGTTTTTTTTTCCCCTTCCCTCCCCTCCCCCCTGAACAGTTCATCAATTTCTAATATGAAAACCAAACCATTTCCTTATTTTCATCATTTCATTTAGAACTGGATGGGACTTCTCTCTGTGTCCTCAGAATGATGAGGGCAGAAAGCTCATTTATCAAAGCTCTGCAATGAACAAAGCCAGAGCAGAGCAGCATAGGCATAATTAACAAGGAAAAAATGGAGCTTGTGGCCTGATGTTGATGGATACAGAATGTGCCACAAAGGAAACAAAGCTTTGAGAATGCTTTGAACATAAAACCAGTCTCACGGGATCAACAATCCGTTGCCAGAGAGTAAATTCAGGATAAGATGGATAAGCTCCGCCTATCATGATGACCAGCAGCCATACTGCTGCAGCAGTGGAGGATCTAGATACTTCCTGGACATGTTTTAGGGTTGTTTAGGGAGGGAAAAGCAGTTTTGCGTGTTTATTTTCCCTAGGAAGGCTCTAGTTGGATTGGGCATTGTTGGTATTGCTATTTTTGTAATGGCAAAAGTGTGCACCGCAAAGGGATTTGTCCATAGTGAAATGGCATGTATTTGTCTCAGCTGTCATCAGCTTCTCTCTTTAGAAGACCCCAAAGACAAGACAGATGTGGTTAGACAGGCTCTGTTTGCATGTACAATCACAAACCTACTGTAGCTTGTCATGCAGCTGAGCTCAGTGTTACAGGCAGCACGTCCGTCTTCTCACCCCAACACTCCTTAGGAAAAGGAAAATCAAATTCCATTTGACTGCTTCTATCAGGAACACTTCATAAAGGATCCAGGGAAACAAGCTTTTGAAAATATGTGTCTCTTCCCTGGAAAGCGTTTCTTTCACCATATTCATGTTTTTGTTTCCCTCTTGACTTAGAAGTCTTTAATACTCAGCTCCTGAAAAAAATGCACTTACGTATTCCTAACTCTACAGTCAAGTGTTGGACTAACCAGTAGCAGAGTTTCAGCATGTACAGTGGAAATTATCATGGATAAGAATAAATGATACTTCTCTCCTAAATAATAGCATGGAAACATGAATGTGCAGAGCAGAGCTAGAGAACAGGTTGCCAGTCCTGCTCAGTGTCAGTTCTAGCAAAATCAGTGAGGATTACTATAAAACTCTGAGGCTCCTGTATTTTTAACATTAGTGGCAAGATTTAAAGCAACAGAAAAGAAAGGGAATGTATCTTAGTGCTGCATCTATATGAAATACAGCTGAAAATGGGTTAAATATAGGGCTGTTTCTTAATTGTTGTGAAAGATGAGGAATTGAATTACCTTACGCTGACTTATTGTCAGTGTCTTATTTTATATGAATAACCTGCATTG
Organism: Chroicocephalus ridibundus; assembly: GCF_963924245.1. Taxonomy (NCBI): domain Eukaryota; kingdom Metazoa; phylum Chordata; class Aves; order Charadriiformes; family Laridae; genus Chroicocephalus; species Chroicocephalus ridibundus. Next base: position 26,972,676 of record NC_086288.1, on the reverse strand, counting down.
GTCAAGTCAGCAAAGCAAACATATGATTTAATGAAACTGTTCGCATCTTGATGGACAAAAACATTTCATTATAGTGCAAGCTGGCTGAGGGTTGAAGGGTATGTACAGACAATCAGAAGTGATTGCGTTACTGTCTCTTTGTGACTTACTACACCTCAGCAGAGTTTTTTCATTGATTGCGTACCTATTCGTTGGCCAGTGTGAAAACAAACCAATTAATGGATTCATATTCGTAGGCCAACATATTTAATTCTGCAGTTTCAGTGAACTAAAAATGTACAACTCTAAAGCAGTTGCATGGTATGCCATAGAACTTTTCTTGCTTCTGAATGCTTATGAAACAGGATAATTTTTCAAGACAAATTACTGGTCATCTGAAAGAAAATTTGTTCACAGTGTTGAAAAAAAAAACAAACAACTTCTTTAAATATCCCAAGTATTAAAATGTTTGTGTGTTACCTTTGTTGGTTATATGTATGTTTACAGATTATACATGTGGTAGAACTCATCTGTGTTAGTACCAAACTTAAATTCTGATTAAATCACTGAAAGGGGCCGATGGAGGTCTTGCAAATTCATTAAAGTCCAGAGATTTTCATGGTGGCCTTAATGATGTAACTGTGCTGTCTTCCTGTGTTTTTTCTTACTTGCCTTTAGGCTTTTCATCTACTGTAAATATTTGTGAAACATAAACTTGTTTTTAAAAGTATCTCTTCTCAGCTAGCTTGCAGTTGCAAATCTGACAGTCTGTTTTCTTTTGCCACGTCTCTCCTTTTCCAGTTCCCACCAACAATTTCTTAAAAATTTCATAATGATTTTCCTAGTGTGTTTATTTATGGGTTTTGAGAATCAATGCAAACCATATGTTTCAGTGAGGTTATGTGACAGTTATTATCTTCCTTTATACAAAACCACACAATTTTCAATTTCAGCACATTTCCACAACTAGTACTTTGCTTAAATGTGCATTCCCCCCCGCCACCCCTCCACCCCCCATATTCTAATAATTCTATTCTGAGGAATATTTGGAAAATATAAGTCAGGAAGGTGGAGAGTGCAGGGGGTGGAAATAGAAGATATTGTTGGTCCAGTCACAGCTATGGTGCAAGCCATGAAATATGAACTCTTTCTTTTTTCTTTTTTCTTTTTTTTTTTTTCTTTTTGCATACCTCTGACCTGGGAAGATGACCGCCTCTGGGGGAAGGAGGTAATTTGATTTCCACTCATGTCAACTTTCATTTCTCTGCAAAGAGGCAGCAGATACACTTCAGATTCTGTGGGATCGCGTATTTTGGCAATATAGCATATCTCTGCCATGGGATTTAGGTTAGACCACCAGGTTTCCTTTGCTGTAGACTCTTGGCTGGGCATGAAACCAGACTGTGCAACTTATAACAAAAGGTCTTACCCAGAAACTGTCCGGTTACCCACTTAGTTTTTACTTTGATTCTTTCATGAATAAAATAGTAAAACAAAAGACCTGAGGAAGGGTGAGGACTAGAGGAAAGGTGAACAGGGCAGAAAAGGAATGGGAGTCACAGGTTGAGTTTTCAGTTATGTAGTCCATGTGCAAATTAAAGGTCTAAAAATTGCTTATCTTAAAGGCTGGATTCCAGTAACTGGAAGCTGTTCAGAAATGTTGGATGCTTAACGTGATCCTGAAAGAAATGAGTTAGCTGAAAATCCTTAGGGAAATTATGATAACTTCATTACCATTTAGAGGTTTTAAAAAAAAAAAAAAAAAAAAAAAAATTAAAAATCATTAGTTCCTGGAATTGGTAAACCTTGCCAAATTCAAAATACTGCAGTCTTCTCAGATGGATTGTTAGATTCCTAGAATTATTTCTAGTCTTTTTCTTAACGTTCATAACTTGGTCTTCAATAATTTGAAAGTGTGCTGTTGGGCCTTCTCTCACTTGAAACATTTTTTCCGAAGTGGGCAGAACTCTGAATTGAGTTTAAGAATTTGAAGTCCCTCCCTAATGACAAACATGCCATTTTCTGCACAAGTATGTGACTTACAGATTGTCCTAGATCTAAAACATGTAAATAAATTGTGTATCTAGAAACACTGCTGTCTCTCCTCAATTAGAGCACTGTTCCTCATCAGGTGAGTCACGTTTACTTAACTACTGTGTACTCCTGTACATGTCACTGTAACCAAACAGTTCTGAGTGCATGAAGAAAACATCCTGCACTTTGGTCAATAAACAAGATAGTTATCTTTGTGCTAAAGCCCCAGATTAATTCCTTACTCTAACCACCAAGTTTCTGTTGGGGAGGGGAGGAGGAACCCAAGACAGAAAACCCCAAACATCAGTTCTGTATTGCCTTCCAGCTTCCCTGACGAGTCTTGCATCCACATGGGAATTAGCATGTCTTTAGGTGAGAAGCCTGTGCTCAGCAACTGGACATTGAGTTTGTGCTCACCTACTGCCTCACAGGTGAGGCTGTAATGGTGGACACAGGCTCAATGGGCATAAAATGTCAGCTGTGGCCATGTGTTTGACATGTTGCAAGTGAGCTCAGGGTGGAGATAGAAGTGAGGATATATCCATGGCCTTGCAGAATAGCTCAGAAATGTCTGGTTTGCATTTTCCTCCAACTTGAGACCTCCTATTGTCTCACATGAAATATGGCCAGTTTCTGACTCCAAAGATAGAAGTCGTCACAAGACGATAAGCCGTACCTGAATATCAACTCTGACAGATGTGACAGCCCTTTTTTGCATAGCTTTTTATCTTCAGCTGTTTGGTGGACTGTCACTTCTTTGGAAATAAATGGGTTTCTTCTCTCTTGTAGTAGGGTCTCTTTCTTTTTTGGAGTTATAAATATAAAAGAATAATCAGCCATTGGTACATAAATCCCTGGTAATTATTTACTCTTTTCCTTTCATGAGGCACATTAGGTGCTTGAGTCAGTAAAGTATAGGCACTGTGAGCACATGTTAATGCAGAAGAACAGTCCTCCCTAGCAAATGAGGGTCTCTTGGCTGTAATCTGCAGGTATCTTTGGGCCAGTCAGACTCTAATGTTCAGGAACAGTGGAGCACTAGTGAGTGCATTGATGCTATATTGTACATCTGATCCCAGAAAATGCTGAACTGGGCCATTTGAAACAACAGTGAAACCCTAATTGTGGAAATAAATGCGAATGCTTCACTGTCTCGGATTTCCATGGCTTTGAACTCTTGAAGGGGTTTTTATTTTTAAAGAAAACTCTGTAAGGTGACCAAATCATCATCATCAGTGTGCATCTTTATCCTGAGTGTGATCTGATCTAATCTAATGTAACCTTAATGTTGTATTGACAGTAGGAGGTTGGGGTGCACCTGTAGGTTTTTTGTTTTGGTTTGTTTGGTGTTAGGGTTTTTTTTTCCCCTCTGTAATTTCCTGGGAGTGTCTTGTGTGGTAAATTTCTTAATAGAATTCAGAAAATATGTATAAAATATCTTATTAAAATGCTGCTGGAGACCTATAACTGCCCCCAGGCATAATGCAAACACACAGCTGTATTAGCAATCAGCCAGGAAGCAATAACTTGCTACGTTTGGAATGTTTGGAGATCAGGTGTTCAAAGTGTTGGCTGTCGTGTACCACTCAAATTTCTGGCTGTACCTGAACAAGCTTGCTTTGTGGGTTCATGTTTTTGAAGGCTTACTAGTAACTGCAGGACTGGGACTTCTTGTCCGTGTTCACACTGAAGCTTGTGCTGCAAATCATTGTGGGCGTAGCACTGTTCTGTTATTCAGGACAAAGGAGGATTTTATCAGAAAACTCGTCTTTGTACTGGGGAGAAGCTTCTCTCAAAGCTCTTGTAACTTGTTATAGCTTTTTTTGGCCTTTGGTTTGAGTTAATGACTTTTACTCCAGCAGTGGTAAGCCAGTATCGCTCTGCATTTCTCCTCTACAGGCAAAGGACTTATAAAAAGTGACTTAAGTTTTCTTTGTATAACGTACAGTCAGGTTGTAAAATCCTGTGAAGTTTTGCTTTTAGAGTTGCCACATACAGTGATAGGGGTACAAATATGGGTAACTAGAGTGTTATCTTGGCCTATAGTCCCTCAGAAAGGGAATAACTGATATAGAAATTAATTAGGGCTGACAATACTGAAATTGGTTTCATTATGTTTCTTTGATTATACAACTTTGTAATCAAAAGATCAGATGTTTAAGTAGCTCAGAGGAATGTAGGAAGAGGATATACGAGTGGCATTTTGCTTTTATTAGTGTCATTACTGAGTACCTACTGAAGTTAGGTTTGATCTGTTTTGGGACTACTCTAATCAAGAATAGGAACTGGACTTATCTTATAATCAATTTTTTAATAAATATAAAGCTGTCAGGCCAGTAACTGGGCAAAAATGTGTTCTGGTGAAAAAAGCAAATGAAATGCCAGATACTGTATTAGATTTGGTAGTATGAAGAGCACATCTAGTTTCACTGACATTTCAGGTTGTTTTTCTTAAACGCTGGATACTTTCTAGGAAACAAACATGGTCATTTTTTTTAAAAAAGTGGATATCCTTTCATGATATTGTTATACAATGAAAAGTGTGGAAGTGGTAGCAAGAAGAGTTTGAGATAAAATGATCTAGTATTAGACATGGGACACTTCTGTTGGTCATTTGACCACCTCGCCTTAAATAATTGAGGTCCTGGACCCATTGCAAAAAGGTGGGAATTCCCTCTTTCCCTTCTCCCCCACTCCTGCCAAAAAAGGACATCTTGCTGAAATACCACTCGCAGCAGGAGGTCAGAAGTACTCTGTGTGTGTAAATCCTTCATATTCATCTATATATTGGGAAATGCAAGGCTGGAGCATAAAAGTTTTTAGTTCTGGCCAAGCACGCACAACACCATTGCAGATTACATATTCAGGTGTGGAATCTGCAATAAATTGGGAAACAAACGCACAAGTAAAACCACATGAGACCTGGCTGTCTGTGCTCAAGGCTGGTAGAAACATAACTGCGTCAACCAAGCGAGATGCCTTTTAAGTAGTGGGCTGCCATCCAGTTAAAGATGTAACCCTGTTCTACATCAATTGAAATGCCATACTTTTTATGGGATGGAAAATTGTAAGGCAATTCCCAAGTTAATGACAGAAATGCATCATAGCTGAGAAATGGCATGTTTTAAAAAACAAAACAAAACAAAAAACAACGTTCTTTGTTCAAATGCACAACATCAGTCCTTTTGTCAGCATGGTCATAGGAAAGTGTTTTGATTTTGGTCTTGTTAAGACACCAGACACCTTTCTGGCAACCACTGCTGTAGGCTCATGGATTGGGTATGTTACAAGCAAATAACTTGGGCGTCTCTATTTGCCAGTTCGATTAGTTGGAGGAAATGGTATGTGCTCTGGAGGAGTTGTTAAGAAGCGATGCAGGTCTCCCGCTAGGGTGAAGTGGAAGGACTGCAGGACTGGATGTGAGCAGAGTTCATGGTCATCCTGCTGTCTCTGCAGAAATGTTAGTAGGTGAGTGGTACCCTAGGCAGCCTTGGTTCTCCCCAAGTATTCAGTCTCCCATCTTTGTTTAACCATACTTATTTAATCCCCTGGGAAAAGATCCATTTAGAAGCTTTTATTCATAATCCACATACTTGATTTCCTTTGAAATAAATATTATTCCATCTGTTTTCCCTCTAAAAGAAAACTATTGAGCTACAGCTCAGTAGCGTAGCTACAGCATGACAATGAATTAATTTTGTAGATGTATGAGTCTACGTCTACAGCATTAACTGCACAGTAAAAAGCAAATGTATTGTGATTTCTTAAATAGACCTGAGTTTTCTCATACAAGAAAAAAAATATGTAAAAATTAGTAATCTGTCCTAGTGTGGTGAGGAATGTTCTGAGCAGCATGACAAAAGATCTCACTATGACCGTAAAGGGACATGTATTACATCAAAGAGCCTTCTCAGAGCATTTCCTCTTGTGAATTTCTCTCCAGATCTAGCAGTGTTTCTTGCTGACTGCCTCTTTCATTTCAGCTTGACAATGATGATTGAAGGACTGCAGTTTAACTCCTCAAAGAGGGAATTACCTCCCTTGAGCACAGTAAATTTAAGTCACGTACTTCATGTATCTTATCCCTTCCATCAGTTTTAGGTTGGCTTATATTTTGATGAAGCCATTTGTATTTTGAGGAAGCACAAAGATAAATTTCAAGTATGTAGAGAAACTACTGCAAGCAAGTATGCGTTTGAATGAAAGGTCCTTGAAGATTATATTTATTTCTATATTATTATAGCTGTATAGTCCTTAGTAAAATGATGTGTAAAATGATTAGTAAAACAGTGATGTGATGGTGAGGTGGAATTGGTAATGTTCAGTCTACCTCTGTGATTGCCAAGCAGAGGTGTATATAGAGAGCAGTGATGTCAATAGATGTTTTCTTAATTAGTCAATTGATGTTTTCTTAATTAAGAAATGAGGAATCAGGCCATGCGACTTTAAGTGTCCTTTTTAATGTTAGTATCATATTGTTTTTGCCTACGATATAATTACATGACTTTTAAATAGCAAAAAATGCGTTCATTCTCAAGACAAGTGGTGAGCGCAGACTTTCAGAGCGTCGATATGTACAGATCTCAACCATAATATTCTCTGGAAACAGGAAGGCAGCAAGGAGAACGGCTATGCAATGCATCCTGGGCATAGTGGGTAACCACCACAAATAAGACTGCCCTTCTTTATAATGGGAAACACTGCTTGTGCTGTTTTGTATCGTTACTATAAACACAGGAGTCTGCTGAATGGTTTTGTCCATACCTGTTTTAAAGTTCTTGGACATTGCAGGGAGAGGGTATTTTGGGGTTTGGTGTTTTGTTGGTTTTTTTTAAAGTTTCGAGGTTGACTTTTGCTCCAGAGGAATTGCATCTGAGGTTTTCAATTATTGGAAAATATTTGGTCTTTCCAGTCTATTCCATGGAACTAGGCAGATGTGATTCTTGCCTGGTTTTTGTCCATTAGGAAATAAGGCTCTTGAGACTGGATTGTGGTGAAGTAGGGGTTTTAAGCATGGAGAGCATGAGCTAGGTACACTTTTACATACTAATATGTCAGCTCTTACATTCTCTCCGTGGTTTCCATAAGCAAGGATTTGATAATATCCTGAAGCTTTCTTTCATCATTGCAGAATGATATTTTTTGTTTTCTTTTATGCTTGCAAAATAAGCCTTCTTAGTTATTCTTTGATGGTTAATCTTAGCAGCAGCAAAGCCCACACAAAACCTGATTTTTAAAACCTGTAAGTTGAGTGTTGCAGCTGTTACAGGGTGTGCTGGCCACTCTTTCAAGTACAAAAACTATAGCTGTGAAGCGAAATAAGTTATTTGTGGGATGTACTCAAATATTCAGCGTGTAGCACAGTATGTGGCTAATTGCTCAGAGAAAGAAGTTACAAACCATCATAAGTAATAAAAGTCACACTTTGCCACAATTCAGACCTTTTTCATTTGACCTTATTTCTCCAATCTGCAGTGCCTTGCACCTTTTGTGTATCTGTGTAGCCATCAGGATGATAAGAAATACTTAGATTGCGTCATCCAGTTAAGGTGGAGGGGAGTGAGCACACTATTGCAGGCTTTCTTTTTTCAGTGGGGAAGAAAAATGAAGTAAAGAAGGTGATGTAATGTGGTGTGTGTGCACGACAGAGAGGTCTTTGTTGATAAAAGGTAGCCAATAAAAGGTTTCTGAAAAATTTAGTGGAACTGACTTTAAAAAAAGATTCACAAGGGCATGCTACAATTTCTTCTCAATGTCACAAGCAGTTTGTTCATTACGCTGAAATGACATCAAGACCATGTAGATGGGGCTCTCGTTTTTCGTCTGTCCCTCCCGTAGCTGTCTAGATGGAGTCAAAACCCAAATGGCTTGAGCTTAATGGTAACTTGAAGTTTAAAAAAAGATGCACCATTCTGTTGTCTGGCAAATCCTAGAGTCCTACAGTCCTCAGAGCTAGGAACGGGGTAGCTATTTTCCACTGAGCTAAGCCTGGGAACCACATAACCAGTTGAAGCTGTTTTTTATGTCTAACACCTGATACGTATGTCATGCTTTTTCCTCAAGGGTAATGACTGCTTCTTATTTACTGCTTAGGAGTGGATAATTAATTAACAGGGGTGAGAATGTGCACGCTTGACTAGACACTCAAAAATCACATAAGTGATTCCTGGGATTGAATAACATTTTTTTTACTGTCATAAAACAGCCTTGAACTGGAAAAGTTCTATTGTCAAAAGTATGTGCTAAAAGTTTTATGTGTGTGCCGTAATTTATTTTTATTACAAATAGTGCTTCTCTTACTCTGTTAAGAAGGATATTGAATCTCTACCAGTAAAATAGAATAAAATCTTTGCCATAGCTATTGGTGGCACTTTATTGCATAGCATTGGTGTTTTTTCACAAGCTGTCTTAGTAACTATTTTAGGTGCAAGGAGGTAGGTATATGAATAGGTTTTAAGTGCCTTTTGTTTAACTAGCTCTTGTCAGAAGATCTTGATGAACAATATGACTGTTTAGCCAAGTGGACAGGGCCATCGGTTTGCAAGGTGATGTTCCCTTTGTGCTTACACGAGATTAAAGATGGCTATATTTAAAATGTGTGTACTACAGCATTTATTGTTTACAAGCAGAATTGTCTTTTTAATTTATAAGTAGAATATGTTATGGCTGAACAACTTCTTGTTTTATTTGGTAGAATGTTTTGGTGATGTTTAACTTGAAAGCTATGGTATAGGAAATCAATGGAGGGTCTTTCGGGGGTTGGGGGGGAGGCTCCTTATCCTGAGTATATTCAGAAGCTACTGATACTTGCTAATTAATAACCAAGACTCAGGAAGTCATGAGTTTGTGCCTGAAGACTAGAGTTCCACCAGAATGCTGTGAATGTTGGTTTTGATTAATTAAGCATAGTAAAATGTTGGTTTTAAACCTCATTGTTCTTACATGATCATGTTTCATTGTTGCACTCTCCAAACATTCTCCAGAGAGCTGTATACTGAGAGCTTGTCTGTGACACTTATCTGGTTATGTTTTTCCAAACGGACCGCTTAGGCATGCATAAAAAGCTGGGGTGAGCTTGCAGGGCAGTAGGTCAAGCACCGTCAGTCATGGACTTCTGATGCGAGAGTGCTCTCTGGCTTTGGCGGTTCGTGTGTTGGGTTCCAAAAGGATCCATTGCAGATGTTGCAATGGTGTTTATGACATAATATTTCTTCCCAACACAGTCAGATCACTGAAAGTGGCCATCAGTAAGTGTATGTGTGGGGAGCGCTTGCATGTGTGATTTCATGAGAGAGGGAAGTCAACCATCACATGCTGGAGGAACTTGGCCAAGTAATATACATAAAACTGGACTATGTCTCAGTGCTATCCCAAGGGGACCTGGATGCAGATGTTAGTGGGGCATTTGCAAAATGAAATCCCATCGAAGAGAACTAAATCAAAGCTGAACTGCTGAGACGTGAAGCTCAAGTTCTTTGTGGCACGGTTTCCTCAAGCAGTTTTTATAAACACTTCCTAAACGTTTTATGAGCTATGAAAACAGTTGGGGAAACTGTGGAGCCACAGAAAGGTCACATGCTAAGTACATTGCTGGAAAATGTTCAGTAAAGTTTGAGAACCAGCAATTCACTGACAACATTATGGACCTCTGACAAACCCCTCTGCATTGCCTTCTGCCTAACTATTTTTATTAAGACTTATCTATTGGTATTTATTTATTTAAATAAAATGCTCCACTCGCTAAACACTTAGCTTAATTTCACGTTCTTTTAACTTAACACTATAAATTGTCCTGAATGAGAAGGTGAAAATTGATAGGTTTCTGCCTGTGCCAGTATATGGTCTAGATTATGGAAGTATGGTTTATTAATAAATAAATAAAATTCTTTTTTAAAGTGCTATTTTCTGTATTTGATTTATGTTTGCAATATCCGTAAATGCCAACAGCTTATATTGTGGTCTCCCACTCTTTAAGTTACTGGAGTTTCTGCTGACTTCCTTTGAGTTGCCTGTGAATGTTCTTTGATGTGACTGTACAGAATTTACTTAGTGTGCCAAAGCCATCTCCGTGCTCAACTTTTGCTAGTTTTCTCTGCTGAACAGGTGTCTTCTAAACATCTCGCTGATGGTCTGCCCATATCAGACAGGTCCATTTCATTGAACTGTGAGCAAAGCTGTGCTGATATATCTGAGATGACTGCAATGCTTGGAGGCTTCCAGCTTGCTGTCTTTCTGCAGTATTGTCGCACAGGGAACCTTGTCCAACCAAGCCAGCTTACACAAAGTGTAAACTGAATTCTATGTTATTTTACATGGCACATTTTATTTTAATAGAGAATAAGCTAAAAGCATCCAAAGCTCAGTAGTAAACTGAGACATCAGGCAACGTGCTCATCTGCCCTGTTTTCTTGAAGATAAGGCTTTGAAATGGTGGTAAGTAAACTAAATGATAAATCATCAGATGTTGTCAGTTTCAGAAGCAGCAGCTGTTAATTGTACTTTAGGAATGCTTTATATTCCTGAACAAAGTTTATACCATCAAGTTTGTGTGGTTAGCCATCACTTTCTCCTCTAGTTTTTGGCCTTACTGCAGAAGCAGTGATGTTAGCTGTGGCCTTTCTTCACCTATAAAAGAAGGAGAAAGCTGGAGGAGGGCAAGTAACTGTCTTTTGGAGTGATGTCAGGGGAGACTTAATCATCTTCAGATCCCCACATAGCTTGGTGACTGCAATGTGAGCCTGTTAGTAATTAGGACAGACCCCACTTGCCATGCAGGATAGCTTTGGAGTGCCTGCTCCCCACCCCTGAGGAGAGCCAGCGTGGGGCCTGACTGATGCACAGCTACTCTCCTGGATCTTTCTCTGAAGTTCAGATCACAATAAAGGAAATATTTGTGGAGGGGGGGAGGGGAGAGCTCACCCTGTAACATCTCTGTGAGGCAAAAATGCTGTCAAAGAGCTATGTGCAGCTATTCAGGAAGTCATATATTTTAGACAACTTGGTCTCAATATAAAGCTCAAGCAATACTGAAATTGTCAATAAGCGACTTCTGAAAGAGCCTTGTCACCCTGAGCAGAAAGATGACTATACAACAAAGACAGACTGGGTAGACTCAATTCCCTTTAATGCATAAAACCTATCTTTTCCTTTGATTATTCTCAAACGTGCATATGTATGAGAAAGAAGAAGGGATATTTGGTCAATATTCTCGTAGTTGCCTTGTTCCCTGTATGCTTCCTTTGTTCGTTTTCCAGTGACTGTCGTCCTTGAGACTTTCGCTCACTCAACCAGCAGCAAATGCCACATACTGAAATGCAAGCATATTTACGATATCCCTCTGACTTTCTCCAAGATGTTCAGGCTTTGCCTCAACTCTTGCCTGTTGGAGAGACCCATAAATCAAAGGAAACAAGATGCTCAGTGGAACCTCGCTGAGTGGTTAGAAATCTCTAGGTGAATGCATGTGGGACTGAGGCACTTGGGAAACAAATTTTTGAAGCTGTGACTGTTGAACTGAAATTCGATGTTGAAGGTGAGCACTCATGCTTAACTCTAGTGTCAGCATTCAGTATCTCAGTGGCATCAGTTCATTCCAAATCATCCCTTTTGAGCCATTAGATACTACCAGTACAAACTCTTAAGAGCCCACCTATGCTTCAGCAAAAGTCAACGGGAGCAAAGATCCTCAATCCACATTTTCAGTGCAATTACTAGGTATTGATGCAAATACATGCAGGATTTACAGAGTTCTGTAATTCTACCCAAGGAGGTTAGGTACCTAATTACTTGAGACCCATGGGGGATTATATATTCACGTCCTTTAATGCTTTTGAAGATCTAACAAGATCCCTTCCTGTATCTATGGGTACCTTGGTGTCTTTGATAGTCTTTGAATCAAGTTCTTAAAACTGTAAGGAGTACCTATAGGAGTTCTCACAAATATTTACGGACTATATCTCCTGCCACACCCACAGGAGGCCTACAGTTTGAATGCGTTACCACTGCTTTTGCAAATATGAGGGGAATGAAGAAAATGAGTGAATCCTGTTGTGTCAGAAACCACCCCTGGCAAGTCTTACTCTTCTCTAGAGTTGAATAAAATTAAAATCATGCACAAGTCTTTGTATATCTATAAACAGCTTCGCTGCTTGGATCCCACCACGCAGGGAGAGGCAGGAAGCTGACAAACACAAGAATGATTTAGTGAGGATAGAGTTCACTTTTATAGAGAGGGTAAAGGGGAAGACAAAAACTACTGCTTAGACGTTTCTCCTCAAATGTAACCTAAATTGAGGCTTGAATGTGCTCCCATTGACGTCAGTGACTGTTTTATCATTGGCTTCCCTGGGAGCAGGATAGTGTCTCCTGTTTACGTGAAGTGTGAAGTTTTTTACCTCCTCACTGTTTATAAGGTTTCTTTGGGGTCCTTACCGTAGCAGTCCGAGCACCTCCATCAATGTGACTGGATTCCTGTGCTGTGCCTGTGAGTCAGAAGTGGTCGTCTGCCACTTCAGAGGATGTGAAGTGAGGCGCTGAAGGTTTGTGATGCTGTCTCCAGTATATTGCACAGAAGGAGTCTGGCTGGCTCTGCTTGCCTTTTTGCAGATTGAAATTGGCAGACTACTGTAGTTATCCTCAGTAGAATTTAAATGTGAAAGCTGAACTTGGAGGTGCGAAGCCCTGAATGTTTTCTGTGGTAAACTCTGGACTGTTTGCCTCATTGCTTAACTGTTGACTTCATTGCTTAAGGAACTCAAAGCTCCTACTCACTCCAGCAGAACCAGGATTTCTCCCTAAGGATTTCATTCAAAGACCATTGAAAGAGAATTTTGGTCTCTTCAATTAAATGTGGGTCCAAAAACCTCAGTTCATTCATCAATTGGTTATACTGTTTGTGCTAAAGCTGATGTTTTCTTCAGTTCTTTTCTAGTGTATATTTAATTGAAAAGCAATCCATACTTTGACTTTTCCTTGAGGAAAGTCTAATTAAGGTAACTTAGATCTAGTGGCTTGGATAGGGGAGTGAGAATTGGAAGACCTGGGCTTTGATTTTAGGTTTTCCTGCTTATTTTAGACCTATAAAGAAGTTAACTTCAGTTTGTTTGTGAACATTGTAAGGTGAGTGTTAACTTATATTACACCAAGTGTTGTTTTGATGGCATTTCCTTTCTCCCTGATCACAAACACTTGAAGACAGTCAAAAAATATGAACAAGCTACTTTCATGTTTGAGGGTTTGGAAAATGAAGAGGGGGATATCTGGGAGACTGGTCACTAGATGAAGATGCTTGTTTTGGCTGAAGGGTCTATTTTTTTTATTATTATTATTTTTAACGCGTTGGAAAGCACTGTGACAAGACTCAGTGCTCATTTGATGTATGCTTGAGTAGAGTGCATACATGGCAATGCTTTACAGCTCCTTTGTGTATATCTTGATGTGAAACATTTATGACCTTTATTTACAGCTCCTTGTTATTTGGTGTTCCAGACTTGTAATTCAATTTATCTGAGTCTGAATCATAGAGTACTACTCACCAGTGTTCAGTTCTTCTTGCCCAGTTTTTCTTTTGCCAGGAAACGTCATTGTGGAACGGTCGTTGCCAAACCCTGGTAACTGCAGAGAAGCTGCTTGGGTCAGTTGAAGGGTTCTCTAGTATGATCTTGGTTGTTTGGATTTTTTTTGTTGTTGTTGCTGTTTTGTTTGTTTTGCATGGGAACTAAAAGTATTTAAAACTGATACAGCCGATATTCTTGGCTAGTTGGCTTTTTTTTCAGTAAGAAATGGGTGCAGAATGGAGGCCTTATAAATTCATTGCCCTTTTATATGGGCTTTGAATGCTTTACAGTCCACATGGGATAGTAAAAAAATTTAAAATATCGGGATAGTAAAAAGTATTAAGACAAAATACCCAGTTGCTGCCTGGCCTTTCCATGAAGGAAATATTGTGGTTTTACATCTGAACGTGAGATTTTCAGCTACTGTAGACTATCAAGAATGTCAACTCTTACATGTTTGTAAAAAAAAAAAAAAAAAAAAAAAAAAAAAAAAAAAAAATCAGTGCAAGTGTAATTTATAAATTACTTAGAAGCATCAAACAGACATCCCCGCTTCTCCCAATACAGTTATTGATTTTACCAGGGAACTCTTTGGTTGATTCCTTCAAATATATATATATATATATATATATATATATATATATAATTTTTAACCAGAGAGCAGCTTCACCTATCCTAATCTTGAATTTTTTTTAACATGGTGGGCAATTAATCTCTTAATTGAAAAATACATTAGACAGAATTCATGTTTTTTACATTATACGCATGTAATTTAGAACATATGCTGAATTCATTAAAGTTACGAGTGAACACTTTCAACTCTTAAAAGCATTCGACACTTAAATTAACAGTGTCTCCAATATAATCCCGCCTTACCCACACTATTAGATGTTTTGCTTACAAAATGCATATTCTGTTTAAGACAGGGACACCATCTGTGGTCTAATCTAGATAGCGTAGCTAGTAAAATAAGGAATTTGTTTATTAACATGGACTTCAATTATATGAAAGAAAGAATATCTAGATATTTGTCCATATTTCTGAAGAAAAGGGATTTCCTCCATGTTCTGACACTGTTCTCATATTTACTAAGGTGGAATAATTCCACCAAAATCAGTAGGACTGTTTCAGTGTAAACTTGGTGTAAGACTCAAACTGGACCTTAATTTAAAATTCAGATGTTTCATCCAAAACCAGAAGATACTTTTTAGAGGTCATTTATTTAAGTCGTGTGGTAAGGTAAAGCTTAAGTGCCTTCTTTTTTTGAAATTAAAGCTGTTCTGGTCATAAATGTCATCTGAGCTGCAACACACTTATTTTTGGTCATTATTCCCAAAATAAATACCAAAACACAATGAAATACAGCCTTAAATAAGTTTTCCTCAAGCTTGATAAGACAGCAAACGCCGGCTATCAAAATCCCAGGTGAATTGGTCATTGCCATCTGTAGCTGAGGTCTTTGCAAGGAACAGTAGAGACGGAATTCCCCAGTGGAAGGTGGCTGGTTCCAGAAAAATTATTCAGAAAGATGAGCAGTGGGACAAAATGATGAAAACTTGCAAAGACACTGGGTACAGATGTTCATGGTGCAGGTTATAGATTGTTTGTAGTTCTTCTTGCCTACTTTTGAGACTGTTAGTGAGAGCTGGTCTCTTGAAAGCTATATCACTACAAACACTCAAGGGTAAATCTTGCTATAACTAGGAAGGAAATTCTGCAGATTAATGTTTTGGCTGAATGCCTTATGAAGAAGGCATTAGCTGAAATATTAGTCTATAGAACTTCCTTTTCTCAGCTGTGTTCAACCTGTTAAAGTCCCTGTTCAGAAAATATCCAACCCACGATTTGCTGAAATGCGATCTGGAGACCTGGTAGTTCTATCTGACTTGTAGGAGGGAAAGCTTTAAAGACTTGAGGAAAATGGAGGATCACATTGACTTGCTTAAGAAAAATTAGTTTTCCACAATGAAGAGCAAACTTGGTTTACTTAAAGGAAGCCAGAAGCGTTAACAGAAAGAGGCGTTTTAAAAACATACTGTGCAAGTAACAACTGAAGACTGATCCAGTCATAAGACAGAACCTAGGAATAATGGGCAAGTTTACTATTTATGTGTTTACTTGCTAACTTTGCTGCATGTGACATTGTAAGATTATTTTTCCTTCCCCCCCACCCCCCCCCCCCACCCCCGCGAGATCAGTTTACTAAATAGCGTGTGAACAGAATAGTAGTGATCCTGGGACTATTCTTTGCTCCCAGCTCTGGCAGCGTGCATCATCACTGTCCTTATGATACAGTTGGATTTCTGAAAGGTCAGACAAAGAAATTAGAGGAATAAATGATTGCTGGTTAGGTTCAGAGGTTAACTTGCAGGATCATACCATTTCCTTAACTGAAAGAGAAACGATTAGTATGGAATGCTTTTAAAAAGCAGCCTCCCCTTCTTTGTGTCTGTAACAACACACACCTCTTCAGTGCCTCCTGTATGGTATTTAGTCCAAGCCTCCTACCCGTTATCTATCAATAGCCTATTTTTAAATCCAGTGAATACCAAACTAATTATTTTACTGTACTCATGTCCCACTCAGTCTGAAGGGCAAAGGGAAAGCCGGGAGGAAAAAAAAAACAACAGAAAAAAATAATGAAAATCCTACCAGGAAAATGGTTACAAGAATGCTTGCAAAGGTCTTAATAACTGCACTGACATAAAGCATTCTCTCTGCACTCACTGCAGGTGCAGTATTCCTGCTCCCTGGAGAAGCCTGTCTTTAAGTCTTTTCTCCTTGAGTCTTTCCACTCAAATGAGAGGTGGGAGGCACAGATTGAGTGTTTTCCCCTAAGATTCCCCCCAAAGGTACCAAAAATGTTATGTCTTCAGGTTTGTCAGATGTTTTCCTTGAGCTCTTCCTTAGCAAGTTTACCGTAAGGTAGGACACCTGTTATTACATAGAATAGCAATATATCAGAAGGTACACAAAGTGTAATGGAAAGAGGAAGGAAATGAAGGAAGATTTGATCTGTCATCCTGGATATAACTGATGGAGCAGTCAATTGATTTCCCTCTCTAGAAACAGGGCTTTCTGTAGGAGAGGGACCATTTGTCCCTATAAACTCTGACCTTCTAAACTTCCTGTACTAGATGAACTTCACCAGTTCTTGGCGCTCTCCTGCAGGTCTCCTCTTTTTTTTTTTTTGTTTTTTAATTTCTATTTTTTTTACTCCTGCCCCCGCCTCCCCCTTAGTACCAGAAAGTAACAGAAGTAATTTTACTCTAGGAAAGGAAATGGGTATGGAAGAGCTTGTAAAAAGGACTAATGTATCTTACAAGAATCCAGCATTCTTCTGATGACTTGTTAATGACAATTTTTTTCACCCAGATTATTCCTTGTATACTGGAGTCCACAGCACAAGAAGGACATGGACCTGTTGGAGTGGGTCCAGTGGAGGGTCACGAGGATGATCCAAGGGCACCTATGCTATGAGGACAGGCTGAGAGAGTTGGGGTTGTTCAGCCTGGAGAAGAGAAGGCTCCGGGGAGACCTTATAGCAGCCTTCCGGTACTTAATGGGGATGCGGAGGGACTCTTTATCAGGGAGTATAACGATAGGATGAGGGGTAACGGTTTTAAACTGGAAGAGGGGAGATTTAGGTTAGATATTAGGAAGAAATTCTTTACTGTGAGGGTGGTGAGGCGCTGGAACAGGTTGCCGAGGGAAGTTGTGGATGCCCCATCCCTGGAAGTGTTCAAGGCCAGGCTGGATGGGGCTTTGAGCAGCCTGGTCTAGTGGGAGGTGTCCCTGCCCATGGCAGGGGGGTTGGAACTAGGTGATCTTTAAGGTCCCTTCTAACCTGAACCATTCTATGATTCTATGATTTTTACAGTGAATCTTCATGCATTTTTTCCCCTTAATAATAATACAGAACTGCAGAAAAACTGTCTCGTTTTACTAAGAGCTCCAGATCTGTTTGCAGAGGCTTGCCTTAAACTGTGAGAAATGAATGGAGAAAGATAAGTTAGGACAGAGGATTTCTTGTAATCTTTGGTCACAGCAGACATGAGAAGGGAAAAAGAGTATTAATGTAGTAAATCACCAGTTTCACACTGCACTTTGTCCATCGTTACAAAAGTTCTGATGTTTGATGATGAGATTAGATTACTGGGAAGTTTGCCATGGGGAATTTGTCCCTAATTTCTGTAAACTAGCCATTAACTGCTGCTTTCTAGGAATAGACTTCATACCTTTCATCTGGGTTTTTTTTGTTGTTTTTTTTTTTAAATCTCTCATTAGAATATAAATTATTTCACTGTCCACTTGCACGTTTAATCTCTCTTTCAGTTTTATCAAGCTTTAGAGCCCTTTTAAAAATGTGACTGGTTGACCTCTGTTTTGAAAGGAGAATATTCTGGGTTCTCGTGCTTTGTATCCTGAATAACCTGCCTATCAATG
The DNA here is from genome assembly GCF_963924245.1 of Chroicocephalus ridibundus. Taxonomy (NCBI): domain Eukaryota; kingdom Metazoa; phylum Chordata; class Aves; order Charadriiformes; family Laridae; genus Chroicocephalus; species Chroicocephalus ridibundus. The sequence goes on along the minus strand of NC_086288.1, from coordinate 26,954,662 downwards.
TAGTCCTCAGTACCAAGCTAATGCAATCCTGAATGTCTCCTTAATCTGTCCACAATTGTAATAGTGGCAAACTCTTGCAGAGAAGGACTCAGGAAAGCCTCATTCAGAAAGCATGAGAAATAATGGGCAATATTTTGGAAGCTGCCTATGTGATTTCATAGGCAGTAACTTGTTCTGCATGGTATGTGTATGTATATTTTTAAGAAAAATTCCTTGGATGCAGTGTACTGGCTTCCTGCATGGTGTGTATCTGTGTCTCCAGTAGAATACGACTGTGTAGTTAAAAGCCTGTCAGTAGGATCAGTCTACTGTAGGAAACTTAGGTAGTGGTATGAATCTGTTAGTTGTGTTTTTCCTCCCTTGTAGAAGTAGAACACAGAGAATAAGAAAGGCATTTTTCTCCCCTCCCCGCTCTGACCGATGCTCGTGCTCTGTTGCCTTTGGCAGGTATCATAAACTACAGAAAGGAGTTTAGCCTTGAAGTACATCTTCATGCTACTTGACGAGCAACCTTTCTTTTTGCTGTCATTTGGCAGGTTACTTTGTAGTCTTGCGGGCTAGAGGATTTTGTTGTCCCATTCTGCGGTATCTGGACTTAGAAAACAAAGTATTTTTAACACTTTAGCTTAAAATCTTTAGGTCTCTGAGGTATTTGTGTATTGAATTTTAAAGATGACTGGAAAATAGATGCAAACAATTATAAAAGTACTTGAGGCAGACTTGGTAGGAACTCCAAATAGACAACAGTTACATTAAATTGCAGCTGGGATGGATTTCTCACAAGTGTGGAAATATCAAATGAGGATAATCTTTCACTGGACTATTAATCATTTACTTGCTTTCCTGTGTCATAGACTGCAACACCTCATTTGTTTCAACTCACTTAACTTATCCTTGCCAGGATACACGCACTCCATGTATCTGCTACCCGATACGCATTAGATAGCGTTAGGACTTCTTTTGAAAGGTGACAACAAGTGGACAGGTGAGAAGTTAAATAGTTAATGAGTGCTGATGTCCCTGGAAAACACGATAGTGAGCACAGCTCACCGTAAGTTTTATCCAGTAAAAGCTGTGCATACCCTTCTGAGCTACTTGCATCCCCAGAGGTGGCAGATGCGGGTTCCCCCGCCAGGCACATGGCGCAACGAGGTCAGGTTGCCACGCAGCCAGGCCTCCCCCACCGCTCACCCTGGCTCTGCTGCCTGAATTTGTGCTGGCTTTCCCTTTCGCAGCTTCAGGATGATAGGGAGTGAGTGGTTTTAAAACACTGCCAGCCTAGTAATCTGTTTTTCTTCTTTGCTTTCAGCCGTATGTTTTTTTCCCTAGTATAACAATAACTCCACACAGCAGATGCTCAGAAAGCATATCGTGCTGACATTTCAGTGGGTCTCTTCCAGGGCTCCTATGTCTCTACAGCAAGCTGAAAACAAGGGTGACAGGGCTTCAGGATGCTGTTGTAGAGGCTGCAGGTCTTGCTGACCACCCGAGCACGTGTGCACCACCACTAGTTTCCAAGCCATTAAGAGCCCTGCGCTGAAGCCCATGCTGCCAGTAGTCAGTGCTGCTGCTAGCTAGGTTAAGTTATTGCAACTGCAATTTCTATAATCATCCTTCTATTTGTCTGTATATGGAGTGGAAAATAATATTCAAGAGAGACACAGCATGCTATCCTGCGGTTATGACATTACTTCCTTCCTACCAGTGCAATTTCATATCCAAATTTGAGATCCTTCTTCAAAGCGTTGCAGTAGTCTCACCAAATCCATAAAATATCTTTGAAAGTTTTTTAGCATAGACAGTAACAGAAAGCAGCCAAAAAGTTTATCTTCCCATGCTGAAACAGACATTTTGAATGAACTGATGCCACAATAGCCTCGCCATTTCCAAAAGTAAATTACAAGGGGGAAAAAAAAAACCACCCAAAAAAAAACCTCCAACAAAAAACTTCATCTGTCTGTGGAGTAAAATTCAAAGCTTATGTCCAATTAACCTGTTTTTTTCTGTGTACCTAGATAAAATTTTCTTTTTGAAGAAAAGTAAAAAGGAAGTAACTTCTTTAATACTGCGTGTGATTTTATTGCCAATATATTCCTACAGTGTATGGGCTTTTTTTGTATGACTGACAACCTTGTAAACTATACATATCCTGACTTTTTCAGGCTTTTCATTCTTAAAGTAAATATTAAAGCTTTATATTTAAATCCCTTTATGCCAGTGGTATAACTCGTATAACATTCCATGCATTTGGAAACATGTTCTGCTTCAATTTCTGCCTTAAAAGCAACTTTGCTTGCACTTTTGGAGCAGAATAGAAGTTTGTAGTGGGGTTGTGTGTGTGACATTTTGAGGCATGGGCTGGACCATAGCGTCTTCTGGGTGTCTTGAAGAAGGATATAATTCAGAGTGAGGCAAGTTAGTCTTTTAAAAACAAAAGCCCAAAAGTTTTTATTCTTGCCTCAGTGAGCTCTCCGCACTGTTGCAAGCAGTTCATTTCTCTAGCTACTGGAGACTGAATGCTGCTACTCCCAGGTTTGCACCCTGTGTTGCGTCTCAGCCACTTCTTACCTGTTGTACATGGACACACCATCAGCAGCTCAGCCCAACTCCTAATAGAAAGCGTGTGGTGTTGGTTATGTCCTTGCTTGCCTCATTATACTTGCTCGTTATACTTGCTCTCAACAGTTTATGTGGGCACCTTGTGCTCTTACTGGTGTTGGTTCGGACTCTTTGTTGCTGTTAAAAAAAAACAAACAAAACACCAAAGAGGAAAAGCAGCTAATAACCCTGTTCTTGAGCCAGGCACCAGCAGATATTTCTGGGTGATTTCTTTGCTCTCCCTTGGCCAGCGGAGACCTCCAAGGCTGTGTCCTCTTGTATTCTGTGTACTGTACACATGCCAGAACAGTGGAAAGTTACATGTTTGTGTCAGGAAGTGTTTGACCACAAACACTTGAGTCTTCAGAAAGGCAGTCGAGAGTCGTGTGCTTTTAGACTCCCGCCCCAGCACAGTCTTCATATCTGATACTGCTGTATAAACTTTACCAAGGGTTAGGGACCTATAGGCTAAAGACCTGCCTATGCTTACTATTGTGCATCTCAAAACAGTTCAAAAAGAGGAGTCTCCCTCCCACTTTCCTGCCCCCTCAACAGGGTTGCCTAGGAAGACAAATTTAAAGTGACAACTTATTTTTTATTTTTACTGTTGACATGTGGAAGTTTCATTCCAAGGCTTAAAAACACATCATTGTGAAGTCACATAGGTATCCTTTCCAAAAATATCTCTTACTGACACTAATATTTCTACCTGCATTTTTTGAGTCTCAGGATACTTCCATTATTTATTAATTAACGTTGTACTGGGATGTGATGCTTCTTGTGTATCTCCCTGGCTTTCCCTCCTCCCCAAGTTCGTGTAAATCTTGATGTTTTATAACTGGGGAGAATTAAATCTGCTATTGAAACAGGCTTCCATCCATCCCTAGGAGTGCCATAAAATTTTAATGTCTTTGTTATTTAGTGTGCCGTATAAGTCAGGAATAATTTTCTGGTTTTCACAACACCGGACAATTTCTTTAGCTCTGTAGGATCCCTACTCCCTACAGTGTTCCCATCTCCCCTAAATAAACTGATGCTGTCTTGTGGCTACAAAGCTATTCTTTTGGAGACAGATAGTTTCACAAAGTACACAGTGTGTGTGGTTAATATTCACGGCGCATACTTCATTCATAATTTATCATTAACTTATTCATTTTAATTTCTTCCCAGTGGGGTCTGTAACACACCAGTGTTATCCCATTTCTTTCCCCTACAGCTCTGGCCATCTGGAACAGTCTTGCTGCATGTCTTCACCTCAGCTACACTTTTCCATTTCTTAAAACACATAAATAAAAATTATCAGATACAGAGTCCTAAAATTAGGTACCCAATAAAAATGGCTTAGTTTTCAGAGTGAAGGCACTCCTGAAGTTATCACTGAAGTCCATAAACCTGCCAGGATGGTCAGTAATCAATGGAGCAGAAAGTTGCATATCTTGTGGCCTGGAGGTTTTAAGCTCTAAAGAAGGCGTAGGTTGATGCTCCTCTGTGTTTAACGTTGGCGTTGGTGCGTTACCGAGCTTTGAGTCACATCACCCACTCATCTGCCCTTAAAGCATATTGATACGCTTTGTGGAGCAGTCTGACAGCATGTGGACCAGATTTCCTTCAGCTGCAACTAAACCAAAAAATACACTCTAACCAGCCATGGGACCTGGCTGATGAGAGTTGGAAGTAAAAGCTGCTGAATGCCCAACAGCGGGGATACCAGCCACTTCACTCTCTGGATATGTTTCTACCATGCTGCACCACTTGCTAATGTATGCTTAGTCTGTATTCTTATTCCTACTAGTTCCCACCTAATGAAGGCATTTCAGTGTTGCTTTGAACATTGAAGAAAACTTGTAGAAAAAATATTTAACTCCCCCCTTGCTCATCTGGCTGAAATAATTTATATTGTTACCAACAGCATTTACCTATAAAGCACTATAATATTCAGCTTTGGAGCACATTTGTTCAGCACGCCTTACCTGATTTTTCTGTCAGCAGGACTAATTAGAGGGCATTTGATTTCTCCTCAGTAAAATGACCAGTCTGATGACAGCGTCTTAATCTAGAAGCATTAGTCCTTACTTCTGGTGGTGGACCTAGAAGCAAAAAAGACGCATCAAAAACATGTTATGAAGGATAACCTTATTTTGGCTTTGGCTTAGCAAAGTCTTTGACAAGGTGCTGCACTTCTTCACCGTCTGCAAAGCATATCTGGTTATGTAATTACGTGTTTTACTGAACAGACTCTTCCTTTACACTATTTGATAATTAAATTCGGTTCCTCAAATCTTCCTAGTTACACATGCAGAAATCCTACTAGGAATTGATGCCACCACACCTGTGCTAGTTCAAAACACACCAAAGACTGCTTTCTTTTCCTGCACAGCTCACCCTGTTCATGTTTCCTCCCAGCCCTCATGTCGTGTAGATGCACTCCAGGTCTTTCCTCCGCAGGTTTGCAGAACAAAAGTTTTTCATAGACATCATGTTGTTGAAAGTCTTGTCGTGGGACCTGAAGAGGCACAGTCACAATGCTTCCTCAAGATGAAATAAGAACTCATTTGGGTGTGTTTGGGAATGCCATTATAATATTGGCCAGGAGATTTCATTCTCTAACTTCTGAAATATACCCTGGACTATCCTTCAGTGGCTAGTAACAGTATTCGTAAGTTATATGTAACTACCTTTTTTTCCCCTCTTGCTGGCTATAATTTTGTCAGTATAGAATCTCTATTTTAGGGCTGTATTTTGCACATGTGGAACTTTATTGGATAATGACACATCTGGGGCACACTTTGCAATGTTTCTGTAATTTTTTTAAAAAAAATAGAGACAAAAATAGGGGTTTCTATAAATGGGAGAAAGAGACTTTTGCTTTCCCACCTAATTGGAAGTAGGAAAAAAAGGATTTTTAATTAAAAATTTGGCTTGACTATTTTTTGAAGTGTGATGTATTTAAGCACTAAGAGACTTTAAGATAAAATATGATGTTGCAAAGGTACAGAAGAAAACTACAGGGAGTCTATTTGCAAAGGATATTTCAGCCCATGGTAATGCTTCAGGGTTGCCTAGTAATTATGGAACTTGGAGCAGACAGTATTTTACAAACACCTTCAACATAAGTTTCATTTCAAATTATTCTCAGTCTAATTGAATAAGTGAAGGAGGTTGTCCCAAGGAGCAACCACACACTGCTGTGTGAAGACACCCAAACGATCTCATTTGCTTAATCCAGTTTAACTGCAACAAACCAGAGCACCTAGGGAGGAAGAAGATGAGAGAAGAGTTATGGAAACCTGGGGAGGACACAGTATTAAGAAGAGGAACAAGCAAATGATGCTGATGGTACATAAATAGATGAGAAAACGGATGGCCTACAAATGCCAAGTTGTAGCCAGAGGAGGTCCTCAGAGACTAGTAAGAGCAGTTGGGACAGCATAAGGAAGAGCTATACTGGAGTTGCTCTTCTCGGCTTTCAGCCTGCTAGTAATGACTGTGTGTTCGGTTAGCCTGCAGAGGAAAGCGTGACCCTCTGCAAGTGGGATCAGGACTGTTTTTAAGAGGGAGAGCTGTGGATGCAGCTGGAAGAGGAAGTGCAATGGTTACCGGCCGCTCATCACATCCTTCCTCCCAGAGGTTTTCATCCTCTCACAGCTGCCAGCTGAATTGGTCATGTGGATGACCCCACACCTGGTTAGGCAAAAAGGATCTAGGCTAGGTTAATTAGTTTAAATTGTATGTCTTTGGTAACCTGTCTCATGTTGATTGAAAGTAGCTGGAGAATGCTCCTACAGGCCAATCAGTGGGAGGATAACTTCTAGCAGCAGCAGGCTGTAGTGTAGGAGACAGTAACCTCTTCAGGTGCAGTGCTACTAAAAAAGCCCAAGCAACTAAATGGATCAACAGCTGCATGGGTGTTTATAGACAAAGCAAAGGAGATGAGTAAGGAAGCTACTAGGGCAGGCAGGAGAGCTAAATTTTCTGGGTGGGGTATAAAAAGAGTCATTCGAGGAGGAAAACAGAACTTAAAAGTGGGGAAAATAACCCATGTTCTATCAGTGTGGGGTTTTGATGTGTCCTCTGCAGGGACAGCTTCTGAGCCTGTGAGAATTAGGATGTTCTTGTGACTCACTGTAGACACGCATATAAAATATTTTCTTTTTTAAACTTGGTATGTTAATGTTGTCTATATTAGTATGACAGTTAAAAAAACCTTAGAGACTTATTTAGAAACACAATAAGATTTAGCTTCTGTCATCATCTGAAAACTCAGATATCAGATCAACTTCTCAGCATTGGATGGTGGTTAGGAGTTACATTAATGTCTACTTGCTCCTTTTGCTAGTTGTGGGAAGCTGTTTCTCATTCTTAGCCTGTCCTGAAAAGCCACTCCCTATTCTAAAAAGGCATGTAATGTCATCGGTCACCTATCTAGTCGTGGCTGCTCAAGAGTTAATTACCTCTCAAATAATATAATGAGCCAAAAAAAAAGGAGAACCAGCACTGCTTTGCTCCATGTGCACACCTTGGTGGGTTTGAGTCATTATAGCACATCACAGGGGAGATGAGCAGGGAATGGAATGAACCTTTTCTTTTCTCTAAAGCTACAAATCTTTTGCAAAGTTTTGAGCAATTTCTACTCTGTGTTTTCCACTCCAAATACCTTATGCACTAATGGGACCTATTGTATTTATTCACATTGGACTTTTTTACAAGAAAAGCTATTAAGAGGAAGGACTCAAACAGTCCAATTTACCATGTATCCGGAGGCTTAACCAAAACTATTATTACATGAAAGAATGGAGGAAATTAAGAACAGGGCCTTCAGAATACCAAATGCCAGTACAATTCTTTTTCTTAATTTTCTTTCTGTCTGATTAACTCTGTCAGAAGTTTGAAAACAATTAGGCGCTAAAAAGGAAAAAGGGTAAAATAGTCTTACCTAACCCTTCTGTGCATGTTAAATACTTCCATGCTGCATTGCAGGCATCTTCTGGACTGAAAAAAAAATTTAAAAATGGCTAACATGAACTCTAGTGGTGCTTCGGGAAAAATCCTGTCCTCAGTTGCTGAAAAGCATGATAAGAGCCTTCTAGATAATAACATAGAGGGCTGTAAAGGTTAAGGAATGATCTGTTTTAGATGATAGTACTCAGAAGAATATGACTTTTAAAAAGAAATATTTGTTCAGGTGATTTTTCCCAAAGGCAAAAAAATCGTGAGAAATGTTTTTGAGAGACCTAGGTTTTTCTCTTTTGTAAGATTAATCAAGAGTAAATTAAATTAGATAGAAATTATAGTATCTTGAGAGCAGATAACCTCTTTGTATTAGGTTTGGTTACTAGTAACCTGGTTTACTTGGTAGTGCTGTTGTCATTTTTCCTCTAGCCTCCATCCTATTTTTTGCAGTCCATGCCTCGTAAAATCTCAGCATCTGCACCTACTTTGATCGTAGCATAAAGATTGTAGACTTAGTCTAATTTAATGGTAATTGTAGGGGACTTCTGCATGGATAATGATGAGAGCTGGTAAAAGAAAAGACTGTATATTACCCAAGAGTCAAAAACATGCACTCTGTTTGAATGCCTCTGCTTTTAAGCTTGATGCAGTATGTGAAAAATCTTGTTTCCAGCAAGATTTTAATTACCTCATGAAAATCTGCCTCTTTGTATGAAATTCCAGCTGGATATTGAGAAGCAGAAGAGCTTGGAACCTGCCAGCGCAGTCACGACTGCAAAGTTAGGAGGCAGAGATTTTAAATTCACATGTAACCCTGTGCTTATTCCTTTGTTGCAAGAGCAACTGATTATTTCCATCAAGACATAAGTGTCCCTCTTCTAAATAAGCCACAGTGACCTTTGATGTGACCGAATGCTTCCTCTAGAAAGCCTTTTCTGCTACTGCTTTCTGGAGTGCTTGTGTGAGGTTCTGGTACGTGGCCTTTGGGGCAAAAGGAAATGTCAAAGTATTAATGGTCACCTGTCAACAGAACTTCTCTCTTCCTCTCTGAGTTAACTAAGTATCTCAAGTACACTTGACACAAATATAACACTTTATTTTTTGCTGCTTAGAAATTCTGGTTCTTTTGCCTTTGGCTGTTTTTGGACTATTATTAGTTTTTTATTTTGGCTGGGTTCAGCCTGCTGTTCCAGGCATAGTGGATTCCAGGTTTCCTGTGAACAATTCTAGGAAAAATAGGAAAGACTACAAATTGCCTCAGCTGGCAAGCTAACAAGAGGAAGCATAATGTGATGCTAAGTCTTACTGCAGTGCCACTGTGTGCTGAGGGCAGTCATTTTTGTCTCAGTGGATGTCTCTTTCTATGTGTGTACTTTTCTTGTGTCAGGAAAGGCTAAAACCTCCTTATAAAGGGAAATGAGCTTTTTAAGCCTCATTTCTACAAACTCTTATTTTTAAGTTACGGACTGAGAACACGAATAGATGATAAATTGCGAAACAAAACTGAGACCTTCGTCACCATGTGGACCCAGTCTCTTTGATGGGTTAGCTGTGAAGGTACTGACCCCAGTAGGTTTTTATTCTGTTATAACAAGATGTTGATTCTTAATGAACATGGTGGCATCCTGGTGGTGATCTGCCTCATGGCATGTCAGAGTTCTGAATTTTGCTAAGGTTTTTGTAAAATTAGGAGGAAGGCATTCATTCTAGTCTCTGAAAAGTTTTACAACCTAAGTGGGAGATACAAGTCAAAAGCAAGACTGGTTGGATGTTAACAATCACGGGAACTCCACAATTGTTCTCTTTTATTTGTTCAGTTTTCAAGTTTTGTACATTTTGTATGTTAGGGTGAGGGTTAGAGCAGAAGAGCCAGGAATATGGGAGAGGTGAAGGGAAGTGCTCAGTTCTAACCCTTTATTCTTTAGTTGAGATGTGCTGAGAAAGACTCTCCAGCTAATAAAACAGCTAATGAGAAATGTCCCTTCTGTGCCTCTACTTTGAAGCAAATAAGAAATCAGACATTTGCATATGTTGGGCCTGTAAATTTATTTCAGGCTTGTGATTATATCAAGGCTATAGATCTGTACAACAGCCATCACTGCTTACGCTTTCTTTGAGTGCGCTTTCTTCAACTGTGGAGGCCTGAAAAAAACTCTGCCGAGAATGGATTCACAGTGGCGTAGCTAGTTGTAGAATATAGTCTTCAAAAAAATGAGTCAAATAAAAAACCAAACAAAATGTCCAGCTCAGGGTGTACAGGCATGCAGCGTTTAAATACATTATCTCAAAAATATTGTCTACAGCTACACATCCACCATGAATTCAGAACTAGAACTTGGTAGCAGCACAAAGGATGGAGATTAAAAATTTTATGAGCAAATCCCTTTTAAACAGAAAAACTTAATGTAACACGGCCTTTGACAGTAACCATTTTTCTTTCTGTTTTGGTAGAATCTTTGCTTTGGCTTAGCAAATAAGTATTTAAAAAAATATTTCTCTATCTTGTTCCTGTCTGATAAATAGAGTGCAAGTACATTATTTACATGAGAAGGTTCTGTTTGCTTAACAGAACAAATGTGATCCTGAGTTAACATTGCTGTATAGACGTCAACAATCTTCATCGAAGTGTGAATAATAAAAGAAGGATTCTGACAAATTTTAATTGGCTGGTAATCTGAACATTTTCCTTTAATGTCCAGTAACATTTTTATTGCTGTTTTAGTGATCAGTTAATAACTATCAATACAAACTACCAAACTAAGAACAGTTTTGACTCATTGCTGACTCAAAAGGAGAGTGTACTTACAGAGTTTCACACTCTTCTCCCTTCCCTGTAAGTTGTTTGGGGGTTGTCCTTTGAAATTTCAACTGTAGGTATTAATAGCCTCTGTGTATAATAAGTTGATTTATTTAAAAAAAAAAAATAAGGAAAAATGGTAAAAATAAAGCAAATAAGCCCAAGAATTAAGAAAGTTTGTTGTGGACCCATAGTGCTTCTCAGCTGATGAACTCAGTCATTACTATCCTTTAACTATTCAACCGTCTGTGCTTTATGGAAAGGAAAAGGCTTGTTGTCTTATGTTTGCACATCTGCATAATATGTGAATGATCGAAGTATATTGCTGACTTTACAATCTACCTTCAATGTCTGTTTCAAAACTGTCACAAAAATGTTTGCTATTACGGCTAGCATCCAAAGAAAAGGTGCAGTAACTTTTGTCGTGAAACCATCGCTATTTTCATGGTCTATAATGCTCCAGATTAAGATGAGTTAAAATTCTTCAAAAAAGTTTTTAATTGTTGTGGCTTCTAGAATAATGATATTTATTGCATGAATTCCTAGATTTGACTCGTAAAAGCTTTTAGAAATTTTCCAAATAGCACTGGGGAAAAAAAAAAGCTTTCTAACTGTCTAACTACATCAGTGACAACTGACAGCTATGGGTCAAAGAATAGAGGGACACCTGGGATCAATTATTGATGTCTGAATTTGATTTTAATCATCTTTGCATGTGAGTGTGGACTAATTTCTTTGTCCTCTGTACAGATGTTTTCATTGGCTGCTAAACAACACTGTTTTGATTTATGAAAGGTCACAACAAATTGTTGCAAAGAGGTTGCAAGATGTTTCTGCAACTAATTGAATCAAAAATTATTTTCCTTTCTCAAGATATATCTGGGAAAACTGTGCCACAACATTTTTGTCTATAAATATATATATATATATGTATATACTGTGTCCAGTAGTGTCCGTTGTGAAAATCTTCCTACTTCTCACTTAACATACGTGATTCAGATGGCTTAACTATGTACATGATGTTATGTAGATCGATGTGTGAGCTCGATAAAGGGATACAAAGGGATAAAGCGGAACTTGCAACAGCCAAAAGTCTTCCTGAGTGGTTATGTGTAGAGCCACATTCAACTGACTTTATTTTGCTACGTTTCATCACCAGTATTTTTTAAAAATAGACCAAGGACAAATACTGTATGCTAGTGAGGATGGATTTGGGGTATTTTCCTTCAAATTCACTCAGACAGGTATTTCTCAAGAACACAGGGATTGTGTGTGTTCCAAGGAGGAAAATGTGTTTTCTGTAAAATTCTCATAGGTGGTAAATTTTTTGTTTTCCTCACAGTTCTGCATGATGGATTACTCTTGGATATTTTTTACCTCCTTTCTCTAAAGACTCTCCATTGCCATCAATACATTTACTCAGTAAAAACAGACCAGGAGAACCCAGGAGAGTGAACTGCATGGTTAATATTTGCTATTTTTTTTCAGAGCTGACCTGGGTTACTAATGAAGTACTCTGAAGTTATCCTCACTCAGTTTCACTTTCACTTTGTCCCCATACACAGAAAAGAGTGTCGATAGCTGGCCAATAAATTTGTACAGATATTTTTACAGTGGTATGAAATAATCACAGTCTGATTGCAAAGGACCCTAGTTAAAATCTGAAATACGGAAGCCCATCCTGATCTGCAAATTAGTAGGCAAATAAATAACTTTCTTTTTTTTTCCTGGTAGAAAGCACTCAGCAGCTCCTACTAAATTATTTGTCATGTAGGTTGTTGGTTTCCTTTAAAAATATCTGCTGGCTCAGGTAAATTTGGAATGAGCTGTTGAATGCATACTGAAGTTCTTCAATGTATCTGCTATTTTAAAATATTTCCTCAAGAGCTCCCATAAAGGTGTATATAAATTATTTCAAATTTTTCTCTAGCCATTTTCTAAGAGCACTTTGTTTATTTTCCTCAGCAGGCAGAGTTCAGGGCTTTACCTTGCATTAAAGTTATAGTGTAAAGCATTGAGGTGATACTGTATTTTTGAAAAATAGAGAGGTTGCGCCAAATATAGGGATGAGGGACAGAAACCTCTTCAATCTGAATTCATCAACTGGAAAATAAACTGTGCCTGAGCAGTTATGATGGAGAAACAATCCTTAAAAATGGAAAATAGTCTTTGTTCTTTTATTGCGTTTCGTTTACAAGATGAACAGGGCAAATAGCGACTCTTAAGCGATTCCATTTGCTTTATATTTATAGTTCTACAAAAAATACAAATCCCTTCATTTGGAAGGATTTATGTAGCCTCTTACCATCCCTAGGGCAGCCATATTGTACAGGATCTTACCCTTTCTTGGCAAAATTTGCTGTGCCTTGGTCCAACAATAAAACAAAGGGTAAAAGCAAAATGACTGATTTCTAGAGAATTTGATTCTGCAATTAATAAAGTCTTAGTCTAAAAAAACCTCCAAGGTTTAGGACTCCCACTCTGCAATAAGAACTAAAACTCATGTTAGATATCTGTTTCCACTGAAGTTAGGTTTTATTGTTTCTGGGGATTATAGATCTGTATTTTCTGGTTTTTCAACAAACTTACTTATGGATTCAACATCTTTATTCTTTCTGCCAATCATATAGCTGCAGAAATGCCACTCTTTTGAGACTTTTTAATTGGTGGCACCTGATGTGTGGTATAAAATCCTGGCAAAATGGGAAACCTCCTTTGACTTGCTGAGAAGGGTCTTAGTTTTGAGGTGCTAGGTCTGGCCAGATTCTCTTGCAGAAATAACTTCACAGGTGCTGTGCAGGACGGCTGCCCACCCTGTTTGAAGGAGACTGGAGGATGGAAAATCTAATTATGATGTTCAGCCCTAAACAAACCAAAGGTGATGCAAAAAAAGCCATGGGTAGGGGATGAAGCTGACCTCTCCCTTTCAGGCTGACATTTGTTCACTTGTGTAGCCTTGAGGAATTCATGGGGCCCTTTCTGCTGTAGCCTAAATATGCTGGCAACAGCATTATTTCTTTACCACTTCTCACAATTGAAGCTGGCCAGGAGACTGGTGGTTTCTCTTAGGTGTGGTTCTTGTTACTGTGATCCATGTGTATGATACCTTTAGACAAGATAACTCCATGTAGAACATAACCATAAACCTCTCCAAATATGAGGTGGTAGTAGTATAGTTTATGAGCACCATATGTTATTGGTGCTCCGTGATATGTGTCATCTGCCTGGGGTTTGAGTGCTGTTCGAGTTGGTGCTTTGTATTGATTTGAAATATCACCGTTTCTGAGTCTGTAAAGCTGCAAAAAAGTTGGTGTCAACAGTCTTACTCCTCTCTAAGTATCATGTTCTTTGTACTGTTGCCTATTAAATACTCTGACTCTTCAAAAACACTCTTGCCTCTTCTCCAAGGAAGAATTAATCTGAATTTGAGGAACCAGTGAGCATGTTACTGTTAGGAAATTTTTGCGTCCCAGATGCAGAGTATGTTCTTTGAATTCCCACTAATTTGTCACACTCAAAATCTTTTTATAGGCAAAAAGAACACACCTTATATGCAAAGCCAAGAATTTACCATTAATATAATTAAAATCTTAATTGTTTCATCAAAGGATTTTTATTATTATTCCACTTACAATAATACTGACACTTAAAAGTAAGTACAGCTAAAACGATGCATACACATGTTTTCTAGTATCTACCCCTTTCTCTGATGTTATACTTACCCTTCCATTGGCACTCTGGGTCTCAAGGTCAATGTTTTCAATCTTGGAGAAAGGGGAAGTTTCTGGTAAGTTGTCTGCGTCCTGAGTCCACAGAGAAGTCTCTCTGCTTGCTTTAGGATCCACTTGCAGGCATTTTTATGTTTACTAACATAATCTGCACCTAGCTCATTCTTCACTGGTCTGTAATTCCGCATTACATTTGAATTTACTATATATGGTGGTTTTGACGTATGTTTGAGACTTTTTCTTTGCTCTCTTGCTTACCCCTAGAGCTGTTTTTACCCAGCTTCCAAGGGCGCATCCCTCTCCTGGGTAGTCACTGACCGCTGGTTACCAGTAGCTTATAGCCCTGGGACATCTGGAATCATCCTGTGTCCATACTGAAAAAGCTATGCTGCTGTCCTATGCCTTCCATGTTGCTTCTCGCTTTAGGATCCCAAGTAGTATTTGTTATTGCCATCTGCTACCTAAAAGTAAGCCTCACACTATACAGTTATACAAAGCTAAACTAAAGGTAAAGTGGAGTAGGTAATAGTCACCTAATAGTTGTTAGATAATTGCTTTTATGACTAAACAAGCTCAAACACAGACCCAGGCCGGCCCAGACCGACATGTCCTGGGACCTCTGCCGGTAGCATAATGCAAAATCAAGGATAATGCTTGTCCTGTTACAAGCAATGGCAACACCATATTTACTTGACAACAGGGCTACAATAGAGAGCTTGCAAATGCAGAAACCGTGGTGTTTGGGATTACTGAGAGGAAAAGTGGGGTGGATGATGGAGTGTGTGGCTGATTTGACATGTGAGGGGTGAGCATGGCATGAGGAAAGAAGTAAGGTATTGACTTCAGCTGGCTTTTGTATATCTTCAGATGTGAAAGTGTAAGGATGTAAGAGAGTGTTACCTCAGCATCGAGACTTTTCTGGTATGACCTCGGTTTTAGAAAACAGCGTGTTTGATGTGTCTCAGTTACAGGACTGGGAGTTAGCAGGATATAGACCAAATACTAAAAACTGCCACTTCCAGAAGTTTTTAAAGACTGTCTTCACTATGCCTTGCTGCCACCCAGTGCTTCTTGGAGTGCCTCCTCTTCGTGTTTTCTGTAGTAGAAAATAGCAGGTCTGTGGTCTGCTGAGACTTCCTCCCATATGGGCAGGGATCCCCATAGATCCTGTCCCACCAGTTGCACCAAAAAAGTGTGCTTTACTTAAGTGAAATACTTTAACCAAAGCAATCATCATGGGGACAAGTGAGACTTTCAAAGCACTGCAGGTCTGTACGACCTCTGAGTATTATTGCTCTTTATCTATTTTTTTATTTTCTTTTATTTTGAACAAATACTGAGTCCATTGAAAACTTGATTAATATTTATAGCAAATGGAAATACTTCTCCTTGAAACATATGCACACAGAGGATATTTACCAAGTAGACCTTCTGCCAGGTGATGATATCTCATTCTGTTTAGCAGCCATTTATGCTGCCCAATAGCACTAAGATGCAGTCCGTTAAATGGAAATACTGAATCCTCTTCCCTACTGATGATGTCATAAAGACAAAATAACTAAAAGTGCTAGTTTTAGAAGCTATTTTTGGAGCACAGCTAAAGACACGTGTCAAACTGAGTGAGGTTTGACACAGCTTCTCCTGAAAATGCCCTACAGTGAATGGTTTGAATGTATGCCTACTCGATCCAACTGGGGATGTCTCAGGCAGCTCTTGTAGGAAAACCTTTCAGACTAAAGAATCTCCTTTTATGTGCCAGGATCTCCTCTCATGCAACTAAAAGATTGAGCAGAACACGAAGAGGCATTGATACCAACACAAAAGCTACTAGACATTGTTAAGGCTTTGGGATTGTCCCTAGAGAAAGAAGCCCCCTCAGAAATTTCTTCTGAACACTGCAAGCACATTCCTGAGCTACCATGGAGAAACGAGTGCATGGAAAGGGCTTGTAAATCTCACAGCATTCTGAACCCTCTTTTTCTGCTGGCCGCTCTCACAAACTGTGCTAGAGATAAGCTGTGCATCACGTGTATTTTTTTCTGTAGCTTGTCCACCATCTCTCCTGGGGGGAAAAATCTGAAAACTAGCTGACCATGTTTGTTAGGGAAATCTTTTCAGCAATGTTTCCACTGATTTAATCAGTCTGGTTTCCAGCACGGCTTCAGCCAGAATGTGGTTAGCCTGGCATTATTGCAGCTGCTGTTTGAGAACAGCAATAGGAAAGGATTGTCAGTCATTTGAAGATCAGCTTGGTATTTTGGAGATCAAGCTAAAACTCCCTGTTCTGCCACAGACTTTCAAATTGCCTCAGTTCCCTATCTGTAAAATGTGAGCAACTGTGCTTTTTTACAACCAATGTCTTGCAAGGAAAAATAACATTACTAAATGTTCTGAAAATTTGGGTGGGAAAAGAAACCATAAAACATATTTGATTGGAAAATCTTTCCTTTACTTTCCTGAAAAAAACACCCAAACAACTTTTTATGAACTTAGCAGTGATGCTTTTTGGGTTTGTTTTTTTTTTCCTCCCTCTCAACCAGTCATTATGTCAATAGAGTTATGACCAAAGTTGGACCCACTATGAAGAACCTAGTAGGACAGTGGAGTTAAAAAATTTTAAGAAATCCAGGACCTGGAATTCATTGCCACTAAATTATAACCCTTTCAAGAAATACTTTGAGAAACATGGGAACTGATGAGACCGTTCTTTAATGAAGAAAATCAAAGATGATGAGTTCTATAGGCAGTACTGAGCTAGTTGTCAGTAATTAGCTTCAGATGAGATTGTTGTCTTTAATGTTGCTTGACTATTCTTAGATGCGTTGGAACATACAATGAAAGTGTAATTACAGCCTTTGATATTTTGGTGGATGTCTCAATGCTTCCTGGAAGTAGTCCAACAGGTTGTTTGGCCAAGTGGTTTGTGGGGTAGCCAGTTGCCTATACAAATAAGGGAAGAAAGAGAAAACTGTTAATTGTTCCTGCTGTAAAAGGTCTCCTCACATACATTTTATGATGTGGTATTTTAAATGCATATAAGGAAAAGTCAATCTAATGAAAGAACAAATGCTTTTTGTCTTTTATGTGGATTGTGTTACTTGTATGCTTATTGTATTTTTTAAAGTTCAGGCTTTTTAATGCTAATTATTAAAACAATAAGTTCAGTGTGTCTGGGGTGGGGAAAATGAACACTTTAAAGAATACAGTGTATGAAAGTGGATTCTGATAGGATGACATCCTGGTCTCTAAATTGGAAAAGCATGGATTTGATGGGTGGACCACTCAGTGGATAAGGAACGGGCCAGATGGCCGCACTCAAAGGGTTGCAATCAATGGCTCAATGTCCACATGGAAACTGGTGATGAGTGGCATTCCTCAGGGGTCAGTACTGGGACCAGTGCTGTTAGAACAGCATCAAAATATCTGGGTGGCAGATGTCCCCACTGAAACACTGGGTCACCAACCATCACCTTGTTGTGAAGGGCGACTTCAGCTTTTTGGCGGGGGTCAGCAGGTGGAGATCTGGAGAAAACCACCAAACTTAGTTATTAACTCAGGTACAGTAAGTGGGAACTGTGAATACACCAGATGCCAGCATGTTTGGACCAATGTTCTGGAGATCTTTGCCCATGATATGTTTTCCTTATGCTTTGCTGAATGTCTATGGAGAAGGATGGAGTGAAGGCGCTTTCTGTAAACTACTACAGAAAGAATAGTCAAATGCTGAAGTAACTTGTTTAATCAGGGTCATGTAATGAGAATTTTTGCTCCTTGTTACAATAAGCAGATTAATCTTTGTGATAAATCCTTTGACAGTACAGTTAGTGTTGCTGTTCTGAATTACACCTGTTTAGAACAGTTGGCCCGTAATACTTGGAGTCTAGGTCAGTAAGTTCTGGAGGTATTTCAGAATTATATTTTACAACATAAAATTTAGACAATTTGTCTAACGGATGTTAGATTTGTCCAACGAAATTGGATGACCTCATAGGAATCAGTCATAAGCCTTAATTTCATCTGTGATTAACTGGACTCTTTTTTTCATGATACCTTTTGATAATTGGCATGCCTGAGATATTCAGAACAGCAGGTACCTTCCCACAGCAACTCCCACTTCCATCTTACAATTTAGGAAGTGAGTGCAGCACTCCACATTCCTCACCTTATATTTTCAGGTGGCAGTTTGTGGCTTCAGGGTAATGGATACGTTTTCATTCTAAAATGCTGGAAATTTTCCAGATATGTTTGGAAAGAGAATTTACCTCGGGCAGGTCTGTGGTAGTGATTACTATTCTAATCGTCTTTCCAAGGATTTCTCTTGCATTTCAAAAAAAAAAAAATGGTGCTACTTTCATTGGGCAACATCTTGTTTCTTGCAGTAATTACCAAAGGATGGGGGGAAAGAAAGAGGGAGGACGGTTGCTACCTGGAAATCTTAGCAGAAAATTGAATTTAATGCGGACTGAAGCTCAGTACATTAGGAGGTCTTTCAGTATTAGCACACAAAATGACCATCTGTTATGCAACTATGGCTTTAGTCTAATGAACATCTATGTATTCAAACCATACCTGGTTAATTAAAGTTACCGGCTTTATTAAGATAACTTAAAGCTAAACTCCACTCCCTGCCCTTAGGTGGAAATCCATGGGCTTCTCCTTCTCTTCCTCCCCCTCCCTACTCTACCTCTCCTTTTTCACATAAGTTTTGAATACAGTATTTTGGAAAATCTCTGCATAGTAAGCACATAGCTCTGAAATTAATTATCTTTGGGTTTATGTTCCTTAGATATTTCAAATTATCATTATCTCAAACAGATCCCAGATCTGAAGATTTTTGTCTGTGGGTGACACTGATGAATGTAAAGGCATTCAGGTGAGATGCAGAGGGAAGAATTAGGGAGAACAATCTACAAGTCAATCGTGTCTGTAGAAACTCCATCACTGAAACTTATGTCAAATGTCACTTATATAGGAAGACTTTTGCAAAGCTCTGAAAAACCCCTGAGATATCATTTTCAAGCACTACATTTCAATCAGCATGGGGAGTGAAGTGAAAAATTAAAATGAAATCAATAGTTGTAACATTTTTGGAAATGTTTCAGCTAATGAAAATAGGAGCCTTTTTTGCTACTGTTTTGCTCAGTATGCTTAATGGATCTTTTGTTAAATAAGATTGTGTAATTGAGGATAAATGTGTGCTATTGTATTTTTATTTGCTCATAATGTTACTCTTCCCATACACAATAAGAGGATGACATGAAAGTAGTTGTATGAATGCACAAGTGAGTTTGCTGATGAATGAAAGACCTCAAAACTCAAATTAGTAATGAAATCAAATAGGCAATGCAAATTAAAAGATAAGGCCTTAATAGAATGCTTACAGTATATGTAATAATTAAATTCATAGCAAAAAGAAAATCTAACAGAAGGTGCAATCACCAACATTAAATTTGTCTTTGTGTGAGACTGGGGGTTTTAATAAGTGACTAACTCTATCGTTTTTCTCTGAGCCATGTATATGCTGGTGGCTGTGCTGGATGCCTTTCATTTTTCTTGCCTCTTGGACTGGAAAATGATAAATAATGCACCCTCTGGTATGAATTTCTATTTGCGTGTATTTGGCATAACACAGGAATCTTAGAAATGAGTGAACATTTCTCTCACATCTGGAACATGTCTAAATTATCACCAATAACGTCCCAACTACAAATGGCTGAACAAGACAGTAAGGCACTGTGTCAAATGTAGTCTAATTCCTTCTGCCGTTAAATGAACAACCACCAAAACATTGAAGTTGTTACTGTTCCTCAAGTCCTATTTAAAAACAAAGCAATGAAATTCAGAATAATGGCTAGTTTCTAGCTACGAGTTGGCTTCAAGAGAGCCTTATCCCCTGTGCTCAAGCCCATACATAATAGATTACGTATTCGGTAATAACAGAAACGTTTATACTCTGGTGATGCTCTGTTAAAATGCGCCTGAGACCTTATGGCTGTGCTTAGTTGAAGTCATTCAGTCCATGGACTTGCTTAGCGTCTGAAAAATATTCCCCTCTCAAGATGCACGGAACCATGCCTAGCGCTTCTCCTACCCTGTGAGCAGGTGGCCAGCACATTGGTGCAAAATGTCCAGCCACGCTGCTGTCTTCAATTAGGACGCATTCAAAGCTGACTCATCTGTTACTTTGGGGCTCTTGTCAACCTGGCTGCTTTCAACCCGTAAGTGTTAATGTGTACTTACCGCAGTGCAGTTGTCAATCATTCACACCAACATCCTCATGGCAAGGATTTGCTCCATAGGGTAAGCAGTGGTGCTGTGGGGATGGGACTGCCTCATCCAACCTGCAAAACTGAGGACCACGAATTTGTTTCATGCATCTGTTCCTTTTATTTTCCATGGACTGAGTAACAATTTACCACCCAAAGAGATGAAGGGGTATATCCCATGCCTGTTGTGTTTGGATACCAGCACAAAGATGAGATGGTCTGTGGTGAAGTCTTGTGGTTTAGGAAATTGTACTGCCTATTATATTTTTCCAGCAGGGTAAATCAAAGAAATAAATAGAAAATAAGTGATTTTTTAAAAACATTTCATTTTCCATAACCAAGGTCGTACTCGGAGCAATTTATGAGCATGCCTTAGTACTGTGCTCTCCACCCCACCCCCTGTGTGGTTTGCTGCTCTGTCCCATTTTTTAGAAGCAGAGAAATGGGGGCTGGTTGATCTTGCAGACTTTAAACCATTCTCTGGAAGGCTTTTCACTACTGCTAGCACCCCCTCTTTCTTGTGTAGATTCATTACAGCTGTTTGTGGCACAGCATCAGCCGCTGCTCAGACCCTGTAGTTGTAAGCATGTCCTTCTGCAGCCCAAAGGCAAATTAGTCCATCAACTTAATTCTTATGGGATTGTGGGTCTTGATTATTGGGCTCCTGCCACAGAGGTGATTTAATATCTTTTGAGCCTATGTGGATCAGGGTTGATGGGAGGTCATATCCTGGCTCAGTGAGTTTTCACTTTGTTTTTTTCCCCAGTTTAGGCTCTGGTGACACTGATGCAGTCCTCACCTTTTATTTTCCTTTCCTGTTCCCTACTTCTGGCTCTGTAGCTTTGTCTAGATTCCAGATATGGATGGTATAGGAATAACGGACAAGTGTGCATCTGCATGCACACACACGTTTTGTGTCTTATAAACTTTGCATTACCTATGTGAAGTACTCCTGCTTGAATGAATAGTGCTAAATCAAAACAGGCTGTGAGAGGGGAACAACAGGAAATGAAAGAATGGCTAAGATAAGGTATTCAGCTGCATCAACTGGCTTAATAAAAATGTTGCTGGTACCTCTCTCCATATATGCTTTGCCTTGCCTTATATCCTTAGCTCATCAAAGCTAGAATAACGTGGTGACTACAAAGCACATTGAGAGGTGGATTTAGGGGGAAGAGGGTTGCACAGGGAAGGAAATGTTACCTGAGCAAGTATCCTAACCTACTGAACCCGTCAGAAACACCACGGCCCGTGGTTGCCTGCTGTGCCTTTATGCCCAGTTGTCACTTTTAGTTCTGCACAAGTGTCGGTTATGGCATTGAGGGGGGTGGCAAAGTGAAAGGGCCTGTGGGCCATCACTGTCTGCTCTGTGCTGCAGCAGGCGTTGCTGAGAGTGCAGGCATTGGCCTATTGATGCAGCAGGGTTATTCATCTGCTGAAAGCAACTAGCAGTGTTTCTGCTGGCTTTGAAGGTCTGTCTGTAGCCCTGGTTTCATTTCTATGACACCTTTCCTTTACTGGCTGCCCAAGAAATAGCATTCAGATCTTTTTTTGTCTTGTTAGATCACTTGCACACATGCACACAGAGAAAACATTGTCGTCTTGTTGTTTTACTTGGTTACTATCTGCCCGTGGTTATGTCCCTGTAGGTCTAGGTCTCTCAGAGATATAGAGGGTGAGATGATCTAGTAACTCCTAATTAAATAGCTAAGCCATTTTCAAACCCAGAATTTTTAGTGATTTATACTTAGGGTAGGGTATGCACAGGAACATTAAACTTTCATAAGCCCCTGCATTTTCTGCTGCAGATGTAAAATGCATTTATTCAACTGGCTTTGTCTTCTGCATTGTGTGCAAGGGTGGGAAAACCCAAATCCTGCTAACACAAAACATACCCTGCACACTCACTTGTTCCCCTGGCAGCAAGATGAGAGCGGGAATGAACCGCATATGACTGGTATTAGTCACACTGATTACTATGTCCTACTGGAAGGTATATTGCTCTGAAGAGGCCATTACAGGGAATTACACCCGTACAGAGCAGGGCTGCTCACCCCAAAATATAACGAACTTTTTCTGTCTGGTCTAAGAGAAACAGTAGTAAAACTAAACTAGTAACAGCAGAGTATTTAAGACTAATGGACAAAAGTAAAAATGTTTGGAAGTCTTACTAGGTGCTAATTCTGGGCTTCCCTTGGTCGCCTTCTTCACCTCTTCTGTTCTCCTTTCAGTAGAGCATCTCTTTTTCTTTCTACAGACTCTTCTTTGCTTATTCTTCTCATTAGTTTGCCTCTCTCTTTGTGTCTGCTTCATCCCAATGTAAATTATTATTGTTTAACTACCCTCTCTGGTTTTCTGCAGAGTGCTGTTTTCTGTCTAGAGCCATTTTTACTCTTTTAGTAGGATGCCCTGCACAGTGGGGTCCTCTCCAGTGATGGGGCTCCAGGGCTCAGTGGTAATGAAAATAATAAAGGCATGATACTTCATCATAATTTGCTTTTATGTTGTTGTCAGTAATCGGGTCAGTGTAATGAGCAAAAAAAGTAGACCGATTGCCATATTTTGATACTTTGAGCCTGGTTTGTAACAATTATCTGGCAAAAGAGCTTTATTAATGCAGGTTATGTGGAAACCACTTGGCTGACAATATAACCAGACCCAAAGAAGCCAACCTAATGGCACCCAGATGCTCCACAATGTCATTGGTTGAACTGAGTATGATTATACAATCATTTCTTCCATCTTAACTGGCCTGCAACCAAATATACTCCTTGGTGATCTTCCTTACTGCATGGCTATGTAAAAATTCCTGGAGTTGCAAAAGCTTTTTCCCTTGGTGTAGGAACAAATTGTGCACAAGCATGGCATCATCATGCTATAGGAGAGGCTGCCAGGGTGGATTTTTTACTGTGGTATGGTTGACCTGCCACAGCTCAGCCTCATGAAACCAGCTCTTTGCGTTGCCATAGCCAGGTGTGCTAAGAGAGGTTTATGTCTTGTGCTCCTAAAGTGTTGTAAATTACGCATGGTGAATTAATACGGTAGTGAATCTAACCCAAAATTTTAAAAGTGACCATAAAAGCCATTTTGTTATGTTGTAGGGTTTGAGGTTTTTTGGGGGATGAAACATAACTATGGTGATGTTTGTTCTTATCTGACAGCTTGTAGTATAATTAGCACCTATAGTAGCATGTAAGCTTGGTATTCTTAGGTAGTTAAATCAAAAACCTGAACTCAGTTCTACACAGGTGAAATAAAAGGTGAATTGATTTTAATTACAGGGCTTTTCGGTTTCATTTAAGTGGCGCCACTTAGTCTTTATTTGCTCTCCTCTAGGATGTATTTGGATTTTTAAGCAACTAATCTAGAATAGTTAATTAGTCAGAGATCTAAATTTAATTTGACTTTACTTCTAGTACTTTAAAAAAATCTCTTAATTTCTGTGGCACTGCAATCTGGAGGGATTTTATTTGAAAGTTCATTTATATGTAGCACCTGAGTTAAACAAACTTTGTTTTAGAGAACTATGAAAATGTATGAACATGCTTGTGACTTGAAAGTGTGCATTAGTTAGCCATGCTTTTCCATCATTCTGCGCTGGTATCCCCCAATGACTTCATTTAGAAATTGGTATCTTGGGTCCCCATTGACTCACTAAATCTGTGTTCTCGTGAGTGCATAAACTGTCAGTGTTTACACTGAAACAGTTTACTTATTTGGGGAAGGGCTCAAAGAATAATTTTGTTGTAGCTGTTGTTCTGTTTTGAAAATAAATTAAAAAATCACAGTTTGGTCAGACGCCATATAGAAAACCGGTATATACTATTAATTTTTTTCTGGATCCTTTAGGCATCTGAACCTGCTACTAACTGAATAGTGTATGACAAAGGACTGCAAAATCAAATTGCATGCATTTGGGCTAGATAGACACAGTAGAAGAATAAAATGCAATGAACATAAAAAGAAATGGAAAAAGGTAGGGTGTGACTGTCAAAAAAAAAAAAAAAGCATGCATTCTCTTAGGGTTTGACAGCATTGCCTTTCTTGAGCCTTTTAAAAAATGGGATGATAGAAAAGCGATGCAAGTAGGGCTGATATGTGGACTTGTCTTTAGCAATAGTAGCTGGTTGTGAAAAGGACTGAGAGCATATGAGGAGATTCCAGAATGCTTTCTGAAGATGCTCTGTTTTCTTCTCAGCGGAAACATTACCACTTTCTTAGCTGGACTATGACTACATAGTCAGTTGGTTTTTTTTATGATGAGGATGGTGAGACACTGGAACAGGTTGCCCAGAAAAGTTGTGGATGCCCCATCATTGGAAGTGTTCAATGTCAGGTTGCACAGGGCTTTGAGCAACCTGGTCCAGTAGAAGTCACTGCCCATGGGATATTTGTTGTATCCGTAAATACAAGGACACGGGTTCTTCAGGAGCCTGCTCTGCAGAAGGACTATGAAAGTGCATCTTTTCCCTGTCTTTTTTTGGCAAGCTGCTCTTAGTATTCAGCAGCCTGCAGGTGATGGGAGTAGACGAGTTCCTCATTGCGTTCATGAAGGATGTGGGCTAGCTGTTTCGGCCGGGTGAGGCTGAGTGTGCCAGCACAGTGCTGGCCTGCAGGTACTGGAGAGGAGAACTGTTCATGTGGGATTGGGAGGAATATAAACTGGGAGAGAATTGATGGCACCTATTTGTGCCCATGCCAATGGGTCCTGAAAGCTTTTCTCCCCTGCTAGCATTAATCACTCTGACTGCTTGCAGAGAAAAATTGAAGTCCCTTTAAACCTTTCTCTCTCTCTTTTTTTTTTTTTTTTTTTTTTTCAATGGGCTGAATAAGCCACCCTGTTTTTAAACATCCTAACCCTCTGTTGTCTTATTTGTTCTGGTAGCTCTGTTCTGGTTTAGATAAATGTTTTATGAGCTTAGCTGACCGTAAGTGTTTGCAGTCTTCCAAAAGAGGCCTTGCTACTGTCTTATACCTGGACACAAATGCTTGTTGCTGCTGAAAATTCCTCAAGGTACATCCAGGGTTAGATGGCATAAACAAGTGAGTCACCCTGTGTTTGGAAAATGTAGCCAGGTCATTCTGTCCTCTGCTGTTTCCATCTGTGGAGCAGTCACAGTAGAAATCTGTAGTAATGCTGTTCCTGATTTTCTGCATTTTTGCATCATTGTTATTGGTATCATGCTATCTCTAAGATCGCTGATTTTTCTTTTTCCCCTTAGGATATTCCTGCCCTCCACTGCACTTACATTGCTGGCAGACTCACTAGTGAATTATTCCTGTTTGTGAAAATGTCACAAAATGAAAATATTTGGCTCGAAGAGTGAACACTTGAGGAGTTGCATTAGTAACCTCATTTTAGCCTCATAGTTTCAATACTTCCCCACAATTAGTAATCATGTCCGCTGTCTCTTTTACAGTCCTGGTGCTAATCTCCACTTTTACCAGTTGAATTAATAACTTCCCATATGGCACCATATCAAATGTTTCAGTGAAGTCCAGTGGATTAGATTTTCTTTGTTTCTTTTGTCTAGAAAAGGAATTACCTTATCAGATAAGATAAAGTATGCTAGCTGTCTGAAACATGTTTATGAGCTTGTCTGAGGAGCCAAAGAGATGGTGCTAGCATCTGTGGGATTATGACTTACTGACTTTCAAGAGTTCTTACTGATTTTTGGATAAGAGCTATGCTAATAAGCACCTCAAGTAGAATACTTTGCATTTTTATTATTACTGTTGCCTAAACGTTACCTGTAATCTGCTTTCACTATATAGTTAAATTTTTACTCTTACTAACATTGGTTAACCACTTTGGTTCAATTCAATTTCATGGAGTTTTGTCTACTCCATATTAACGTGGATATCCAGTGGCAATATGATGAGTGGAGGAAAAATATGCAAAATATTTAGAAGACTTTCCTTTGGTTTACTGTGCAGCAGGAAAAAGTCTCTATATCTGTTACTTGGACTATAAAATAACTACTAAAAACTGCTTGGCTCCAATCTCTTGGTTTAGTTTCTCTGATGCCCTTTCTAAAAATAAGACCTGCATCGTAGCATTTGCATCACCCTGTCTAGTCATCACACCCACCAATTTATTACTGAAGTGTTTATTAAGAGGCACAGTAGTTATTTGTCCTAAGGCTGCAGTCTGCTCTCAGTCCTTTAACAGGGAATTTTAAGAGGGAATATCAGTCTGTTAAGTCTTGGTAACAGAGACAAACTTCTATTGAAATATTAAGAGAAACTATTTCCACTGTCTGTCTGGGATTCCTTTAGTAGTTGCCTAAAATTATCAGCTTGGCAGTAACCAAGTATCATTCTTTGAAAAACAAGTGTTTATTCATAAAAGTCTGAACAGAGTTGCATCAGTGTGATGCATGCAAATAAAGGAAATACCGCAAGTATATTGATCCTTCCTTCCAGGGACTGATAAAACAAAAAAACAGAAAACATCCTATTACACTTCAAATGAACAAAATAAGAATTCCTGTAAATAAATGGCCACTGGGTAAATTATGTCGTATAGCAATGAAACCACAAATTGACATCACCTCTGTCACTATAAACCTTACAATTTTCAGTGACAAATATAATAATGCTTTTGCTTGTTAATGCCATCATGATACTGTTAATGTTCAAGACTCAACGATGACTTTTCTGAAGAAGAATGGAGCCAGTTGTCACATTGGTGAAAATTAGTTTGGATAAATTAGATTTCAGTGATCAACTCTCATTTTTCCATCCACGATGAAGTGGTATAGTGTTGTCCAAGCTGGCAAATCTCTTTTCAAAAGACTGTCAGATTTTCCAACAACTTTCCAATTTTTTTTGAGTAACATTCTCATTTTCATGGGAAAACACTAATGGTTTGTGCAGAGAACTAAAATTGGATGCAATAGAATTATTCTTGCAAATACAGCACTTAACTCGCCATGTGCATCAGCTTCAACAATGGGAGCATTGAAAGCTCCTTGTGCAAATGTTAAGTGTGAAAACCTACTTGGCTTTTGCAGAAGGTTCCCTCTGCATCCACCTCCTGAGATTCAGAAGCTGACATCTGTTTTGGTTCCTTGACCGAGTGTTTGGTTGAGATACAATCAGTAAAAGAATATTATTCTTTATCATTTATTCCTAGTGGTAGTTTGCTGAATACAAAAGCACATGCACTTGTCCATGTGACTAAATGCTAAAATAGTTAAATATTGAACCGCAGAGAATCATTAAACATGAGAAGATGTAATACTTAGAAGTAGACCTGCATATTTGAGCCTGGAAGGGATCTTTCTGTGTGTATGTGTATGTATGTTTGTTGTGGGGAGGAAAATTTTACTTCTCTGGACAGGTTCCTTACCAGATGTTTCTTACTACATCAGATGATTGAGGAACCAAAGTACATCTGGCTATTAAAATATCTTTATATGGTTACATGATTTATTCGGAAAGCATAGTTGAAACTCGTAAGTTTACAACTATGTGAATAGCTCTTACCAGTATCTGGATAGAGATAGCAAGCTTTGGAACTTAAATTAGACAACAGTGCTATTCTGTGCTTACGAGGCGTGTTTGTTTATTTTTAAGATTATTACATTCAGGCAGCCTTCTATTTATTTTATGCTATTTTGGGATTTTTGCTGAGAGTCAAGAGACTTAAATAAACCCAGAGTCTCTATGGATTATAGTTATGTACAGTTTTATACATACTGGAAAGCCATAAGCCTTCAGGCTGAGATAACTGCATAATAAACATATATTTTATGAAATAATACCTTTAACACATGTTGCTTAAAAAAAAAAAAAAAAAAAAAAAAAAAAACAACCAAAACATTGGGAGAATACAGTTCATCTCTGTCTGCCACAAAAGACTTTTATCAATAATAAATTTAGAAGAGCTCCAGTTGTTCTCTCAGTGTTGGAAAAGAGATGATTTTACTCGAGGTTTCCATAAGGTAGCAAGGAGTACTTTTGAGTACATTCAGCAAGCCTAATGATGCTCTGAGATCCAACTTCTAACAAGCTGGCACTCAAAGGGAGAAAGAGGAGTCGTCACTGGGAACATGAAAAGAATGCTTTGCATTTAAGACTTTGCATTTTGCCTGTCAGTGATTGTCACTGCTGAAGCATTAGGTATTACTGTGTTTGGTGTTTGCAAGGATGTAATGTAATTCAATATTCTGGTGCAATTATTGGGCAAGTATTTGATCAATAAATAATACTGATTAACAGAGTGGCTGAAAAGATGGTTCAGTGTTCCTTTCACTCTGAAATATCTATGGCTTCTGGTATCAACTCCGGATTTGAAGGTATTTAGGTTCTTCAGCTTTGCTCAGTCCATCAGAAAGAAAAATACCATGTCATTGTTGCCCCCTCTGGGCAATTTCTGATATCCGGATGCTATCAACAAAATCTCCTATAGTAACACAGCAATTATGTATGGCATCTAACAGCTTGCATGGCCTTATATATAACAGCATTGTTAAAGCTGCAGGGGTGTTAGTTTGCCTTGCTCCAGTAAAGGATTAAATGAAAATGTTGACTCTTACGTTATTGGTCATCTTAGCTAAAATTCATTGAAATAAGCAGCTCAGGTTTGTGTTTCAGAGCTTAGTTTCTCCTACAGATTCAGGTAAACCTCAGTGCAGCTGTTCAAATAGAGATTTTCCTTTAAAATACTTCTTTATAGACATAATGGCTTGCAACTTCTTCTTTTCTAGATGCCAGATTAAATAGTGAAGGGAAAACCCCACCTCTTTCTGGCCTTCTTTGCTTTTGATATTTTATTTAACCTTTTGCATTAATATTCACTTGTATTTCTTTCCTGTCCTCCTCCTCTTATTTTGATATGGTTTTAAGAAATTCTAAGTTTTGAAGCAGATTTCCTGTCGTGCAGATTAAATTCTAATGAGTAACTTAAAAGGTAATCTTTTCCTGAAAGAAAGGTGAAATTTTACTCTTCTGAATTAAAATTTCCTTCAGCTCATATATCATGGCCTCCAACGCAGTCAATCTAGAACTATAAAAAGTAATTCAAACTGTCCAAAAAAATGAAGTTTGTCATTTTATTGCCAGAAGAGAAAATAGTGTAAAAAAGCTGAGAATATTTCATGTTTTGACTGATAGATTTTTCTGAAATAATGCCCAATTTGCAAGTGGAAAAATGTACTTTGGCTGTCTGATAAACTCCTCCTCCTCTCTGGATTAGGTCTCTTGGTCATACTACAATAGTCACGATAAATCATGGCCTCTCTTCTTGGTGAGGAGAATAGATGTATCACGAAAGATGAAGTCCAGCCTGGAGAGGAGTGCAGTTGGTAACTTCCACAAGGCACAGTTACATATATGTGAACAAAAGCAAATATTTTACCAATATAGATTTGCTTCTAGGTTTTCATTTGTTATGCTTTCCAGTGACCTATCAGTATTTTCCCATGGAAAGTTGATAGTTTTTGCAGAAATGTGTCCATTAGTTGGAAAAACAAACTTCTGTCAGTGAGAGTTTTAAGGCTGAAGGAATGTTTTGCCATTGGAAATGCTGGTCTTTGGGAGTCAGTTACCAAAGTAGATAGCTACATTTTGTGCTGGCTGGAGCTTCTGTACAATGGTAGTCCCGAGCAAAGTGCAAGGACAACGAATATTCGTACAGATCCATCTTGATCTATAGCGCTCACAGCCCTCTCCAACTAACAGAACATTGCATTTGATATATGATTTTCTTAGTTTTAATGAATGTTAAGCTTTCCTAATTTTTTTTTTTAAGTGACTTTTCACGGTCTTTTTATTTTGTTTGGTTTATTTGGATATACAGGTTAGTTTGGGTTAGCAATCAAGATGAATGTTTAACAAAAACAGAACTTGAGGTGCATACAAAACCTGTGGCCAGATGGTATTGAGAAATCCAGAATTGTACACGTCACCGTTGCATCTCTGTGGCTATTTGTCAAAGTGATTTCGGAGTGGAAAATACTTTGGGCTGAAATCTAGGCTTTATAATCCATGTACTTCTAAAAATGCACTTTCATTGATATAAGCAAAATAGACACCAGAACCTGTTATCTTATACTTGTTTCTAGGACTAGCTGGCCTTATACCAACATCTGTGCAGGAAAGCAGCAAAAAAAAAAATTCACTCTCCAAATTTGTGTACCTATGTATATACCAATTTCCCTGATGTATGAATGTTTTTATGCAGGTATACTGAGTATTTGGCTTTTTTTTTGCACAGGAGCAAGCATTTGCTGCTAGTGCCAGCACTGTATATTATAAACCTATTTCAACTATACTAGTGAAGGGCAACTTGATGGCTGGCATATAAGAGGAGCAACAGCTAGCATAATACATCCCCAAGCTCATTAACTTTGCTTGGAAAACATTTTATGTTGACCAGGTTTCAGATGTGTAAACATTTTGTATTTGTGTTTAAAGCACAGAAAAAATACACAATCCTACAGGTTAAGATGTATTCAAAGGGCTGTAAAAATGCAAAGTATGAATGAGTGCTAAGTAGTGTTATAAAATCTTGGAAATATTTAGGAAAGCGCAAGTTCTATGAACTCATAGGAGGTTTAGGCCCTCTTACAGTATTTATGTCCACGCAGGGTGACTACTTACTCAAATACTTGTGTTTTGACTGGACTGAAAAAGTGACAGGCCAGGATGAGCTGACAATAGGCACAGGGAGGAAGTATTTGCACATCACCCCTGGACTGATGGCTTTGCCAGGAAGGCCTGGATGACGACAGTCGACCCCTCATCCCCACTGGTACCCTATTAGAAAGGACCCCAGCTTCTAGTGTCCGGTGACCACCTTTGTGAGTGCAGCATTGTCTTCCTTGCTCTGAGTTTTAATCTCTCAGGACTGGAGAAACACCACACCACGTGCAGGCGTGGGCTCAGTTTAAACAGTCCATTCATTTCACGTTGTAATAACCTGCTCGTGCCCTTGACGTTTCCAGTGAATAGAGAATTGGGACATTATCAGTGACTTCTGAGGATGAAAGGAAATACTTCACCTCAGCTGTGGAAGCACCAGCATCTGGTATATTTTAGCTGTTATCTTTGGCCGGGGACCTATAACTGATCTCACAGCTGAGACAGGAACCACATGCATAAAGAAACTCATTTTAACCCTTTCCTCACCCGTCACTCATAGGTGCTCGCTGCATGTGTTAATGTGAGAGCCATTAACACTCCCTCATCAGGAAATGCCACCTAATAGGCAAAGGGTTAATGACTAAATACAATATTTCTGGTGATGATGCAGGAAGAGGGGATTTCTTTGTGTGATGACACACCAGCAGTATGACCAAAAGACCTTATCCAAATTAGTCAGGTATCTGACACATGCTACATGTAGCAATATTTGCTTCTTTCCCACTCTGTCTGTGGTTTCACCCAATGTTTCATATACTCTGAGGGCATTTATATGTACCAATAGTATCCAATGAATTGACCTATTTAAGGGAAATTTGTGTGAAAGGTGATTTGTTAGTTTGAGTGCTACATTGGTGGTTTAGCAGGTGGCTGAAGCATTTAAAGTTGATAAATTGGCCATTGAAGCATTTTAAAAATAAGAAAATCTACGATTTTCCAGAAGCCATAAAATTATTAGTAGCAAGATGTTGATTTAGCTAATAATTTCTGAATGCTCTGACTGTCAAATGGGCTGTGGAATTAAAAAATTAAAGCAAAAAATCAAAACACTTTTCAGTTAGAGAGACCCAGATGAATGTTTTATGGTTTCGTGTGGTTTGGTATGCTCATTCAGTTTATTGTTTCCCAACAAAATCTACTCACCTTAAAGTCACCATGTAATTGTCAGTCAAGGAGTTTTCTTTAGCTTTAATTTCTTAATATGTAGCTGAAGCTAACGACCAGCTGTACCATACGAGCTCCCAGGAACTGATTTGGGAGAAAGAGAGGGGGAGGGTGAAGAAACACTTGAAAGCGTTTTACAAGGCAAACCTGATTACCACTGATAGGGGTTTCTTTTTTCCATTGTAGTTTAAGACCAGCATTGCATGCTGTCTTGAGGTGACCGTACAAATCTGTCTTAAATGGTCAGGGAAAAAATAAAAACAAAAGCCTAAGGCAAGCCAAAGTAAATATTAATTTTGAAACTATGAACTGATATCCACAATGAAGTAACTTCTTTGGCAAACACCTGCAGTTTTGCTTATAGTGTTCATGCTTATAGTGAATGGGGAAAGAAAGGATTTTTGATAATTAGGATGAGAAGCAGTGATATGAAACACACTGTAAAGAGGTTTCATGTGCAGTGAATTATAAAGTAAACTTGTTAAATTTCCAGTGTTATGATTGACACATTCTTTGGCTTGACTGTGTAATCTCTATTTGTACAAATGCCAGATTAAATACCTTATTTCTGAATGTTTGTAGCACTTTGCTAGCTCTCACAGCTTCAAGAAAAAAATCGCAATGCCAATGGATAAAGTTGTTTCATTTGGAGTGTAATACCAACCCTTCACAATATATTGTTCCTTCATGTTGCTCTAGAAAATGTCACTAAAATTTAAGCATTGTACAGCCTATGAAACTAGTGCTAGCTAAAGCATTAGACTATGCATCACACTATTTTTTTTTTTTTAAGTTAAGCTTTAAGGCAAAATGTGCCTTCCATGTGTGTCCCTAGTCAGGCAATAGAACACACTATGTGGCATGCTAAATTGCTTTCTGATGATCAAAATTCATCACCAGTTCCTGGCATTTAGGAAATAAATTAGGCAGTTTCAAATGGTACAAAAGAATTGTGCTCCTGATATTCCTAGCGTGATGTTAACAGCAGCAGGGAGATGTGCCTGCCTTTCAAATAGGCTGCTCGTAGCCAGTTTCTGCTCACAAGACGATAACCACATTAGAAAATGATTTTTTTAAAGTGACATTTCAGTATCAGCCAGACATGAAATTTAGTGTGTCAAAGAAACCTTAATTTCTTCAGATCCTACAAGTATTGAGGACTCAGGAGAAGGAAAGATGCAGAATCTGAAGAAAAAAAAAAGCCATAACAGACACAAAGAGCCTAAATAGCCATTTTCCCGTTCCTCTATTTTGTTTTACATAGGTAAAGAGGAAATAACCTTTTCTGCATAATGTTGCCTAATGCTTCCTGTTATAAGATCTTTTTAGTAGAGATTGTTTGCTTAACTTAAGAATTCTGAGTTGAAGTTCCCAGCCTTTTCCTTATTTCTTGCCTTCTGTCCTCCTTGCTCAAGAAAAAAATTCAGGAATAGTTGTTTCAAAACTTAATTCAAGATTGAATCTTTTCAAGGTTGAATTAAGGTAAAACACAATATTTGCTTTTGTTAAAATGACTGATTCAACTGCCGACCAAGCAGCAGAGTCATCTTTTGAGAAGCTACTGCACGTAAAAAATGAAAGCAGAACTAGCAAACATTTTCTTTGCTGACACCCAGGCAGTCTGGCAGAGAAGATGGAAACTGCTGTACTGAAGCCCAGACAAGACATTGGGCAGACAGAGACAGAGTCTCTTGATAGTAAGAATATTCTCTCTATTCCTCCTAATGATTATTTTTAAATGGCAGGAAATTTTAATGTAGATTTGTAATTCAGCAAGGGAAAAGGGCTGCTGTGTAGACGTATCAGTGTGACAACATGTTTATTGCAAACCTTTGCTATCCTTGCCATTATAAATGACTCTTATAAATGAATCTAATGTACCTAAAAAGACGCTCTGAGTTACTGAGCAAGAAGGCTCAGGTTGAATTGTAAAAGGTACCTAATAGCCATTTGAAATCAATGACTGTTAGGAATTTACAATTTCTTCCAGTTCACAATTGTGTCCCACCCTGATTGATGACTAAAATTAGTGAAGCAAACGGACAAGGATTTAATTTCATCTTATATTAAAATTAAATAAATAACGTAACTACTATTTTCAGATATATTTGTTCCCTTTGTTCACTGTGCCAATATATAACTCAGCTGAGCCTTAGGATTAAAATAAGTGATCCATGATACTAATTAACAGATTTATAAATCATTCTGTATGATCAAGCCATTCATAATTTTCCTGTCATATACAGGAAGGCATGTGCAGTTGCCAGAAATGTATTACAAATGAAATGAAAACAAATAGTCCAAAATGCTGAGAAATCAAACAAACTCTTATTAAAAATAACTTCAGTCACAGATCCAAAAAAGTAATTATTTGCACAGTTCCTATACCCCACAACACCTGAAAATTAGGTAATGGTTAACATATGTCGGATTGTAGGCCCAAACCCAAAGTCAATTGTTGAAGTCTTTGCCCTGGAGGAAAACCATAAATCAGACAGGATATTAGAAATGGCAACTGACTAACACTGCTCAAGGATCGGGACAGGCAGAGGTGCTTCTAGCTAGTAAACTTGGCAAAGTCCATGCAAGTTGGTCAAAGGCGCACTGTAAAAGTGGCTCCACCACTCACGGCATAACTGTCATGGTGTGTATGTGCACTGGTGTACAGAGAAACGAGCAGGCTTTAGAGCAAGGTTTGAATTTTTATTTTTTTTAAAAAAAAACTAACCTAAAATTATTAAGTCCAAAGAATACCTTGCTGAAATTCAGCCTATTGAGTTTGAAATAGTCCTCCAGGGGTAAGTTCATTAAAGGGCTGAAATATTTTAAACTGTTTCAGTGGGAATTTTTTGCAGTTGTTCTTTGTGATTCTCACTTTGAAGCTAGTGACCATTGATGCTGGAAATGTTAGATTACTTTTGAGGTGAAGATTGAAAGAGAAAACTTTGCTCAGCACTCATATGACCACATCCGGAGTACTGTGTCCTGCTCTGGGGCTTCAGGACAAGAAAGACGTTAATAGACTAGAGCAAGTTCAGCTGAGGGCCACCAGGATGGTTGGGGCACTGGGGCAGGTGACCTGGGAGTGGCAGCAGGGGGACCTAGGCTTGTTCATCCTAGAAGAGAGGCAGCCCTGGAGGACCCCATAGTAGCCAGTACCTACAAAGAAGTGAGGAAAGTGCCACCAGCCTCCTTAAGGTGGTGCATGGCAGGAGGAGGAGAAGCATTGGGCATAAATTCAAATAGGACAGGTTCCCATTTGACACAGAAAAATTGTTTTTTCTATGATAGTCAAGCATTGTACCAGAGATGCCGTGTGGTCTCCATCCTTGGAGGAGACAGTTGGAGAAAGCCTTGGTGCTATGTGGTGTGAATTCAGGCTTGCGGCTGCTTTGTGTGGGAGGATGTGCTGGGTGGATGACCTCCCACAGTCCTTTCCAGCCTGAAAGGCTCTCTGATCCTAAATGAGGAAGTGGAAGAGAGAGGGACAGCAAGTAAGGGGTGAACAAAATTACTAGTAAAAATTATGTTCCTTGCTAAAACTAAATAGTTCGATCTGTTTATTTTACTTAGTAACCAAAAGTACAGAGTGACATAATTGATCCTGACGACGATGATCCCCAGGCTACCACAGAAATTGTAGCTCAACAAAGTTTTGCAGTATGTAATGCCGTAACGCCTTGCACTTGTGCACAACTCCTATCCAGTGATGTCTAACCCTGTACAAACTCGACTAACGAAGACTCAGCGCAGTCCTTTGAGGCAAAGGATATATTGCTGCTAATTTCATTTCTGCAGATGCAGCTTGCAGAGAGTTATCCTGACTGAAGTTTTGCTGGGTTTGATTGTAAATTTTTGTGGGGTCAGGGGAACTGGAGCAGATCAGGTGCACAAAAGGATGGTGAGCTCTCCACTGAGCAGGCATGGAGTATATTTCTTTTTCTGCCTATCTTGGAGCAGATGATACATTGCCGCTGAGCCCTGCTTTACTGCTGAATGAGTACTGGCTACAAAGTGTGGGTGCCTCAGCTTCCTGCCCACTATCCATGGAATCGGAAATAATGGGTATGACCTCAGCTTATTTCCCACTGATGCTTGACACAGCCTGACCAGCATTGTGTGGAAGAGAAAGAATTGTCTCCTTTTGCATTGGAGTCACAGAAGGGAACTGGTGCACTTCAGTCTACAGAAAGTTAACGCCAGACCATGTTTCCTAGATGTGGGCTTTTACTCTAAGAACATCTCCTGCGTTACTCAAGCAATAACAGGTGAACATTTTTCTCCTTGCCTTTTTTGACAGTTTTGCCATTATTCACACACAGTCTCTGTCCACGCTTTCTGTATAACAAGTAAAGTAAAATACTTAGGAAATATCTTTTATTTAGCTATGAAAACCCTGTAGGTACTTTATTAATATTTGCCTGATAAACACAACAATTTGAAACTCATCTTGCTTGGCTTTCTGGTTAGGTTTAAACGAAAAGTCAAGGAAAAGATTTTCCTGATTCATCCGCTGCAAAAGCAATGGGTGCATCATCACAGGTTTTTCTCTGCTGGCACGCTCAGACCCTGTGTAATCTACCAAAATTAAAAGAAGCACAACCCAAGCAGGTGTTCCCCACCATTCACAGACACAGATCCCTGCAGACAACCACATGACTTCACCTAAGAGAGCATTGAGGTTTGGGTTTGGTTTGGTTTTTGCCTTTTAGCACATCTGACTTTACTGGGGGGAGGTATCACTAGATGAGCTAATAAGGCTGGAAGAAACAAACAGTTCTCCTGGGTGCACGGTCTGTTCTCAGAGGCCAAGGTTGATGATAGAGGTCAAGGTTAAAGCAGAAAAGTGAAAAGTGCCTGACTGAAGAGCAGTGCTTTTTTTGATCCTGATTCAAAATGCACAGAAGGCAATACCAGCTTTGGCATTTCCTTGAGTTAAGGACCTTCTGCTATTTGCTTCTTTTCTTGCCCCAAGCAGGAGAAAACATGAGCCATGTTTTGGGTTAGCTCTCATGGACAGAATTGTTAATGTGACTTCAGAGTCTGGGTGATTCTGAACCTGTTAAAATTACCTTGTGCTCAAATTTCATCTTTGTCAACCGTTAAATTAAAATTATCTTGATAGTTGGCCTGGAAATGACTTAAAGATGAATGAAGAATCCCATGGCTTTATTTTCTGAAGAATAAGACTGACTTTAAATGTGTAGCTGTGTAGATAACAGGGTGGACATAAACCCATTTCCTGCTGCTCCTTCTTCTGGCTAACTTCTTGGCAGATTTCTTCTTCTAAAGCTGGATCAACCCTAAGAGGGCAGCACATGGAACTGAAATTGGTTGTTCCACACCTCAAGTTAATGTCCTAACCACCAGCCTATTATATTCCACTCATGCTGGAATATAAAACCTCAAATGAGTAATGCCCAATTTGGCAGTGACTAAATGAAATTTAATTAGAAATGTTCCAGCTTTTAAAGTTTCATTTAGTTTATAGACGTGTTTTGATTTGCCTCAATTTACTTTTTTACATAGAAGGGTGTAATCCACTGAAGTCAATGCAACAGCCCTCAAGTCTTATAAAATAGTCTTAAACCCGGGTAAAACCAGGCTGGTGGTTTCTGTGGGTGGGTGGGCTGGCTGGACCCTTTGCTAGTGCAACAGGGGCAGAAGTCTTTGGGGCTGCCCCAGCCCAGAGCTGTAGCTGAGTTCCCATCTCATCCTTTCCTTCCTTTTTCCTGCCCGATTATTAGGCTTAGCCCCAGACCCTTGAGAAAAAGCCTGATTCTCAGCACAAGATGATGGCGCGGTATTCTCGCAGGGAACGTTACCATCTGGTGTCAGCAATTTTTGTCGTCCCAACTCTTGGAGCAATTCATATTTTCCGGACACATGGGTGGCGGGATTTTCTGTGGCTGATTTCTTTTGTCTCTTTAAACGCTCATTCTTCATTGTGAGCCTCATGGGCAGCGGGCTCTCCAGCCAAAGCGCGTAAACATGGAGGGGGGCTTTTCCACTAGTAAGCTTTTTACAATAGATGTCTATTATTCAAAATAAGGCAGGCAGTTTTATAAGGCCTGCGAGTGCACATTTCCCAGTCTGCTTCTTCTTAAATTACCAGGAATGCAAAAATAACCAATAGTTTGACCTCTTAAATCACAAATTGGATAGGCTTACCATTAAAGGACATTGTAAATGTGTTTCCCATTATTTAGTTCATTTGGTGTGTTCAGCAGCGAGCTTTTGGATGTTTTGGGGTTTTCTTAATTCTTTACAGAAATCATTTGATAACTTTCTTTCCTGGAGTTTGATTAGGTCCTCTGGACCTACAATAAGAGAAACTGAAGACTTTATAATGAAGGTTGGGTGGAGTTATAATATTCTTGCCATAAAAACTAATGGGTGCATATTATAAAGTATGGGTATAATGAATATAGTGACCTTCATAAATAAGATCTATCCATCTTTTATATTTGGTGACTGGAGACAAAGATTATACCAGAGAACTGTCCCAAATTGAGACGTGCTGTATACAGTTTACCAGAGATTGCTTTTCTGCCTAGGAAGGAAATAATTTTCTGGGAAATTTCTGCAGAGGGTGGGATCTGTAAAAATTCTGCATGTTGGTCTGATCTTGTTCCCATTTAAATTGATTATAACATTGTGCACTCTTTGTGGAAGTCCTGTCTGAGCAATGTAAGCACGTACCTTTTTTATTGCATCCTGTAAAGTTCCTATTTGTCATCCTCCTATCTCATCTCATTCTTTATTCATTGCTTAAGTTTTATCTTCTACTAGATCTTCATAACTCGTGATTAGCTTTTTAAGAAGCAGAGGTTCATTTGTGAGGACGTTTCAGTACAGAAGTAGTGGAAGTGAGGGCAGTGCTCTGGTTTTACAAAGCGTTTGTAAAAAGCTTTTTGTAAGAGTGTTTACAAAATTTTTCTGTTTGATACTGGGCTTGTTTGGAAATATATTCATTATTTTTGTCTTTTAAATCTTTTTGCTACTTCTATTTAGAATTTTCCTATCTGCAACTGTAATAAAATTGCAAATGGAACAGGAAGGAATTTTACTAGAACAAGAAAGTTTCAAATATGTTATTAAAATAAAATTCCTGTACTTCATTTTAGATTAATCAGGCTCTATACGAGGAATGAAAATGTGTATCCTCTAAGTCATACCTGTGTTTGGGGTATGAGTTGGGAGAAATTAAGTGGCTGCGTATTGTTCAGACTGTGGTAGGCTTGGTCCTGTGCACGCTGCCCGTAGGTAGATTGTGATCACAATTTGACTGTAACCAGCCAGGCTCTGTTCCTGCAAAAACCTGAGTGGTTGCCTTCGGTTAGTTAGACGCGTGCCAAAGCACATGCAGAGGTAGAGCCTGCTGTCCTACTTGTGTGTGTGTGTTGGTTGAGAGTGAGGTTCCCAACTGAGAAGGACAGTCACCTTCCTTACCATTGCACCTCTCACGTGGAGGAGGTGCGGTCAGCAGCTCTTTTCTGGCTGACAGGCTTGGAAGGAGATGGGTGGCTTCAGCATAGCCATGACTAGGCTTTAAAAGTGTTTAACTCGTATAGCTTAATTGCTACCCAGTTGGCTAGAAGGGCATGAGCGCAAAAGGCAACTTTCAGTTAGCTGACTGGGCTTTGAAAGTCCAGTGCATAGGACCATATGCAAAATTAAGTCCTGATCTCAAAGGATGAGAACAGTTTACCTTTATTTTTCATCTGGGGGGCATATAAAGTGGCCTGATGTCAGGCAGAGGAAATGAAAAAGGGATGAGATAGACAACTGGAAGTGCAGGTGGTTTTACTGCTTTTGTGATGAAACTGTCTTCTGCCTTTGATTCCTTTAAGGGGAGCATGCAGTATGGCAAACCCCTACTTTATTTCAGTGCATGAGAAGGTAAAATGTGTTTCATTAAAATGAGCTCCTAAATGTGTTTCATTAAAATAAGATTTTGAAAAATACTTAGATGATGACGATTAGATTCTCAAAGATAGTTTAAAGAAATGTGCATAGCATTCTGTGAACAGATAAAATGTCATCTGTAATTCTTTGGATATATTGCCTGTAATATGCACTGTCATCCACTGTTTAAAGTCTTATCAGTATAGCATACAGAATAAAATTGTTATCAGTAACAGAACATTGCTCTAAAATGGCTTTGTCTGTTGAATGAAATGCAGGACTAGAAATAGATAGTGTTTAACTGTGCAGCTGCTTTTAATGAAGATATGCAAGCAAAACTCACATAATGAATGTTCTTAAAATTTTGTTGGACTGTTTCTAACTTTTTTTAAGCAAACATATTTATAGAAGTTGTAAAATAGATAAACCTAAAGGTTCGGGATTCCACTTTAAGTGGTTCCATAGGTTGAAAGGCTACTGATATCTCATGGAGTAGAAAATTTTCCACGTAATCAGTCTGTGACCAATTCAGTCTAAGATCCTGGATAGTGGAGGCCAATCTCTGAGGTGCACTGAGGTTTATATACATATACAATACAGACAAAGGTGTTTTACTGTCACACCTTTTCACTGGATTTTCTCTATGTGTTTTTAGTCAAGTAATTTGAATTTTCTATTTACTAGCAATTTGTTTGGCCTGTACACCCTAGTTACTCAGTGTGTTCCCACTGCTTGAAGTACAGCAGAATGCAGAACAAAAAGACAGTTTGTGACCCTAAGAATTTATCATCTTTGCATAAGACAAGAAAAAACGTATGTACACAGTAGAGGAGAGTAATAAAAGAATATTTGTCTACAGGACAGCAAGTGGTCTCAGCATGCAAGCAACTTAACCCTTGTCAGATTATTTTGGAAGAGCCATCTGTAAAAGAGGGATACAAGCCTAGTGATAAGTGTATGCTGAAATCCTGTGTAAATACCAAGGTTTCAGAGCAGCCTGGCTATTCAGACAATAAATCTTTTTGGAACACCTTTTTTGGCCTGTAATAGCTCAGACAACAAGTAGAACTAGAGTTTGCTGTCAGCTGCTGAGGACAGGGTCTGTTGAAACTAATGACTCATGGTTAATTAATGCCAGGTCTGTGCACGATTCAAATTCATCACACAAGCCTGTAGCTGTATTTATACTCAGATGTATTTACTGTTTTGAAACTATTTTCCCTAGATAGGGTCATTGCCTGTGGGAGCTTGCAACATACCTGTCTGTACCCATTTATACCACGTTTCAAAGAAGGAAAGTTATGCATCAGGGTCTTCACCAGGCTGGTTTCTGCACTGAAGTAGAATGGCAAGTAGTGGAAAAACAAATGTGCATATGTTGTTAAAATTAAATCAGATTTCATTAGGGTATTGGCTAAATACCTACAGGCTTGTTTCTGTTTTTAAAAAAAGCATTGGGGCAAATGTCGCAAAAAGAAGTAAGGGTGCGGGAAAAGGGGAGGGCTGAAATTTACAGTGGGAAGCTCAAAAAAAATGGTATCAGAAATTAAGTTACTGCAGCACCCAAAAGAAGAACAAACGGAAATGAGTTTTTAGGGTCACAACGGGTAAGTGCACTTCAAAGCATGGCACTGATTACATGGATGGTGTAAAACAGGCAGGCTGTGGGTTAGCTAGTGAAGTAATGAATTCCTGTTTCAGCCTGAGGAGATCATTTCTGATAATATCTCTGGTGACCTGTGAAGCTTCTCCATCAGTGGAAATGACAAGAGGGGGTGAATGACCTATAGCATCACCTGCCTTTGCTCTTGGTAACAGCTGCTAATGCACAGCATCTTGTTGGATAGAGGGAGGCGTAACTCACACTTTTGCCTCCCAAAGTGATTCCAGCCAAATGTCTGTCATTATCAATACAGCTGTCATGCTGATCCTTGTGGGTAAGAGCTAATAGTGGGTGTTCGTTTACTTTATGGAACTTGTGGGGGTTTTATTGCTATGGATTTTTTAAAGAAACTACTCAACAATTCCCTTTATAGCCAAGCAGCACATTAGTGCATAGAGTAATAGTGCAATCAAATCCTTCTACAAGGCAGAGGAAAGCAACGCTTCTTTTTTCTAGGAATTTAGCAGCATCCAGTAATCGCAGTGATATATGCTAGGTTCATACGTTCTCCCAGGGAGAGAAGGCAAGGGAATAATAACAGATGCTAGGCTGGGTATCGGTCTCTTGCGATAATAAAAACAACATTGAAGGTTTCAAGTGGGGAAGGCCTAAATGCAGAAAGTGTTGGAAGATCTGGTTGAAGATTAGTCTTAAACCTCACGTGGGGGAAAGGGAGGTGAACTCTTTTCCATAAATCATCCGAATACTTAATTTGATATCAAACATGAACCTTAACATGTGTCATATAATCTGGTTTAATACACATGGGTCTTATTAAAATAGTGTGAGCCAAGCACTGTGCTGATTTACACAAGTTTGAGCAAGTCCTTTGCAAAGCAGAAAATGTACCTTAATTTAGAGTGCTTTCATTTAGAGATAGAATTTAGGATGTTTTTAGCAATTCCAGTAGTTTTCCTCATTAAGGGGCTGATCCAGTGCCTGTTGGTGTCACTGGGAAGATTCCTATTGCTTTTCTAAGGGAGATTCATCCCTTGAGACACGGGTAGTTATTTGAGGCATGTTGATTAGGCAGAGAAAGAAGCACTGCCGCAGCAACTGTGACCCCGAGTCCAAAACCCAGAGCTGCTTTGGACAGAGGTATAAAGCTGGATGCTGTGAGCCCCTCTCTTTTTTCCTTTTTTTTCTTTCTTTTTTTTTTTTTCTTTTTCCTGTTTTCTTCTCTCCTTTCTTCTCTCCTTTCTCTTTTTTCTCTTTTTCTTTTTTTCTCTTTCTCTTTTCTTTTTTTCTTCTTTATGACTAGTACCTCTTAGTGGACTGACCATTTCAGACCACATATGAAGCCTTTGGTTTTGAGCAGGGAGAAATAGTTCTCATTTGGAGTAAGCAGACCAGTTATGATGTAGCTTTGTGACCAGTACCAAAAACCAGCAGGCTGAGCAGACCACTGCCATTGAACGAGGCTCTCTCAGTTGTGGTTATCAGCCCTGCTTCTCCCATTCACACAATCAGGGTGGGCTTCAGGTTCTGCTTCATCAGTACATCATTAGTCACCACTGAAAGTACACTCAAAAGATAGCAGTGTGCTTAATAGGCTGATAGAGGAAAGAAAATGCACAACAAAATCAAGTAAAGAAGGCAGGCTGATTTCTTGAAAGACAAGTCAGCAGCAAAGTATGATTTGAACCACCAGCTAACAGGCAAGCCTTAAAAAAGCAAGCAAAGTAAATCAAAGTATATGAAGAGAGTCCATTTTTATCTAACTGAATTTATATCGGTTTTACTGCAGTAATTTTGGTATTGTTATCCATGATTTGTATGGTGTGAGTTAGGTCATACTCTAGTCCATTGTGAGGTGTGGTGTTTGGGGTTTTTTCCAGTTAAATAATTCAAAAGTATATTTGGGAAGCTAAACAAATAGATATGCAAGATGATGTGAGAAACTTCTGAGACTGAGTGAAAGAGGAAGATCTGATCTGCAAAATATTCTGAAGAACAAAATGCATGTAAAATATTTGTGAAGATATATTAGTTCA
The DNA here is from genome assembly GCF_963924245.1 of Chroicocephalus ridibundus. NCBI lineage: Eukaryota > Metazoa > Chordata > Aves > Charadriiformes > Laridae > Chroicocephalus > Chroicocephalus ridibundus. The sequence continues at coordinate 26,910,944 of NC_086288.1, read as the reverse complement.
TAAAACAGTATCGTAACAGTTTAAAAATGAAATGAAGTCAAGGAATACAGGAACTGCAGGAATCCCTGCAGGAAGAGAATTGCTAGTTGCGGTTGAATTTAGGAATTTTCAAGCTGCCCTGCTCCAGTCAAAGGAGGGAAATAAACTGTTTTTATAATCTGACATTTTACAGAATTCCTACAGGAATGCTCATTTAAACAAACAAAAAAAGAGATGATGATTCTGGCACACTAGAAACATCTTAATCTGACCTATGAGAAAAGATTCCTGAAGAAAGCTGAGAATGACAAAGATCTTAATTTAAATGCAGGAAAATTCTGAACTTCTGTGACCGAGGCACAGGGAACTCAACACTTTTTAAAACCATTTCTGTGTTAAAAATATGGATGATTTATTGCCATTGTTAGATGTAAGGAAACTTTAATCTTCTGGGATACCAGATCAGTATTTCTGATTAATCAAAACAAATGCATAAAAATAAGGTTTTATCTGAACAATATACTTGATCAACAGCATCTTTGTCCTGTTTGAAGCTTCACTTTTTGTTTTACTTCTTACATCTTGAAAGTATTTCAATCCTTTGTACAAATTTTTTGTGGCACTGAGAAAGCTCTGTTTCCCTAGTGTTAATCATAGTGAATAATTTGTCTTGTGATGGGATATGATCCAACACTTAACCAAAGGAAAGAGTACAATTGTACTGAATTTAGCATCAACTGAACCAGGCTCAAGGTGTTGCAAAACTGAACCTTCACCAAACACTTCACAGTGGCTTTGAACTGGGAGAAAAACAAGAGCTATATGCTGATATCTTTCTTCAGGCAGAACAATTTTCTTTACTCCATGAAAAGTAACTTTAATGGGATTTTCCATAAAGGAAGGTATTAACATCAGGATTATAACAATGTCTCATAAATTTGATCAAAACTTACACGAAAAACAAAGGATTTTTTTTTCGGAGTTATAACCAAGGCTTAAATTCTTCTACAAAATGGATTGACACTGCTTTAATTATATCACTTGTTATTGCAGGGAAACATCATTCACAGGACTTGTGCGGTAATAACTTAGTGTGGTTCAAATAGGCCCAAATAGTAGCATTTAGGTATAGGTTTTTTTTCATAGTTTCTTTCTGTTTAAGTATTTGCATTGAAATGTTAACAAAAATAAGTGTATTGTAGTTAGCTGGAAGGTCATTGCTTCCAATAGGTGATTAAACAATCAGTATTTTCCACTGAAGGGACTGAAGATGAAAATGGCAGAAATGAGCATGGTATGTTAGGACACGTTAATTTTAGAAACTTAATTTCTTTTGAGTTAGTAAAAAATAGGAAGAATTACAAATTCTCCTAAATAGGAGAGTATATTCATATAGTAGATTGACTTTTGAAGCAATGTTGATCATTTAAAACAAATATAGGATGCATAGTTTCCTCAATTGAAGGAGAAATACGGCAGGTGACTTTTTTCCTTAGCTCTATGGCTCTTTCATTCATCATAGTGTGTTGCCTGCTCTCTCTTTCTGTCTGCATTCTTCATACCCTGCCCAAAAGATGTATAATCTCATTCTTTTTATTTCCTTCTCAATTGCTCTATTCAACGTTACCATATGTAACTCCCCCTCTAAATCAGTGGCTTTACAGATACCTTTGTTGGAGGGGTGGGACATGTGCCTGCATTTTTCATTTAGAAACATAAATTTTCTGAAAAAGCTTAATGTTTTTCCTTATCTGAAAGCAAAGCAATCATTACACACAGCCAGGTCAATGGAAGAACTTTGGTGAAAGCGCAGAAAATAGAAAACTTTGTGAAAAGTAAAGTGAGAAGTAGATTGAGATGTTATAAGAATATTTAAAACTTATATAGAAGTTATTTCTTTTTAATAGAGGATTTGTAGTATGCATTACTTCCAATATCTCTAGTTCAGCTTCTGAGAGGTGTTCTTGGTTTGGGGAGGGGAGGTAAGAGTCTTTTAGTAGTTATTGTCTTTATTATATGAAGCTTCACAACTGATGAAATCTTGTGTAGTGAAGACTATACACGGATATGAAATTATGTGATAGCTAACAGTTGTAATTAAGGCTTAGTTTTGTTGGTTTTTTTACTTCCATGCTGCAGTTAAACATAGAAAGAAAAAAATATGATACTGAAGGCATTTTATTTTATGGTGGCAGTTAGAGAACAATGAACCTTTCTCATACCTTTCATGGTATGACAAAAATCAACAGCAATGACAGCCTGCTTGCAAAAAGTCTGTTGACTCTGGCTTTGGATTCTTTTTTCATGCTGGTTGCGTACCCAGATAATTCTATTTTTTGTGAGCATAAACGTTTGGAGAAACAGATCCACTGAATAATATTTCTACTCCCCTAGAATTGGTTTCTTTGGTGACAGAGTTTAGCTTATCTAGTTGATTAATTACACTGAAATAGAAAAAGGATAAATACTATTGATTGAGGGAGAGAAAACATCTAGATAGTAAAAGTACAAGTTGATCTCATTTGAGCTGACTATTATGGTTATTGTTATAGAATACCTTGCCCAGGAGTTTGATTTGTATAGAAATTCTGTATTTTCCTGATTGTGCAAATGGGCAATTAAATTCTAAAAAAATACCTCGTTCCTTGTATTATGTAAGGAGTAATTATGTGCTTAATGTAATGCCCGTGCTTAGTTGCTCTAAACCCAGGTACTTCAGTTGACTATAATTTTAAGCAGTCAGAAATATTGCTCAAAAATCCTTTATTTCAATATCTCACTAATAACGTGATGTTTTGGAAAAGATTTTTAACTAGTTTATGTATGTGGTTTCTGTAAGTTCATTACATTGCAACTGTTACTTACCACCCTGAACGGACTGTTATGAAAATGGATAAAAATAACAGAAAACAAGCAGTCCAGTCTTTAAAGATGCTCATTGTCATGAGTGCAGAGTTTTTCTGTTCATAAATCCACAAAATTACCATTTTGTATTTATTTCACAGCGATGATGATTAAATTATAAAACTTTCAGACCTCACAATCCTTAGGCAAAATCTCATCAAAGAAATCTTTGGCTACAAAGTACATTAAATACAAATGCAAAATGTAGGATTATTTTTATATAGATTTTTATTGCTTGTTTTTTTGAGTTAATATGGGTAGGTCTGTATTCTCAGGCATTCTTAAATGAACTTCTTCCTTACTGCACATTTTCCATGGATATATTAGAACTGTTCATATACTTTTAGTTTTTTATGTGTAAAAACTGCTGGAAACACACACATTCATATGAAGAGAATAATGCATAGTTTGGGGAGTCATACTGAAGCCATTCAAAAAAATGTAGGTTCTTTTGGGAAAAAAAATTGGGTACAAAATTTTCTAAAGATTAAAGAAAGTTACTCTGGAAGTGTAAGTCATAGGAAGGGGGAGCAGATGAATTGCTGCTTGTGGACTTTTTTCTTAATTTGTATTCATAGTGTTGAAATATTTATCAAGCATAAAATCTAGGTAACTCAGAAATTTTATAGCAAAGTAGTAATCTCATTGGGTGTTTTTTAAATACTGTTTCTTACTGTTGCTGAAATTAAGGCATCTTAATTTTGACTTAGTAAAATCCTGTATATGGCATTTTAACCAAGAGAATACATGCTAATTACAAATCTAAATAATTTGGTTTATTTTAATATTTTTTGTTATACATAAACAAAATTTTCCCCCATAATTATACACTTGAATAATTCTCTTCTTGCATATGCATAAATGTTTGCTGGTTAGAGACATTTAGATGTGTTACTTAGGATCTACATGCTTTTTCTGAATTTTTTGTCCAAATTATGTTAGATGCAGTTTTGTATTTTTAATGGGGTAAGCCACGGCATACAGATATCATCAGTTCAGTAAAGTTAACAGTTATTTTGCTAGGTTCAAAATTGTTCAGCATGCCGACTAGAGAATGCTAGATTAATGCACAATTTTACTGTGAATGTGAGCAGCTGAAGTCTTCATCACATAAATCCATTGTACGCTTTTTAAGACAGCGCTTCAGTCTCTTTTCCCTCTCCAGCAACAATTTTCTTCCTTTTTCTAATCCTAAACTGAACCTCTGTTGATGACTCCTCATTGATGGAATTTTTATTTTGTTTAAAATTGTCATGTTGGGAGAATATTGTTAATTTACATGAGCTTAAATTTTGACCTGTGGTTTATGTCCCAGAATTTCTACTTTTGCTTGAGGCAAAGACTTGAAGACTAGAAAGGCCTCAGCTGTGGGGGGGGAAAAACATTCCTATCCTAATTTGGACAAATAGCTTGTCCATCTTTCTGCTATTCTTATTTAACTTGCAAAAACGTGATTGATAGCACTTACCTATTTCAAACCTTTTTCGAATAGCACTGTTTAGAACATTAATTTAAAAAAATGCAGCATTTAATCCATTTGGCCTCTGGATGGAGATTCAGATAGCAGCTCTGCAGACAGGACTTTGTTATAAGCCTTCCTTTATGTATGTTATGTTGAAGCACAAATGAAGCTTTGCATAATCATCCATTGGCATATAGAGAGAGCTTGCAGCACAGCAGAGAGCACTAAAATAATGTTTTCTCTAAATGTGGTAGGGCAGTAAAAAATATTTCTCCCGTAGCTGCTTCTGCGTTGGAGGCGTTTGCAAATTTGGAACAAAAAGCTTCTTTAGGATTTGATCCAAACAGATAACAGATTATAATGTTGCTTAAAAAAACCAAAACCGTTTATAAACACAGTTGCCAAGTTTGAGAAAGAGCCCAGCTAAACCTGTTTAAGTCCTCTCTCATATATCATTAGAGATTTCCCATTCAAAATCTCTCCATTAATGTTATTTATGGACCATTCAAAGTAATGTTATTTTATGTTTGGGGGAAATAAAACTTTGGGGATTAAATATTTTACTTGTCAGTGTTCATTCCAGTAAATGTATTTTTCCCTAGCTAAATCCTAGAGTTCTTAAGATAATAGCTTGCACTTGTAAATACTTGTATCTGTGACCCTGATCTCTCTTTTCTCATCAAAAATGAAATAATTATATTTCACAAACAGGTCAGCCAGCCAACCTTTCCTACATTGTCCCACCAGTTCTAATTCAGTTTTGCTGTAACCTGAAACTGACATTTTATAGTAAAACCAAGAACACGGCTACGAAGAATTGACTCCTGCCAGCAATATGCTGGCTATGACTTTATAAAAGCAGAGATAAATTTGGTTCAGTTATGTGCCACTCACTCTTGATCAAATCCTGTTGGAGCACAGGTGGACTTGGTAGTACTGAACACAATTTCTCCTGGTCTTCACAGGTTTTAGAGTAACAGTGACTGGCCCAACCCCAGGAGTCATCACCCAGCTCCCTGTTTTTGTAAGGAAAATCAGTTCTCCCAGCTCCAGTCCTTTCAGTTACTGGGACCTCTGCTAAGGATTGAGTGACAGTTTTGGTTGTGGTTTTTCATCTGTGATGTATAATCATTTTGTATTTCTGTCATAGGCATCCTGAACAGAAAAGCGGGCGCTTGCAGTACATGGGACATGAACAGCGGCCTTTGTGTACCTGATGTACGCGGGAGTTATTGCACATGCATGACACAGCCTTTGTACGTGTAAATCATTCCTGCAAGGTGGTTCTAATGAGTCCAACAAATACAGCCTGGGACTGAGTCGATTGCACACTGTGTGGGGTTGATTTTGGTGTACGGAGGAAGCTTAGCACACCTGGTGCACGCTGCACTCCTCGCACGCTGCAGGTTACCTGTGCATGAGACACAGTCTGTATGTGAGTAGCAGTGACTTCTTTATGGCTGCATCTGACAGCCAATACCCAGTCAATCACCAATGTTCCTCCAGTTTCGAGCTTAATTTTTTGTCCATTCTGTAGTACTGTATGTTTATCAAATAACAAGTAATGAATGGGTCAGAAAAACATTTCCAAGCTACCTGTGTAAGCAGAGGACAGTTTCTGGCTAATACCCATGATTAACCTTACAATGCAAAGAACCTATGTTCAAAACCCAACAAATTGCGGGTTGCTTCATTGATGAGAATTAGATTTGTGATAGCGTACAGTGCAGGAATAGAGAAATATAAAGTCTATATTCGTTTTATATTATGCCGGTTACTGGAGGAAAAACCATACTTGAGCTGGAAAGGGATCTTTCATCTGTTACATTGCTATATATAAGAGTTTTTTTTTCCTTTGAATACTGTGAATGTATTTTGCATCATGACATAATACATTTGTGTTGCTGTGGAAACACAATAATGTTATTTTCGTGTTCCTAGGAAACACAGAAACAACACCTGATAGCCACTGTCATGCCAGTTAGGATGGATGATTATTTTCTCTTCTGTCCAACGAAATCTTCCATTCCCTATCCTACCTGAAATAGCAGAGGTTCCTGTGACTATTATCATTATCTTTAAGTATTCATTCACACAAAATGGGACAGGCGCTCCATGCATGAAAAAAGGGCTTTTCAGTCTATGGCACTGATCCAGCAAGTCACTTTTGCCCTTGCTTAACATCAAACCTGTGAGAAGTCCCACTGAAATCAATGGGACTGCTCATGTGCTTAAAATTAACTACATGCGTAAGTGCTTTGCTGGACTGATGCCGAACTAAAAGTAAATGATTGGGCCGTGGTTCAGAATGAGCGTTTGAGAACTTGAGAAAGTTTGTGGCTATTGATTTTGGTTTTAAAATGGGAGAGGATGATTAGCTATCTGTAGGTTTCCATGTTTCCAGCAACTCAGTCGTGAAGGAAAGTTTTATTGTTTGGGGGGAAAAGAAGAGTTAGAGAGTGAAGCTGAGGGGCAGGTGTGCGCAGGGAAACTGGATGCCTTATACCATGGGAATGTGTGTGTTTGTGGGGTTTTTGCAGTTGTTTTCTGGGTATTTCAGCAAATGTTCAGTTTTTGGCTCTTCTGCTGCTCTTCTGCGAAAAGGGAAGCAACAAGCTAACATTATTATTACTATGTTATTTTATTATTAATGAAGCCTTGTGTGTAATTTCTAGCTTTTTGATCACGTGCATGGTTATAGACAGAGCTTTGATTTTTGTCCCCTGTGTCTCCATAAATTCTGTTTTCACAGAATGCTGTGGCCGAATAGTTTCTTTATTTTATAAAGAAACTTAGATTAATTTTGTAATACTGCATGCAAATGTCAAATGTGTAAATATAACTTCTCAGTAAAATCAGGTTCATGCTCTCTTACACATGGTTAGAAAAAAATTTCTTTACTTAGACCACAGATTTGTGTCTTATACACTTTTGCTCATATGTCCATATATACTTATGTTCATTCTCTTATGACTGTATTTGAACGCCTGTGGCGAAAACAATAGCCAAGCATTTCAGCATGTAAGAGTATCTTTAGTCTATATTTATCTATGGACCAAAGTTCCTGGAAGAAAAAGTTGATAGGTTCAAGCATGAATCCAGTATAATGATAAATTTTTGACTCCCTATAGATTGCTTAGTGCTGAAAGAAAAAATACCCTGGAATCCTGCTGGCCTTTTTTCCAAAGGGCCTGACCCCAGTTACTCCCAGTTACTGGCTCCATATAGTATTGTCAGTAAGAATAACCGCTCTTTACTCTGTGCAAAGCTTTGCAATTTACCCAAAGCACGGTGTATGTGTGTGTCTGAGATAGAAGCAGGCAGAGAGAAAGAGGGAGCAAAGATGTGCAGCTGGACTTGTACTTCAAGAAATGGTTTCTTTTTCTTTCTGGAAGTCACATCTTCCCTTGTTATTGTTCTAGCATTCCTTTCTCCACAACCATTGTTGTTCCTTGCTCACTCTAAGATGAGCCATGTGTGAAACAGAGGACGGACTATGCAGTAGTCCAAGTGCAATCCTTGAAAAAATGTTAAGTGTCTCTGGGAAGAAATATTTTTCATTAGAAACGATGTTTGGGGGGGCCTTCATTCAGGTAAACAGGCTGATAGGGAAGAAAGAAGGAAAACAGAGAAAGCAATGAATAAAACCTGTAATTCTTACATGCTTTATCTGGTGGAGGAAGGGCACCGTTGTCTAATTCTTCAGAGATGGCTTGGGTGTGGTGAACATTTCTGGCTTCGTTCTCGGTGGACGCGGCATTGGGTGTCAATAGCATGCAGAGCAGCACATCTGCATTTTCTGGCCTGGGATAGTTTATTTCATTACTACATCCGTTTGGGGGGAGTAGAGAGAGAATGAATCTGCTCCTTAGGGGAGGAAATCCAATGAAACACTTGTGCCAGAGTTGTTCTGTGCTCAGTGCGCAAGCTACGTAACGCTCGAACCATATAATTGAGAGCTGACTGCAGTTCTTTTCCATATTAAATTAATTTATATAGGTTTCTTCAATAATGCGTTTTAATTTTATGGTGTGAGAGCGAGAAAGTAATCTTCAGAGGGAAAGCGAAGGCACTCAGTAAACCCTGAGGATCTGTGCGATGCTGTGCTACCTCCGTGGCTGTGCAAAGGGCGTTCCAAGGGCACGGCGGAGGGGCTGCCGTGCCTCAGTGATGGTGCTTCCTGCAGAGTGGAGGGACCTGCCAGGGGATGATTCAGACCACCTGAATAAAGGGCTTAGCTTCACCCCCCAAGGACTGTCAGGAGCCCGGCTTCCCAATGTAAGCACTTGGTTTAGATGCTTTGTAGGAAGCATGGATTCCTCTGGTATTTCCGACTTGAAGGTTTGTGTCTGAAACTGGTGGGTCTACACGTGTCATAAATCAGCGTAGCTCAGTATCAGGTTTGATTCTGGATGACTTTTCCTAGTGTGGACTGAGCAGTTTACCACCAAGGCTAAATTTATTGTTGGGCTTATGATTCATAGACGTAAGAAGAAATCCTGACAGCACAGGAGCTAAAGGCAAAATTACTGGGCTTCAGTATATGCTTCAGTTACACAGAGATTAATTTAATCACCTGTTAACTTCACGGGGTTTGGGGACACGCATCCCTAGAGAGTATTTGTTTGTTCTTCCCTGCTGACCTTCCTCAGTAACTTCTTTCCGATTTGTTTTCTCTGTTTCATAACTTAACTTGTCTATCGTGCCATCCCACAGGCTACCTAGCACTTTCAATTTACCAAGCAGCAGGGAACTCTTTTTGTGTCACTCAAACCACTTGTTGAAACAGCTTTCTTCTGTGCAAAACTGTGCAAAAACTGTTTTCATCTGTGGTATGATGCTCCTACCTCTTTGGGGTTTTTGCATGTTTATCTAGTGAGTAAGATGTGACAGTAATTTAGGTTTTAGCATCTTGAATCATGTCTTTATCTTGCATCTTGGTGAAATATTAGATATAGTTACATTTTTCTACTCCTTTTATTTCTTGTTTATTTGATTTTCCATAAAAGCAATCCCCAGTGTTGAATCATGATGAAAATGAACGCATAATATATAAAGAAATATTATCATAAGAAAGGATCGGTTTTCATTGCAATCAAAGGAAATCTTTAGTATGGTGTATGGGCACAAACCAAGATCCAAAGATTTTTGTGATATATAACCTTCCTAATAGTCATAGATGGTGTCAAAAATACTGTTTCACATGATAGGGCCTAATCCTATGTATGACAGCTCTCTTTGCACTGTGCTCTTTTTTGAGACACTTGACTGGTAAAAAATATTGACCAACGAAAACAAGCTCAAGAACAAAGACCCCAAAAGCATGAGAGGAAGCAAAAAGAAATTTAGTCCCTAATAATGAGGTGAGATTAAAATAGATAAGGATTCAGTGATGATGAAAAGGTAATATGTCTATAGCCCACAGATTTTGAGGTGATGTAGAACAGAAGAGTGTAAACAAGAAAAAGGAAGGAAAGCTAAAAAGTAAAACATATTGGGTAAACTGCCTTACAGAAGAATTCATTGATACAATTGTAGAAAAGGGTAAAAACACCCTACACTATTTAAATGTAGACTGAAGAAACTCTAGAAACAGGTTATAGAAAAAAAAATTGAATTGTCCTTACAGGTGTTGCCTATTTCTTTAAATAAGCAATATTGTAATATTGTCTTTTGTCAAATGTCAATGCTTCAGGTTAGTTTTTGTGCAACGCAAGCTACTGGTTAGTCTTGTCATTGCAGTGCATCAATAAGATTTCCTTTCTTCCTCGATAAATTTGTTTCAGCAAACTGATTCTCCAATGATTATTAAAAATGGGGAAATTGTCAATGACCATGGAATTACCATTTGATTACTTTATATAATTTCCATTTGTGTATAAATTTTTCTTCTCTTATTCTCAGTACTTCTTGAAATAACGTAACTGTCCCAACAGGACAATTAGTGTTTCTTTCAGTGGTCAATACTACTGTTGTAATTGTTTCAACCAAACACTTCATAAGGTAGCACATAAAATTTCTGCCCCTTTATTTCAAAGTCATTTAGTACAAACACTCTGGCTTTTCCCATCTGGCAAAACTCCCACTTACTTCAATAGGGTTAGGATTTTATCCTCTTCAACATTTTGCTTTTGGTTTTCTTTTCAAGTAGATGACAAAGACTATACCATCGAAAAAATATAAGCATAATGCTGAAAAAAAAAGTGTCTTTTCAATGGATAACCAAAACATAAGACATAGTTTTGATATGCTGCTGAGGAGGTTTGGGTCAGAGAAATTTGGTCCCCATATTTTGTTCGCTGAAATTACTGTATGTCTATATCATATGTAAGTGCATGCTCGTATTTTCTTTGGCTTCATGAAAAGATGTGCTTCCTTTGTAGATATACAGTAGTCCTTGAAGCAGTGAAAATGAACAGTGCCTCCTAACTATCTGATTTTAAGCGAACTGTTATTTTAGTACCTTGCAAGGTTTTTCTCATCTCTGTTTCTTTCCATGCTGCCAAACACTGTGTCCAGTAGGAGAGACTTGTAGAACAAAATGGTGCTGAGGATCTGATGGCCACATTTTAGGGTTTGAGGAGTTATTTTGGATAAGCTCTAATTTGCTTCTATAGACTGAGTGCCCATTAGCTGCTGGAGTACATCTGCCACCTTAGTTGCATCCCAAAGAAGTCCAAGTTGTTCTCAAATGGGAACTGAAGCATGGATAAGTGCTTCAAAAGCCCACTCCTGAGCCAGACAATGTAATGTATGTGTGTAGGAAGACTATGCAGGCACATCCCTTTTTGCCTTAGAGAAGTACTTTCTGGCAAGATTTCTTTACTTCTGTCTTGTCTTTCTTTTCACATAAAATTACTCTCATCTTGCTCTCCCCTCATAGTTTTCTGTGTGCTGCGATACCTTCTCTTTCCTGCTTCTGCATAATTCCTTCACTGGTCTTTCCTCGACCCATTTGGGTTAGATCCTTATCCTTTATCATAAAGCAAAAAAGGAGGCATTTGTTTGTAACATATGGTGGAAGGTACATGATCTGTTACGTCATTGTAGATCATGCAAACAAATATTTCTAGTCTGTAAATTGGTCTTCTCAATTATGGTTATTAGAAAAGCATCTGTTTCCATTTTCACATGTTCACTGATAATTTTTATTTTTTATGAGGAAGATCACAATCAATGTGCACCAGAACTTGGTTAGGTATTACAGATGAAATACAACCAATTTACATGCATCTAAGTCTTACTGGCACTTCTTGAGGACCAGGTTTTGGTTTTATGATAAAAAAGTTGTATGAGTTTTCTACGTAAACAGTTATGAATACAGGAAAGCCTAAAACTGTGTTGGCTATTTATTAAAATTCATGTAGTTTGAACAGTCTATAATTTAACGTAGTTTGTTAAACTATAGTATTTTTTATGTAATTTATACAGTCTAAATGTGAGTACAATACAGAGCAAAAAGCAGGGTCTGCAATAAAATTTAATGGTGGTAAGCAAAGGGGCAAGTTAAAATGAAGGAGAATGTTATGATTTGCACGTATAAAAGTGAAGTGATATGATCAATGATCCAAGAATATGAAGGACACCTTAGGAAACTGCTGCTGCCAAAAGAAAATTCAAGCAAACCAATGGACCCTAGTATCTCAGGACTGACAGGAGAGCTGCAGATTGCGTTCACGTTTTCTCTGTCTTTGTCTTCTGCAAGTTCTTGTTGTCTTCTGTCCTTCCCACAGTTTGGGACTTAGTAAACAAAGTATTATCTCACTCAAGGGAGAAGCAACCTGAGATTATCTAAAATGAAGAGGGGAGCCTGAATGAATTAACAGTGATGAGCTGAAGGCACGGTACTTGCAGATGAGTTTAACAGTTGGGCTACGTAACAGCATAGACATGTATTTATAGCATCGCAGCTAGAGGCACGATCACCTGGGAATTTAATGGGTTTTTACTCATAGAAGTTTGCACTGACAATAGGTTGATCTGCATCAAGTATTTGTCTTGCAGGTAATACGGACTGTCACAGGTGGTAACTCGTTAGAGTGACAATGACCAGGCTTGCCAATTGGAGAGAAAGTTTGGAATATGGTGAAGTGCGTGAAGGCACAGGTCTGCCATCCTCCCATCTCAGCATACTCATCTTCATGCTTTGTTGTACCTCGCTGTGCTCCATCTAATACCCAGGAAGCAGTTATTAGATTATCATTATAACTAAAATTAATATGGGATGAGAATAAACTATACACTGTGGGACTCATTATTTGTCTTCCAGATGCAGGGGGTGAAGAAAATATGGGAGTTACTGTTTACCTTACAATGCTCGTATTCTGATGGCCACAGTCCAGGCCCTGACTAATGGTTTTGAAATGTTGAGGACAGAAGTTAAACAGGCATCTAGATCCTGGACCCCACTAGGGAACCCATGATTAGTGCATGGAGGGTGAAAAGCAAGGGAAGCGCTGAAACTTGAAACCTGGCCAAGAGCATAAAACCCACAGGGCTTTTGGCTATTGCAGGTAATAACAAAGGGACGGTGTCCATAGGAGGGTAAAAGAGACGGTTCAGGGGAGGGCAAGCCAAGAAACCAGAAGACTGAGAAGGAAAATAGAGAGGTCTGGCATGAGAGGGTTTGCTGCACATTTCGGTCATGGCTTAGGGAAGACACGGGGACTGAGTGATGGATCTGCACTGAGACTGGCCGCTACAGGCACCTCGGTCGTTGCTGCATAGGACCATGCAGAAGAATGATGGTCGGTGCAGATGGAAGCCCTGAAAAGCCATAAGTGCCTGTTCAAAAAGCTAATGGGTAAGAACATTACAAAACCTAGCAACCACTGCTGGGAATTTGTTTTATAGCTTTATTGAAGGAAGCTTCCTGGGTTTTCAGAATGCTGTGCTCTTCTCATACTGTCTAATTTTTCATTATACATCTTTCTTTTCTTAACTTATGAACTGAACATAAACCAGAGATTCGTCCAACAATCTGGCAAACTCTGGTGACTTTGGGGCAAAAATTCTGTAGCATTCTATTGATCATTGGCTTTATCCCACATATCTTAAAAAGTAAGTTATTTTTAAGTTTCTGTAGTAGAAGTATATGCTGATAAGCATATCCCTGTCACAGCTAAGATCATCTGAGGTGTTGCTATAATTACATTACAAAGATTATCTGGATCTTGGAGTAATTATTCAGTTTTAAAAACACTGTTGAGCAACAACATGCAGGAGTTTGGGACAAATGGAAGCCTGGGTTGTATTTTTTAGGTTTGTAAGAAACCAAGTATTGTAGCTGTACTAAGTAGTATGAAGAAATTCAAAGAGAAAAGGTAGTAAACATCAGAAATGGCAGGCACTATAGCCTGTGCTAGGAGTATAGACAGCTCTTCCATTTAAGTGAAATGACTAATGGTATGAATTTTCTACATTGGGAGACCATGATACTTTCTGTCAGAGTTCACCTTGAGAAAATATCTAATCGCTGTCAAAAGTCCTCAGAGAGGAAGTTTTCTTGCTTTTCTTCTTGTGGAGGTTTCCCCGATTGTGTTATTTATGAGAGACCAGCTAAAGCCAGGCACAGCTTGCTGGACATTGTACAAATGGAAGGGCAAGAGACAATCTCCCTGCCTTGAAGAGATAGTATATAAATAGACAAAATGTGAAGGGAAGAGAGAAGTACATAGCTATCAAAGTTGTGATGATAAATGACATGTTAATTCTCCCTTTTTGGCAGGGGAATATTATTCAGGGATTAGAAAGACAAGGAGAAGAGGAGATTTGTGGGAAACAATAGGGAAGGAGAGGAAGACAAAAAGGGCAGCTGTGGAGCACAGCAGAGGTGAAGGGACTGAGATGAGAGTGGAACAAGCTTGGATCGAGCAACCAGTTGTCAAGGGCAGTTTAAGTCCAGTCAGAATCAAGAACGTATTTTTCGGTATCAGCAGTCCCTGCTTTAGCTTTTTCTACTGCTGCTCTGCTGCCTTCAGTGCCTGGTTGTTGCCTCCAAGCTCGCTGTGGGTCGAGTCAGAGGAAGACACCTCTGTGGGACAGACATTGCCTTTGACAGGGGGTCATCCAAGCCCCTCGGTGGCACGCCGTGGGGCAGGGGAACAGTGTGAGGCAGCCAGGACTCCCACCTTCTCCTTTCCTGCAGGCTGAACCTCGGGAAGCTGTTCTCCCAGCTGGAGTGAGAAAGCTCGAGGCTTTTAAGTGTACAGAAAGTATCTTCCACTTGAGTAAAAAGTTTGGCACGGCATGCAGGATTTATAAATGTTACAAAAGTAAATGGTCTCTTTTTATACCCAGTGCCTTAGAAGTTTATCGATAGGATTTAAATTCAAATTGCGATTCTGAAAGTATGTCTGCTAATGATATAACAGGTACAAGTGTCACAGCAGCAATGTAACAATTACAGCACTCATAAGAAGAATTTGTTTAATGAAAATTGTTGAAAAGTTCAACTCAAAAGCCAGGAAAACTGCTAAAAAGTTAGCGACTCTGAAAATGTCACTTGATTTGCCCTTATTGGACATCTCAGTCAAATAACAAATCAAAAGTGTCCCCCATTTCAGAACTGGCAGCTTAGGGCTTCTGAATACATATTCCTAAATTAAGTGTTTTGTCTCTGCCAAGCACTTATCATGTAAAAAAGAATACTGGGAAATTTATTTGTTTTCCTAGCATTGTAAATTCAGTTAAATCATTACAGCCATTTTAATGTGATCTCATTGAGAGGCGAGAAGATTAGTTCAACTTACTGCATACATAGGAAAAAATACAGTAGAAATCTAGCATCTGACATATAAGGTTAAATTCATTTAAATGCTTAAGATTTTTCATTAAGTTCAAAATATGGATATTAGATTGTTGTATTTGTATTTTTTGATTCTGGCTAAGAACATGCCCTGTTTGAGAACAGCTAACTAGCGTAAAGATCTTTCTTCATCCTGTGCATTGTCTAGTATACTCCAAAAACCAAAAACTTTTTTATATATTTTATACGTTATGTTAATGTGTCTGTCTTTCCGTCCACTCCCTTCACTGATCAAAACCCATTCCAAAATACTGTTTCACAATTTGTGTCACTAAATACAGATTTTTGAAATTTGTTCTTGGTTTTCCTAGCTTAGATGTGTTTGTAAAACAATGAAAAGGCTCTAAGGGACAAAACTAATAAAAGTAGAACTAGACTTTCTTCTTAGAAATGTGAGTTCAGTGTTTGAAAATTTTCAAAAGCAGTCAAAAATTGTTTAAATTACATAGAAGCATGGTTCTTAAAAAGTTTTTTTGAGGGAAATGGGCTCGTTAACAGAAGCAAATAAAAAAGGGAAAGTGGTTTTTAGGTTTTTCAGTGAAAAGATTGATGTAAACAGATATATGATGGTACATCTGATAAAAAAAAAAATGTTATTTCTGACATGATATTTTTATCTTGAGAACTGGGTGAATTACCTTAGGATTTGAAATGAACTGTAGATTTTGTCCCTCTGTGTATCTCTAGTGCTTTTAGGATTGTTTTGAAGACCATGAAGGTAATAGACATACAGCTTGGTTGCAAAGAGTAACAGATGCATCTAGATAAACTCTGTTAGGAGTCATTGACTTCATGTTTCTCTGATAGACTTCTGCTAAGCGCCCTTAAAAAGGGGAAGTTTTGTAAACTCAGGAATAGGCAAAGGAAAATATGTAAAAGCTCAGTCTCCTGTTACCGCCTAAAAATAACTGGGTCCAGCGTTTGTCCCAGAGCTCTAGATTTGGTCAGTAAACACCAGCAAACAAAACCTGGTGGGCAGATGCAGTCTGGCTTCCTAGAAAATACCTGAAAAGGCCCTTCAACCGCAGTATCAATCTTCCCAGTTCATGAGTCTAAACACTCCTTTCCTTTCCACTGCAAAATCAATCAAACAGCAGGGGAAAAAACTGTCCTGAGGCAAAGCAAATTTCCATAAACCTAAAAATTAAGCAATTTCAAGGAAAAAGATACAAGAAACTTACCTTGAGCAGAAATCTTGCCCCTTCAGGGGAAGGATTGATGTGATAGTTCAGTGAGACTTCTCTGGTTTTAATTGTTTAGTATTGGCCAGTAGAGGAAAGACTGATACCATTAGGAAGAAGGGAGGGAAGGAGGAGGGAAGCTCTTCTACTTAGAAAAAAGAAGCATGACAGTCATATACAAAAGATGTTTCCACATCTAACTCACCTTTGTGAAGGCTGACATCCTTTTATGGTCGACAGATATATAGTTTTCACTTAATTTATGGGTGGCAAGTATTGGTTTCCTTTAGATCTCTTTATATTTCATATAATGTAATGAGTTCCTGTGTTACAAAGCTTATTTTGACTTAATTCCTTTTCCTGAGTTGGTAGATGAATGGCTCTCAATAACCACACAAATCGGTCTGGAATGCAAGGCACGAAATGGGTGTCATGGCATCGGTCAACAGGGCCCGATGTGCCTGGCTTTCATGGGCTCGTGCAGAATCCCACCCATATGGATCTGTCAGTGTCAGAGTTGTCCTTTTGTCTGAGCAGGGAGAGACATGTCCATAACCTCTTCTAAATGTGGCAGGTGCTTGCTCTTCTCCCCCCAGGAGAAATGAACAGCTCGGCTGGACTGCACCACTCAGCTTATCCATCATGTCTCCTTGAGGGCTTCCTTGCATTGGCTATGAATGGAATCACTCCTCCTTTCCCCATGGGATGCACTGTGCTCCTGGGGGCCTGGTTGGGGTTTTTTGTAAAACCACAGGTGCGCACAGCCTCTTCCTTTTCCAAGGAGACCCCTCCTCGTGGGCCGTGCGCTGGCCAGGCTGGGTCACCATGCTCAGCATGGTGCAGCTCGAGCTGATGTCTATGACCCAACTCACGTGGCCACGCCAGTGTGTGAGCAGCTCCTTGGAGAAGCACCTGTCAGGAGGAAAAAAGAACGTGTCTCTCCAGCTTATTTCCACCTCGGGCCTCATTATAAGAAAACAAGAATTGCCAGTTGGACCAAAGTTGAACTGAGCTGCGAACTCTGCTTCTCTGGGAATAGGTCCAAGACCACCAACTACTGTGCGTGCAGAGCATTTTACCATCACATCATCAGGACAAGCTGGAGTCCCCTTGGTCATGGCTGGACTTGGACCAGGGTGCTTCAGGTGAAAAGTCACGGGTTTTAAAGTTGGCTTGACAAAGTGCCCTGTTCTTCCCCTCCTTCCTAATTAATGGTCCTGTCTAGACCCTTCTCACAATCAACTCCTCCACCTCCGTAGCTGGCCAGAGCTTGCACCTGTCCTCACTCCCCATAGCATGCTGGTTTTAATTCACAGCCCCAGAGTCTCCCTTCCATCACTCCAGGGTTAGGTTGGAGCATTTTCCAGGCAACAGATAAAAAAATAAGATTGACAAATGAGTTTAGCATATGCCTGTCACGCATCATTTATTTAAAAAAAAAATCAGAAACCAAACCGGCTAACTGGAAGGTCCATCTACTGCTTGTTTGCCCTGCCCATCTGGGAAATGGAATTTAAATTACCACATCGCTTTAGGCGCAGTTTGTAATCCCAATATAGCGAAGTCATATGTTTTTTCATGGGATGGGAACAGCAGATAATAAGAGTTTCTGCAGTTAGCATGATAGCAAGTGTGATGGCAAATACGCTTTAAAGTATTGTTGTCATAGATGGAAACATACAGACACAGCAGCTGCACCTGTCTGGGAGAGGACACTGAAGTACTGCCATCAGCTTGCTTGCATTTGCAGCTTGATTCACATTCTTGCAGCTAAGATGGAGTAACTTCCCAGAGCCTGTATGCAGAGTTTGAGTGGTTTAGCTCTTGATTTAGTACTGTATTTTTCTAGCCTCTTCTTGATTTGCAAACTCTTAATGTTTTTCCAACTTACTGAGAACAGGTGTGCTTCCTAGTTTAAGCTCTCTGAACATGGGGGTTTCATGGACCAGAAGTTGTAAACTGTTGTAGTGTGAGGCAGGACAGTGCTGTGTTTTCATTTTGCTTTAGGAATCGTTAGCAGAACAATCCCAACTGATGTTTGTGTTTCCAATTATTTATGGTAGTAAAAATAGTAAGATAATAGACCTTTAGCTGTGAACTAGGATGCTGTTGTGCTGAGTGCCGCACAAATACAGAAAAAAAAGTCAGTCCCAGCACCAAAGAGTTTAGACTTCAAGTATGGACAGATGGCTGCAGACCAAGGTGGAGGAATGGGTAAAACAAAAAAATTGGGCCACGCTGGTGTTTCAGATGCTGTCAAAGATGCTTGTGGGTTGGGTGTCGTGGTTGTTTACAGGGAGTATCTTCCAGAAACAAAGGGTTAATGAGAGTGAAAACTCTGGTTGAAAATTTAATGAGCAGTCAATGAAGGGGGCATCATCAGGCAGGGTGCTGGAGGGAGAACAAGAAGGAGATGCGATGAGAGGCAGTGTGTGAAGTGTTGATTAGAGGGGTACAAAAACCTGCACCATTAGGGTTAGCTATGGGAAGCTTAAATTATGGATAGTGATAGATCTTCAAATACTGATCTTGGGCAGTATTTGACCCACTCTTCTCTTCCTGCGGTCTGTACGCTGCTTAAACCCTTCCCTTCTGTGCACCAAGGGTACAACAATTCATCTTCCCTCTCCTTACCCATCTGAAAGCTATAGGTCTGGTATGAACGCAGCGTCAAAGATCTACCTTTACTCAGTGGAGAAACAGAGGCAGGCAGCGGACAGTTTTCTGCAGAAGCAGTCTCTAACATGGGGCGGGTGAATTATTTCTCAGTGTCTCATGTCTCTATGACTAATCTTGTCATGACACCTAACCTTCAGACAGTTAAAATTACCTGAAAGAAATCCTGTGCCAGGTCTCCTCTTTGACTAAATCCCTTATTAAGTACCTATAGATTTTTTAAGTATTAAAAATAACAACTTTAAAAATGTAGTAAACTTCAAGTTCCCAGGGACCCTCAAAATACTCTTTCTAGAGATAATGTATTTTCTGACCCTTGTACAGAAGAGAGGAAAAGTTAGAGTTCATTGCTAGTGTTACCCTCCTAAGAACTGAGTTGGGAGCTTAGACAGGGAAGGCTGGAGTCTACGGTTCTTCCTACGACTTGAGGAAAATTTTTAAATATCAAGGTTGCAGTATTATTTTTTGCAAAAAAGATGCATCAGTGATAACGAATACTTTGTTAGTATAAAATACATTTTTATCTAGAGCTGAACAAACATATAATTCACAATTAAAAATGTTTTCTACCCCCAAATGGAAGCAGTAAAAGAAAATAATAAAAAAGTCTTTTCCACAGGTTTTCCCACCAGCTCTAGTTCTGATGAGCTTTAAACTATGGCATTTTAGTGTACTAAATTAGGTACTAATTTAAATGTCAACAAAGCTGACATGAGCATTTAACTGCTGATCACTTTAGCAGTTACAGTGCTTGTCACAAAATCCCAAACAGTCTCACCAATTTCCCTAGATGCAAAAGCCTCAGGTGTCCCCAGTGCAGCTGTCAAAAACCTCCTGCTACCTCTCTTGGGCTATTCTGTAATGCTAACACGTGCTTTCAGCAAAAAGGACCATGATACAAAGGCTGATAAGCAGACTGAAATGTGAGTGGCTTTCAATGTAGAAGTACCTTGATGTGGAGAAATTAGTAGGGACTAGATGTCTCCTTCATCCAAAAGGAAAAAAAAAAATCCAGACAAAACCAAACAGGGATAAGCGAGATATATTTAAATATGGAACAAGCCACCTCCTCTCTCGGTGACTTCAAATTGAGGTGACTTTGAGGGAAATATTACTTGGCATCCTGTGCAAATTGTGCTTTAGGAAAGTGTCCATGACTGTTTAAAAGGGCTAAGTGGGTAAAATACAGTAGGTTATGATGCGCAGGAGTACTATGATGACCTACTGTTTCTTTCTGACATGAAGAATTTTAAATTGTTGCATCAGGTTACCTTCTCTCAGCCTCTCATTACTTTATAGCACTTCATCATCGTCTTCACAGTAATTTTTCTTTCTAAAATAGTCAATAAACCCTCAACCCCTGAACCAATCCTTATTCTCCTCCAAGAAGCTTTTCCTGCAACTGTTTTCCATTCCTGCGATGTTGTTACTGCTGATCTGTGAAGTCTTTTCAGTTCTGCTTTGAGTGTTTTCTGGTTTTGCTTTGATTTTTCAGGAAAGATGAGCTGTGCCACATGGTGACACCAGGATATTTGAAAACATTACTGAAGTGCAGCACCTCAGCTACGGCCGCGGCCTTCTATAGGGCTTTCTGCCTATTGGATCATCGGTAAACCAGCCTCTATTATACTCGAAGCGTTTATGTTTCAGAGATGTATTTTAGGAAATACTTTTAGGAAAATTTTAATACTTAGGAATTTTAGGAAATTTTAACATTTATTTCAAGCTGTTGCCGAGTTCATCTCACGTTTCCTTGACAGTTTGTCTTCTCACTTTTGTTAGTGCTCAGTAGATATTAGAAAAAAACTGTTTAGTTTTGTTGTCTTCTACATTTCATGCAATTACTTTCATTTAAATTCTGCAATTGAGCAGATAGAGGTGGAATATTCCTGAAAGAGTCTGCAAATTCTAGCAGTCTGTTTTTTTAAAACGGCAGAAATGTGCATTAATAACCAAAAATAAAATTAGATTTGAACTCTTGGGTGAAAACTAAGTTCCTGTGTTGTTTCTAGGACACGAAAAATTACTCTGATAACACATCTGAGGAACTGGTTAAATACATGTTTGGTCACGCACAAATGAACCTCTTCATCCAGATGGGAAAGACAACACCAGGGAAGCTGACCTTATTAAAGGTAAGACGCAACTCAAGTAATTCCATCTTTTGTTAAAATGTTTGCATGCAAAGCAAGATTTCTTCATATTAATATCTTCCTGTTTCCTTATTCAGAGAAGGTGTGTCACCAGTGGTGATAACGACCGTCAATACATAAATTATATGGCCAGACTTATGGCACTACGGTGGGAATTGCCTGTTTATAACCACTTTTTTTTTTCAGTAATTATCACAACGCACCCGGGGTGAAATCCTATTGCTGTGAATGCTGAAAGGTATACAGCAGTGCAATGTGTACCCTGATGACAATATTATAATCTTGGTGTCGCTCAAGTGTTGAGGTGAGTTGTACTAAAGCACTTAGGTATTTTTAGTTTGAATCATTAAGATAGTCCCTGTACAATACGAGTGCTAAATGATTGCACTCTGTTGTGTGTGACTTTTAGTCTTCAGCATTAAACCTTAGACAGAAAATTTCTTCATTTGATTTCTTCTATTTGAAGATGTATTTAGTCTGTGCATTGCACAATATGGTATGTAATTGCAATTGTATAATCATACTATTCTACAAGAGCTTTTAATAAGTGAATCTCAGAATGTTTGAAAGTCGGTACTTGAATAAACAAAGAATTCTGGATTCTGCTTCAAAGCTTCTGAACCTTTTGAATATATATTTTGAGCTGCAAATCTCATGAAAACAGGCTCTGCAATCGAAATCATTAATTTGAGACTCTAGTTTTTGTCAGGCTGGAGATACTATAAGAATTGTATTTTGGACAGAACTAAAAATCCAGAGATGCAGAAAAATGAAAATTAATCTGATAAATTCATAGGTTTTGATACATTTTGAGGTCTCACCAGATGCCATGGTAGCAGACGGAAGGCCTCTTGCTTTACAGTTATTTACGGTCATCTTGATTAATTTCTAATGACTTGCAGACTGTTCCTCCGCAAAACATTGATCTCCACACAGGTTAGAAGGAAGCTCCAGGATAAAGTGCACCAGCTTTGAAGTAATTAACACGTTCTAATAACTTAATCCAGTAGTTCTCCAAACTTAACACAATATTGCCAGTTATCAGTGTGCTGCATTGGGAAAGGCAGTATCACCCTCTTCTGAACTTAACTCAATAGAAGAGTTAAATGTTACTTGAAACAGAAGAGTTAACTGTTCTTTGCGAGCACATACATGAGGATTTTCTTTTATCATCCATTGTGCTAAAGAAGCATTGCTACAATATCCATAACTGCTCAGATAGTGAGACAATGACATTGCCCAAATAATTTTGAGGTGGATTTTTCTAAAGCTTTGGGTGGTCATTGGATTCATTAATGTGATGCATTCCAAAATTCCTGGCAAATTTATTCCAGAACCATGTCATTCATTACTTTGTATGTTTCTATATACTTTGATGGGTCCATTAAAAATTACTGTCATTAAGGAAAGAACAATATCTGTGAGTCCTACGCTTACAATTGTACTGAATTATTGAATGTGTGATTAATAGTTGAATTTTAAAAGAAGTTTGCAAGCCTATTGAGTGAACATTGATGAATAACATACTCTCAGAAACAAAGAATAGCTTATAAGGTATAGAAAACAGGAATATACATGCCATAGCAGTCACACAGGTATACATTTCTGGTTTGTTGTCTGCTCTTTGGTCACCTTTGATAATAGCAGTGGAGAATTACAGTATGAGTTTTGCCAAGGACTCAAAGACTAAGATTTGTGTCAGGAAATCTTTTTGTGTTAGTTACGTATTTTTCCGCCTCTTTTTCTAAATAGGGTTTTCCTAAAAAGAAAACAAAACAAAACAAAAAGAACAAAAAAAATAAAGCCCAAAAACCTTGTGCTTCTTAAAATGTTAATTTCCACTAAAAGATTATTTCCTCTGCTTCAGGAAGTTGGCATGCAGCAAACCACTTCTAAATCAAGCTGCAAGCCGGTACTGTAAAAAAACCAAAGAGTTTATTGGTACCAGACATCTGTAAATAAGTAATTGACACTCATGCTATAACAATAAGCAATTCCAAAAAAAACAGGGAGCTGCCAGAATAAACAAGTTTTCAATGAGCTCCATCCAATGCTGTATATCCATCAGGGTCAGGCCCATCAGTGGTGGTCAAAATAATAACTCTGGGACCAGCTGGAGTTCTGCAATGCGGCAGCCGTCTCCTGCTTTTGTCTCTTCCTTCCTTCCCCACAGTCTTCCAGTGGGCTCCCTAGGCATGGGCAGGCTGCGAGCTATAGCAATGTTGTCTGAACAATGCGTCTGAGGGTTGGTGACAAATCCAAAGCCTCTGGAATTACTGGGATTTGGATACGTAGAGGGCCAAGGTGAGAGGCATGCTGCTGCCAGGGGGACATAGGCTCAACACTGCAGCTTTTGAGGGACCCAGATCACCCAGTCAGGCCTCCCCCCGGCTTTGGGTCAGTGCTGTGGGGCTCAGGAACACACACAGAGCATGTTTGCCCTTCCTCTGTGTTTAATAATTGTGTGGGATACGATGAGCACTCATGTTTTTTTGCAATAGCTTCTAATGAAATTTTGAGGTAGATTTCCCCCTCTCCCTGCCATTTCAGGCTTCTGGCTGTCTCTCTCCAGTCCATCCTCCCCACCACCACCGCCATTCTCTGTGCTTTCTTCTTACCTCCTGCCTTGTGCCTTAAGCAGGTCTGTAAAAAGCTGGCAGAGCAGTAAGGTAAGAGAGGGCCACAGCAGGCATTTACCACATTTTAGCACCTGAGAGCGGTCATATAAAGTTGAAGGTAAAACATAAAGTAAGAATGGGTGTAGGGTCTGTGTTGAACTGTAAGCACTCGTTGGTAGCGGTAGGCGTGTTAAAAGCTGTATGGGATAATAAGGCACTTGAGCAGGAAGTTTCTGTTCATCTCAGTGAAACATTAGGATTAAATGAGGGAAAGCAGACCTCTAGACTAAGGCTGTTCGTCACTCCTGTCTAATGCAGCACCAGAAAGATGCCATACATCACACTGGCAAGCTAGGAGAGAAAGCATAACTTTATTATTACTGTGTTTTAAAAACAAAATTAATGATGGCTTTGTGTGGAGTGAAACTGTGCCTAGTACAAAAAAATAACTGCATTCCCTTTGTCAGGGACTGCAGGTGAAGGTGTTTTGGGGGTGGTGGGTGGTGGTTTTGCCCATTGTGTGGTGTTGTTCCCACCACAGACATTTATTTTCAGAACACTTGACTGACAATCCAAAGCATTATGTTTCTTTATTTTTTTGTAAATGAGGTCTACATAACTCTCTTAGCAATGAAGTTTTTGTAAGTTAGAAGCTAGGTCTCAAGACTCCTAAAAGCCTTGGCTTAGAGGATCTACTATATGAGTTTCTGCTGGCTTTGACCTTCAGGATAACTTTTTGTAAATGGTTTTCCTAGAAGGAAAGGAAACTTGAAGGGATGGAAAAAATACAAATTTTCTTTGACAGCATTTACCTTTCCTATTGGAGGTGATGATGCAGGGCTCTGAAGCGAAAGCAGAGAGGGCTGCTGGGTTGGTACCAAGGAACAGTTTAGGACCATCTCTTCTTAGCCTCTGCCCAAGACAGTTTATGGTGTTGGGAAGGGGTTTGTTGGTTTGGGTTTTTTTTTGCTGTTGTTGAGCCACGAACAGGAAAGTCAGAATATGCAGACGATGGCTTGAATTCTGGTGAGTTGTGCTTTAGGTGTCAGGTGCTGTACGTATGCTGTTGAAAGTGTTGTTATACAAGTAAGTGCATAAATCTGTTTTAATTGCTTTCATTAAAAAATGTTTAAAATCATAAATACTATAGCTCGCAAACAACATAAGACAAAGCAAATAGTACAGTAATAGATACATACCCACATTTATACTGTAAATCAAATACACGCTGTTACAGAGTAGAAATCCATTATTTGTTAGAAAAGTTAATAAGTATTTCCAAAGAGATGTTGCATTGTTGAGGCTATTCTAGGCTAACAAGAAGAGTATTTGAATGGTTCAGCAATAATCTCTTCAGTATTTGTGTCATGACAGCAGATTTCTGTAATGTTACTGAGCCAGAGTCACTCCTAATTTTCTTGATGAGTGACATAGTGAGTGAGAGCAATTATCCCCAAATATAGCTGTTCTGTTATTCTCAAACTGATGTATATTTCCCCAAAATATTAACTGAATGGCTTCTAAACAATCAAACTTCAGTCTTGCAAAACTGCGTGCATGCTATTCAGTTCAGCTATGTTGCTCAGTATTTGTGGTGTGCAACGAACCGCCTGTGCCTATTGTTTTTGTTCCCAGATTAAACCTCTGAGGGCATTGGCAGCCTCAAGCTCTGTTGAAGTCATAGGGCTCTGAAGATGCTCACAACTTCATTATGTTGTTGTTAAAAGTGTTAGAATTTTCAAAGGCCTACCCACCAAATATTGCAAATAACAGTAGCAAAACCTTTTCATTTTGTACAAACACTAGTGCAACTTGGAGACCATTCCATTCTCCAAATGTACATCTGTTTGAGCAAAGGCTTACCAGAAACAAGTAACACGGATATTGAGATCATTGCTCAATAACCACAGCCATTATTTTGCAATATTTATTGAGCTCTGCGGGGGGGATTCCTGGGATCAGAACTTGGCTGGTTTTAGTAGCAATATTTTCAGTTGTGTCATATGGATTGTTTCACGTTATTAGAGCTGGATGCTGTTATCTGCCATTTCAGAATTGCTAGTTATAGATCTTGCGGGAGTGCATTTGTATGCCATAACCTATAGCAAAGTGCCGTGTAATTTGAATGGCAGCTTTATCCACCGTGAGTCTCTGACAAGTAGCACTGTTCAGGGAACGGAACGTGTCTGGGCACCTTTCCTATTTAACCCGGTTGATTGAAAATTATGCATCCAGGCACATTATTTTCAAAACTTATTCTTGAACGCTTAGGTGTAAAACGTCCAGTGTGTAAAAAAAAAAAAAAAAAAAAAAAAAAAAAAGGCAGCATATAGATAGTTGCCACTTAAACCAGTTTTTTGGAAATTATGCATGGGGATTTTAACATGATCTTCACCTGTTTTACCAAAACTAGACCTACATAATGCTTTGAGACACAAGTACAATCAGATGCTTTTTCTTGTACAGCTAAAACATATGTATTTTTT
The DNA here is from genome assembly GCF_963924245.1 of Chroicocephalus ridibundus. Taxonomy (NCBI): domain Eukaryota; kingdom Metazoa; phylum Chordata; class Aves; order Charadriiformes; family Laridae; genus Chroicocephalus; species Chroicocephalus ridibundus. The sequence continues at coordinate 26,884,678 of NC_086288.1, read as the reverse complement.
TTTCAATAGATTTCCATATCTTTCCAGAAAGAACTACTCTTAAGCAGCAGGTAAGGAAAAGAATATGGGTGAAATATTGGGGGAGGAATGGGAAAGAACATTTAATATATTTAATCTTATTATACATTTTTCTACATTAAAGTCAACAGGCTGCAAATATATTCTGCTACAAAGCTTTGTGTAAGAAATATCTTTATAAGAAAATACATCTCATTAAACATTTCCTGTAAATAAATTATCCCAAATAACTATGTTTTGCAAGAGGAAAAGGGGTTAGGCCAATGATAAAAAGAGCTAAAAAATGCTGAGAGCCCATTTCTGCAACCCCCTGCTCACGCTGGGTATCATTTTCTTCCATCTGTAGTCAGAATGAGCGCAAGAGAGTTCCTCTGCTGAGTATGTGTGGTGTCAGTGTAAATAACACTTGCAAAATTGGTTCCTGTACTTTTTTAATATCTTGAAATTATGCTATTTCTGAGCCTTAGTCCTGTTTCACTTACACTGGAAAAACTCTGAAATAATCAGTTACAATGATAGGACTGCAAGACAAAACTCTGACGGAGACTATTAAAAACCAGAAGACCCTGTCTCTGAGCAGTCCCTCTAGGTCAATAAAAACTAACTGCAGTAGGGAGAGAGGTGTGTGTAATGCTCTTCTTAGACTCTTATGAAAGATAAAGGCAACATAGCTGAGGTCTGTGTTCTAATTAGAAAGTGTGAGTCGGGTGGTGCAGCTAAGCTACAGCTATTACACGGCCACTGGTGGAGACATGTCAGTGGGAAAAGGCGTCTTAGGTATGGGTGACATGGTCGTCAAAGTTCAACTACATACTGGTCTACCCGCCTTGTTCAGAACTGATTAAACAGAAAAGTCCCTTGTATTACAAAACAAGAAAACGGGTAATTATAAATGGGTAATTACAATTTAGCAGTAGGTCAGTTACAGAATCAGACTTCTTTTAAGAAATATCAGTCTCTTTACCAATGTTTATACAAAGGAATACTTGCAAATAAAATGAAAAAAGTTTGAAAAGACCAGGGAGACAAGTCAAGGGATAGAGACTGTCCTTTTTTTAACCAGCACACAAACAATGTAGAGTTGTCAGCTGTTTCCACAGTCCATGTACTTCCATCATTCCTGGCAGAACAGTCCAGACTGAGAGGACATCAAGTCCAGGCTGAACACGTGCTGGAGGCTGGTATGCTGTGACATTGCATGATGTTTGACAAGTCAGTTGCAGTCGTACCATCTTCTTACATCCTTTTCTGCAGGAGAGGAGGTGCTCACAAGAGCCAACTCCTTTTTCTTTGCTGCTTCTAAGAAACAAATCCATTATACTTCTGCAGAGTGCCATCAGTATCCCGTTGCTACGAATAAAACGTAAAAATCTGAGTTTGTAGCAGTATGCTCTAAGCAGCTCAACAAATGTCTACAGCACCTGTTATAACAGCAACAGACAGAACTTCATAGCTCTTCGTGTTAGGCACTTCAACACTCTGCTATTTCTTTTGGAAATGTCTATAATGCAAGTATGCTTAGGCAAAGAAAGTATATTTGGGACTAATGAGCAACTGCCTGTATATAATTCCGGATTCAGCATGCACATATTTGCTTCATCTCTTCAACCCAATGTATACTAGCAGTAATCGAGGCAAATACAAGCGATTAAGTGCCATACTATGACATTGAGCTATATAAAGCATTTCAATTTACCTACGCATCAGAAACAAAACCCTGTTTAAATGCCTCCTCTTAGAGAAACTGCTGCTCTCTTGAAATTGTGAGATGGCAAGTTTTCACTTCTTTCATGAGGGCCTGCAAAACATAGCACTCTTGTCCTGCAGGAGTGCTTTCTTTGCTGAAGGGTCAGCCCTGCGTGACAAGGGCGTGTGGACATTCACAGTAACTTTTTTTCCATTTCTCACACCTGCAATGTGACCGATAACGTGTTGACAGATGAGTCTTCCTGGTATGCACTGCTTCCTCTAGGAGTACAAGGTATACAATTTATTTAGCAGTCATTACCACGCTGGAAACCCACTGTAGCCCTAACACTGAACCCCTAAAACATCATGGGACAACACAGCAAGGTAAGTGACATTAATTTCCACTGTACTTGTTTGCATACTAGCATTTCCCACAAACTGTAGAAGTTATTTACAAAAGAGCTGCACAGTAGGAGAACTCCAGCTGCACTTGTGTTTACCACCAGCTCAAAAAGAAACGCATTTGGTGCGACTTCTACTCCTACCCTAACTGTTACATTAGCCATTCCGCTTTCATTTGCAGTCCTCATTTCCCACCATGCCATAATGCATTAAATACATAAAGCCACAGTTACTTAATACTGTCTTGCCAATCCTCATTCAGATTTTCTGGCACACGTGAAGTCTTGATTTAGAAGAGGAGGTCGCATCTTTCCATACTTTGCAAGACAGCCCCTTGGCACAGTCACATCGTTGGAAAATCTCCAGTCCATGGGAACCTTTCTTGCGCTGTTTGGTGCACACCTCCCCCTGATGCAACACAGGCTTGCAAATTTTGGTCCAGAAATGGCGAGCACAGCAGTGTCCCTCAATACAGTCTGATGACCGTAGGCAGGGATCGCCTTCGTGTCCTAAAAAGAGCAACCAAACTATTTTACCTCATGGGAAAATGTGAAAGTACAGGTGCAGTGCAGACTGATGCAAACGAAGCTCAGAAAAAGGAGAGATGATATTTCCATCTGTGGCTATTTGAAGGATTTGAACACAAGGGAAGATATGAAGGTTCTATATCTATCTATAGAAGGTTCTATCTATGAAGACAGAAAGGTTCAAGGGGATAATTAATGAAACCTGCCATAAGCCTTAGTAAAGAGAAATTCAGCTACAGGATCATAAGCAGAATTACAAGTGCTAAATTACATGACTGTTACAAGAGGAGGATGTATGCAGTCTTGCACAACTGAAAAATGGATTGTCAATCCACCTCTGATATAGAGAAGAAAGCAGATGCTATTTCACAGGAACTGTCGGTTGACGTTACATCACTTTTTGGGTCCTGCTGTGAAATTACTGCCTATTTCTGGTTTGCATTGCTGTACCTTAACAGCAATAACATGATTCATAACATGAAGGAACAAAGCAGTGTAGTGCAAATGTGATCTTACCTTTTATGTGCGACAGCTTGGAGCGCGGCCTCCCTAAGTTTTGCCATCCCAAATCCTTGCTAGCATAATGACCGTTCTTCTTGTTGCGTGGCCCTTCTAGAGCAGGGATGTGAGGTGTAAGGATGCTTTCAGTTACTGGTATGCAAATACCTGTGATGAAAAGACAGTCAAAGATTTGAACAAGAGGAAAAGCAGTAAAAGACATACACAGACCAGGACCATGAAAGTGCTGAGGCTTGTCCTCAGTGATGCTCAGCTGTAATCCTGATCCCTGGCACCTAACTTCACTGCAGCTCTGCTTCGCTCAGTGTCAGACAGTCTCATTGTCACTCTGTCTTTATGGTCTGAGCACCTGGAGAACATCTCTCTCCAGAGGACAGTATGGGAACGCAAACACTATGGTTATAACCCTCTCCAGGGAGAGTAGATCAAGGAGTCATTAAGTCTTTTGCTTCCTTAAAAATATGGGTTCTGTGCAGTCTTCCAGTGAATCGAACCACAGTGAATGTATTGCTGTGATTCCAGTCAGCAGCATTAACATTTTTGGGTTTCCCCACCCCAAAATGAGAAAAAGTCTGGTAGTATACAAGCCTTAAACATAGAAATACTATTAAAGAAAATGAAATGGAGTGGAATGAAGGAGAAAATGAAGTTTTCTTGGTTTAGAAAAACAAGCACAGTCACCCAGGAAAAAATACTGCTGCTGGGAACACACAGAGAAACAGATGCTATCAAAATGCTGATTTTATGGAGGAAAACCAAGAAATGACTGACGTACCATTGTTGCAACGGTTCCCAGGGCAGCACATGCCGTCTCTGTGGCAACGCTTCTTCTTCCTCCGGCACATCATGCACGCAGACGTTGCTTGATGAGGACTGTGACAGTATCGCCCAACTTCGCATTCCTTATCATTGGTACAGGGATAGGCCTGATGGGTAAAAGAAAGGTTTACAGTAAGCACTCCTTTGTACAGGGTGTGTATGCAACCTAATAAAAAAACAAAACAAAACAAAAACAACCAAGAAAACAAACCCAGAACAAAAAACACACGCAAAACAACCCAAAAGAAAACAAAAAAAAACACCCAAACCCACAACAACAAAACACCACCACCAAAACCCTCAAACAAACAAAGAAACCAACACATGAGAGACCATTCACAGGGGCCAGGACAGGAGATAGAGGCAGAGCTGCTTCACTGCAGCCATGTAGCAATGTTTGAGTTCATGCTGCTGGTGAAGATGTGTCTGCTTAAAGAATCAGGGAGATACAACCAGCTCCCTGGGGGTTTCATCTTTTCTTGCCTCAAACATATATTGGCACAAGAGAACTCATATTTTTGTGGGTTCAGGACTCTGACTCAAAGACAAGAGCTTAAAACTCCACAGTGAAGAATAAATGGAGCCATAAAACTCCTCTCGGTCAGTAAAAATCCTGAAACACACCCTGCAATAGGTAACATTTTAATTTAAACTCCAAGGAGGCATTTTTCCTTTGATAGTTGTCAAACGCATTGATGGGTAAGTTCACTGTTCTCACAGTGAACATCTACACCACATTGGTACAAGCTCCTTTGCAATTGCACCACTCCCCACTGGCCCACACCAATTGCACTCCTTGGAAGTGAACAAACATCCTTGGTCAGCATTTCACTTTCATAACTTTTACTTCACTTATGGGCTTAGTATATGCCTTAGACTTGCCACATGCTAAACACCACCCTACGGTATCCAGCGTGGAATATATTATAGAGCACAAACTGTCTTGCACAAGCAGAGACACACATATAGAATTCTCCTATATTCATCAAAACCAGCATTATCTTACAGGAAAACTGACTTTTTAAAAAAAGGGTGTGAAAGCTCTGTATTCTCCCATAAAGAGAAAGAAAGGTTTATTCCTACAAAAGGAAAAGACATGATGCTTTAAGGAGACGTAACAACACACACTGACACATTCCAGGATCCTTTCTGCTGACTCCCACACAGCTACAACTATGCTTTCTGTCTGCATCTAATTTTACTGCCTATTAAATTAATCCTAGATTTTTTTCATTCTGCAAAATTATACTTGAGGAATTTGTTTAGATAAAAGGATGAGAATAAATTTGGGGCACTTTCTGGAAAATGATGTTTACACTTCCTCAACTAATTTTATCCAGCACTTTAAATAAATCAAAGTGCATTGCTTTTGCTGTTTTCAAAATGACTCTTGCAATTAATCAATCACCACAAACAAAAAGCTCAACTGACTAATTTTCAAAATAGGCTGGTTACTTTTCTAATAATATTTTAAATCAAGGCTTGATTATGTTGTTATCAGAAAAGAAAAACTTGGAGGCTGTTGAGAATTTGCTCTGAAAATTGTTCTTTTAGATGAGAACTTCTTGTTTCTCTGTCTTTGTGCCATTCTGTTGAGAATTGCAGAAGAAACAAGAGGTCTGATAATAAAGCAAGTTTCTCTAGTGCCGTTAGTGGGAGGGGGAACAATTCCATTTTCCATGTGATTTCATTAGTTGTTTTCTTGTCAAAATTTACTTCACAGTACCAAAAGTGCTGGCTGGATATTTCAAAAGTGCTGCTGCCCCATTACTTCTGCCCTCTGAGTGTGTGTCTTTAAAGAATGATTCCAGAGTGCAGCTGTTTGGAGTAACCTGACGTATGTGTAAGTCTTTCTCCCTTAAGAGTAGACATTTCCTCTTGAGTTCATCCTCAAGAACATCAAAGGCGGACACATCTTTTATCTAGGAGTAGTGAGCACTCACCTGTTTGGTACTAGTGGATTCTACCTATTCCAGCAAAGTAGAACTAAAGCGCTGTCCCCTCAATCTGTCTCATCGCTCCTTTCCCTCATTTTTCCAGCAAGAAATCATTAACACTGATTTACAATTTATGATATAGTTACCATAAAAGTAAGACTTCCCTGTCTTAAATGAGACCTTACTAAACGCAGAAAAATGATTTTATAGAGACCTGTGCATGGTTATACTCAGTTTGGAAAATACTAACAATGCTATCTGGGGGAAATGCAAATAAAAAACATATGAACTAGCTAAAACCTGGAGATGAAGGCATTTTAGACCCTTGTCTGTCATCAAGACCTTCATAACTGCATCTTTTTTCCAATGTGGGCATGTGGTATACACCTGCAACTTGTCAGCAAGAAGCCTACTTGCAGTTTTCTTTTGGTTCCTCAAATATCTTTAAAAAAAAAAAAAAAAAAAAAAAAAAAGAGTTCCCTGATCCTGAATAGTGCTAATGAATGCTCTCACATACCATATCTCGTGTCTGTTTTACTTTTGGCTGTTAGGCTGTGGCATGTAAAAGATATTTTAAGATAGACATCTAATTGCAAACTCTCATCTCTGTCTTTAAGAATGGTAAAAGTAACCAAAGACAATTTCAACATTAAAGACTGACAACAAACGTGACATAACTCAGCCTTTAGTCTCACTCTAGAGTCCCATCCTAAATAAAGATAACACTTCGGAAATTAAAAAATTAGCCAAAACATTCACTTACCCAAGGCAAATGACAGCAGCACATCAAAAAATAATTTTGTGTTGCATGGAGCTCAGACAACAACTGACAAGTCCATTCAAAACCCCAAAAGACCAGCTGCCAGCCAGCTATATGAAAAAACCCTCCTGCAAATGCCTGATGCCATCAGTTGCCTTGATCTTTCTTCCAAAACCACCATCCATTTGATACCCTAGCTATCAATCACAAAAAGTTGGAAACAAAAATGCCTACATAGCCTTGTGTCTGTCTCCTACTCACTAGATATTCATTGGAATAACTCCTGCTCTCAGCAAAGTAAGTTCTATCACTGTGCAGCATTCAGTATTAAAACACAAAAATAAAACAAAATAATACTGTGCGTACACTGCCTTGGCTAGCAGAAGGGAAAATGTGTTCATAATTGTCCCATTGTTGTCAGTAGCTGAGCCAATCTATGTATAAATATGTATATATTTTTTTAAAATACAAGATAAAGAAAACATACTTGTAAAAATGTACATGCTAACAATTGTCTATGCTTGAGTCAAGGTTTTCAAAATCTCCTACACCACAGTGCCTGAAACACAGTCTTTATGTTCAGAGAATTGCAGAGAACATTTCCTATATACAACACAAAGACACAAATCAGTCCCAGATGGAGAGGGAAAATGCAAGCTGTAAACCAGCTCTACTTCCCCAGCAATGATAACTAATTCTACAAGGCACATCGTCCCTTCACATTCTTCAGCTATACATATAATTTTCTGGTCATAAATCTCTATGCACTAAACACAGCTTTGATATTATGGGAAACCAGATGAAACCGAGATAAAATATGTAGTGCTCCCTGAAGCTGCATTTAAACAATCTTATTTAATTTTTTTAGCCCAGATTACAGGCAATCAAGTCACCCGTAGCATGACATAAACTTGATTTGCCTGTGATAATGAGTCACATTTTCAGAACGTGTTGTCTGATTAAGAGCATTGCTTGCTGAGATGTTTTGTCCTCAGTCATTCCAATTACTTTTGTATCCTTCTATAATGCATGTCCAAAAACGTACAGCAAAGATGTACTGGATTTTTTGCAATGTCAGAGGATTCAGGCTAGATATTTAAACGGCTCCAGCTCATGCTGTGCCAGGATGTGCCCTGCATCAGTCCACCAAGACTAACCTTTGACAGCCAGGTCATAGCAACGCATAAACGTTCCTTTTTGGGAGAGAGACTATGAATCTCCATCCCCGTGTTTCCGAGCGCATGATAGAAATACTCAAGGAAAATGATGCAGATGATTGATAGGGGAGAAAAGTTGGGGGGTTTTATAGTCGAACAAGTTCATCCAGGGGTATTACTGAGGCTCTTCTTTTTGTATTAACTTCAGAGTGAGGCAGAGGAAGGGACTGACTATCTAACTTTTGTGACTAAGTGGCTAATGCCATTCCCTTGATTTGAGGAGCGTGCAGGAGTGAGGTTTATTTCTACCTTTGTCTTCCCCTTTTTGGCAGAGGACATCTAACTTAGTACCTTTACTTGGTGCAATGATGTTTTTTTGGGCTTTTTGCTGGAGTCATTTACTATCCCACATATTTTATATGGTCATCTTGAACCACACAGTTTCACCGCAAGCTGGAGCAATACTAAGTTGCGTTATGGAGGCAGTCAGTCTGAGTCTCTCTGTCTGGCACTATAAAACGTAATGGAGAAGCACTCCAGGGGAGAGTAAGAAAGACAGATGCTGTAATGTGCTGAAGGGTGAGCGAGCAGACTGATGGCAGACATACTTTATTGAGCTTTGGGAGATAAGGGCTTGAATTTCAGCATGGCCTCCAGCAAATATTTGAAGACAATATTCTCAGCCAGTGTCTTAGTCACCAGGCTCTCATTTGCTCATATTATGATGTCGTGTTTGTTTTTACGCTGAAGCTACTCCACACTGTACTAGCTAGCTATGTCAGAGAAAGGCTGGAAGAGCCACTGGCATATTTTACCTAGGCTGTGTCATCACTTATCCAGCACAAGGAGTCCTAGACACTGCTGGCTTCAGACCCACCTTCAACACTGAGAGGAGCTGTGCCTAAATAAGTGATTTGGTGGAACTGATATCAGTAGTGAGTCCCCCAGAAGCAGTTCGCTCTTTTTTTTTTAAACACATCATAAAGTCCAAGTGCAGAGTCGGTCCTGGCAGGAGATCATGGCTACTACCACTCCCAGCAGAAGAAACAGCATGGAGGTTATTCATTACCCTTTTACTGTGGATGCTGAGCAGCGCTCAAGAAGAGAACTAACATCTCATGTACCACATAAATGACAATATCACTGCGGTTACTGTACTGGATATGCGGCCAGCTTCTGTCTCATACAATCATCCTGTGATGGTACTGGGGACTGAGCTGAAGAACAGGAGAAAAGCCACAGCCACTTGTACAGCTGGAAAGTAAGAGCACTGTAGAGCTACCCGTGTCAATCCTTCATTACTCTCTCATCTGGCAAGGAGGCAATAGCTATTGCAAAGGTGAGACAAGTGACTCAAGAAAATAGACACATACGTTATCCCAGGAATGGTCTTGCTTCCTAGGTACCAGTGTGTTGGAAATCAAATTTAGGCTACCACTCACAGTCTTGAGCATACAGAATCCCTAGTTATTAATACCCTATGTAAATACCTGCGCCACTAAGTTATGCTATCACATCCAGCAGAAATGTCTTTTTCTGCTGTCAAAAGACTTCTCTTTTATATCACACCTATATAATCTTCTATATTCACATCATGCCTGTGGGACAGCGTATTGCAAATGAATTGGTACTGCAACTCAGCCTATGTGTCACTTGTTACTTAAGGAAAAAAAGTTATTTTCTCTATTTCAATTAATTATACTTTTAAAAATTTTGAAATAATGACTGTAAAGTAGGTGGAAGCTGACCTCTCTACAGCCAGTGTGCTAACTAAATGATCAAAACTGGCCTGAACTATAGGCAAGAGGACAGAGTTTCCGCCCTCCACGTAAGAGATGAACAATAGAGCTTGTTTGCCCTTTAGTCTCGGGACTGCACATATTGCTTAATATTCCACAGCCATCAGGCACGATGAAGCAACCAACTGGCTCAATCATGGTGAGAGCCTCTCCTTCCCGTCCTGCTTTTGGACAGGACAGAGCTATCTTTCTGAGCAAGGACTTGGTCCCCATAGAGCAAACATACGAAGTAGCCACAGGGTGCCAAGGCTGCTTTTGCGTTTCTCTCTCTCTCTGAAGAATTAGTTAATCCAAAGTAAAAGCATGCCAATAAATTAGGAAATGCAAGCATATGCTTTAACCAAATAGCCTGCTGTCAAGACTAATTACAAAGAATGCAAGTCATTGTTTGGCTCCTTGGTTGGGCCTGATGCTGAGTTGGGATCTCAAATTTGTTTTGGCTTTTAGCAGATCAACACTGGTGGGACAGTTGCACGCAACATGTGGCCTGTAGAGCTAGATGAATACATCACATGTGGGATTTGTCCCACTCACTTCTTTGGAGATAGAAGGAAGATCCTTTCTACGAAAGTCTAGGAGAAGGCCTAACATGATCTCACAGGACACAAACCTTTGTAACAATGGAAATAAGAGCTCTTCATTCAGAACCATATAAATGTGATAAAGCAAAATGGAGGGGGGAAGGGAGGAAGTTAAAGCTTTTTAACAAACAAACAAACCAACCAAACAAACAAACTCCAAACTCTTCGTGGGTTGTTTTTTTTCCCTGCAAGGGGAAAACTTTCTACTTTCTGATAGCTTCTCAAGTATATTCAGACAAACTGAATATAGTTTGAATATAGTTGGTCTAATGGACCAACTTCAGCCTAGCTTTCTCCTAGCTGCTAAGCAAACATGTAAATTAAGATGTGGATGGGAAATGACCGTCATTTACTACTATTTTGTTTTTAATCCCAAATGAGAAAAGAGTTTATCAGCAGCCATCTGGAGCAATGCAGTTTTCCCACAGCACTGCTGATGTTGCTTTTTTCTATTCTTAGCTCAACACAAGCATAGATGATAGCGAGGGATCTCACTGTGCACAAGCAGAAAGCCATGGTTAATTTATCCCACGGAGGAAATCATGCTGTGCTCTCAGACAGCTCCAGACATGAATCCTGTCTCAGACTGATCTCACCAGAAACTCTCCACTCTCAGTGACTGCTGTGGCACAGACCATTCCTGAAAGCAAAACTCACAGTAGTTGCAATGAAACAGATTTATTCTGTTCAGTTGCCATGACAAGCTTAACGATTCAATTTTTCTCACCAAGCCTCCTTCTCGTTAAAATAATACATCTCTGACCCCCTTCTCTGCCAGGCCCAGAGAGAAAAGCACCATCTTCCACCTCTAGACTAAGCACAGGCACTTTGTTCTAGCATAATTTATTTTTAACTCTTCAACTTAAAACAACACTGCTGTTCATGAGGCCTGATTCACAGAGTGCTACATCGTGGATACGTATACTGCAGCCTCCAAAGATCATTCCTTCAAACTGTGTGGCTAATGGCCCCAGAAGCCTGCATTATTAAGACAATAAATATTCATGTTTTAAAGTAATACTCAATCCACTGCTAGACCACCAGGGGAAGAACATTTCTAAAACGTGCAGTAGTCCAGCTCTCATGATTTGCTAGAGCCAAAGAAAATTCAGATCTTAACAACCAAAAAACAAATCTCACTGAGGTCCCTCTGAACTGACAAGGCTGCAGGACTCATTTGGGTCCTGACTCAGGCTTCCCTTGTCCTAACAAAAACATCGTGGAAAACAACTTCTCATTCTGCCAGTAGTAGGCAGTTGTGCAGGGAGCTGTGCTTAGAGGGAACGTGTAGCTGCACCCGGTGGAAAGAGAGTCAAACAGCTTTAAAACAAACACAGGAGCTATGTTGTCCTGTTGCACACAGAACTAGCCAGCGCAAGTGGTGCCTCTTCCAGTGCAAACAGAAAACCTCCAAAGGCTTTTCCTGTATGAAATCTCACTCATACACTGACCCATGTAATCTTCTGGCCCACATGGTGGATTTCAACAAGCATTTTAGGTCTACAGCAGAACCTCTTACTCAACAGCTTCACTTTGAATTACTCAACATTCAATACCTTTTCTTACAGAACTACCTGTATTTTGTGTCCTACTGGGAGGAGGTAGTGCCAGTTTAAAGCTGACCTTAGCTTCAGGAGGACATACAGATAAGGTAATCTTAAAGACTGCAAGTGGATCAATTAAATTCCTGGGTAGATACTATTTGAATTAAACTGGCCTTGATTTAGTGCATTTTACATGTGTTATGAAAGTATAAACTCGAAGGTTTAAAGCATTTAAAGTAATCCACCTTACAAGTTTATTCAACTTGATTCACCTTCAATTCCTCATCTAGGTAAAACCTGGAAGGTTACATTTCCAAATTACTTAAAGGACGGTACACAATGCCCAAAACATGCACAGATGTATGTTGTTTATAGATGCAGTGTATCTATTGTAGTTCCCAAGGCAGCACAGCTACGGGTCATCCTGTTCTATCACACCCTTAAGGCAACTTATCAACATCAGATCCACATTGGCATCACTCTGCTGAATCCTGCCATTTCAAAGGAAGCATACCATGTTTCCAGCCCTACGCACACTGTGCATACACAGGTGCTCAAGTTTTCCCTCCTTACCACGTATCATGACCACAGGATCAAATAGCAGTGCATCCCACTCAACATTTGGAGAGACCATGAGCCTCCTACACTGCTTGACTTTGAAGGAGGCTTCCTGCTCCACAGAACTGGTACCTTACAGAAGACATGATCAAAGAAGGTTCAAAAGTTTGGGGGTCAGTTTGACCCCAAATTTTATGGACTTTGTCTCAATGTCTATGATTCATATTGTCTGGTGAACTACCAGCAGCAGCATTACAACAGAGAGCACCAAAACAACATTAGGTAATCTTTGAAGTCAACAATGTAGTACTAAATCAATGTGACAGGAAGCCTCTAGGTCTTGATTTTATGTCATTTTCGAATGCATCACCAAAAACTGCTCGCAGAATAAAGGTTTGTTAACATGCACTTTGTTCTATGTCCAGCCTTTTCAGCAGACTGTTCTTGCCCTTTTATCTCTGCCTTTTCCCCACCCCTTTTCTGATGGTTTTGCTTTTTAGTTTTGTCTCTAATTGGCTATTTATCATCTGTTCCAGAGTAAGATTCTTCTGGCTTTTTGATCAACATGTTTATTGTGATGGATGAACAGTGGGTTGCCAAAAACAGTTTTCTCTCTGGATCTATTAACTCTAGAAGTATGTGATTTTTTATTAATCTAAGAATACTATCCAGATGGAAACAGCTAGCAGATCCTATGGCTCACAAAGCACCAAGAATTAAACCACAGGTAGATACTCACATATTGTTGTTGGGAGTAGAGTAACACTGCTGGGAACTGGCAGTAAGTTACTGTTCTAACACCTGGGTCCAAACATCCCCAAATCATGACGCACTTTCAAGGTGGAGCTTTTATTGGGAACCATCTCTGCAAGCATGTATTCACAGCATGAAAAATGAGATGACAGCTTTACCTTCTGTAGTATAGCTACTAAGGAAGTAAACTCCCTATGCTTTTAAACATTCACAAAATCCAGAAAAAGCAAGAGGGAAACCCTTTCTCATTGAAGTCAGCGCAAAAACTCCCTTTGTCTGCTACAGCGCCTGGAGAGGGAATGCTTCCACGTTATAAACATTTGTGCAGCGTCTGCAGTCCTCACCCTGGAAACGAGACTGAGGTATTCCTTGCAGAATACACTTTGCATTGCAGAACACAAAGCATTTAAGACACTAGTTTTCAAAATGCAGTTTTCTCTGGCCCTCATGTTTAAAAGGACAGCCCTGAAAACATGAGTTCGTGTCAGCTCTAGAGACAGCCAGATGCTCTACATCTGAGAAGGATGAACCACAGTCTCCACCTCAGCAGACCGCTGACTGCAATCTAATATTGTTACTGAATGTCAGCATTATTGCTTGTCTCCCTGATGGTCACTTATGTGAGAACACCTGGCTCATACACCGCTTTCAATCCCCAGTTTTTCTCTACGCATTAGAAACCACCACTGTCTTCTGATATTCAAAACACCTTCCCTCTTTTCACAGAATCACACAGAATGGTTTGGGTTGGAAGGGACCTTAAAGATCATCTAGTTCCAACCCTCCTGCCATGGGCAGGGACACCTCCCACTAGACCAGGCTGCTCAAAGCCCCATCCAGCCTGGCCTTGAACACTTCCAGCGATAGGGCATCCACAACTTCTCTGGGCAACCTGTTCCAGTGCCTCACTACCCTTACAATAAAGAATTTTTTCATGATATCCAATCCAAATCTACCCTCTCTCAACTTGAGGCCGTTACTCCATGTCCTATCATTACACTTCCTGATAAAGAGTCCCTCCCCCTCCTTCCTGTAGGCCGCCTTTAGGTACTAGAAAGCTGCTATAAGGTCTCCTCAGAGCCTTCTCTTCTCCAGGCTGAACAACCCCAACTCTTTCAGCCTGTCTAACATGAGCCCCTCTGCAATGTGATGGCTGTGACTGATCCATTGCAAGGGGAACCGAGAGGGATGAAGTCCTTTGAACTCCAAAGCACCTACAGAGAATTGAAATCAGACATCAAAAGATTAGTCAGCTCAGCTTTAATATCAGAACAAACGAACAACACCGGGGCACCTATGCCAGTTCCCACTTTCCAGTCTCATGTATCACAGAATTCAGAGATGTCACCACAGAAGTTAATGAGTTTTAAGGACAGAGGAAGGGGAAAAGAAGACTAAGAAACACAACGAGTCAATAATGTAACTTGGGGCTTTCCCCTTCATAACAACAGGAAGAATTACAATACGAGAGTGTGGCTCCTCATCCTGACTTATTCTGGGAGCAGTTATGCTTGTACGGGGAAAGCAGCGCGCATGCAGTGGGACTACCTGCAAAAGAGCAGCTGCCCTGGGAAAGGACTTGATCACAGCCCCCTGAGGGCACAGGTAACCTCTGTGAAATGGTTAGGCTCATATTGCTGTTCAGCTGACTCCTCAGTGAAAGAAAAAAATATAATACTAGGCTATTAAGGCAAATTATCACACTTTACTCAAAGGAGGCCAAAGATAGCAGACAAGGAAAGGACCCCTAACAGTATCATTAAAAAAATCTTTGTACTCTTATTAAACAATTAAGTTAGAGCTGCCTACCCAACTCCAGCCTGTGGTAAATAACATAGCAATCAAGGTTTCAACACTGTTTACCCTTTCTTCCCTTTTCTTTTAAAATGCTCCTGGTTAATTTTGCACAAACAAGAAAACAGGAACAACACAGCAAGGCAAGAATAACTTGTGAGTAAAACCAGATGAATACTAACATATTTACATAGTGTAATGACTTCACTATTAATTCAAACAAACCCAGGCCCCAATTCTCAGAAGACAGAGCTGAGCACATGCAGTCCAGGAGGCAAGAACAGGGTGGCTTGAGACTACATTTATGTCTGCAGCCCCTGAGTCAGGAGGGACTGCTCTTAGTTTCAGTCTGCAATAGCCACTCGGGGACCATCTTTCATTCCAGACGTTGTACTCCGACTACACCCTCTTCTCAATCTTATGGGCTCCTTTCCATTTTCAAGGAAGACTTCCATCAGTGATAGGGACCATAACACAGAAGAGACAGGACAACAAGGTTTTCAAAAGTATCCAATTAATAGAGAAAATAACTAATGTCACAGAAATGAGAGAAAAAAGAGAGTAAAAAAAAAAAAAAAAAATCCCTACTCAGGTCCACTACCTACAGGGGACAGTCATTTTTTATAAAGGTACCAAAAAAAAAAAAGGTCCAAAGAAACAGGAATAATGCAATTCCTGAATCAAGCCAAAATGGACAGTGCCTATTCTAGTCTTTGTCAGCATGCAATTACCTAGGATTCTGGCATTTAATATTGATTAACTATAAATCTGTTCTCCACCCTCAAAATAAGCTGTTCTGCAGCTGAGACTTGTATTTATCCGCTTCCCTGCTATGTTTTAGCATATCTTCGGGACTTATATTTTCAAGCAGTCTCTTCTTGTCTGAAAATAATATTCTTTATGTGGAGTTATGGAATCTCTTCTTTGTTCCTCGATGTCTTGGATGTTGATCAACAAAAGGTCATTAAAATGTTTAATCCTCTATGTTTGGCACTACATCAGTCTGAGAGCAGTTTCTTTGTAACAGGCTTTGGAATAAATATCCATTAAAGATTTTTTTTTCCTTATACTGGTCACCCACACTTTATAGTGGGTGGCCCTTTCGTTTATCCCGTTACTATATTTCCACTTCTAAAGCTAAGCCAGATGCAGCAACCTGATACTACTTTTTAGTTCACGCAACTTTATTGTAATGAAAACTTCCGTGTATATCCGATACTTGTTAGGAAAGCCAAAGAAACAGGAACCATGGTAATATTGCACCACCTTCTTGACAACTTTTATTCTGCATGAGTTGAATACTCCAGGGTACTGCATGCTTCATTAGCAAGCATTTTTCGCATTTAGGTGCCCCAGAGTGCAAACACAGAGTCAACCCGTATCTGAACTCCTCTTGTTGGTATTATTTGCATTATAACCATGCCCAGAGGCAGTGTCTAGGTGCTATGCATTCTTATAATTCTGCATGATCAGTTCTTTAACTGCTAGATAGTCTACATAAGCAAGACCAAACAAGGGCAGAAAAGAACTTAAGGGGTTTGGTTGGTTGGTTTTGTTTGCCTTTTTTTTTAAAAAAAAAAAAAAAAAGTCTTTTTTCTTTTAAACAGATGGACCCGAGGTAGTGGAGATTAAATGGGTGGGCTATGCCAAGGCCACATAAGAAGTCCACAGTACACAAGTAACTGTCTTCAACCCTCATCCATTTAACTGTATGAGTCTTTCTTTTTTCTGAAGTTGTACCCTTCCTTTCAGATGTGCTAAATATAAGTGAATGTGTCTTTAATAATTATCTCCTCTATACAGGGATACAAATCAAGGTGGCCAGATTTACCAGTCAAGTATGAAAAAATGCAGTCCTACTTTCTAGTCATACCCGTGGAAGCATATTTCACATAAGTAAATTGATTGCCTAAAGCACGTTTTACAGACGAACTTACTCAGTCTATTTAAAACTGCCAAACAATTCTTAGAGCGTGGATATGTGAAAAGCTCTCCTTAAACTCCATGCTGAAACCAGCCATTGATGATGGCTATGTGATTACAGCAAAGGAAAATTTCCTTCTTTACCTTTTTACTAGAATGTTTGCTGGAAGAGGCAAAGGAGATGTGATTTATTGTTTCCCCTGTACTTCACATTTCACTCCAAAAAAAAAAGAAAAAAGAAAAAAAAAAAAAAGGAAATTTTGATTCGGCAGATTAAAAATATTTTTAACTAAGTCTTGGGTAGTTCAACTGGCAGCAGTGGAATTGTTCAAATGCTTGATGTTATTCATATGTTTATGCTTGTGAGAACATAAGCATATTTGTAATAGTTTACTGTACACAAAACATGATTCGCCTCTTAGGCAACAGATTATTTTCCTAGTTACATTGCAAGGAGGCAGAAAAGCAGACTAAACTGACATAAATGAAAAGTACTCAATCACAGAGAAGTAACACTAGATGGCTTTCCACGGTCATGAGAAGGGTATTTCCCAAGTCAACCAATTTCTTTTCATTTTCCTGCTCTTCAAATTCTCCAGGAGACAGGACTGCACAGAATACTTTGCTCTCGAACCAACTGAGACATCACATTTCCCCAGCAAGGTGCCCTTTGCACCATGCCTTGAACACTGTGCTCTGAAGAGCACTCAGACTTGAGGATTTCTCTCCGCCTGCAGCGAATCAACAGTTACGTCAGTGGTGGTTACGCACCTACTCGGCTGAAAGAGCTGCAAAAACCACTAGAC
The DNA here is from genome assembly GCF_963924245.1 of Chroicocephalus ridibundus. Classification (NCBI taxonomy): domain Eukaryota; kingdom Metazoa; phylum Chordata; class Aves; order Charadriiformes; family Laridae; genus Chroicocephalus; species Chroicocephalus ridibundus. The sequence goes on along the minus strand of NC_086288.1, from coordinate 26,867,092 downwards.
AGCTCTTTGCGTATCCAAGTGTCTAAATTCACCTAAGTATTTGCATGTTTTGTGAAAACACACAGGAAAAAGAAAAGGCAGAAAATGCGCCCTTTCCCACAGACCACAGAGTCCCTAAACAAGCACAATTCCCACCGGCTTCAGATGTTTCTCCCAAGTAGGAAAATGAGTGCATAGTTTAACAAAGCATCAGTATTAAAATGTTAAGAGCGTCTCCTAAATTAGGTGCATTTCCTTGAAACAAATTCAAAGGATCATAAGGGATAGGAACAAAGAGCATTTTGCCTACTAAGAGGACATCTCAAAACTGAGGCACTGGGACACAGCCTTGCAGCTGCTTGCTGCCTCATTAATTCAGGAATTTAGCTTCTTGGGAGTGATGCAAAATGGTCACCAGAATACAGTGGAGAGGGGCTAAACATCAGGTTTTGCCATCATTTCATAAGCCAATCTCTTGCCATCTTTTCTACACGCATGGGAAGGGAAGAGAGGAGAAACTGCAAGACCTCTGTAGTGCTTTGCTGCTACGAATTCACATTTTGACCCCTGTCCAGATGAGTATGAGTAGAAATGCCCCTCCCTGGAAACACTGAAATGCTGTTGCCATTGCTACTCCTTTTCCCCGGTATCGGTTGCACCGAAGCCATCAGCTTCCACTGCAGCCTGCTTTATGGGTGCTAATGCTGCACATGCTGAGTTCAGATGCGAAGTCTAAAGGAAGGAGGAATGACTCCCTCCATCCTCAATGCCTGCAGAGGAAGGAAGAGCTGCTACAGGGTCCCAGTTCCTGCTGTGGGAAGCTGCTGCTCTGAAGACTCCTGTAAAGCCCACTCCAAGCCTGGACTCTCTGAGGCCATGCTAGAGTTACACTGTTACAAATTAATTTATTTTTTTTGACATATATAGGCATGGTGCATTGCAAACACGAATTTTATTCCTGAAAACCCACACTTGGTCCCCTTGGTGCACTGTTTGCATTTTAATCAACAGAACCTGATTTAAATATGACACTTCAGGACTTGGCCCAAAGGCAAGACAGTGCTCTACCTTAAAGGGTTAACAATTAGGTAAGCTTTGTCACTAAAGGAAAAACAGTATAATTAAGATGATCAATCAAAATTTTTGGTTTAAAGGTGTCAGGCTATTTTGAGCTGCAACAATAGGGCATAGGAATTACTTAATACTTACTTTACGTTTTAGATAGCACATAGTGTACTTACAAAGATTTCATCTAATTCAAGTACCTTTATCCAAGTTTAGTCAATATAAGAGATTTTTTTTTCCTCAATTAAACTAATGCAATCATGCTGAAGCCTACAGGTTGAATGTGTAAAAGAGCATTGGGATCCCCGGTATCAGTTTGATACTGAGAGACGTCCTTCAGTAAGCTGTATCATAAAAGTACTGCTCATCGGTTAGGCATCTGTATACTTCAGAGTATTAACTGACCACGCAAATACAACTACATTGCTATTTTGAAATGTTTCTAGCACGTTCTGAGAGAACATAATCACTCTGCTCCAAAATATCCCTCTCCAAATCTTTTCTCATTTTTCCTCGTCTTGACTAACAGATTTATCATGCCTGATCACAAGATCTGGAAAAATAAAGGAAGAAGCACATGCTAACGCAGTTAGCCCATTTTTCTTTAAACAGAGGACAAAGTCTGTCTACACATACCCCTTCGCAATCATTGACCTTCCTCTTTCTTTCCTGTATTTTTAAGTCCTCATTATAAAACCCAGTGAAGGGAAATTGAAGGCACTGCTACAATCTGTCACACCAAGAAAACCCAGCTGTTTGTATAGTGATGGCCAGTAGGGACCACGTGTTAGGAGCAAAATAAAAATGCCTGGATCTTCCCCAGCACCTCTTCCAGTTATTTATACAAACCTTTGCCGACCTTCTTTCCTCATTTCTTTTCAGCGTTCAGCTTCTTTTTGCTCATGGCTAAGCCACAGTTGTTTACCATATACCAAAAAATTCAAGTTAATTATCTTTAAGTCTTCAAGTCAAAGTACATCTGGTTTGGAAACGAGAGAGTCTTAGGCCCGTCTTTCATGTAAATACACACACACACATCTGAATGGAAAAACTTCTGCGTGTTACAGATCTGCTGAGGAACGTGCAGTAGTACCCTTATCATTCCTATCGGGTGTAAGTCAAGAAAGACTTTTCAAAAGTTCAAAGGAAAAGCAGCAAATTGTTGTTTTAATGAGACTCCATTAGGCAGAACTCTGTTCATGACTCTCACAGATCATTGTTTTCATTAGCAAGCTACATGAATAACAGCAAAGCTATTTGTACAGTGCTCGCTGCTCGGGTGCAGGCTCCCCCTCTGCCAGAGTGCTGTCTTTTAGATGTTCAATCCAGCACTGCTGTTATCTGCTCTGTGAGGGGAAAAAAAAACACCAACCCAACAACAACAAAAAAACCCAATGCAAATGAATGGAAATTTTGTGGCTGGCCAACAAAGGGGCTTTCCCAGCCAAAATCAGAACAAAGGTTTTAATTTATTTAGGAAATCAAAGGGCTAAAAAGGCATGATCTTGCAATCTCTTCCTAATGAGAATAGTCCTCCCTGTGATATATAATCCCATGGTTTTGCTGGGCTTCACGATGGATTTACTTATTGAAGACTTAGCACATGAGCAAAGATCTGAAGAGCAGGTCATCAGTACTTGACAGCATAAAAATATTACGCAATGTAAATTATGTGTTAGTTGGAAGCATTCACTTTAAGTTATTTTAGAACAACCTTGGACAAAGTCTTGAAAAGAGGCATACAAACAGTCTGATTTGTTCACAGAAGAGCTAAGACTGTGTGTGTCAGTTTTTCTGAAACACAACATCCCTCATCTACTCACAGAGCACTGTCATGGTCTGACAATGTCCTCAAAAATCCATTTTGTACATCTGAAATGAAACTCCTTCAAAACTTAAATAACCCCTTTTGTAGACTAACCAAGTCTATAAATATTTAAGTCGACACATTTGCAAATCTAAAAATACTTTAAAAACCATTACTGCATTCAGAAAAAGCAGTTGTAGAACATCCATAAATCTACTTTTTCTGCTTCCTCTGAGCAAAACCCGTTCCAATTTCAGAGTTAAGACTCCAGTTCAATACTACAGGACAAACACATCTGAGAGAATAAACCAGATTACTTTTTGATCCTAAGCCTTTCTGCATTGGTAATTATAGCTAAAACAGCACTTACGTTTAGGCTGCTCCATACAGCCACCGAACCTACTCTAGAAAATGAAGTAAGTACCTACAAAATGTCCAGTACGTGCATGGTCCCATCAATTCTGATGGGATTACTGGTTGCAGGTTTTGTCCTGAATGAGGGAATACAGGAGCTCTATACTTTGAATATCAGGCTGCTTGTGGTGAAATAGAAAAGACGTGCAGGTTTGTGGTCAAGCCCCAGCTGAGAAGAGTGGTGGATCTTTACTATCTACTGTCAGCTCTAACTTTGGTGCATGGTGTTGCTCCTCCATAGGTCCCAGCTGGATGCCTTCCCATGGATCACACAGGAAGTCTGGACTACAAACCTTTTAGTTCTCCAGATTCTACCTAAGCTGTTCCCAAAATAAGGGGCCTAAAATGACTAAAATTTTTACCATTGTTTGGGAGGAGTTAAACCTATCCTTGTCTCCCAGCAGGGTGCCAGCCACCAAGGGAGCTCTGGAGCTGCGCCAGAGCAGGGTGCCAGGGCACAAGGCTGCAGGCATGGGGCTTGCACTGGCAGGTGGCACCTCCCAACCATGCATGCAGCAAAAAACCACTTCTAATAACATCTCATCTCCCCAAAAGTGCACAGGTGTGGATAAAGTACAGTGACCCTTCCTTTGCTGCCTTTTCATTAACTTCTCAATCACAGTTTCAAAATTCAGGAACTAACACACTTCAGAAAACAAACATTATTTAAAAAAACAAAAAACACACTACTTTTTACCAAAGAGTTTGCAAGAAGCAGTAAGCAGTACTACTGAAAAGCTACCAACAGTCTAATGTGAACTCTCAGAGGAGAATCATCAAGCAGCACAAGCAGGAAAAAACTTAAAAAAAAAAAAAAGAAAAAAGAAAAAAGCAAAGGTGCTTTTCGTATAACAGCCTTGGGAATAACATATTGGCAAAAGGAAAAGCCGCAACAAAAAGTGCTACAAAGTAGATTTGGGTACTGTTTAGACACTGGTTTGCATCCAAAACCAGGACTAGTGACCACCACAAGCCAGGCTATCACAGATTCTATATGAATTCTACCATTTTCAGGATTTCAAGAGGAGGAGACAGAGGTTTATTTTCATGCTTGGAAAAGGTACTGCCTACCTATACCACACGCTAAAACCTATACAGAGATGCATTGATGGTTTTATTATTAAAATTCCTTCACTTATCGAGTTGTATGTCGCATGAATGTGTAGCGGAGATACAACGTGGGACCATTCTGGCATATGGCAATGATAACAGAATGTAACAAACAACTACATCATTTGCAAGTATTGCTATAACAATGTTATGTATAATTTTTTTTTCTACTGAGAGGCAGCAGAGGAACCTCAGTTATAGACAAGACCAGCATTGTTCTAAGCAAAGTAGAAATAGGAATTCCAGTGTAAATGCCAGAAGGGTTCAAATGTAGCTCTGTAGTGGATTTACAAAGACCTGAATGAGGTCCAAAGTCTTTTAGGATATGTCAACAAATCAAATTGAAAACACAGCTATTCCAACAAGGGATCTGTATGTACTTACATACTGCATATTGGTATACCTGCCATGTAAGAATTGGGTTTAGTTAACGTAGTTAGGAAACTCTTCATTTAAGTTTTATTTGCTTCTCCCTTTTGAAAACAGCTTACTATTTTCTTTTTTTCTTTTATGGGCCACCAAATTACATGTGACCAAATGTACCTATTTAGTGAAAATGGGTTCCATTAGTATGTAATCTTATCCCTGCATTGTTTTCTTCTGAAGGAAAATAATGGAGAACAGGTGGTGATGCTTAGCATCAGGCTCCTGTTTCTAGAATTACAATCTACTGGGAGCCACCAGCAATCTCTGAAAGCTGTCATAAGCGCTCAGGAACTAGCATGATCCAGAGCACACTCAATACATTAAAGCGTCTTTTTGAAAATTTAAGTAGGTGTGACAGGAGAAAACTGGCTGAATGGTGCAGGGATTCTAACGTGTCCCTGCAAAGGGTCGTGATTTCCTTCTGCATCCCACAATAAATAACTCAAGCTGGCCTCCATTTCCACAGCAGAAATTAGACATTTAAAAAAGTCAAATAGGTACCATATGCACCATAAACCTTTCTGGTTTAGCGTTCAAATGCAGCCGCATTCACGTTGTTGGAAAATATGGGATTTAAATTCTCCTAGAACTTTAAAAAGCTGATCCTTTACAGTTATTTATTCTTTTCTCAGTGCCACAAAACCAGAAGTGCCGATAAATATTTCCTTGATGTAGTTTGAAAACCTATTGATGTCACATCGCAGAAATAGTTTTACCCAGTGAGTCACAACACCGCATGTCAAATGGACATTTCTTTGTTTTATCAATCTCATCCTTACCTTCCCAAGTAGGAAGGTGTTTAGAAATAATTCTATGTAACTGACAACTGTATTTCCCAATGTGTTCTAATGATGAACATGAAGAGAGGAACACCACCAGCTACCAGATCTATACAAGCAAACATACATTATAGCCATGTTTTAAAGCTTGGCTCTGAAGCTGAAGAGTAGGACAAAGACAACCCATATTTGCACGGCAATTTCAACTGACATACAATTTTATAAAACCAGACATGGAAGGCTGGCTGATATCCCTAACTACTGTTCTATTTCAGATATGCCAAGATACACACTTACAGGAGGAAACAGTTAATGCAGGTTTGGTTTGTGGCATTGTAGTTCAAGAATGATAGGAATTAAAAGAAGATAAAGTAATTTGCAGGGCCAGATTTTCTGTTGGTGGAAATTGTCAATCTCCCACCGATTTCCACAGGAATATGACAAGTTGCACCAAGTAGTGAGATTCTACTTCACGTTCCAGATTTCTTGCATAGCTATTTGAGATCAGTGCTACGTTTATTATTACTATGGTTGTATCTTTTGGGAGACTTCAGTCAAAGTGGCTCCTGCAAGTTGAAATCAATTGACACTAGGCTAACTTCAACAGGCTTTGAGGCAGAGCATATATATTTTAGCCATCTTTAGTCTCACCTGTGTTAGCTTTCCTCTAAAATAGGAGGCAGTGCGATGAGCTGCAATTCTATAGAAATCACATTCTGATTCAACAGAGCTCAGGAAATTTTTTTACTGCTTCTGGTTTTCCTCAAAGTCTTACTGCAGAGAGAATGCCCTGTTCTCCAAGGAGTCCTGTGTGTCTCTCCACTTGAAGCCCTGTGGCTATGACAGAAGAAAATTAAGGTGCCCATTGCTTTGAAGATACTACAGAAAGAACTCCACCTTACAGAAGCAAGACAAGCCCAGCCCACAAAAATGTGAGACATGGCAAAAGACAAAAGTATTAGGGTAATTCTATGGTATTATGGTAAATTCTGTTTTCTTCTTGGCATCGTGCTAACAACAAAGTTTTTCTCTTTAAACTTTGTTTTCCAAGATGAAAAACGCAACTGTTGTCACAGGAGTTTTTTTAACCTAAGAAACTCTAGTTTTGCGCTACAAAAACTCTAAGTATTAATTAGTCTTGCCCCCGAAATTAGGTTGCTGAAGTAAGGGATTATGTTAAATTGTCCCATCAGATCCATCTAGAATCAGCTGGTTTATGAATTTTCTTAATACAATAAATTTTTCCCCCCATTTATCACTCCTACCAAACCTGGATCCAGCTAAACAGCTGAACTCTCTTCTACTGTGTGCATCACCAGCAAAATTCTTCAGCAAAAGACAATCACAGAATTATTATTACTGGTGATGAGTAAAACATAAAAAGTGCACAGCCTGATCCCAGGAAAGGTATCACTCCAACAGACAAAATTATCCTCATCGTGTTTGTGAACTGACCAAATTTAAACGTTGGAAAACAATTCACATGGCAGCGCACTATGCCATTTTAAAAGAAACCTGTTTCACAACAATTTTACTTTAATTCCAAACTTCAAACTTATCTTCAAAAGATAGTTAGAAAACAAAATCTGCTTTGCTTAGAGCAGTGAATAAGACTGAATGATGAAATCTAGAATTCTGATCAATTTAGTTTTGAAGAGACCTGATTTCTAGGAGGTTTTTCCCCCTAAAAGCAACTGAAGGTTTTGTGTCTATTAAAACTTCTTGAGAAAATGTTCTTTTATCACATTTTCCCTTTTCCTGGTACTAGAGATTACAAAAGCAGTTCTAATAACATCAGAATATTGGTAAAAAATAGAAAATAAATTATAACTTTCCTGCTTAATCCACATACCATAAACAGTCTCAGTATACATATGCATACATGTGCAGATATATAAGTAAGGTATAATGTAAAAAATAATATACAGGTTCAAATTAGGATATGCTATTACAGCGAGAAAGCTAGAGACATTCTCCTTACTATTCCACCCCTAAAATCCTGTCCTTGGCTAAAATCCTGAAAGGATTTTAAAGGTAGAAATGCTTTAGTTACTTTCTGAAAATCTTTTTCCTCAGCCTGACTGATCACTTACTAACTCAACTGCAGCACAAATTCACCTTAGCCTGGAGCACAAAGATTTTGGATTTAGCTCTTAAAAATATCACAGGCTTACAAGTATTGTATTGCTGAAATTTCTTTTCAATTCAGAGGACTTGGACAGGTGGAACAAAATCAGTGCAACTCAGGCAGAATGAGCTTAGAGTGATTTTTCTTTTCAGAAAATGAACCTTGGATTTCAAATAGGCATGGCTGCTTGAAGAGGCAGCAGAGTTCTAATACTGCCTTTTAATAGGATAATCGGCCATTAAGTCCCTACACTCCTTTTCTCCATGCTTGGATAACATGCTGCTGCTGCTACTACTACTTCTACTATTAAACTTAGCTCCATGGTAGAAGTGAATTCTTTTCTTCATGAAAGGAGAATATAAAGGCAATAATGATGAATTTAACCCAGGAAGAACCATGTTAGAACAAAAGATAAGCAGGGAACTGAATGCTTGATTTTCCCAAAAGTCTCATTTTGTGCTCTATTGCTGTTGCCTTCCAGACATAATGATTTTACCATCTTTCTTCAAAGAACAGAAGGCTTCATTTTCAAAATGATGTGTTGCCAGATGAATCTGTCCTGAATTGTACCATTCTGAACTAGCTCAGAGACAGTACATATACATTAATTGTATATATTACGCGTTCATAGTACAACGATTTCAACAGTTTGCTGATAATTTTAAACTGTTTACTTTTTTGCCCAGATTGCACTTCTCCATAAGCAGAATATTAGTATCTTGCGGCAACACACTTTGTAGACAAACTACGTAGCCCTGCGTTTTACACAGTTGTTCACCCTTCTTGGTTTGTAAAATCTGGATCCAATTTTCAAATGAAAGATCACTTTGCTGAACATTTATTTTTCCTGTGGAATTACTCTACCAATGTTTGGTGAATAGGCTCTTTTCAACCTTGGGGGTTATTTATTTAGATTTTTATTCTCTTCAAAATGTCGGTGGAAAATGTTTGTCTGCTGGAGGGGCAGCACATGCTTCTGATCTGAAGGTTGACTGACTTCTACCACCTAAAAAGCAACGAGTCAGCAAGTACAAATACAGACAGGAGGTTAAATGAGCATTAAGTATCTAAATGAACTGGGAATTACAGCCCCAGTTTCAAAAGTCTGTCAGATGAATTGAGTTCCAGTCTAATTTAGAGTCCTGGGAACTTAGATTTCTATACACTCAAGAGTTTACTAAATTGAACAGTATAATATCACAGAGAGATAGAAGAGTAAGCGTGAAAGCCTAGAAGGATGGAATATGAATGCAGCTGTAACCTGACGATTCAAGAACAAATCCAGGTTCCCCAAGAAAATACTTTTCCTATCTGCAGCAAATTGGGAATTTTTTCCACTTAGAATCTGTACAAATTGTGAACACAGCACATTTTTTTTTCATTTAAGGATTAAAAAGAAAAAATAGAAGCTTTTCATTCCAAGAATTTTTATGGAAAAATGGAGCAGTCCCAGTGAAATCTTGCAGTTTCCATGACATTTTTTTCTGTTTCCTCTTAAGTACTAAAAGCACTCACTGGGAAATGATGTTTGCAGGAATTCTGGACCCAGAACACTCTGTCAAAAAATAGAGTTCTAAAAGTATAAAATATGTCAGGTATGCATCTTTTTAAAACAAATAATTCTAAGGCAAGTTTAGAAAAACTACTGTTTAAAGGAATATTGATTTAAACAGTATCATTTTCAACCTGTGTACTTCCTATTAAAATTTATGACATTTAATGCATTCTGTATTAATTGCATGTGTGTCTTCCTTCTCTGAGCATCTCTACTTCTCATTGTGTAAATGTTTGGATTTCAGTTATCAACTTCCAAATGTTCTGAGTTCCTAAAAATATCATATAGTTGTTTCCGAGAGGAGCATTTCCACATAATGGGGAAAATCAGATGGCATACAATGACAAATTTTTGGAATCAATGCCATAAAGGTTTAGCGTAACTGATGACTCATCACCCAGTACCTTTCATCTGCAACCTGGAAGTAAGCTGGAAGCCCACTTTGAAAAATCAGGCTACATACCTAAAACTGTAAAAGGGACCTGACAGCCCCACATTCGCCTGAAAAAAACCCCAAACCAACCAACCAAATATTCACTTGTGGCCCCTGGAAATACTGTATCATGTGCCCGTTAAAAATGCCATGCTCAAATAACTATTGTGCTATATGCACAAAAACAGCAGTATAAACAAATATATACCATTAGTTGGGGTTTTTTTCCCAGCAAAATGGTGTCAAAATTGGAGATTTTAACCAAACGTCAAGTTCAGGATAGCAAGTTACTTTACATCTCTGCTTTAAAGAAGGGAGCAGACTGGATGTGGTCACATCTATCAAAAATCAGGTACTGCATGAGATAGAAAAAAGAAAGTGGATTCTAAAGGTAAATTTAGGTCAATTCACTGAGTTATACAGAGCGTACCATAGAAGGTCACTACAAAAAATACGGGATGTATTTATGAAGTTTCTATAAGGTATGACGATATTCAGTCCTATGTATAATGATAACTCGGGAGAGAAGAATTTACTCAGAAGCACAAAAAAGCTTGATGAAGTAACAACGCAAAGCAAAAAGACATCCCCAAACCAAAAACCTTCATTCTCAGTGATGAATGACTTGAAAATCTGATCCTTTTTTGAAAGTATTTACTTCCATAGCTGAGTAAATAGTAGCAAAATTCCTTTGGAGAGTCTCCCCCGACTTGTGCGTGCTACATACTTTGTAAATCTGTCCTAAGCCTCTTTGTCTATTTCTTCGTTTTTCCATTTCCTTTTCATTGTAGTCATGTTTTCCATTTGCCGCAGCAATCTCTTTGGAATATTTAACATTTTGCCTAGAAGTTGCTCTGGATAACAAACTCACACTAAAGTTTGTGGGAGCATTCACGTTGATTTAACGGGCATTAGAAAGGGTATGAAAATCAGTACCCACTGTCATAGACTCAAAGACTGAGTCCAACCAAATATTTAAATACCTACCTAATATTTATATATGCACATCCTAACTAAGGTAAACGAGACAACACAAATGCTTACATTTAACCACATATGCTTAAGTTTCATGATAAATTGAGGTAACAAGCTGGGTTATTTATGATACTGATAAAATATAAATTGATATAAATTGATTTATTATATAATAATAAAATCTAAACTATTGATCAACTACATATGTACATAAAAGTTGCCATAATGCATCAGAGCAAAGTGGTCAGGCCAGTGTCCTGCTAGTTGCAAATACTCCTAGGAGTAAGAAAATAGGCAAGTACAGAAGGATTTCTCATTTCTCCCAGATACATTCTCCCAGCTTCAGCAAACAACAGCTTAGATGCATATGAAGCTGGAAGTTTTACCACTGTTTAGTACCTACCAGTGCAATCTCTCGTCTCTGCGTCTGTCTCATCTCCGTTTGAGCAGTTCCATATGGCTCCCACAGCGTCATGTGGCAATGAGCTATACAATATGAAAAACTAGTTCCTGGCTGTCTGATAATTTCACACTGTCTGCTCTTGGCTCTTCTTCTAGGGCAAATACTGAGCGATTGCTCCCCACTCACCTTTTCCTCACCCTTCATTATTTTATGTCTCTTCTCCCTTTTCCAAACTGGGGCTTTGTGACCTATTTAATTTCTCCTGTCTTAAAGCAGTTCTGCTGCTCCGATCATCCCTGCTGTCCTCTTCTCCCATTTAATCCTGACTGCTTTTATATCCTTTTAACAGTTATCCAGGATGAGGAGCAACATGAACTTAGAAGTAGTGTAAAAATACCCTCTGTTTGCTCTTGGTTCCCGATATTCTGCTTGGCTTTTTTTTTCCTCCACTCTCTGCTGCTGCTTTAACATTAACTGATAGCTAAAGTGACTCTAATTTAGGAGTTACCACTGTATGTGCCTAGCTGCTGTCACATTATGCCATGTACATTGCTTTATACCTATAGGAATGGAATTTTACCTGTGCGTTACATTTCTCAGATGCTCAGTATACTGAAATCTGCTGCAGCTCTTTGTGGTCCATTTAAGTTCTTAGCATTCTGAATACATTTCATTAAAAACTTCTGTGCCTCACTAATCCCCATTTTCCGGACAATTTACCAATAAGTTGAACAGCATCAGTTTCTAAAAGATTGGTGTGAAACTTTGCTTATAGCCTCTCCGCATTGTGAAAGCTAGCCATTTAGTCCGACTTACTTTTTCCTGTCAACTGATGAGTTATTAGTTATTCTAATCGGTTATGAAATGGGTTATCCCTTGGCAATTCATTTTCTTTAAACTTTTTGTACTTGAGCTATAGCTCCGTTCACACAAGTATTTAAAGAGCAGTGGTATATTAACTTGCAAGAAATGGTGTCATTTGATCTGTCATTAGCTTGGTAGGAGAGTGCTGCTTTGAAACATTAACCTTATTATTATCCATGCAAACATGATTAAGGCTGAGCATTAGGAGAGTGTTTTACGAGGCGGGCTGGAAGGAAGAGCGAAGCCTCAGCCTCGCACGTGTTACCAGGACAGCAGAGCATTTGAGGTTTTTTGTTCTGGAAAATATTCAGGTGAAACATACTGTGAAAATAAACTTTAGAAGAAGCAAATGTTCACAAAATGTCTCCTAGTAGCTACCGGTTAAATTAATTTCCTGCCAAGAGGGTCATTTTGGACAGAAGGGGATCAAAAGTAAAAGCAGTGTGAAATTTTACTAACAAGTGGTCAAAGTTTTCCCAGCATACACGCACAAAGACTCCCGGTGAAGTTACCAGCACCAGAGCTCCCCGTTCCCGTGGTAACACAGGCACGTGTTGTACTACCAACAGCGCATGAACCCTGTTCATGGCTGGTCTTGTCTGCTCACGCTGTTTTGGCAGCGTGGATCACCCTGGTGGAAATTCAGCCCTGCGCCACCTGAGCAGAGCTTCAAGCCCTCCAGCTGGTATCTCACAGAAACCGGTCTGCCCTTCAGTCAAGGGGTAAAACTCAAATTTAAAGTGCTACTTCTCAAAAATCTTGCATTTAAAAAAAACAACAAAAAAAACCCCAAACCCGCCCCAAAACAACAATCCCTCAAAACCCTCAAACCACCCCCCCACACACACACAAACTCTACAACTTGAGACCCAAATACTGACCAACAGGCAGAAGGAGCACTGGAGGTCAAACCAGGGAAAGAGAGAGGAAATAAAATCCAGAAACTGAGTGTCAGTCTCTGTTGTGCAATCAGTTTTCACAGAATCAGCTAAATCTTAATTAGTGAATTCCACTTCAGCTTTTGCTCCTACCGCTGCTATATCCACGGTATCTGGGAAATGACTTAGACACATCTCTGGAGAACAGCATGGGTCCGGTGCTTCCAAAAGGCCGAAGTCAATACGTTCCTGTGTCAGATACATGTGCCAGGGTAGCCATCCCAGCTGCACAACACATGATGTGTCAACTGCTTTACATAGGGTGGGTCAGGAAGAGGCTCATTAAAGAGAAACGCTACAGCTCTGCTTGCAACATCTCTGCATCTTTGTCCAGTTTTACACTGAAAAAAAAAATTACCCTGCTTTAAGAAAAGGGTTACTCTGGATGGAGACTGAAATCCATAGAGAAGGGCCAGAGGAACTGTGTCTGGTACATTAGATACAGATCTGTCACCGGTCATATTATTATTTCACTGTTGAGGGAACAGCATAAATTATTCTGATTTAACTTTTTCTGTAATAATAATTATAATAAATTATTCTGATGACCAAATTCAGGCTATCTTACATAGGTGATAAAAGACAAGAGAGCTCCTTCTCCCTGAGCTTGCTTTCCAGTGAGGGAGTCTCAGCTGGATGATTTCCTCTGAGCTGAATTTCTCTCCTGCATGGAAAAGACCATGATCCTGCTCCCTAAAGCCATGCAGAACCTAATTCCCACTGGAAACATGCAGGGAGTTAGGTACATAAATGCCCTTCAGATTCATTCTGTCCATAAACAGGGCCCAACCTTCAAGATGGGTTTCTGTGCAAAAGCATGTGGCACCCCTTGGGTAAGATGGGCAGCACATTTTGCAGAGTAAGGAGCCAAAGCGTGGCATTTCTGGGCAGCATGAACTGATGTCTGTGGCCACATTTTTTTGGTGCATCTGCTGGGAAACAGTGCTGGAGGGGAGTGAGTTACATCATTTCTTTGGGTACTGAATTGTCACCACTATTACAGATGTATTCCTTGATGGACCTGAAAGCTGTTCCTGAACAAGTGAAGATATCATCATGTGGCTGTTATAGAAGATAATAGGTTTTCCTTTCATTTTCTCCATCCTTGACCCTACTGTTCTGACCCTTTAGCTGTAAAATAAACTTCAGTCCCACTAAATTCAAGAGTGACAACTGCACCCCAGACCTGGAACTCATACACCACCACCATACCTGTTCGTACAATGTTATGTACTGGCTTCTATTAATCTAAAACCTCTAAAACAGAGTTAAGCCAGCGCTATCCTACTCTTTACCTGTTTTTTCCTACTGGAGGGCGATTTTGTGGGTAACTCACTGAGGCATGAGCCTAAAAGTGGATACCCCCTTGAGTGTTGAATGGTATCTCGGCTAGCTGGGCCTGTCTGTGGTACATGCCTGCTTAGAAAAATGAAAGATTTTCACAGTGCTAATCCCTGTTACACAGACAATCTGCAGCCCATTTGCTATTCCTTTTTGGCTTTATTTTTAACAGGGCCTTAAAACATATTTTTCCTTAAAATGACAACATTCTTTTCTGCCCTCTTTGTTCGTGGGGCTTTGTGCGCCCATAAACAGTTTAAGAGTTCTCTTCGCACCTGCGGTGCACATGTGTGCCTGTAATAAAGACTCTCTTATCTATCCTTCACTGATAACTTAAGAGGACAGTGTTTAAGAAAAGGCACCATCCATGAGATCACAATGAACAAAACCAAATCCAAATCCCAAACCTACAGCAGTGACAGTAAGGCGAGCGTGCCTGGGGAAGGAGGGAACCTGACCCATGAAGTTCATTAGAAATCTGCTTTCCCAGGGACTGAGGGGTGTCTCCAGTTTTGCTGTCCTGTATTTAAACCCTCCACAACCTGAGTTCATTGAAGCGCACCAATAACAGACATTGCATTTCAAATGAACAACTTCTGCCTATCAGGCATCTCCATGCGTGAAGGTCTTTAAACATTTTTTTTTAACAACAAATGTTTAACAAATTTTTTTGAAACAAATTCTTTTAACAAAGCCATCCAAAATCCCTGTCAAGCACAGGGCCAAATATGTGCTTCCCAGTTTCACAAATTAGGAAAGCAAGTGGGGAAAAGCTAAACATGAAACTTTGACTTTCATACTCATTCTTCCAACCACCCAACAACCGTCACAATTCAGCACTCCAAACAGTTGTTTCTTCTACACTTCCAGTGAAATCCAGAGATAAAAAAAGCTCTTGCATTTCAGTAATAACAATAATAAAAATAATATTGCATTTTAATTTATGTCTAACACTATATTGTATAGATAATACTTAAAGCAAGATTTTAATATGCATATAGACAAACACATAGGCAAAGAAAGCCTGAGTTCCTACCTCTGAAATCCTTAGAAAATTTTGCGCTATCTAGCATGATTTATATATGTGTGCAATACTAAAGCTTAGAACCTCCTATTTCCCATGTAATATAAGGTGCATCCTCTTTCCCATTCTAGTCACTCCTCTAGAGAAATGAAGGGACAGAGTTTTCCTTATCCTCCCTGCTGGCCTCAAGGTGGAGCAGAGAAGCTGAGGGAAAGGCAAGCAGACCTGCGACTCCTTTCCATCCGGCAAACCCTGCTCAAAGACACAACGAAAGAGCCTGTACCATCTCAAGTTTTTGCTCCATCCTTCCTTGACCTCCCTGGACTCCATGTTGCTTATTTGGAAAATCATGCCAAAAATGCTTCACAGTTAGCATAATCTGAGCTATGCTAAAGCTATGTTGCTACTCAAAAACAACTTGCTCAGAAAATGTCCCCCGGAGACTTGTTTACACAGTGGGGAGCGGATCAGCACGCATTAAGCTGCCATGCCGTGACTTCTCTTTTTGCCTGCCTTGTGCTGGTTGTACTCTGCTGGCACTGACACCGCAGGCCAGACCCTGGCCCCGACGCCGAGGTCTCAGTGAAAGGAAAAGCCTAAGTTGGCCTAACCACAAGACAGTTTGGGATCGACGAGTCTTTCCCAGCCTCTTTCAGCTTGAGCGCTGGTGCAAAGTCTGAGAGAAATTTCCCTCCACAGAGAAAACCTTAATCTTCTGGTTAGACAACACCACACGCTACAATTTGATACTTAATAAATTGTCGCAAAGCTATAATACAAGTATTCACTTGGTCACTTATCCTTTTAGCAATAAAAACCAATTGGGACTGAAGTTCAGTTGCAATTTGTTGCAGCTGCTGTGGCAAGGACCCCCTCAGAAAGTAATTTCCAGAGGATTCTTCTTGTTAAAAAGCCATTTCCTTGGCCAGGAGTGGGATGTCTGGAAGATAGCAACCGGGACAAAACCAAGCACAGAAGTTTACAAGCATTCCTGAAGAGCATTTTTAAAACCCTGTATTTATTCAAACAATTACAAAAACATTTTATACAGCTAAGCAGTTTAGGCCCTCCACCAAAATATAAAGTAGACTTTCAAGCCTAACTTGTGATAGGCAGTTTTCCTCATTGCTCTTAAGACGACACATGAGGCAGCATCAACACTTGGCTCCACCCTGGAGCAGGTATGGAGAGAAGATGGCAACCTACTGATTTCCTGGTCCTCCCATGGCTCCCAGGACTTCCATTCTTCAGTTCTGACCCACACCCACTCTCTCTCCCCACCATAGGAGGTGATTATGAATAATATACTTTACTTATTATTAATAATAACATACATTGCAAATTTAGATTTGTTGGGAGTAAGAGGAACTCAGAGGGTCTGGAAGAACAACTTCCAGTCTCGTTGGGCAGCCCCATAGTGTTCAGCTCACACGTTATGGCATGTGGTTGGTAATGTGGGTCAGATGATATCATTATTACTACCTGAGTGGATGATAAACTAAAATTTAAGAATGACACGTCTGGTAAAACTTTCAGGCTAAGCTAAATACACAAAACAGTCTTCACATTTACGTGATGGCTCCCAGCATCCCAGGGAGTTAATGAAATAATCCCCCCACAAAGAGAAGAATAACGATGCCACACTGTTTATCTCCATAAACGCTCATGAATTTATCATCAGATCACACACCAGCCATGCCACCTTCTCTAGCCTGCCAAACGGTCACCCTCTTCCCTGATGCAAACACAGGATAGTAGCCAGCTTTTTCTTCCCTTCTGCTTCTTCCATTATTATTACCCCTTCATGTTACTCACCATATGGTCTCTCTCTATGTGAAAGCTGTATGTTAACTATTTAGTCACAATTTGTAACTCTTTCTTTGGTAAGGAATGCCATTGTTCTGTCTACCTCTAAAAGAGGAAACGGCCATTTGACATCTCCTCTCTCCTTCCCTCCCGCCTGAAGACTGACAGGGGAGATGATTTTTGAAAAAGAAGGTAAGCATCTGCCCAGTACTCCTCCTACCAAAGAAGAGAAGTAGGAGACTCACAGCTCAGTCTCCATGTCCTGAACAAGCTAATGCCCCACAAGATAGAGAGAAACAAAAACTTTTCTTTTTTTTTTTTAAGATAGAAAACAGGATCCTGAGTCTCCCAGGAAATTCACAATGAAATGGATGGGAGGCAGGCTCTGCTCTCTCGTTTTCAAGCCAAAAGAGAAGAAACAAAGAAATGTGTCAAATTCTGCAGTCTGTACTATCCCTGCCAGGTCTAGCCAACAGAAGCTTCGTTTGGCCATTTTTCACTCAGCTGCTGCTGAAGATACACTGTGAAGACAAACTGTCTGCCAAGCTCAGGGCTCCCTAACACCATCTCTTGCTTGCAGCTCTTTGTCATCTTGGACAGAGGCTTTTCTCCTTCTAAACCCATGCTCTAGAAAAACTCCCCCTGAACAGAGACCATATAAGTGGAAGTACCTCTGTGTCACACTCCACATGGAGATACCCATGGTAAGAAAATAAGGGAAAGCGCTCAGGCACACCAGTAAATCTAGCCGTAAGAGCAGGTGGCAGGTGGAGTCTTCCTTAGAACTTGCAACATTGGGAAGTCAAAAATCTATTTTCCGTAGTGACTTCAGAAAACAACATAAGCTCTTTGAGATGAGACCCAAGCACCAGTTAAACACAGGACCTAGTTTTCTATGGCAGTTTTTGAGTTGACATGAATATTTGACATTGGCCATCCAAAGTACCATGGCTCTTCTTCATGAAACACTAGAGTATTGTTGTAAAACAACAACAAAAAAATACTAAAAGGAGGGGAGAAAGTCCTATGAAAGCAAAAAGGCTGAAGCCAAGATGGTAGCGCATCTGTCAGTATCTCTTTCTTTTTTTTTCCCCCCCAAAGCCTAAATCTTTCTGATACATCTGAAAACGAAATGAACTAAATTAACACCAACTAGATCAGTTGGGCTTAGCATTTGGCATGTCTCTCAGTGGTTTTACATACAGGTCTCTCCCCCTCTTCCAGCGATCTGGTTTTACAGCAAAATGCCCAGCTTTAGTACCTTTGCAGGCTGTCAAGACTAGGTGCCCCATTTTCTGTACAAACACGTTGCAAAAGGAACAATTCTGGAAACTATCCTGCTCTGTGCAAAAGGAAAAACAAAGGAGCTTTTCCCCCATCAGACGCATTACTTTCCCTGATGTTGTTCAGGTTAAGAATGAGACTCCAAGAATAAAAGTTTTCTTCTGCAACATAAACATATTCTACTTGCAATGCCTTTCAAGAGACCTCCGCTTTATGCATTGCAGGGAAGAGATCACAGTGACAGCAAGTCACTGCTTCACTCAACGCAAGCTGCCAGAACACGTAAAACTGAACCCTGTCCTCTCGTTCACTGGACCGATAAGTATGCTTTTAAAAGCATGCACACCCTGGTTCACACTTACATGATGCTCAGAGAATGAGGCCGAGGGCTTGCAGAGTGAAGCAACACCTCATTCCCGAGCATGTGCAGAACAGTCCACCTTCGCTTACTGCTAAAAATGCGAAACCAGTGCCATTTGCACTACACATGTGCAACATGCATGTCTCCAAGATTCATTACTGTGCATATGAAAATTCAATCATATCAAAGCTTAGCTTTAAGAAAGTCCCAAGGGGCTGAACTGTGTGCTTATGTGCTTTGAGGGGGAAAAAAACCAACAACTCTTAAACTTTTTTTCTCCTTTTGTAGCACTGCCCCAGTCTTTCCTTTAGTAAGAACAAAATAGCTGCTTAATGAGTGAACTCCACATTCCCACTGTGTGTTTATATACATTCATATTCATAACTCAAGTTCTGTTTGTGTAAACACAAACGTATAAATCATAGATGGATTCAGGGACAATCCCAAGAAAACTGCAACTAAGATGAACAAAACTCATTATTTTATTTGAAAACTGCTGTGCTTGGTTCATTTATTATGACCATATATACCCTTTTATACAACCTCCCTCTCTCTAACGCTACTTTCTGCAGCTCATTCTAGAGCAAAGGATTCTGCAATGAGCTCAGAAGTATCACAAATTCACCTATTTTCACATTTCATTGCAGTTTGAAAATTGCTTTGTGTTCATGAAATTTTCCATTAAAACAAATCTGCCCTTCAATCAAAAAGGGAAAAATTATACTGAAGTGATGGTTTGGGGACACATATGGTCATTGCACATCCTAGACTGGATCAAAAAGAAGAGATGAATGTCCATGTTCTCTAATAAAAATAAATATTTTTGCAAGCAAAATTAATTTTAAAAAAGTAAAAAACCTTCTGATCTTCTTGGCTTTTGTGTGGAACTTTCATATCTGTGGATATGAAGCTTATAGAAGCTGATTTCAACCTAAAGGTACCTGAAACATAGCCAAGGACATAGCACGGAAAGACAAAGATTTCCAAAGCATTATCTTCAGTTCTCTAAAATAAATAAATAAATAAAATCTAAATACATCGGAGTTTTATCGATCCAGGAAAAGCAGAGAGGCAGCTTCTGTTTTTCTTCCCCATTTCTGCAGTGTCATACAAACTTCAAGTCCTCAGATCTGCCATAAATATCTAATGACCTCAGGGCCGACACAAAGTTCCCCAGCACCGTGGCGGGACGTGGTGACAAACCATCCGCCAACGATGGGCCAAGTGGGGGCTGCCAGCTCCAAGTCTGGCCCATTGCACCCTTGGTCTTGCCAGCCACAACCAATGTGTGCATGTGGGGGTAGCATGAGCTTGGCAGGGACTTGTGCAAGCCCAAGTGGGAAGGGAAGGTCTCTGGATTTGAAGCAGTTCTCCAAATTAACATTTTTACATATACATAAAATTTTTTTGGATACACTTAGAAAAATTCTCGGATACACAAAACCCAAAGAGGAAAGCAACGCTTGAAAAGCAAACAGAAGCAGGAGCTTTATGGGACTCCTCCTTTGCGGAGTTAAATTCCTCCTGAACGACATTTCCAGGGTGAGGCATTTGTAAGTACAACTGTAAAAGGACCAAAGGCTCAACTGACAAACCATGAGATATGAAGTGCTTGCAAGATACATCCGGTGTTGAGATAATTAAAATCAAAATTAAACTTGTGCTATATTTGCATCTGCAAAGCATCAGTTAATCAAACATAATGAGTTAATCAGACTCATTTTTCTGAGAGCAAAATGTAATCATGCTTCATCATCTCTTGTGTTGTCCTTAGACTCTGACAGATTTTCCAGGCAGAAACTAACTCTTCCTAAGTATTTGCACACTCGATAGCACATCAGCGTCCTGGAAATTTTCTAGGCATTGTTGAAGCATTAATGGGAAATAGTTGTAGTAAAGCCACCATATAGGAGCTTTTTCTCTATATTAAGAAGTCAAATAATAATAACAAATTGAAGGGGACACCAAGCATGACCCAGGAAGGAGATAATTCTCTGCATCCCATTTTTGCAACCAAGAGACAAGCCGTTCAGCTATGTAGCAAGAATGCTGCCAGTAAACCAGTATGCCTCCCAGATTCCTAACAGCAAACAGCAAGCGCAAAGAATACATTCTCTGGTGACCTCTGCAGATTTAGCAGTTCTAATTCTGTATTTATTTTTTTATTAAAAAAAAAAAAAAAAAGAAGCCGTTGCTGGATGTGATTTGTAGGTATTGCAATTAATTTATTTTTAATCCCATGTAGAAATAATTTATACTGTCTTGGTTGCTAGCTATTCAAGATATTGTGGTTGCATTTTTGGTGTCTTTGGTACATTTTATTGTAACATTCTCAGGGCACTGCAGTCAATTACTACATCTCATGCTGTTTTACTTGCTACAAAGCATCATCCAAGCATTTTCCAGCAAGTCCTTGTGGGTAACTATGTCCTGCTCAAGAAACACATGTGTGTCCATGCACAGATAGGTATGAGATCAGTGTCAACTTAGCCATTTGGATTAATGATATTTTGGTTCGTCTTCTGTGGTCTCAAATCTCTTAGCCCAAGCTGTGATATTTTAAAAAAAATTACATTTTTAAAATTAAGCTGAGTACATTTGGAATACAAAGCTTAGCTGATATCTGTCTATCGTGCCTCAGCAGTGTTAAAACTTGTCCCAGCTTTTCAGTCCGCTCTCCCTTTTCCAGACCTCATTATCTCTTATTCAGCCCCACAGTTGTGCGGGTCCCCCTCTTGGTTGTCCCAGTTCTTCCCATCGTTGCTGCTGCTCCCATCGTGTGCATGGGGGAAGTGGGAGGGACGGTCCCAGTGGGAAGCACAAACCCAACCAGCTACGCAGCAGCAAAGGGAACGAGAGACACGACTTGCTGGGGAAAGAGCTGAAATAATGGCTTGTGGCCAGGACTTGGAAAGGGCAGAAGATATAGCGCCCACAGATTAAAGAAGGAAAATGCCTGGAAATAAAGTTTGGTAGGTCTCAGCCTACCAGATTATTAAAGGCAGTTAATTGGGAAGGAGTGCAAACCCCAGCACTTGACATAAGGGACAAGCCTCATAAGAGAGCGGAGACTATAATCCAGAGACAAGAAGTCAAAAAGTGAATTAAAAAGGCTACAGTACCATCATCAAGGAATCCATGGAATGGCTATGCCTTTCAATCACAGCTGCGATACATGGGATTTTCCCTTTCAAGTTGAATCCCTATAGTTGAGCGAGAGCAGTCACAGAGAAAAGCTTGCCCTAACACAGTGGAAGCTGTATCTAACATGCAGAAAAATTAAACCACCATCGTTGCTAATTTGGCCCTTTTCATTTAGGACTCTATTCACTGTACTGTATTTATTTAGAGAGATGATATGTCCAGAACAATTTGCTAGAGAGGCTACTGTCCTTAGAAGCCACTTCTCTGAATCAAGTTTTGAAAGGAAACTGATGGCAGACAGTGTGTTGTACTGACCCCCAAAAAAGTAATGTAGTCCAACAGGCACTGTATGTTCCTATTTCTGCGCATGTTTTTCCCTTGTGCAAATGCTGTAGATACTTTCCGATTCTCTGTGAAACTGGAAAAACATTAACAGTTTGCAGAAAGGGGAAAACAGGAGTGACACTGAAGAACAGTGAAGACAGTGAAATCTCACCGATTTAGCACGTCAGTGCTTCTCATTCTCTGCTGATCCAAGGCAGTAAAGGGAATAAGAATAGAAAATAAATAATATTCCTCAGAAAGACATAAAAATGTAAGTCTTACTAAAATCCACATTTGCCCCGCCAGTCCCTCCAGCAAGCGGGATCAGCTTGCTTTGTTCATGTGAGTATTTTCATTAATTTGAACTGGAACTTTGCCTGACAAAGGAGCGCTGGATCTTCCCTTTCTGGGCAGAAGCACTAACTACCAGCTGAAATACATCAACACTCCAGATAAGCCATGAACTATTGTATCCGTTGATTTACTGCTGATTAAAGACTCCCAAGTTGCTCCTAGTCCTGAGAATTAACATAATTGAAAATGCTGTATTAACATACTAAAGTAACGTTCTGAAAGTGCATTAGTCTACCAAGCTGAATAAGTAAATAGGTTGCTGGCTGATGGTCCTTTCATCAGTTTTAGCAAGAGTTCTCTGATTTCCACTATGTGTATCTGCAGAGAGTTGAATACACAGCTCAGAGCTGTCACAACTGCAACGGCAAAATTCTATCAGTTTTCCTTTAAGCTGCATATTGTTGGTCCTTACAAAAACTGTTTCCTAGTTGTAAACAAGACACTTAACTTGCCATTTAATATTGCCAACACATAAAAGTTACTCCTACTTTTGACACATTATAAATTCCACCAAGTCAACAGATTGTTTTAGGAAGAAAAGCATAGGCCTGTTCTTTTAGTAAATGGCATGCAAAACTTCAGCACAAAGTCCCATAATCTAAATAAATCAAGCACTAAACTAATGAGAGAGTACTTAAAAAAAAATTATGAAAATGCCATGTCTTAATAGGTTGAGATGTGTGACACCACTGTTAAAAAACGCAGCGGCTTACCAACCCTGCAACTGGAAGTATTGCCAAAGATAAAGCATCACAAAAGTACCTTTTTTTCTTTTTTCTTTTTACAGCAATTCTGTGCTAATTGTGTTGCTTCCTGCAGATGGCCAAAAGTAACATCTACAATTATTGGTAGCAAATCTAAGTCATTTTCATAGACTACATCAGTGTGAGACCGTGCAGGAGCCGGGGACAGAGTCCCAGGGAGAAAGGGTGAAATCAGCACGGACAGCCCTTGACGGGGGTGGTCAGGCTTTGCTCCTGGGGGCCAAAGTCACTGATTCTCCAGGCATCTTTGCTTGTGCTACACACAGGACATCTTAACATGCCTGCCACCTCTTCTACCGCTACAGATACTTACGGTGTTGTCTATGATTTGAAGTGTACCTTGGGAGTTCATGCCAGTAACTAGAAGTCCCCAGCGCACAATCCAGGTTGGCAAGTAAGGGCCAAGTCTTGCAAATGCATCTGGTGGGCCGTTCAACTTGTTTTCCAGGAACTGGGTGAACTATAATCAATCATTCTCAACATTGCACTGAACACACATTGAAGTGGTAATGACGTTGTACATAGGGAAAGGTGTCAAGACTTCCCCAAAAGGCAAAAATTATATATTGTGTTTGGGGCTGTACAGGGCAGCTTCACAAGTACTGGCACTGAAACTCGTGAGACTGAGATAACATTCAGTGGGAAAATAGATCCTACATACTGGCTTTTTGTGAATACACAGAAAACAAAAGAAAACCCAAGGAGAACACTTAAGAAAGCATATCATGCTCCTGTATTTCCTCAAGGTGATTTAACATAGTAATTATTACAATGTGCACTAGGAAAGAGCACAGTACTTTAGTAATATAAAACTTCAGCGCAGCATCTGTTACTAAACTTTGCTCAGAGGTAAAGAGAGGCAACCTGGGTAAATTATAAAACAATTTTGTGGCCAGGGAAGGCAAGCTTGGAGGAGTTTAAAATCAAATTTCTCACACGCAAAAACTAAAACTACCACTACTGTTACTATGCCTGCACACAAAACCTAATGATAATATTCGATTATCAGGAAGCTGATGTGAAACACTTTAGCAAATTCAGTGGATTCCTTGAATTTGCAGATACTCTGCTGCTTTAAGGAAAATGTAGGCAAGATACAAACCCTTCAGGCACTGAGTATTTTGCCTTTTTAGTGCTGAATGTTGGCAGCTCCCTTATTGCTACACTGTTTGTTGCTTATGAAAAGCAGCTATATTTGGAGATACTAATAATACCCAGTAGTACAAAATCTGTATTTTCTGAAGGAGTCTACCTCCTTCAACACCATAATGCGCAACATTCATACCATCCAAGCTGAGACTTGATAGGGAAGTAGAGTACTGATGGCTTAAAACGCTCCTTTATAGTTTACCACAGAGATAGTTGAATGAAGATAATTTTCTATCAGACTTCCAAGTTTCCAAGCAGCTCAGAGAGGAAAGAAGACTGCATAAGCAAGTCAGGGTCTTTTTTTCATAAACTTTCTATAACCTTTTCTTTCTCCCTTACGCTCAAACTTCATATTCAGGGTTGTTACTCCCTGCTTATCTCAACTGGACATAACCAAACAAAACTTCCACAACCACTGGAGTATACTCTGGACAAGAAACACAGAATTAATTTTCTGTCATATTAAGCAATTGAATGTGCCCTAAACAATATCACTGGGATAGCATGCTTTTTTATTCTCACGATGGAGAAAGATATCAGAGATCAAGTTGCTAGGTGTGATTCACTTCACGCTCAAATTTTCCTCACTTATTCAATTCAAATTCAATTCATTTAGTATCTGAGAGTTAACAAGAAATTTCTTCCTTTCCTTCTAGCAGCCTGTTGAAGGAGTCAAACAAAGAAATGCTGAAGAGGATATATTTTTTTAGATTACTCCTTCTTCTATTAGTTATTAATCCTACAGAGAAAAATGAAAGGTTTAAAACCTTCCAACTCCCACTTGCACAGTTCTTAACACCAATTATAAGATGATGTTGTCCCAGACAACCCCGATGAAGCAAATTAATTAATTTAACACAGTAAAGCTTTGAAAACAATGTGAGGGGAGGACTAGCAATTATTCACATATAGCACGCAGACAGACAGACACTCAAGAAACGAAGCGACGTCCTACCTCTCCTTGCCGGTGATAATGCTTGGGAGGTTTTCCCATCTGCTCTAGCATTTTGCCCTTCTTACTGCTAGCAAGCGTCAGTCCCTGGTGGATGCCTGCAGATCTGTTGGTTGCCTGAGTTGGAGCCTCCCCCATCAGGGTGGACTTGATGGAGTTCACCTTGGAGCTGGAGCTGTCTAGCTGGGAGCTCTCCACGATCAGGACCGCGGCTAGTAAGAGGAGACAGCAGGAGCACTTATTCCACATCAGCACGATCATCTCCCCTCCCCCCAAAAGGATTATCTTTTTTTTCTTTCTTTTTTCTTTTTTTTTTTTTTTTTAAGCAAAGAAAACAAAAGAGAGGGAAAAAAAAGTTTTTAAAAATATCTCCCAAAGTTGTTAACAAAGCAATGGATTTCAATGCCACACACTCAAGCAACTGCTGATCTGAGAGACACGGGAGAAAAAGAATTAAAAAAAGAATCCCCTAGGTAAAAAAAGGTGTCAAGTCTATAGGCACTGAGCAACTATCAGGTCTGTGAAGCGACGGCTTTTTCCTCCAGGTCCTTGAGAAGTCCAGGCAATTCTTAAGTGACCGAGAGCAATAAGCTACGAGGCAACTGCACCCAGGGCAGCTCCCCACCAGTGCAGTCACCAGCACGTTTGCTTAAGCTCCAGAGGAAGAGTGAGTGAGCGAGTTACTTCCCCCCACTCCTCCTCTCTTGCTGCACAAGCCAGCAGAGAGGAAACTCAAACCAGATCCAATCCAAGCAGCACCGGCAAAAGCTGGGCTTAGTTTTCTTTCACTCTCTCTCTCTCCCCCTCTCTTTACTTTTTATTCCCCTCCTCCTTTTTCTGTCTTTCGCCTCAGCCTCTGCAGCCAGCAGGAGTGAGAGCGCCCGGTTTCCTCCTCCTTCTCCTCCTCCTCCAGCCTGGCCAGTGCGGGGCGAGGGGCTCTGGGCACCCGGCGGTGGGGTGGGGGCAGCCCAGGAGACAGAGGGTCAGACCCTGCAGTGGGCTCCCTGTGCGGCTCCCCCTCACACTCAGGGGTCTACAGCAGCCTCTCGCTGCTCCCCCTTGTTACTACAGCCACTGGCAGCGGGTGTCCCTTCCCTCCGCCCCCAGCCTAGCGCAGCCACTCTCGCCCCCTCCATCCCCCCAGCCAGCTCCCACCTCCCCAGAGGCCGCCCTCTCCCCAGCCTGGTGGGTTCCCCCCTTCTCTGGCTGGGCTCTGCCCGGGGCTCACGGCCACGCACAACCCTGGACACAAGTGCCACACTCCTGGCTGCACCTCACTACCACCCTGGTGTCCAGCCCGGAGGTAGAGGTGAAGTCTCACTGAAGGCTTTCCACATGGGCTCCCCCAAAGCGCGCTGCCAAGCTGAAGCCTGTGTTGAGGTGCCCTAGCTCCCCAAAATGCGTATAAGTGCCAAGCACATTAGTCCTGCAGTGCTGGGAAAGCGTGAGGCTGGCACACAAACTCTGCCAAATCTTATGCCCAAGCATGCAAAGTCCACTGACGGGGTACAGAACATGTCCAGCTAATGCTGCACCGCACTACTCCTAAACGTGACACTCCTCAGTGCCACAGTGCCACTAGCACCCTGAGACTTATTCTGTATTTATCTTCTCACGTTCCTTGGCATGAGCACACATCCAACTGCTGTGAAACATCCCGGTGCTACTAACTACACCCACACGCTCCAAGGCACTTGCACCTCCCTGCCGCAGCACCAAAACACCGCGTTTCAGGAAAAGGAAGGTAAACAGACACAGAGCACAAAATTAGGAGAACTAGCATAAACCCAGCTCTTTTCTTTCCCCTGTTACCTGCAAAAGATTTAGTGCAGAGATCACCATGGGGCACTTGTGTACTGCCATGGAGCAGCTACAAGCCCTTGTCCTTCCCCTGGACATGTGAAGTGGGGTGGGGGGAACAAAAGAAGGTGAGGGGAGCAGCCGCCTCGCTGTCCCACATGTTCATGTATGAACACGACCTCAGCTGGGAACGATACAGAGAATTTTCATGTTTTCCCCTCTCCTGAGGGGTCCCTCCTCTAACCTATCAATCCTTTCCGGTTACTCTAGCTCTTTACACAGCAGAAGGGGTGAAGAAATGCACACATGAAAATTCATTTCTTCTAAATTACCTAAATTCTAAGGCAAGAAATAACAGGGAGGAGTGGGGCACTCTTTTGGCCCCCGATGCTCTTGCTCCCAGTGAGCAGAAGCTCTCCTGGGGCACAGGAGCTCTCTGTGGGCAGTACTCCGTGAGCCACACCATCTCGGGTAATGTTTTTTAAATACTGTCTATTGACACGGGACTGCCAACAGCGTGTCTTAATGTTAGGGCTTGTACTGTACCACACAGAGCATCTTGTAAAAAGTAGATTAACACAGCTCATACCTTAGAATTGTTTGTGAGGATTTGATCCCATCTCACAGGGAAGACTGTGGGGGTTTTTTTAAAGTAATAGCTGAAATGACATATCGACCCCCAAGACTAGATTTTAAACTATTCTACATAACACGGCATTTGCTCTGACTCAGGCTTCAGATGAGCTCACGTTTACTGGTTTTGAAGTTGGAAGCAGTTTTGTTAGCACTTGATTTCAGAAAACTAGGTTAAGAAAAAAAAAACCCAAAACTAAAAAAACCAATGTTTGCCTTCTTCACAGCATTTCCTTTTTCCATTTTTACGCAGCCTTAAATAAATTCTTCATCCCTGATAATTCCTGAAGACATTTGTAAGGAAATGTTTCTAAAAGATCAGAAAGCAATCTGTGATTTCACAAGAAACTGATAAAAGCCAGTCCTTTTTGGTTGTTTTGGACACCCAGCCCTCCTGGTGTTTCACCCCTCCCAAAGCCAAAAGCAAACAGCTATCAGGGCCACAGGAAAAGCTCTAACAGATAGTTTCATAGAAAGCTGGCAGAGAGCCATAAAAATACCACACACACACAACGGGTAAAATCACAGCCACAGAGAAACACGCAATCTGCTCAGACGTACTTATGCAGTGCATATACACACGTGCTTAGGCAGCCTCGCGCAGGATCAAGCTGAGATGGAGAAACACAAACTGGCAACAGCTCCCTGATTTCTAATAACAAGTCAATCCTGCATTTCCTCTTCCTATTACCATGGGCTGCCCTAGTCACCTTTTGTTTTCTTGCTGGGGATAAATACACTGTGCAGATCACCTAAGTTACAATTCACATCCCAGTTCCTGGTATTCTCCATATATGCCACCATGGAGCCTTAGCCCTACTTCATGGATGGCACTGAATTTGTGAAAAAAAAAAAACCAAACAAAAAAAACCCCAAAAAACCCCCACAAGTCAGCAGGTTTTGCAAGATTACCACAAAAACTGGACAAGCAAAATGTAATTTTTCTCACCCCTAAGTCATTTGATAAAATTATAGATAGGTCAGGACTATTGATCAAAATATATTGGAGGCTGTGTTAGTACACACTGCAAACCCCCCCCCGTTCTCCAAAATGCTTTATACAATTCAGAATTTATGCTATGTTTAACTGGCCTCTGAATCTATTAACTGACTTTTTTGTTAACTTTGGAGACAGCAATAGCAACCCCCCTCAAATTATAACTTTTTTTGGATGTTATCTCTTGTGTGCACTCAAGAAATACCTCTACCCGCTTGTATTTTGCTTCACTGAAGGCTATAAGATGGTGTATTGTGTTAATATTCAGCTGTGACAGATACTCTTTTTCAAAAAAGAAACAGAAAAAAAATATCCACCTGTGTTTCTCTTGCACAGGAAGCAACAGAAATTTCTAAGTTATTGGTAGAGTATTCTCCACCAGAGTTGCTTTGAATAAGGGAGGATTACAAAGAGAACAAAATAAACTGATGAGACACGCAAAGAGAATCCATGACAATAAAAAAACACAATGTGATGACCTCATGCGAGTGCCATTCAGTTCTTCTTGAAATAAATGGACATGTGTGGTACTGAAGAGAGGCATGCAGGACCTAAAGGACCAGAGTGTAAGTAGACTGTCCAAATTAATTAAATATGACTATATTATTAAAATTATTACTTAAATTAATAAACGTAAAAAGCAAGCCACATTCCAAGTCCTCTGATGTAAATAACAAAGTCCACGTATATTCATAACCTTGAGAAATTTGAAGAAAACCAGGGAGGAATGCTCAAAGCTTTTCAGTTATTTAAGAACGAGTGCCCAAACTCATTTTTTCAAATCAGCTAAGTATGAAGTTCATCAGTCAGCTGGATTCAACTAAGTTTCCAGACATCAATTTAAATTTAGTGGGAATGGAAGTGGGTATCTTTCCAACAGGGCAAGACCTATCTTGTAACTCACTGCTCTGAAGACAAGACAGTTTGCAGCATCTCTGAGGAAACGGAAACACGTTTTGCTTTGCTACCCTGATGGATGGTTCCCTCCAGAGGAAGCAACAACCTGTTTCACTGCCGGGCAACTGCTGCCAGACCAACATGCTGCTCAAAACCAAAGAAATCAGAAGTAAATGGACAGAACACTAAACCTGTGTACCTGTAGAGAAAGAAGCTATTTGGTATTTTGGGGTTGTTTTTCCACTTTTAACTAGCATTCAGCCCACACCTTGTGTACTTCAAACTGATCAAATACAGACTTCCAAACCTAGGTGTGGATTACCTGCACTCCTCGTTGCAGTAACTCATGTCCTTGAATGACATAGTTAGTTCACCGCTAAGTTTGGGTGCCCAGTTTGGAGAAGCTAAGGCCCACGTTCTCTGTGTGTGTATGGGGTTAGTCAAACACCTCAGAGCAACGCAGCCTTTTGCAGCATACAGCATAATGGTGGCAAATACTGCGTAACACGTGGGATGGTCACTAGAAATTTCTCATCAAGTACCATAATGCAGTGACCCAACCTGCTCCTGACCATTGTGTCCATAACCAAAAATCATCCTGGGATCCTCCAGAGGTGGCACTTACGCCCTAAATCGGGAGGCAGATTGTTTGAAGACCCCCATGCTCAGCTTTAAGTGCTAATCCCTCCTGCAGATTTCCAGGAGGCAGAAGGAGAGGCTGTGCTGGTGACAACCCAGGCACACAAAGCTCAAGAGTCAAGAGGGCAAACGTTCATTAAACACCAGTGAGACCTCCAGCTGCAACACTGAGAACTGCATCAGTGAGCCACAAGTACTCAGTTCCCATTTAATGTTCAAAATGTTTATCTTTCAATACAGAAATATGCATTTGTATCTCTTTGGGTCTAAATTAGTGTGCCTTTTGTAAGAAAAGTAGTTTTTCTTTTGTTTTATTTGCACCCAGAAAGAGAAGACGCATAACTCAGTAAAGCTTGTATTTATTTCTAAATCAGGTATTCATACCCTGTATAAACGTTGGAGGTTTAAACGTTCCAAACACATATTTCTGTTTTACAGATGCTTTGGTGTTTCTTTTAATTACACTTGTTTATAAATTTAATGGGAAAAAAAAGTGTGGCCTTAAACAAACAAAAGTTCTTATAGAATTTTTCCAGTTTTACTACTTATCCTTGCCGAAATAAAAATTTCAATTTGTTAGGATTTTCATTGAAAAATATCAACATTTCAATTTCTTTTCTACTATCTCTTTGTTTTTCTGTATGAACTCCCTCATTATATTCTTTGCCAGGGAGTTCCATTAGACTAATTGGAGCCTTTTTTTCATTTTTCTTGGAGCAGAGGGAATTTTATGGAGGCAGAAAAGGCATGGAAGAGTAACCTTTTTTTCTTTTTTTTCCCTCTTGATTTTTTTCCCCTTTTGTCTCTGCACCTGTTTTAAAGAGAAAGCATTTGGGAAAGCCAGAGTCCAGCAGAAACCTAGACCAAAGCAAGAAATAAAGGAAAACAAGAAATGAATATGTTCAATTTAAGGACAAAAAGGAAATACATTGAAAATGGGGAGATCCTTTACCTGACCTCCTCCAAAGGGCCAAAATTAGACTCTGTAAATACAAAATATTATGGGCCAGATTATAATCCTGTGTATTTTACATCATCTATATTGTAAGGCACTTGACTTCAGTTGAACCGGTTTTGATTTATACCAGCTTTAGTTCAGTCTAATGTCCTATGTTTTTCTTTCCCTTAAATAAACAAAATTACCTGTTCTTCAAATTAAATCTGTTTTTAATTCTATATAAAGCATATTGGGATACTTGTTGTATGAAAGACATTCTATAACATAGAGGTGTATTGTTTTTTGTTATTATTTTTTAAGTTCCCCAGCTGCACTGAATTTCCATTGCCCCTTACAGCAACTCTCACAACTTGAATATGGCCAAATCTCCCCTAGCACTGCCCCTGGGGCCTACTCTGTCTTTTATTTAATTTCTGACTAAAAAATTCAATCAGGACCATCAAGCAATACCTAGTTGTACTATGGCTGCAGCTCAACAACACAACATTTTCTTTTAAAAAAAAAGCACATTTAAGGCGTTCCTTCCTCCCCTCTGTCCTCCAGCTCTCTATGGGGACGCATTTTGCGTTTGTTTCTTTCCTTTTTCACCATTTTTTTCAGTTTACAACCCAAACCCCCTCAACCAATTTCTCACCACCACCACAGAAAAGGCTTTGCACGGCAGTACGAGGGCAAGAGTACAAGGGCACTGGTCGTAGGATGGGGACAAAGGGCAAGGCAATCCCCTCACTCCAGTATTTCCACCAAACACTTTATGTCCTGGGACTGCGGCCCCAGCAAAGGTCCCAGAGGACAGGTTGGGGCGTGCAATAGCCAAAAGCATATCAGGTGGGTGTCAGCTCCAGAAATCCATACTAACACAGTCTACGGCCACCACAAAACTCTTCTCCGCAGGCAATATTTCTATATTAGCATCAGGGAAACTACCCATTAGAGCTTATTTCTACCAGCATTGAAGTCCACAGGTGTGACCGCTGCCCCAAAAGCTGGCCTGCTCCTCCTCTTCTTTCCCTCTTGACAGAGGACATGTGAAAGCCGCAGCCCTACCCCTGCAACCCAGAAGTGCCAGGGACCCACTCCTGCACCCATCGGGACCAGATGCGAGGTGGGTAAAGCCCTTCCTCCTCCTCAGCCTTCATCCCTGATGGCTCTGTGCTGTGGAACACACCGCCAGCACAGCGTAGGGATGGCGTAGCGAGGTGCTGGCAGCAGAGGCTCAGCGTTGCTCCTGGGGACTGCTGGCATACCCAGCAACTCCACCAAGCCAGCGCCGCGCTCGCTGGGCTGCCGCCACAAACAATCCCTGGCAGGGCTTTGAAGCCAGCTGCAGAGCGAGCATCCCCGCACTGACGTCGTGCCCGCCGAGCCCAGCCACATCAAGAGGTCCCAGCTCACCTCTCCCTCTAAAGGTTACCCATCTCCTCAGAACTGTCAGCAAGCGCAGCCGCTGCAGTGGTTGCTGCCTGGCCCGGCTGAGCCGCCACAGGCAGGCACAACCACAGCCCGGAGAGAGGCAGGCTCCCAGCATGCAACCCCGGTCACGGAAACAGGAGAAGAAATATCACATCCTTTGATTTCTGTATTTTTGGGTCTAATTCCTAATGTCATGCTCCTCATGAGCAGGAAGGCAAATGATGCAATAAAACTGTTTTGGAATCCATATTTCTGATTTTTCGCCTGTTGATTTTTTATTTTTTTTTTCAAAGAGACAAGTACTGAATGTTACTGTTATTCCTCATAAATAACTCATTTTCCTGATTAAAACAGTCCAGGATGGTGTCACAGTTAATTAACGACACAGTGTGCTGCGACTGGCTTGGTTGCTCACAGTTCAGGATTTGAATCAGCCCCTCTGACAACCATTAACCCTTCAGAGTGGGAATCACCAATTTCTCAGGAGGACAAACAAAGGAAACGGAACACTCCCAGCCCACGAAAATTAATAACCGTCAACAAACACTGCTTCAAAAGCCAAACGTAATAACCAGTCAATTTAAACTATTTGAAGCCACTTCATTATTTCCTCCCACACATCTTCACTGTGTCACTGAACCAAACTCAGCCTGACTGTGCGCTCCCAAAGCGGTACACATTTCAGCATTCAGAGAAAGAAGTACTTTCCAAGAGGAAAGGTTTCAGCAAAACACAGCAAAGGTGTGGGTCTCATACCCCGGAGGCCACAAGGTAAACCCTCTGGTCGCCCTGACAGGAGCGAGCCACAAGCGCAGAGTGAGAGGAGCAGCAGCAATGGTTGGGCAGTATTTTCTCCTCCTCCTCTTCCTCCTCCCATGTCCACATGCAGGACTGCTGCTGGCCCCACCGGAGCGCTCCCCGGCATGAAGCGCCGCAAGAAGAGGCATGTGAGCTACGTCTGGGGACGCACAGCACGTAGCTCTTCAGAGGATCACAACGCACAAACCAAAACACGAGTTCGCGGTAGCCCAGAAAGACGTCTGACTTGATATGGAAATAGCTGAAATTTCAGCCTCCCTCCCCCATCTGCATATGTTGAAGAGTTGTTTAAACAATAAAAACACTTATAATTAGCAAGTCTACATACACCCATTTTCTTTGCAATATTCTTGGCAATATTGGAGCCAAGTTACTCAAACTTTCCGAAGAAAAATAACCGTAAGGAAAATTCCCTTCTCAGGAATGAAAGCAGCAGAAAATTATGAGGCTGAAAAGGGAGTTAGAATGGAAACCATTGTGCAACCTTAGCTATAATAAGCACTGAAAAAGCTGATTGATGTTTATTACATCTATCTTGTGTTTTCTGATAAACACAGTCACATCTGAAGACTGTATAAAATAGCAAATGTAAAAATATTTTCAGTCATTTGCTTTGGCTTGCAAATTTACCTTAAACAAATGCTTTTGGAGCTAGGATGGTGCATCTACAGACTGTAATAAACATCCCACTCACAGAGAAAGAGCAGAGTCTCTGCTTTGCAAAACAGGGTGTTAGGGAGGTTGCTTCCTTCTCTGTGTGATGCTCAATTTTACTCTCTGTCTTTGTTTAAGAAAATACCCAAAAGATAAAGAAATAAGTCTTCTAGAACACTAATTCCCATGCCACTTTTTTCTTATCTCAAGTCTATTGCTGTAGAATCAGGAGATAATGTGACATGGCAAAAATTCCTTATCCACAATAAGAATTTATGCTGAATGGTGAGTTCATTAGAGTCAAAATCTGTCCTACTAAAAGGCCAATATGACTGCATTTGATAAAATAAGGATCTGGTATTGATCACTTATGAGCTGCCTCTCCAATTGGGTTGTATTTAAAAAAAATGTGGGCTTTATAAATAATTGTCCTAAATAACGGACATCTCATTTCTCTTCTTGATGAAAAAACGCTTCAAATGACATTCCTGATCAACTTAGTCCTTTCATTCCAATGCGCTTGCAATAATTAGCAATATATAAATAAAGTAAATGTCTAAATAAAAAATAATTTTTGGGAAAAAAAAATGGAACATTTTGTTTTGCAAATGAATTGTATTTCTGGGATTTTTTAAAATTCTGATTTGTTTCAATTGAAACAGTTTTTCCATTGAGACGCCAACTTAATGACTGCTTCCTGACCGCCTACAAAGTGTGCTTTGTGGGGAGACATGACCTTTGTCGTGAAAGAAGAAAAATAACATGCCATATGCAATTTTCAAAAAAGTGAAAAGAACAAATTAGTATCCCACTCTTGCATAGCAGAGAAAGAGAACCTCAAGCTAGCACCAAAGATACCCCATCTCTTTGCTCCATCTGTTGTTGAAAGTAGACAGAAAAAAGGAGGTTCCACCCATATTAGAATCACAGAATCATTTAGGTTGTTAAGGGACCTTTAAGATCATCAAGTCCAACCATCAACCTAACGCTGACAAAACCACCACTAACCCATGTCCCTCAGCACCATGTCTGCCTGTCTTTGAAATACTTCCAGGGATGGTGACTCCACCACTTCCCTGGGCAGCCTCTTCCGATGTTTGATAGCCCTTTCAGAGAAGACATTTTTCCTAATATTCATCCTAAACCTCCCCTGGCGCAACTTGAGGCCATTTTCCGGGCAGCTTTCCAGCCACTCTTCCCCAGGCCTGTAGCACTGCATGGGGTTGTTCTAAAGACACTGCCTATATGGCTGCTAAATAAAGTAGCAGCAAAATCCAGAATTATGGGACTATTTTCCCCCTAAAAAACCTGGAAGAGGGTAAAATTAGGATAGCCATTCAATGGACTATACAGGCTGCATTCCTGGCTACTTGCACAGGTGAGGGAGAGCAACTACGAAGCTCAATAGTTACAGTTTTCCTCTTGTGCATGTATGTTTACGCTCTGTTCCCTGGTTGCAGTCGTTTCCCCATTTTTCTCTCAGCATAAGGAGAAGACAAAAATGATCAGAAGGGGAAGAAAGGGGAGCCACTTCTCTTTGGTGTGCAGCCAGCGTGATAGAGAGAAGGGAGCCTGCTTCACTGCTTGAAACACAAATACCCCAGGAAGCATCTAAATTTACTCCCATTATGGTGTTTGGTAACTCAGTCCCACTGTGGCCTCTGGTAATTCAAAGACAATAACTATGTAAACCTCAGGCTAAGCTTCCTTCCCAAAGCTTGGCTCTCCCTAGCACCATGTTCCAGGGCCTGCTCTGTCCCAGATTCTTCCAGCTGAAAGAGTTAATCGGACCTTTTTTCCAGTCTTACTCAGCATAACTTTCCTGGGAAGAAGTCAGCACTTGAACCTCAAGTGATGATTCGAAGACCCCTGCCAAATGAATTCCTGGTTTAAGTCCATTGACACCGATGGAGTTACAAGAGGAACAGAACTGGTCCTTTGCCTTTTTTGCTGTTATCCACAATAGGCAGCTCTATTTTTCTGCATAACAAGTACCAGAATACTGAATGTATTGGCTGCCAAGAAATGCAGAACAGACAGACTTACATGTTTTTCCCTTTATTTCCATCATCTGACCTTTGCTTTTTATGTCTTAGGAGCAAGCCGTAACTTTATTTACATGTATAATCTAGATGAAATGTTAGTTTGTGTGTAGAAAGCTATGTGGACTTTGATCTTTGAATTTGATTTTCCTTTTTTTTTTTTTCTCTCAAAGCAAAACATAATGAATTAATGGAAACATGGAAATGTTAGGTTTTAGAATGATTCTCATTTCATGTTTCTGATTCTTTCAGCTCAGGCTAGATCTTTTAGGCTTCCCTAGAGGCTTGAAGCATTAGTTCATAGTCCAAAATATTAACTTGTATCCTGACATAGTCGGTACTGAAATCACTCATATTGCCCAGTTCAGTAATGATAGATTTGGAATCCCCATAGAAGTATTTGACTGCAACAAAAGGTACTACTAGCCACCTCAAAATTGTATAAAGTACCAGTAGTGAGAGAACGAATTATTAAATTATTAAAACAATGGAATTCAAATTATGAGGAAGAGAGCAAATACTAACAGGGAAAGGGAACAAGTAATAAGACAGTCAACAAGCAGTAGTGAATCAAATAATAATCTAGGAACGTTTTATAGTTGGTTTTTTTTCAATAGTTTTTAACCCAAGGTTTCAAACCTGCTACTTACTACTTTTTATTCACCAGTCTGATCGATTTTGGACATTTAATTTGTATTTTAAAATCTCAAATTTTTTACTTCTGTGTGTCTGCCTAGAGTTGGCTCTGATTGCCAGTGTGCAAAGAATACCTCGCTTCTACCCTGTACTTTACGTCTGGGCCATGCAATCTTCCCCATTTTACATACCATATGAAAACTGGTACATGCTAAATCTTAGTCTTTCTTGGTCAGGAATTTTTCACTAAATAACAATAAATAGTCCGCAATATTGAAATGGGGCAGAATGAAGAAGAAAGGAAAATAAAGTGCTAACTGTTATGTATGGCTTCTTATTAAAGCAAAGCATCAATTCTGATATTAATTTTTAAATTCTGTAAAAATTTACTAAAAAAATCTTGTATATCCCTGTCCTCACACATCACAAGTATTGTGATAAACCCACAATATTTTATCTAAAACTCTGGGCAAGAGAAGATTCTTCACAGGAATTCTATAAGTAATCAACCCCCATGTCAGGGGAGGTGGAAATAGATGATCTTTAAGGTCTCTTCCAACCTAAACCAGTCTATGATTCTATGATAAAAGGAAATTAATATGGGGTTACTGTTATAATATCTGTTTTATTAATTTTTTTTAACATACATATTGTCCAACTACACGTCTTTTTTGTTATCTCTGTCCACACTGGTTTACAGATGATCATCAGCATCACTGGGACAGGAGAGGGAAGTATCTTTGTAGAAATAACCCCTTCCCAAATTGCATGGTACTATTTTGTGACCCAGTTAAAGGCTATGAGACTATTCTTTTTATTTGCTACCACACACAACCCACATTGTCAGTAACAAACCATCAAAGCAATGCAGATGGTTACTATCAGAGCTAGGTATTTTTCAGAAAGAAGAAAAAAAAAAAAAGGAAAAAGGAGGAGCAAGAATCTAGGGCACTTTTCAGAGGACACCATCTACAACTCAAGAGTTTCTCACTTGAGAAATGGTGAAATTAACTGTAAGGCAAGTGCCCAACCCAAAGTGTCTGGGAGGTGGAGCTCTGCTGCCTCAGTGAAAGCCAGTGCCTGTTACCATGCATTCATTACCAAAGACAGAAAATTCCCTCCGCCCCAAAAAATTTCAAGACGATTAGAAACTCAGTCATGCACACTATCTCTCTCACTCTGACTTTAATATTATAAAAATTACTGCTCAGTTCCTAAACACTGAATTTACAAACAACCAGCCATTTACAGCAGCATTTGATAGCTTTTTGATTCTGCTGCAACATGGATGCCATGCCTGGTTGCAACTTGGAGGTTGTATTATTTTTTAATTGCATTGATTAAACTAAGAATATACTTAATCTACTCTAGTTCTAATTCTTCATGTGATCTTAGGAAATAGGACTACTTTGTCAATACTATGTTTAAAATTAGCTCTAGAGGACATACATTCCTATAGATCCACTGTTCTTTTCAAGGTGGGGAAGATGATTAATGCTTCCAGAAGACAGGCGCTGTAGCTAGGGATGTTGTACAGAGTTAAACTCTGCAGTTCAGAAATTAACTTGTTTTTAAAATACTCCTGGGATGACAAGAGCAGTCTCAGAAAGCAGTTGCCTCTTAAAACTGAAGAGGAGCGTACGTCCCTGCATCTTTTAAAACCTCTCAGAATTGTTGAAGAGACCTCCTGTTAGTCTGTCAGATACCGAGCTTCCCAAGACGAATGAAACTATCTCAGTTTCACAGGACTTGTAAAAGCAAGAACGTATGTAACCTGCTTTCTCAAAACACACGTACTGCAGATAAAGGTATCAAGTATACTGACATTTCTGCATTACAGCTTAAAATAACATCCTGTGTGATGCCTATATGCTGTGCTGTTAGCTCAATTTTGGATTTTCTAAATGCTGGGTTTGCTTTCAAAGAATAGCGCTCTGGTTCCCGTACAATACATGAGTATATTGGCTCTTCAGCTGGGAAACAAAGTTAAGAATGTGTGGGCTTTGGCTTCAAAATTAACCATGCTTTAGTAATCTAGTATACTAAACTGTTTCTTATTAATGTATCATGCAAATACTCTCCAGTCCTCCCCACAAGTCTGACACTTTCCCAACATATCAATAGCAAATGTTCTGTGAAATGCAACTTTTCTGATGTAGGCCACCCTGACTTTCAGTGTGATCTCAACCCAGCATCCAAATCTTCATGGCAGATGCAGAATGGGCTGCTTCTTTAATAAGGGAAACAATATTGAAAAAAAATGTTTCTTGCTAGTTTGATACATTGAGTTTGTTTTTCTTCAGTAAAGAGCCAGCTGGTTTGGGGGTGGGGAGGGGGGGTGTTTACCATTTTATTTTTTCTAATTATGGCTGGACAGAGTTAAGTTTGTTGTGTTTACTGAGTCAGAATGTAAGGTAATTTAGGGGGATTGTTGGTATCAGTCTCTCATTAATGTAGCTATTTGCCTTAAAATACAATTTTGAAGTGCGTCAGCTTAACCCCAGCTGTTTTCTGTCTTAGTGCAGATGAGATGGAGAATGTACCCAGGGACTTTTGTCACTTGACAAATGAGCTTCACAGAGGCTCTTGCGACAACTGTCCCCCATCTCCCAGATCAGATTTTTATTTCACTTTGCTGTTGCTACGTCACCTGGCAGCACCGGCCAGCTTCACATCCCTTCTCTGGACGGTGGACACGACTAAGGAACATACGGTAGCTAGTGTCCATATCAAGCTACAAGAGCTATTTTTAAGCAAGTTGGCTGGGTGCCGGCCACAGAAAGCGGCAGGTTAATGTGCCCTGATCTTCAAGTGGGTTTGAGGTTTGCCCTGGGCTGACTGCTGCCCCACCTAGACTGCTACCAGCACCAGACTGACCCCCGCGCTCGCCATTTCAAAGCCACCTCTGAACACTGGACTGCAGTCACCATAGGTTCTGGCCCAAACGGGAGACCATTTAAAATGACATATGAAGGGTATGGGAGGAGTATATAGCCACTGATGTTTAGTTTTCATATACTTATGGTTTACATCTTTTTCCGCTATAATTAAAGCCATAGTGTTATCTAGTCTCCTCTCTGCCTCAGGCATATCATCTTTCAGAGGCTTTTATAGGCACTGTTGCAAAAGATAACCTCGAGGAATCATTAAGCAGGATAACTTCTTCTAATTTTTAGCTATTATGTCCAAAATGTGGCTTTTCATCTCCCCTCTGTTTTTAACATTTTCTGCACAGATGCACTATGGTTGCCCCCACCCCACCCCCCATAAAAGAGCCAGTTATCAGTTCACAAAGGGAATAATAACACTGCAAGAGAGAAAAGCCACGTGAGCTGTGGGAAGGCAGACCCAGGGTGACTCACTGGCTGAGCAGAGGAGCAAGGTCAGAGAAATAAGAGTGCGCATGTCAGGGTTGGGAGGCAAGGTGATGAGTTGTGGAAGCTCAGGTGGGGCTGGATGCTGACCAGACACTGGTACCCGGAGCACACAAATGAAAAACTGAGAGGAAACACGATTGGTGACATGGTCAGGGAGAAAAATTTAGCAGATGTGTTTCAACTGACTTGCATGCCAGAGAGGAGCTGGCAGATTTCAGCGGCCCCTCATGGAACACACAAACATTTCACTTCTTGCCTCTTTAGACATGGATGGGAGACGCAACAAACAACCTCAGCAAACAATGAAGTTAGAGAGTCCCTCTGTAGGCCTCTTCACTGCTAAGTCCAAGAGAATTGCTGGCTTTTTTTCTTTTTCGGATTACTTTTAGATATAACTCTTGGAGCTGGGAGATGATGAAGAATGATGTTTTGGAAAAACATGAGCTACTGCTCAACCAAGTTCTGTTTGTACCAGTAAGAGTCTGAACTAAAAAAAAACCTAAGTGAAGAAGTCCGGAATTTGGCCAAGGACTCCCAAAAGCAAGTGTCATCTGCCATATTTCATTCCTCATCTATTCTTAACCAACCAGTAGTATACCTGTGCCCTGTCGCTTCAGCAAATACAACGTTGTTACAGCTATAAATGCCATAAATGGCTTTGCACTCAGGCATAATATGAGACACGACAGAAATATGAGGGGGAAAGCAGTCTTGCTAGACTTATTTGGATTATGCCTTTTTTAACCCCAAAATTGAAAGCAACTGGAAATACTTAGGAAATTCAGGAGATTTAGGGGTTGTTTATACAGCAGATGAAAACAACTGACCCAAATGCCTCTATATTTTAAGGCTCCAAGGTAGGGGAATAGTTTATATATTAAAAATAACCGGGTCTTCTAGGTTCTATTGCCTACAGAAAACTTAAATCTAAAATAATTGTTTTTAAAAATTGATTTCCTTTAACATGTGTACAAGATTAAGTGGTTACAAATAGAAATGCTAGATTTTCTGAAATATTTATTGTGAATATCTGAGTTGCTTATTCTGGCAGCTTCCATAAGAAGGGATCAGTACAGTATCTACATTTTTTTTTCCAGAGAAGCAGTAAGAAAAAACTGTAAGAACAAAGAAGCGGATAAAACGAATTCAGAATAAACTCTAGGGCATACCTCTGCCTCAGTTCCCTGTCAATGAAAAGGCATTGTATACATACTACCAGACTAATCTAAACTTTGTTTCCAAACAACGTACGCAAATGAGAAATTGAAATTAGTGGGCAAGTCTAACATATTCTATTTGCAATGCAGCTATCTCCGATTTATACCTTTTTCTTTTTTTTTTTTTTTTTTCTCTCTC
This sequence comes from Chroicocephalus ridibundus, assembly GCF_963924245.1. Taxonomy (NCBI): domain Eukaryota; kingdom Metazoa; phylum Chordata; class Aves; order Charadriiformes; family Laridae; genus Chroicocephalus; species Chroicocephalus ridibundus. Next base: position 26,825,492 of record NC_086288.1, on the reverse strand, counting down.
AAATCAGAATTTCTTTATCTTCGGGATTATAAAGTACGGTCAGATGCCCTCTAGTGAGCTACACAGCAACTGCATCTTGCTAGGTGGAGAATGGTCATATCCTTTAAGACATGTTTCTTTATTCTACTGTCTGCTATTTTTGTCTCAAAGGTATTCAACGTGTTTTGAGCTCAAGTCTTCTGAATCATGCTATCATTCCTATTTTGAGAACAGGAAACGAAATGTCCTGAATTAGGGAACACAAATACTTGGTCCAGTGAGCAACATTTAAAGCAAAGCTAGGCTTTGGAACTACAGAAGTCCTGTTGCTCCAGCTAAGTATCAAAGGCTCAGCATATCAAGAACATTGTCATAAGAGTTTTCATATCGCTTGGGGAAAAAAATCCGCCCCCCCAAAGCTGTAATAATTGTACTAAGACGCACACTACTGTTATGGCTTGGATGTGCTTTTCTGTGTTTTGGAAATAAGCTCTCTCTACCTACAACACCACTGAGTGAAGCAGACTGAGGCACGTCTCTGAATGTCTCCCGGTACGAGGCCCTGGGTAAGGATCTTCTGTATCTTCCCTTTTGGACTGTACCAACTGCCCACTTTTAGGCAGTAGCCATGTGGAAATGGAGCCCTGCTAGTGCTGAGGAAACAGTGCTTGCAGCAGGTTTATACCATGCTAATGCTTGGCTAGTGGATATTTAGCCTTTCTCTTCAGTGGGCTCTCACCAAATACATCAAGATATTTCACAGGCCACATGTGCCTTCTATGCCACATGCTGGCAGCTCCCGCTTTAAAGCGACGCTCTCATTCTGGCTAGATAATTCACATCTCAATCAACAGCTTCACCATTCACATGAGTAAAGTTTAACATATACTTAAAACTTTACAGGATTGGATTCAAACACAAGATTACCCAAAGCTTGCCACAGTTCTTTGCTCATTTTTGCCCCCCTGGTGCATCATTACCCACATCCTTAATGAGACTTATTCTGTCATAACACATAGTATTTGGCCTGATACTAACAAAGCCTGATTCGTATGAAAAGAATAATTGCTGTTGCTATTGCCAACGGTAATAATGAAGCATCCTATTCACTTCATACAAGTTACAGATGCACAGAACATGTGATTCCTATTTTATGATAACTATTATCATTCTCCATAATTAATAAAAATTGCACTATAATTATTCTGAAAGCAATAACAAGCAAAAAAAAATACAGAGAAGTTTAGTATTCATCCTGTTTCTCTAGATATGCTCAGAAAATTACATAAATACATCAGGAAAATTAGCTGCTGACATACAGATTAAATATTGCATTTGGAATGTCAGTCTCATCTGAAAAGTATAAAATGCCTTTTTGAAGTGTTAATTGAACTTTTTTGTGACTAATGAGGAACTGTTGTATCCAAGTTATGCAGTACAAATGACTGTCACTACTTTACCATACTATCAGCTTTAAAACGAAAAAGCAGCATAGCAAATGTTTTTTCCATTCGTTAGGCTTTGGCATATTTTCCAGCCAATAACTCTTGACCCGTACATTTCCATGAAGTCCTTCTTCAGCTATGCTAGGTTCAGCTGTGCACTTAGCTGGTGGTTTAAACATATTTCTTCCTGATTTTACAGGCTCACCTACCTAAAGAGACACATCAGTGCTAAAATCCCCTGTCCATAGGGAATAGCTATAGATTATAAACATGTTTTTCATGTAAGTTTATCTCCTCTACATAGGAGTTTATGTAGGAGTTACTACTGCTGTCTGAAAACCTCGTCATCCCAACTGGAATAGTAGTTGGAATTTGTCCATGTTGGGCAACAAATGGTCTTCATATGAAGATGGTCATCTGGATGCAGCAAGGTAGTTATTCCAGATGAAGTTATGGCTGACAACATAACAGAGTCTGGTTAGTAATCCAAGTGACATCTTGGAATATGTAAAAGATGAAGTAACAATGCCTAGACTGGACCAGATCAAGACAAATCAGACTCCAGTGGGAACTTTAGTGGCTAAAAGAGCATTAAATAATCTCAAGAATCCAAAGATTCAAGATGAAAACAACCCCATTCCTTTGCTTATATCCCTTTGGTCTGGTTCACAGTTTTGTCATTGGTGGATGCCTATCTCTTTAGCCAATGTCTAGCCTGGCTCTTTAGCCAACAGTTTATAGCAATAAAATACATTATTTATATGAATAAAATCTATTTGTTAGCAACAAAGACTGATTCTTGCCAAATATGGTTTCTTTTATTTGTGTAGCCCATCATGGGTCATAACCAAAGGAAAAAACCCACAAAGTTTTACTATTCACATTAGATGATGGAGAAATGTTTATTTCCAAAGCTTTCACCCAGAAGTAGAGATCAGAATGTGTCGGGGGATGTGCAATTACACTTATACTTGGCAAGAATGAAGACCATCTCTTCTCTATTGAGAGTGGTCTGCTGAACTTCCCTAACTACCAGGTATCCCTACCAAACCAGAAGGTTCATGATTCTAAGATAACTCAGCGCGTTTGGAACTCTTGCCAAGAGATACTTGACCTGGTATATGCACACATCATTTTTACAAATACGCATGTATTTTCAAAATCAGTCTTGCTGTCTCACCTTCCCATCTAAGCGAGAAGAGCAGCTTTTGAATTTGTTGCTTTCTTCTTATTAACTCTATGTGAAAATATTCTTCCCATGGTAATAAGGCTTTACTCAGGACAATAATCTCACCTAAATCTGCAATCAAGGAACATAATATGTCAAAATAATTAATTTATAAACTGCTAAATAAAACAGCACAGCAATTATCGTTCATCTCTCCACTATCTAAAACCTTGTACCCAGCCCTTCTCATAAATTTAATGTTCAGTAATCTGCTAGCACCATCTCCTCATTGTTGTAAAACACTTCTAGGGATGATAATTATCAAAATACCGAGCCCAGTAAGCATAATCTTCTTGGTAACGAAGATAACTTGGACTTAACTTTCAAAAAAACCGAGCTAGACACTTTTCTCTGTATGACTGTGGTATCTTGCCTATGCCCCATCTTAAAGAATTGTGCATGTAGGTTTCAAAGCTATCGAGCCCCGGCAGTTCACCCTACCTTCACGAAGGTCTTACTACAGCACTGACATAAACACATTGCAGAGAGCAATAATAAGGTTACGTTTAGTCCCAGTAGAAGACATAACTTACAGCTCATCCCCTCCTGGCTAAATTATGTTGCCCACTGCAGTCAAATCTGTATGTATTTTAACTGCTTGAAGGTACACAGGGGTTTGGGAATCTTATAGGCCATCACCTGGAGATATTTTCTGAAAAATTAAAAGGAATGTTAGAACCTTTGTCCCCTCCATCAACTCTTTCAGGAGCTGTTGTGCTGTTTAGAGGTGATGCTGGCACAGGCTCACAGGCTGCCCTCTAATTAAGAGAGATCATAAGGGCAGATCCTGTGCATGTCCATATTAGGTCTCAACAGCAGTCCTACCTAAGTCTTATGGTGCAGGACAGGAAAGACTCTGAAAACACCCTCCCAGGCAATAAATGATAATCACACAAGCTTCAAAAGAAGCTAAGCAGAGCTCTGAAGACGGAACAAGAAAGCAGTCTGCATACACAAAGCTTGCACTGTGTCATAAATCTAATCTATGTCTCTCATTCAGAATTAACTGCCCTGCTCTTGCTCTAATGAAGTACAAGGCCAACATATTCTACCCACCTTCACTGAAAGCCAGTAATAAAGCTGTGTGTGTCTCTGTGCAGCATCAAAACAGATTTCACATGATTGTTTTAAATAGCAAGAGGACTGCATGGAAAGATGTCTGTATTTTCTTAATAGCTGTAACCACACTACATAGCACATGTCAAAATTCTGAAAAGAGAACAGATTCCCAATACTTTGTACAATGTATATAGTTTCTTTGCTTTGATGTCTCTGCTTCTTTATTGTATTAAATTATCTGGATTAAAAAAGACAAAAAAACAAGGTTGTCTTTTGTCTTATTACTGAACTGTCAAACATTATTTGAGCTAAGAGAACAGCCAGGGCCTCCAGAACAATTTGGGGAGCGAAGGAAGGAAGAAGAAAAGTTGTTAAGAATCCTGCCTATTTGCACAGTTAGGTATTTCAGCCACAGAGATTGCAGGGGGACCACATTGTTCTAAAAGTAACTATAAGTGACTTTTAAAACTCACATTAAAAAGGATCTACCCTATCACTCCTTATTGGAGTCCTGCATCCCACTATGTTTTTCTGCAGATCTCCTACCTCTCCTACATTCCCCAGTGGGGCTTTTGCACTGCAGGATGGAGAGATGATGGCAAGTCTCTGGTCATTGCTCTGGGGATGGGGGTGAAATTTCTTGCATGTTTTTTCTTCTAACAAAGAAGCATGACAGAGAGAAAAGATACACTTCTCTTTTTTTTTAATATCTAGGGGAAAATGCCTGCCAACAGGAATTATATTCCTTTCACTGACTTTTTTTCTTTACCTGGAGCGTCTTTAAAATCAATACCAGCTGTTGTGGAGAAGGATTTTGGTGCCCTAAACAGAGATTTATGACTTCAGGAGAAAGAACAAGCAAGAGCAGCACAGAAATCTCATAGAGAAAAGATTCTGCTGCCATAGAAGAGAGCTGTACATCAAATAGACCTGTCTCTGCAGAGGAGCGATTGTAGACCTGGATAAAAAGTGTGGCCCTTTGAAGTCAAAGGCAAAACTCCATATGACTTTAGCCTGGTGACAGTTTCAGGTTTCAACTCAAATTTGAATGCAAATTTAACAAATCACCAGGCATAATATGGTTCAGGTTATTATTAAATAGGCACAGGAGAGAGAACTGAGTGTGCCGGATCGGCATCCTGTGTGCTGGAGTGGAGGCGTCCCTTGTCCTTCACTCCGGCTTATTCAGTGAGAGTTTCCACATGCTTCGCTTGCTACACCACTCAATAAAGGCAGAAATCCCAGCCTGTAACTTGAAAATAGAGTCAGCTTTCATTGAATGGTCCCTTTTGTAAAAATAGTCCCCAAAGTTCACATTCAAGGATCTGGGAGACTGGGATCTGCTGACCTGGTTTGAGATCATCTAGACCCTAGACATTCACAAATCTCTGTCTGTTACATCAGAAATGTTAGCAGATTACAATAAATTGCTATTTTGAGGTCACAAGAGGGAGAATTAAGAGTTTAAATGGAAAAATGTCAGTGGAAGCAACGTGAACTTACAGGTCTGCAATTGATCATATTTAATATATGTTGCTCACATAGTTCTTGATCTAGAGCCAATGGCTAATACAAGCATGAAGAAATGTAAGCTCCTCCACCCTCCATGAGCTGCTTCTGAGTTATAAACAAAGCCTGACAAAAAGCGGAAGTGGATAAGGTCAATATTTAGTCCTGTAGTACGAGCTAAGAGTAGGGCATAGGCAGAAGAGTGCAAATTTCTTGCGGCAGTGCAGGGTAAATCAGTTCCTGAAGGGCTCCACGCAGCAATGGCTAGAGCGCTTCTTATAGTTCAGGTATTTTCTGCTGCTCTCATTAGTGTAGCCAAAACATGCATTTGTTTTCTAGTTTCTTATGTAAAATCATTGATATGTAAAATAAATAGAGCTAGAAAGATGATCGCTAGACACATAATATCCAGGAAGCTCTAATGTTTCCCCTTGAATTCCAATACTTATAAGAGTTTCATTTAAGACAGCAAATTCACATATAAAAACTTACCAGAATGTAAACGAATTTTGCATGTTTTATGTGCTCTACTTTAAAGTCTACAAGCACAGTAGCAATGTCGTTACTAACCCTAGGACAAAAACTCAGATTGCACATGAGATAGGGGAACTTGCCGAATGTTGGTGGGACAAAGCAGGAACAAGGAAACTGGATTTGCCACCAAAGCAAACATGCTAAAGACCAATACACCGAAGCTCCAGTTTTAGCCTCTCATTTGTTAGCACCACGGCCCACCTTAGGCAACTCTTTCCTCTTGCGCCCTTCTTCCCATGCCACTTCTCAGCTGAGCTGGCTCAGCTAATCCATAGAACCACATGGAAAAACAGAGGAAGGAATTAATCTCACACAAACATAAACACGCACAAACGTTTACAAAAATAATCTTACATAAATGAAAGCCTAAAGGGTTATTTTAACCCAAAGCGGGACAGTGATCTCATTCGCCATGCCACAGCAGCATTGGTAGTTCTGTGGGCCAGCATGGGACTGGAACAAACTGCCAGAGTCAGAAGGACAAGCAATGGATGGCACAGGGAAGACTGTCTGCAATCACGGGCTCTCAGCAAGATTAATACTTGTTTTCCATTGATAAATCAAGTCCCATGAATACCACTGAAAGCAGAGCTTGGAGTGCTGTGAAGGTCTGGTGTTTCGCACTGCTTAGGAATCACTCGAGATACCTTGAAAGATAAAAATTCACAGCTCTGACTTCAAGAGGTGATGGTCAGAGATGGTTCCTCACCCTGGCAGCAACTCTGATTACAGGCTTTGCTATATCAAATCCCAGTCATAGCTTCATGTATAGACTAATACTACATTTAATCCACTACAGTAAAAAAATCGAGCCAGGAAAAAGATTTAAATGCATTTCTTAAGGTATGTTAGACTTGCACCAGAACTGGCCATACCTGAGTGGTAGTATTTGCCAGGTTAGCATTATGAACAATTTTGGAGCCTGCTGTAGCAAGAGAACAATTTCACCAACAGTAAGTGCATTATTTAAATACCAAGCATCATTAACCTTTTCTTTTTTTTTTTTTTATAGTTGGCTACTAAAATAGAATGACTTGACTAGACTTCCTTCTAATGAGGCCAAGAATTATATGATTTCTCTTAGTAAGAAGCCTACTTAAACAGAAAAAAGATGCAGGTTTCTTTCAATCTTCTTTAAAATGCTTTTGCCTTCTTACTTGCAAGAATCTAGCACTGAAGCCTCTACAATATAACGTAAAAAGGTCTGTTTCTATGTGAAGACTAACACTTGAGAGGTCTTGACTTTATTTGGTATTGGAATAAAGTCACCAACAGATTCATTCACATTAAGAAGTCATGTAAATACTCCCTCATAACTCCTCAGTAACTTCGTTCTAACAGGTGAGCTGAGGTGACTGAGCTCCTTTGCAAGCATGTGGCTGTGCAGGTCTCGGGCTGTAATGAATGCCTGAGTCTGGCACTGCTCCCACAGGGATCCAGAGACACTGTATGCGTACGGTGCGATCAAGTAAATGATCTGCTCAGGAAGGTGGTTGAACTGAAGGAAGAGGTAGAAAGGTTAAGAAGTATTAGGAACTGTGAAAATGAAATAGATTGGTGGAGCCATACCCTGAGGCAAAGGCAGCAGGAAGAGGCTCTATCAGAAGTGGATGACCCACTTCCCTCCTGTCACCAGGCAGAAGGAGAGGACTCAAGGGATAAGGGGGAGTGGAGTCAGATCCCTCCTCGGAGAGGTAAGTGAAACCTCTCACGGCCCCCCTCACCATCCCAACTGCCCTTACGTAATAGGTATGAGGCTCTGGAAATTGAGGACCAGGCGATTGAGGATGGAGAAGCTGATCCATCCAGTGTAATGCCCAGTGCTAGTCACTCACCCCCACGCCTCAGGACGTCCTCAACAAAGAAAGAAAGAAGGGTTATTGTAGTAGGTGACTCCCTTCTGAGAGGAACAGAGGGCCCTATCTGTAGACCGGACCCATCCCACAGGGAAGTCAGCTGCCTCCCTGGGGCCAGAATTAAGGACATACGGAGGAAACTCCCTTCCCTGGTCCAGTGATCAGATTACTATCAGCTACTGATATTTCAGGTAGGCAGTGACGAAGTAGGTACCAGAAGTCTGAGGGCAATGAAGAATGACTTTAGGGCCCTGGGACAGCTGGTTAAAGGATCGGGAGCACAAATAGTGTTCTCCTCTATCCCACCATTTGCAGGGGTAGACGAGGGGATAAATAGGAGAAGCCAGCAAATTAACTCCTGGCTCCATGACTGGTGCATCCGGCAGGACTTTGGTTTTTTTGAACATGGGCTGATCTACAGGAAACCAGGCATGCTGGCATCAGGCGGGGGAAGCCTAACCCAAAGGGGAAGAAAGAGACTGGGACAAGAATTAGCAGGGCTTATTCATAAGGCTTTAAACTAGGCTTGATGGGGGATGGGGACGAAACCAGGATCACAAAAGTGGTGCCTGGGAGCAACATAGCAGTGCTCATGGGTAAAAGTGATAGCAAGGTCTTGCAGCCTGTCTCAGCGATGGTGGGGGATAGTGAATTTTGTGGCAGCATAGACACAAGAAGTAGTGATAATTTGGTAACTACAGTAGTGTCCGAGAATGATCAGGTGCAAATCAGGGCCTGTCCCCCCAAGAAAGTGGCAGGACAACTAACCCAACTGAAGTGCATCTACACTAATGCACGCAGCATGGGGAATAAGCAGGACGAGCTGGAGGCCATCATGCAGCAGGGAAACTATGATGTGGTTGCCATCACGGAAACGTGGTGGGAAGACACACACAAGTGGAGTGCTGTAATTGATGGCTACCAGCTTTTCAGAAGAGATAGGCAAGGGAAGAGAGGTGGTGGGGTGGCCCTCTATGTTAGGGGAGGTTTTGAATGTCTAGAACTCAACAGTGTGAATGACAGTGTTGAGTGTGTATGGATAAAAATTAAGGGGAAGGCCAACAAGGCAGATATCGTGATGGGAGTTTGTTATAGACCCCCTAATCAGGATGTAGAAACCCATGAAGTATTCTATAAGCGGCTGGCAGAGGTCTCGCGATCATCTGCCCTTGTTCTTGTGGGGGATTTCAACTTCCCAGATGTCCACTGGGAATACTACACAGCAGAGAGGGAACAGTCCCTGAGGTTCCTGGAGTGTGTGGAAGACAACTTCCTAACACAGCTGGTGAAGGAACCAACTAGGGGAAGTGCCCTACTGGACCTACTGTTTGTTAACAGAGAAGGTCTTGTGGGGGATGTAAAGGTTGGAAGTCGTCTTGGACAGAGTGACCATGAAATGATAGTTTTCAATTCTTGGTGAAGCAAAGTGGGGAGCCAGCAGAACTGCCACCTTGGATTTCCGAAGGGCAGACCTTAACCTGTTTAGGAGCATGGTTGAGAGTGTCCCTTGGGAGGCAGTTTTGAAGAGCAAAGGTGCCCAGGAAGGCTGGTCATACTTCAAGCAGGTGCTCTTAGAAGCACAGGAGGCAGCCATCCCCATGTCCCAAAAAATGAGCCGACGGGGAAGAAGGCCAGCCTGGCTAAATAGAGAGCTTTGGCTGGACCTCAGGAAAAAAAGGAAGGCTTACATTCTCTGGAAAAGGGGCTTAGCAACTTATGAGGATTATCAAGATATAACAAAGCTATGCAGGGGGAAGATTAGAAGGGCCAAAGCTCAATCAGAACTCAGCTTGGCCACTGCAGTTAAAGACAACAAGAAGAGATTTTTCCAGTATATCAACAGAAAAAGGAAGACTAGGGAAAATATGGGTCCACTGATGAATGAGATGGGTGCCCTAGTGGTGGAAGACACAGAGAAGGCAGAGTTACTGAATGCCTTCTTTTCTTCGGTCTTCACTGATAAAGCCGTCCCTCAGGAATCCCATACCCTGGAGGCAAGGGGGAAGGTCGGGAGAGAGGAAGACTTTCCCTTAGTTGAGGAGGACCGGGTCAGAGACCACTTGGCCAAGCTGGACATTCATAAATCCATGGGCCCTGACGGGATGCACCCGCGAGTGCTGAGAGAGCTGGCAGATGTTATCGCTAGACCACTCTCCATTGTCTTTGCAAGGTCATGGGGAACAGGAGAGGTGCCTGAGGACTGGAGGAAGGCTGACATCACTCCAATCTTCAAAAAAGGCAAGAAGGAGGACCCAGGGAACTACAGACCAGTTAGTCTCACCTCTGTCCCTGGGAAGGTAATGGAGCGACTCGTTCTGGATGTCGTCTCCAAACACGTAGAGGAACAGGAAGTTATTGGAAGTGGTCAGCATGGATTTACCAAGGGCAAATCATGCCTGACCAATCTGATAGCTTTCTATAATGTTATAACGGGTTGGCTGGATGAGGGGAGAGCCGTAGATGTCATCTACCTTGACCTTAGCAAGGCTTTTGACACTGTCTCCCATAACATCCTCATTAGGAAGCTGAGGAAGTATGGGCTAGATGAGGTGACAGTGAGGTGGATCGAGAGCTGGCTGAGTGACAGAACTCAGAGGGTTGTGATCAGCGGCACAGAGTCCAGTTGGAGGCCTGTAACCAGTGGTGTCCCCCAGGGGTCAATACTTGGTCCAATTTTGTTCAATATATTCATTAATGACCTAGATGAGGGGACAGAGTGTATCCTCAGCAAGTTTGCTGATGATACCAAGCTGGGAGGGGTGGCCGACACTCTAGAGGGCCGTGCTGCCGTCCAGCGTGACCTGGACAGGCTGGAGAGCTAGGCAGAGAAGAACCTAATGAGGTTCAACAAAAGCAAGTGTAAGGTCCTGCACCTGGGAAGGAAGAATGCCAAGCACCAGTATAGGTTAGGAGCGGACATGCTGGGAAGCAGCTCTGAGGAGAAGGACCTGGCCTGGGGGTCCTAGTAGACAGCAAATTATCCATGAGCCAGCAGTGCACCCTTGTCGCCAAGAAGGCCAATGGCATCCTGGGCTGCATAGGGAAGACTGTGGCCAGTAGGTCGAGGGAGGTCATTCTCCCCCTCTACTCTGCACTGGTGAGGCCACAACTGGAATACTGTGTCCAGTTTTGGGCTCCCCAGTTCAAGAGGGACAGGGAACTACTGGAGCGAGTCCAGTGAAGGGCAACCAAGATGATTATGGGACTGGAGCATCTCCCTTATGAGGAAAGGCTGAAAGAGCTGGGACTCTTTAGCCTGGAGAAGAGAAGGTTGAGGGGGGACCTGATTAATGTTTACAAGTATCTAAAGGGTGGGTTTAAGGAGGACGGAGCCAGGCTCTTTTCAATGGTTCCCAGTGACAGAACAAGGGGCAATGGGCACAAGTTAGAACATAGGAAGTTCCATTCAAATACACGGAAAAACTTCTTTACGGTGAGGGTGACAGAGCACTGGAACAGGCTGCCCAGGGAGGTTGTGGAGTCCCCTTCTCTGGAGATTTTCAAGACCCGCCTGGATGCAGCCCTGAAGGATGTGCTTTAGGCAATCCTGCTCTAGCAGGGGAGTTGGACTAGATGATCTCTAGAGGTCCCTTCCAACTCTGAAGATTCTGTGATTCTGTGAGGTGCTTGTGGCTTAACAAGCACTTTATTTGCCATGGAAAATTTCAGGGTAGTGTAGAGCAGCTCATGCAGATTGTCTAAGTCTCCGGAATATATCTGACACAAAAAACTCTTGGCAAAAGCCAAAGCAGCGAGAAGTTGCTCAGCAATCAAATCATGGTGCATCATTTCAAAGTCATGAAGTTGAGTTTACAGCAGCAGTGTTCCCCTTTTAAAATCAGCCCTTAACAAAAGCAATTGCTGAGAAAAAACACATTTCTTCTGCTATACTTAGGAGATGGACACAATAGCCATGGGGAAATTCCAAGCTGCAAAATCACCCTTGGTGGTTTCAGCCTCAGCCACATCCTGCTCCAAGGTATAGGATGGGAGCCCAGTGCTCTTGCACAGAGGAAAGGAGGAGGCGGCTGGGGAGCATGCGGTCTTTCCTAACAGGGAGGAGGAAAACCAGAAGTGACACCACATGGCATGTTGTGCCATGCACGTAGGTAAACTGGTCGGTTTTTAACGTACAAACAGAAAAACAGCATAGCAACTGCCTCTGTAATTTCAAATATCAGAAAAGAAACCAAAAATTAATTGTTGCACACATTTGGAACATACAGAAGCACTCCGAGTTTGCCAAGCTTAAAATCAAAACTTACTGATATATGTCACTTGATTTCTATTATCTACTAATGCTTAGTATGGGCATGCCTTTGTTATTTTGAAAAAGTAGAAATATTTGCATTTCAGGACAGACAACACGGTACAGCAGACAAGATTTGTGTTATTTATCATACCACCTGAACTCTGTACTACAGGAGAGTAAAAACTCCTATGCAGGACCAGACACTGATTGGAGAATACTGGGGAAGAGGGGAGAAAAGGAATCTATCATCCCCGTGTTGTTTCTTCCATTGTTCTCCTTTTTTTACCTTCTACTGGGTTTTGAATGCAGTTCACTTCAAAATCATTGCAACCCTCTCTGAGATATATAAGGTCAGGGCTAGATTCGTCTCATGATTTGTGAAATTGCAACACTAGCAATACCAGCAATTTTGCCAAGAGCTTAGCCCCAGCCACTGACAGGATATACACAACTGTGGGGAGTCAGCTCTTCAGGAATTGGAGGTAAAATGCATGAGCCATCTCTTTAACCAAAAAAAGCAACACATGGCATGTTCCCTTCCTACCATCCCTCCCTAAACTCAGTAACCTCAAAATCTAACACCATAGCATAATGGGGGAGAAAAACAAGGAACACATTGGTTTACTTTTTGAAATATCTTGGGTATTGAGTGATGCCTCATGCTTAATGCCTGAGACAAAACAATTACTCTCAGCTGTAGACTGGAGAACTGACAAGGAAAATTTTAATTCCATTCACTAAAGCGATGAACTAAAATCTTATTAAATGTTGACTACTAACCCTCACCAAATCTGATGTCTACAGGAGCTCCTTCCTGGCAGGATCCACCAATGAACAATTTCTACCTACCTCAGTGACCTTTTAGTAGAGGGTTTTTGCCTTTTAAACTGATTCAGTTTTTTCCCACTTCTTTGGTGATGAGTTCAGCATGGAAAACCATCACTGAGGCAATATTATTTAAAGCAACCTCTAACTTATATCTCTCACTTGAAATCTCCTTTCTTTACAGAAAACACCTAGCCTACTCTGCAATAAGGATCTCTATAAGATAAATGCCTGTCCTATTACTGCTCAAGCATTTCCACTCCCATTGTTCATGCTCTGCTATCCTCTTAAATATCTCCATCACATATGGATAAAATGTATGCTTTCTTATTTAAAGGGAAGTGAGAACAGAGATCATCATATGAAGAGTGTACTTTGAAGTCTTTCCTACCTATTAAGATCTTCCCAGATTTTCTTTTTCAGTTTTATGTTTTGCTTTGCCTTTTGTTACTTATTTGATTCTGCCTGCAGTTGTACTCTTTGAAATAGTGTTAGTGTCCGACACTTGTTTGTGTTCCTTCTACTCCATCACATCTCATCTGCAAAACACGTATCTTTGGGACAGTTTAACTCTCATTTAGGGCACTCATGGAGCTACCTTACCCACAGCATTTTTCTGTATCTTGCTCTCAGCTTCCATGTCTTATTGTGACTGTGTTTTCATGCAGTATGATGGAGAAATATGACCACCAATGTGACAAATTTTCCTTCAGAAAGAAAAAGCAGTCTCAATTATACCATGTAGATTAAAATCTAATTCTTGGGACTGCACACACATTTAATGACAAGACCTTACATAGGAGCTACATCACAAAAAGGGGCATACATTGCTAGTATCAAATCCTGGATTGCACGGACTTCTCAGATTTATGTGACAGGTTTCATTTGATCACAAAAATGCAAGTATACAACTCAGTTTAGCTCAATGCATTTTCAGAACTGCCTGGGAATATCACATTCTGAAACCAAGGTATTTCTGTAAAGTTAGGACTCAACAGCTGAGCATTTGTAGAGCTGTTTTCAATTATAACATTAAGTCCAACAGTTTAAAGCCAAGACTCCTAATTTACAACAGTACTTGTTAATTTACAACACTGAGCTTGTATAACGTTTAAGTAAACACTGCACTTCTGGATGACAGAAAGCTAAACAATGAAATAAAACTTCAGAAACATATCTACTCCTGCAGTTTTCAAAGAGCTTCCAGTTCTCCAAAAACAAACAGCTCCCAGCTGCCCAGCATTTATACTCATGCATCCTGTACCACTAAATATGTAGAGAGAAAGGGACCGACAGCCTCAACATTTTTAATTCAGAAGATCCTTCCATCAAATCAGATTTTAAAGGTAAATTCTGTTTTCATCCACTGCATTTAGTTTTGTTTTGTGAAGGGAGGGAAATGTGGAGGAGAAAATAAACACTAAAGATAAACACGAAATGTACTTTACTTTTACCACTGAAGAGCTAATGCAGTACTCAAGTCTTTCTTCCAATTAAACTAAACCCTCATCTGTTTAACAAGTATTCCATCTGAAGACGGCTCCTTCAAATTTCAGCCTTCTGTGGCTGAAACAAGTCAAATTGCAAGCTTTTCTTCCTAACCATCCATTGCCTCACCTCCTTCCCCTCTAAAAAAAAAAGTTTCAGCTACCTTTTTTTTTTTTGATCTCTAAAACGCCACTCTCCTTTTCTCACTCTTACCAAGACCTCAATACTTGAGCTGATCAAAAAAGTAGTAGCTGTGCAGAATGTCAATTTTTCTCAAAAGTATCTTCAAATATATTTCTCTAAAAGCCTAAAATAAAATGCCACTGGAAACATACTTTTCTTCAATTAATTACTGCAATTGTCACAAGAGACATACACTTCATTTAAAACAACCATTTAACTGAAAATCTATTTTTTTTTTTATTAAACCATCCCAAAAGCCTGCTGCTTCAAAAACTCTGCAGAGGATGATCCCCTTTAAGATCCTACTTGGTTTTCCCCTCAAGTCTATAAATTCAGAGCTTTCAGAAGTTTTGAGCTTTATACTCAAACAAAGCGGTTTAGAGAACATTTCAATATGGAAGCCCTCGAAGGGGCAAGAATGCAGAAAATGTGTTTCACAACAGTCTTCCATGGTACAGAGTATGAAGAAAGGACTCCAAGACTGGAAAAGCTGAGGCATGTTCAAAGAAGTTGAGAGCCTGAGGGCAGGTTTTGCAAAGCCTAAATAATGACTTGAATAACACTGGTGAGCCACGGAGTAGGACCAAAAGCATCAAAGGCCTCTTAGGGAGAAATGGGATAGGACAGTGGCTTCACAACAGTTTTGTGAATATGTACTATTCATGATCTATAATACCATAACAAATTAAAAAGGGTTTAATAGACATTATATTCTTTGGGGGTGGCTGGGAGGGTGTGTCATGTTACCAACAACATTTAGTCCTTTGGGAATATTCTGCATATTTGTGAGCAAAACATTGTGTAACAGCCTAGGAAAATGCCCTCCAGACTCTTTGCCAGGTCTCTGGAGCAATCTAGCTAGAAGCATATACAGCCTAGTCCAGAGAAAGGCCAGGAGCGACAATTCCCTCTCAAATTAATGGGATTTTTGAGTGTTCAGCATCCCACAGTTGGCCAAGCCCTTTAAGAAGCAGTAATTGCAGACAGCTCTCTGACTTGGGTGGGGAGAGAAACTTTGGGTTGACAACCTGAATAGCACTCTTCCCAAGTGGCCATTCAGCTACTGTCTTAAGACAGAAATCCTGACATTAATTGCTTGTTCATTTTTGAAGGCAAAAGTCCCAAGGACACTAGTGGGATTCTGCCTATGTTAGCAAGGATTTGAATTATTAATGATTATTACTTATAAAGACATTAAGAAATAACAAGAATACTCTCCAGGAAGATCAAATATCACATGTATAGCTTTAAATTTTGAGAGTTTCATCTTTTTTTAGGGTCTAGAACAAAGATGAAGACATATCGCATTGAGGTCCCCTCACAAAGAGCTGAAACTCATATTCTAGTATAACTCTGCAAGTAATAAATGCTTTCAACATATTAACATAAGACAAAGTCAATCCCCAAACAAACAAACAGACAAAAAAACCCCACAACCCATAAATATGATAGGAAGACTATTGAACAGGAATGAAAAAGCAAGGACTGAAAGCTAAAACAAATACCAAGAGATGGGAAGTTTTAAGCAGAAGGCTTAACATGAACTGGAGAAAGGAGAAGTGTAATGCTACTAAATAGAAAGGGTAATATTTTACAGAAATAAATTAAATTAGACTAAAAGATCAGTACAAGTCACATCAAACCAATCTGCTCTCCTGTAACAGGATATATGCCTAGGATAGTAGAGATGCAATAAATGTCATACAGTTTGAGCAGAGCAAGTCTTCTAATACTATCCCCTTTGACATTTTCATAAGCCACCAAGGAAGACACAGACTAGATGAAACACTTTATTCAAGGAGTTCTTATTAATGGCTGACTAAATGGAAATACATATCTATATATAGATATGTATGTGTGTGCGTGAGTATATATATAAACACACATACTTGTGTGTATATATAGACATTCCGAAGGAGCCTGTCCTCAGCTAGGTATTTCCAGTATTTTTAATAATGATTTGAATTATAACACTATCCAGGGAATTAAATAAAAGCTCTAAGTGGAAAAGGCTTACAAGGACAATGAAGACAACAATTATTTTTCATAACAATACTGACAACATTGAGAAATAATCCATGTTTAAAAAAACACAGCAGCCACATGGAGCTGTGACTAAAGAGTACAAAATGCATATTAATATGCCTTTTTTTCATTTAGCAGAAATAGAAGGCACACGAAAGAACATACAGCTGATAAAGTCTACCAACAGTTAGACCACACAATGTAAGGAGCTTAAAAAGATTTGCCAGAAAAATATATCACATTTTTAATTAATGAGAACTTGCAACAACCCATGGGACTTCAAGCAGAATTAGAGAAACACAAATGTGAAAACATAAATAACAGCTAAAATTATATAAATAACACAGGCATAAAACATATCTGTGTTCTCTTTCTTGCTTGCTTTTATGTCTTGCAAGTTCAGGAAGAAACCATATCTTCTAGTTCCAGTTAAATTCCACCCAGGATTGCCCCAAGGTCACATGAGAGAGAGAGTGGTGTCAGCAAAGAGTTGGGAACAGATGATATAACATTGTGTAGGGATGCCACTATCAAAACAGAGAAGAGGCTCGGTACGAAAGCATGGCACAGCAAATTCCACCACTCCTACTTCCCACAGGCAGGAGGGTTTCCATCTGCCCAGCCTCTCTCCTCACTTGCCCTCCCCACTTGGCTCCAAGCGCCCTATCACTACGCACGTTCCACATTCCTCTGGCCTATCAAAGGGATATTAATACATTCCTAGCATGTCATTCGGGGGAAAAAGCAGGCCCAAGAGATGTAACTATACTCCCAACTGTCTCAAAGTGAAATATGGTTCATTGCTATCATTAGATACAGCTAACACATAGGAAGAAACATATTCACAGGGAATAAAGACGAGGTGTGTCTCATGAAACTGGAATTGAGCATGGTTTATTTGAATGGCTGTTTTTAATTTACACTTCCTGAAAGCTCCAATGAGCTTTGGAGATGTGCACCAGTGCTGAATCCCATGGATGTCAATGGGACTGCAAGTGAGTACGGGGCTTGCCCAGGCTGCACGCTCAGGGATAAAAGCACACCTAAGTGTCTAGCTGGATCAAGCACCTATGGACCTTTAACTTATGCTAATTGACAGAAGAATGTCCTCTTGCAGTAAATCAAAATGGGTTTTGCATCACTTTGTGGATGACTTGGTTATCAAGTGTTGGACACAGGCCCAGACGTTGCACTGAGAGCTAAGTGGTGCAAGAGTATGTCATCACAGTTTTCAGTGAAGCCATAAATCTGCTGAATTGCTGTGTGACTCTCATAACACCAAACCGAAGTCAACTGCATATCCTAGGAAAATAAAACATTTCATAAAGATTACTTTTACAGTGTGTTGCCTTATATTGCCATTTGCACAATAAATACCATATTTTGCTGTTCTATAAAGTCATGTAGGAAGGTTTGAGGTCATACACAGAAAAACGTAAAAACTGGTTTAAGGAAGACGATTCATCCCCACGGGCTATGAAATAAGGCTCTGATATGGTACCTTCAAAATCTGTTGGAGTTTTGCTATTGAACACAATACAAGTAGGATTTGGACTTGAATGAGGGGATTTTCTACACCACCTGTGGATGTTTTCAATTCCTGTGATACATGTTAGGTCCCTAGACTGCATCTGGCAGTGGTCAGAAGAATTCTTCCTTTCCTGTTTCTCTAGTTTCTTTAGTAGTAACTGCTGGATCACACTCATTTTCCATATGTATTTCCAGATAACACAGTATGATAGAGGTTTCCATATCAGACACCTCAGGCATCTTTCCGGTTTCATCTAAAAGAGGCAACAATGGCCTTTCTTAATAGAATGTAATCTGCTTAGAAAACATAGAAACAAAGTTACTCGAAAAGTGCAGTATAAAAAAACATTATGAGAATTAATAAAACTGATGCAACTACAGCGTATCTGTCATGTTTCAATATCCCATTCATAACTGATTGGAAAAGCCTGCTCTTTAACAGCAGTTGTTCTAAAAATTCACAGTATTTGTGAGTTACAAGTACATGAGTAAAGGAACTAGAGATCTTTACAAGCAAGCTTTTGACTTTGTGGATTCCTTAGTGGTTTTCCAATATTAAAAAAATAATCATGAAATCTCATGAGCACTTGTTAACTCTTTAAAGAAAAGCAATAGTATTTAAACCATACAAATACAATATTCGTCTCATCTATCAAAACATACTCCAGAGATATTCCATATCAAAATACACTCTAGTATATACTCCAACATACATCGTATGAAAGAGCACAGCTGCTTGTTCCATTTTATGATTTTTGAGTAAATGTTAAGAAGATAATGGGGAAAGGGGGGAAAAAAGGCACAGACAGCCAATGGAGAAAGTAGGCATGTATGATATGACATTACTACACTCATTTCTTTAATGCATCCCAGCCTGCATAAAAAAAGCCTTTCGAGGCTCCACAATCAAAATTTTCTGTGATTTCTCACTCAGAAAACCCTGGTGCAACAAAAGGAGCTTTGCAATATGACCCAAAGGACAACAAAGAAAGTTCTTGGCAAAACGATAAAAGATTCAATTTCCATGGCTATGGCCCTCTAACGGAGTATGTCCCTTTTTGATTAAACCAACTATGAGATCATCTCCAGCACAGAGCAAACAACTGCTATATTGTCACGCCAGGAGTATGTTGCTGTTTGCACTAAGGCAGGAAGAATTTCTACTTAACACTTAATTTATTTTTATTTAAACATTAAATAGCTGTAACATAAAACAAGGACCTCGTGCTGACGGGTGTGATGATCTCTGCACTCCTGCACTCCACATCCAAAATGACTTTTGGTCTTTTCAGACATACGTAACAAACACGGTCACTCCACTAAAGGAACGAGGTGATTTCTGAGGCAACATGTTCCCAAAATATTCAAAAGTAGTTGCAGATAAAATTTCCACTTAGTTCCCAAAACCCATTTCTCTTCATGCTTTTTGTTGTCTTGATTAAAATCTCCCTTGGGACAGATATTTCTGAATAAAAGTGTCTTATTTCTTAATAAAGGGGTTTATATAGCATATTTGTTGAGGCTTTCTTGCTTTCTGCTAAAAGACTGGCATAGGAGGTAGTGTGACACTCCTTAAAGAAATCACCAAACAAAGCCAGTTTTATAAACGTAAGGAAGAATGTGCTTCACAATCAAAAAAATGGCTAGGCAAGTAGGTAAAAGATGAACAAAATCTTGAAATCTTAAACTTAATAGAAGATATAATGTGAATGTACCTGGACTCACTTATTCTCCAATATTTTTCCAGTGCTGCATACAGATCAGCTAATCAGGTGTGGTATGATTTAAGAAACAAAATAACCATTTTTCCCGCTGTTTATTTCCAAGAAATAGTGCTACTGGTTCAGAAAATGGGGCAGCAATAATCGAAAGACATAGTTTTACATTTAAACCCTATCATTTCTTAACTTGGTATCTACTATTAGATCAAAATTTTCAAAAGGGCTAGAGAATGTCTGTTTCACATTATTGTTTTTTCATCAATTTTCACCTCAGGTTTTAAAAAATATTCTTGTCCAGCTCAAAGTATGTTTGAAGTGAAGGCAGAGGCATCTATGAGAGGTAGCGTAACAAATGTTTCTAGCAATTACCAGAGTTGCTACCCACTAACCCTATTGCAAACTTCTGTGAATGGAAATGGATTTAGCAAACAACTTGCTCTAACAGACATCTGCACCATTATTATGGATAAAGGGATACAAAGAATATTTTTCTCCTTCTGTAATTTTTTTTTTAAACTTGCTGTAATCATCAGATATCCCTCTACTGTGCAAGAAAGGGCAACCTCCATTAAGCGCTAACTGCAGGTGAGAACCTGGAGGAGGACCCAAATTGCTGAACCTCTTATACCTCATCTTCTATGAGACTTAAATTTGGAAACTTAAAGCCATGATGCCCTACACTTTGAAGAAGAACACGCCAACATTAAGATTCTGTTCAGGCACACAAAGCGTCCTACAGCGGTAGAAGCCCAGTTCATGATCCAGTTATTACAGGGGAATAAAAGATACTGCAACTTGCCCAACTCCACAGACCAGGAATGCAGCAGTATGGAAATAGCTTCCAGGCTGTGGTCAGGCACCATATCATGAGCAGTTAATGTCAGGTACCCCAAAGAAAACTTTGATTGCCTAAGAGTGACTGACAGGGCTTTGATGACTTGAAATACATGCTGCCTCATCAGCATTTAATACCATTTCCAAATAATAAAGCAAAAGAGAAGAATCAAAGACGACAGAGGAATTGAAAGGGGACCAGTGATGATGTCAGTGTTGCTAACTGCAGTATCTATATTCTTTTTATTTGATCCCTTTCCCATAAGTAATCTGGGCTGGCACAGAAAAGCTTTGGGGTATTTCAAGTTGCGATACTTCAAAGCTCTGTGCAGTAGCGATAGAAGAGCATAAAAAGAGTAACTTGGATCAATAACTTCAGCCCAGGATGACAGAGCCAGTTGCTAGCAACGTGCATCAACACAGACTGACCCTAGTAACTGCCTTTACCCTGGCATGAAAAGCCCCTTCCCAATGGCCTGACTGCCTGCAGACAATGTCCAGGATGAAAATTGGTTCTAATTCTTGTTCACGTGGTGCTTTTTCTTGCGGATTACCTGATCTCTGTGAAAAGACATTAATCTAATTATTCTACCTACCACCCTCGTTTGGATCAACCACTGCATTAATCCTACACAAATGTTAATTACCATTGCTAAAGCAAAGAGCAAAAGATGGAAGTCTTCAATCAAAGCCTCACAAATCAGTAAAAGAAATGAGAAAACTAAAAAGCTCAGTTGCAAATATTCCTCTTCAAGTGTGAGCTGTAACTAATTTAAAGTGCATGTTAGAAAGGAATGTATCATCTTGTTTACTAAAAGCTCAAAGACCAGGACAAATAAATGGCTCCTGAGAGGGTGATACTCTGGGATAGCCAGTAATTCCCTGTTTTAATCCATCACAATCAATGACAAGAAATGTATCGGAATAGTCAGCTCTCCCTTTTACTCATTACTTTTCATTAAATGGATTAAGCAGCTTAAACCAAACATTGTGCTGGTTCACATTAGCAAACAAAGCATATCTAAGGATGTTCTCTGCATAAAATTTTGTGGCTAATTACAATTGATTTGATATATTTGGAAAGCATCTTTGGGTTTTGAAATTAGGCCTATTTTGCTTTCAGAAAAAGACTGTAAGACAAATATTCAATATGCCCTTAAGTCAGACCTATAAATCAATGAATAACAATTTTGAGCTGTTTTTGAAAGCTTGTCCCTGTGGACATTTGTTCTGATGGGTAGAGGCTGTCAGGAGATTGCCTGTGTAAAATTTCTCCATGATAATGCTCCCACCCGGCTGTAGCTACTGCTCCAAGCTACGATTTCCATCCTACGCCATTCCTACGTTAAAAACTTTGAAGCATCACAACATGAAATATCATGTAACATTTTATACCAGCCTGGATTGCTTATGGGAAAGGAACTGAATAAAACTGGCTCTTCTACACATAGCCCACGTGCTTTCTATGAATGTTTTATAACAATAACTGTCTTTTTGTTTCCTGCTGACAAGAGTAACTTGTTGCAGAGTCACCTACCCTGAGCTGGGACTTCGTATATTTCATATTATTAGTCTTCAGGGAGAATAAAGGAGAAGAAAATCCTTTCTTTGTCTGTTTTGTGCTGCAACAGTGCAACTATATTCTGATTTTTTTAATCTGCATTATTTCCAGTAATGATCTTAATCAAAAAGGCAGTGATTTTTTTTTTTTTTTTTTTTTAAAGAGGTCCAAGGCTCATGTGCAAAGGAGCTGTACAATTTTGCATCTAACATTGCATGGAATATGCCTACCAAAAAATATGGGAATGGATCAAGGGTTAAAAAGGTGGATGAAAACCTTTGAGAAAAATGCATGCCCACAGGTTACTACACTTAAAATGTGAAAGGTCTTTCTTCTGAATAGAAAAAGATTTTTGCTAGGTTGCAATGAAAAATAGGTATTAACATATTTTTCCTAAAACAAATAGTAAATTAACCACTTCTATGGCTAAGTACTGGTGCTTATTCTTTCTTGATTAGAATAGGAGTCATCATAAATCACATTTTACTTTTAAAAAGATTCCTAAAGAAAGGATTTTGCTGAAACAATGGTAAGAATTTTTCAACTATAGAATAAAGGAAATGTCAAAGTCCAAACTTTACCTGTTGGCTCCACATCATATATTGAAATTCAATGCACATTTTCACAAACTGGCTTGATGGAGCAGAGCCATAGAAAGTCAGACACATACACTCCTCATGGATAAAACATAACACCTTTCAAGTGTACAAGCTAAAGATAATTGACATTTACTACATTTATACCTTTTTCCCCCGTAGGTACCTTCTTGGACACAATTTATAATTTTATTTCACTCAAAGAAAGCAAACATCTCTATCTTACAGGATACTGACCCTTAATTTCCCAAATAGCGTCTTCATTCCACAATTTTATTTTTTGTGGTTTTTTAGTTCTTTAAATAGGAATGCATTATACAAGCCAGTGAGTTTGTTTGAATTTTGGCACTTCTAGGACTGCAAAGCTCTCTTGCAGCTCTTGTATGTCTCTCATTGGGTCTGGATTACCTTGTTTTGGCCTATCAGTCAAGGGATCAGCATGCCAGAAACCTTCTCTGATTCTCCCCAAAGCTTTTCCTGCACTGGGGAAGCGGCCAGGATCCTGACCTTACCAGTGGCCCTCACTGACTTCATTTGATGAGGGTGTAGCTCAAATTTTTTGACTCTGCAGAAGGGCAGAGGGATGCTACCTGCTTTCAACACATCAGAGAGAAGCTGTTCTTATTCCGTGTGTTATCAGAAGATCTCAGCTTGATCATCACAGTAGGTCCAAATCCTCATTCAAAACAAGAGGAACCAACTTTTTAACACCATGAAGCTCCTCTGAGAGCCTGCGTGTTTTATTGCCATGCTGCTGGCCTGGGTGCACTAGTACTTGTGTACAGTAAACACTGGCATCTGGTGGCAACAAGGCGAATCACAGCTCTACCTTCCTAGAGGCACAGCAGGAAACATAAATACAAATATTTCTTTAAAGATAGTAGCATCTGAATGAATTGATACCCAGTGGAAAGATGATCAAACCTCTGATTGTGACCATCAGCTATATCAACAGTCTTGCAAGCCCCTCATGATAATACTTTTATATTCCTGGCAGGGAACTTGAGTCAGTTCAGCAAGTTTCTAGTGCAAATCTGATATGAATGGCTGACCTGAACTCCAGGAGAAAGCACTGGGCTTCTGCATGAGCAAAACTGGATGCTGGAATTTGGATGATGCTTCAATTTGTCCTAGATTGGTTTTAGGCCAAAGCCAAGTCATTTGACTGACTTCATATCATCAGTATAAAACTATTTTGTTGACACAGATTTAGGCTATAAAAAAGTGGTCACAGATTAGTACTTGCCTTTTCAACGAATTCCCAGCTCACGCTTAAAACAAGTCTTCGCTTCTATTTCAATCTTCTGTCAGCATAGGGCCCAGCCTTGCAAGGCATTATGTGGTCTCAAATGCTGTTAGTGAACACGGATGTCAACAGGACTTAAACTTTGCACAACAGGGTCTACGCTCATTGTTAAAAAGTACAGGGTTTTTGTGTGCAACTATTGTCATTCCCATATATTTTGTTGTCTGTTTCAGTATCTTCTATTGCATCTCTGCTGCAACGTCAGGGGGCTTTTCTTGTGCACAGTCTAGACAGATACTGCATATTTGAAATAGCATGAGGAGTTTGGAATGAGGTTTTTTTATGAGTCTGGAGTTTCATGTCCTTATCTGAACCAAACTGCTCATGCTTCTGAGTGTCACGCATTGCTGTTCATCGGAAAGTTGTCTCTCCAGAGAAGGCATATTGCTCCCAATTTAGAAGAGTGAGCAAACACATTTGAAGCGTAACAAAATCGGAAGGGGCTAACAAAACAAGTACTGGAATGATTCACTGTCTCACTTAAATTCAGATCATTTGCTGTCTTCAAAAGAAAGATTAGAGAGGAGTAGACTGATGTCCTTGCATGCCTATCTGAGAAGAAAAGGAGGAGACTGATAAAGGCAATTGAAACAAGGCAGATAAAATACAACATCCATTGCCTGAATCTGTAAAAATTCAGATTAGAAATCAGAAGTGTATTTTTTCTGAGAGAAGGTTAACCACTCAACCAGCCAATATACAGCTATCATTGACTGTCCATCACTTGAAGCCTTTAATTCAAGATTGGACATCCTTCAAAAATACATATTCCATTCGAGATAACTTCTGAAGTACTGTAGAAAACATGGATTAATGATCTACAGCCTGAATTGTGTAAAAAGCCTGACTAGATGATTTTAATAACTTTTGGCCTTCAAAACGTATGAATACTTGACATCAAATTGAGCGAGTAATTCCTTCTCCATTTGCTAATTTCAGTGACTTCAACAGAACAACTGAAAGTCTTAAGATTGAGCATGGGATTACGTGTAATACTGACACAAAACCGTGATTAGAATCCGTAGGAGATTACAGATGTGTCTCTATGTAAAATTGACCATATAGAGCTAAAAATCCTATGGCATTCTCCAGAATAGGGAACATTGCCCAGTTCTCACTGAGTTTTTTTTTTCCCCTCTCAGGAAAACCTCTTTAGGGATTTGGATCTGCTTAACAGCTAAGAGTCAACTACTCTTTACAGAATCTATTATAATCAGACATTTAAAATACTTTGAAAGTAAAAGAAACTTGGAAAGTTAAACTATGTTTCCATTCATCTGACTTCATTCCAAGCCTGTAATGTCTATTACACATCATCTGGGTTATATTTGAGACTTATTTTGAGTAGTAAGCAATGTTCTGGAGGTCAATATAATTTTTGACCTGATGCATCACAAAAGGGAGATTTATAAACATTGACTAGCTCATACCTAAGACATCACATCAAAATTATGCCATGCTCTCTCTCAAATTCTTTCTTGCTTTCTTCAAGTCTTTAGAGGAGTATGTGATTTTATGCCGCATAAATCTCTCATTAAAATCCTTAGAGCTTTTTATAGGTTTTCTGGATTCTCCAGAAATTTCACCCATGAATAGGAACTAATCTGCCCCAGGCTAGAGTCCGAGCACCACATTTTAAAGCCCACGTCTTGCAGGTGAGTCCCGCAGTTGTCACGACTCTCTACCATAATGAATTCTCTGTCCTTTTAGGACACTGCATGCTGTAGGAAATGACCAGCTACTAAACAAATCCAAGCACATACTTAGAAGTCACTTCATCAAGAAAACACAGGTTTCAAACCTGTATTTTTGTTATTTTAAATACTTCTCTATGCAGTTTATAGCACCTTCCAGGAGGTACAGAACAGCAGGAAGGCAAGACAGTGAATACGGAGTGTGCATGTGCATGTATTTAAATACGTTAAAGCCGCACAGCAAAAATCTCAGGAAGGCTGAGAAGGAAGGCCTTCTAGTCTTCCTTGTACGAGAAGTGTGAAGAACAGACTCCAGTCACCTCCTAGAAAGGTCCTGCCTAGTAGTGCTGTATCTGAGGTGGATTTCACATTCAAAGCAAGAATGCAAATTCTTTGTCTTATATATATGTATGTATATATAGGCAAGCGGATGTGTGCATGTATAAAAATACACATCACATGTATGCTTCGTTTGCATTCATGGGGCGTCCTGCATGGATTTTCTTCTCTCCTTGCCTGAAAGCTGATGAGACACCTGGGAGCCACTACACTGACCTCAGCAAACTTTGCTCAGGCCTCTCAAACAGCACCAGGGGACAATCTGAATTCCAGAATTATGTTGCTTCGAGTGGTTTCCAAGAAGGCAAGAAAGAAACTTTTTCTTCCCTCCCACCCCCCTCCTGATCACATAGCCTTCTGAACCTTTTGGGGAAGACTTTGAACTTCCATTAAATGTGGTCTGTTTAATGTTTGGATCTGTCAAAGGAGAGGCGGTCAGATAAACTGAGCCAACGTTGAAATGACTTGCTTCCAACACCTCTACAGTTTAATCGCATCTCCCTGAGCACCTCTGTAGATAATAATTGAATTAGACATTCCAAGAGATGACTGACAAATAGAAATAAGGCAAATAAAGATAATCTATCCTTTTTCTAGGCATCCAAAGGGATGCAGACCTACAACAAAGGAGCTCTATGTGTTCCACTGCCTACCATAGGCATTAAACTCCTCATGGCTGTCATGTCTTTGGAGCTGAAAATTGTTGGCAAAACATTTCTTGTTTTTCTCTCAGTCTAGGAAAATGAGATATAGTTTCTGTATTAAAGTACTCTGAAATGAGTCACCTACAGCAGCGTGACCTGCCATATACATTTGGTAACAATAGAACAGACATCAATTTTCAATCTTATCAGAAGTCACCAGTCCATAAGTATTAGTGGCGCCTACTGAATTTTATCCAGGGACCTAACAGAAAACATCTGTTCTTTTACTTCACAGCAAATCAATAGATTAAATCAATGTTCTCTTTTCTCCTTTATTCTGTTCATTAAAGGCATAGGTTTTCTTTCATTTTTCTTCTATTTCTTTTAATAACTCGCTTCTTGCAAGTCAAATCCTAGTATATTATAGAGATTTCTATGTCTCTTTCTGGGCTTACTTGGGGAGACATATATCTATGCTCTAGCAAAAGACAAGCAGAAGTAATTATTTTTGGGGCATATATTTACAAAGAGCTTGGTAAAATTCTACGTAGTATTTGGACTGAAGCCCAGCAATACTTAAAAAAAAAAAAAAAAAAGAATAGGTACTAAACCAAAAACATACTAGGACACATAATGTTTATTGCCTTTTTAGCCTTTTTTCAACTCTATAATTCATTCTACAAAATGTGATGCTATTACTAAAAAATCCCCCTCTGCCCTCATACTTCACCAATGTGCTGTAACATCACAATTGTCCAATACGATGTGCTTTCCAGAGTCACACACATTATGACCTTAATTAGATAATTCCTGACTAGATTCAAAACCGAATCATGTTTGTACACATCGTATCATCCCACCAGTAGTGTACATTAGGCTTGCACCAGGACATACTAAACAACACAGCTTAATATCCGGCCTAATGTGTTTATAAACGAAAAGCACTCTTCACTTAAGTAGTAGACAAAATTAGGCACTTCTGGTCTAAGAGGGAGAGAGATTAAGGTAGAAGTGATCAAAAAAATAGAAGCAGAAACTGTCACTCTGCTGTAAGCAGCAGAATTAGTATTAAAAATTATCACCAAAATAGCAGAACTAAAATTTTTTCTACTTGCACTAATGTTAAATATGTCTAAATGTAGCCCAAGTATTAATTTTTTTTTCCTGGAAAAGACAGCTGCAGATAGGGATCTTTAATATTAAACTGAGAATAAATTTATGTTACACAGTTAGCACCTTTTCTCTTACCTGTGGAGATTCCACATTGCTTATGCAGTCTAATAAGTCAAAATATTATGAAGCGTAAATGAACATACCTACTTTTCCCTCTGATAGGTAGATGCAAATTAAACACGAGGCATGTTTGACTTGAATTGAAATTAAGTTATATTCATGATACGCATTGCAAAGCTGTTATGAGAAGTGCATTATAGTTTTATTTCCTTATGTATGAGAAGTTGATAAACAGAGCTAGTCTATAATAAGACAATATATACAATTATATAAAATGCTTTAAATCATCCAGCAAAAATAAATCACTGCCTGACCTAGATAACAAGAGTTCTGCTAGACACTTCATAGTACATTGCATATGCAACTGCAACCTGGCAGCAGCTCCTACATAAAACCAGTAACATGGGAACAGGGTCATATAGCATCCACTGCCTTGCAATGATTTGGATCAAGGCTTTTTGCCCCACGTCATGACTGAATTAAGTCACAGTAAATCAAAACCCATTTTTGGCTCTGTGACTTTGAAACACGCAATATATCGCAACCCCAGAAGCATGTAATTTCATTTTTTTCCACCAATTTAGTACAGCACCATGAGAGCCTTGCCACTGGGACTATTATCTGTTAGTGAGCTGAAGCCTGACGGAACTTCTCCCCACATCTTGAGGTGAGGATTAGGAGAATTTTGATTGGGGAAAAGAAAGTTATTACTGGAAATTAATTTCACATGGTGTCAAGGCAAAAATAGACAGAAATAAAGAAACACCTCTTAGGACAAGAGAAGAAGCAGAGAAAGGAAAAAAACTTAGAGAAGTGGCAATCCACAGCCAAGCAAATGTTTGTCTGGAAGGGTGCAACAGCTGAGCACCCCAGACTTGGGATATCCTGTCAACCAGGAAGGGAACTGATTTAACTGTCATTTGATGAATGACAGAACAGCAAAGTCAGTCTAAAAGTGGGATATTGTTGCTTTCTATCTCAGTTCCCATGAACAAAGCAGATTTTTTTCATTTGAGATTTCCCTTTGTTAGCTATTAAAATAATAATGCCTTACTTGCTACTGAATAAAAACAATAAGAAACGGGAGGACCCAAGATGACTGAAACAAAACTCCATAAAATAATTAAACCTCAGACCTACCCAAATGCTGACATCAAATGTGTAAAAGTCATTGATAGCTCTCTGTCTCATTATGGGAAACAGAGATTGATGAAACACAGCTGTGTTCACAGCAATTGATGGCATACATCATCATTTCCACAGCATTCACATTAAATTACTTAGCAGCTATAGTGCCAGTATAGATTATAGGATAACCCAGTCCTTTCTTTTAATCTCAGGCATCTGGAATTTCAGGGCCAGATGAACCTTTATTCCTTCCCTTTTTTTTTTTTTTCAGGCAAGACAGACAAAGTACTAATACCAAAGGCATGAGAATACCAAGTCTCCTCTAAGGCATATGTATTCCCATCACACTCAAAAATAACTTTTAAAGTAATTCCTAAATTTTAATATATATTAATATCCAACCCCAGGAGCACAGGAAAAGGGAGAGAGGCTTAGACTAACAAGAAGTTCAAAAACCATCCTGTAAAAGTATTGGCAATGGCAGCATCCTTCTATATGAACAACTGCTGTGTGACTTGACTATTTTCATTGCATTAGACAAACCAGGAGCATCATACCCTCAAAAAGGCAGCTGAACTGACAGAAGGTCCAAATGATCCCTTCTAACCAAAACTAGATGGTACTTAAATGCAAGACCATTCTGGACCATATTAAGTTGATCCTGGAATCACAACCGAGATGCTTAAACACAGGAACTCTAAACACTGAGAGATTTGGCTGAAATCCAGCTGATGTGATTAAAACTGGGCAAGTGCTTTACTTGCCAGTTCAAAGATTCAAAGGCAGGTTCTGTATCTAAGGTAACTTTTATTCTAAAAGCAGACTGTACAACTAAAAACCACTGTGATTCTACTGTGTTAAAGCAAAAAAAAAAAAAGGGCAACTGAACAGCAACTGAACATGCATTTGAACAGGAGGCCAGATTAATAAAAAGAAAACTCTGTATTTGCATGTTATTGTTCTCAAAAATTAAACTCACCATGATTATCTAATAGAGTAATAACAGAAAGAAGTAGCAAGACAGTAAGGAGAATGTGCCTTCTAAAATTGGCAACAGGTAGTTTAGTCTAAACTACAGTGTAAAGCATGAATAATAAAAATAAGAAACTTGGGACATCCAGTAGACTAATCTCTATAAAATAGCAATAGCCCCAGGAAACCATAACAGTAAAGCCACTTGACCATACTATTGATTTTATGAAAATATGTTCCAGAAAACCCGAAACTCGGACATGTACACATTTCCATGCCATAAAGATCGTTTATGTTCTACAAAATTAGAGTTTCACATCATTTCAATTACTAAACTTTGAGGTGATATTTACACTACAGAATTTTTTCCGGGTGTGGGTTGTTGGGGTTTCTTTGCTTGTTATCAGCTCCATTTACAATCCCATTTCCGTAAACTTTTTAGGAAAGGTCATAAAAAACCTAACTTAACTACTGCCAAGATCAGTAATAAAGAAGGTAAACAATTTCACCTAAAGCATGCAAGAATTATCAAGGTTGTTAAAGACACTTAGCACTGAAAGCAGATTCCAGTTTGTTGCTTAATCACTGTATTTGTACAAAGCGGAGTTCGCATTTACGAGGTGCATCACAATACCTTAATAAACTACCACTCGGCTGTCCTGAGCCTAGCAGTTTTAGAAACTTTTCATATGAAATAGGTAAATATTTTGAAGTCCCTTTCAGCATCACATGTTTAATGCCCCCAGTCAAACAAAAAGACAGAATACATCCCCATTTCTTGAAAACTTTCCACTGTTATTGATGACACCAAATGGCTGTGGCCTAACTGGTTACAGGTTGTGTTATATTTATTTCCACAAAAAGTAAAAAACTGTGCATACTACAGCTACAATTTTAACCTGGGATCTGACAGCATGCCAGCTTGCTCTGTTTGCAAAACACCCAACCCCAATTTTCATTCTGAACTGAGAGCGCTTTGGTGCTTCAGTACATCAGTTAAGAAGCTGCAATAATTAATCCAACACAAAGGGATGATATTCCACCTCAAAGCATATCCCAACAAACACCCCTTCCAGCCTGCTGGAAAGAGGTGACCAGATTGTACCTACTTTGCAGAAGTCATCACCTCCTGTAGTAACTGCTTGTACCAAGAAGAAACAGGTAGCACATAAGAATAGAGGAGCAAGGTTCCAACATTGTCTTCTGGGATATCTCAGAGATAAATGAATACAGCTATCAAGTACATGTCATTTATTCCCCTTAGTCAACATTGCATAGCAAACTACTGTAAAAAGGCTTGTTGTTTCTCCCTCAGTAGTCTTGCAACTCTTTCAAGCCAGCTGAGGTATTCACCGTATAGGAAGATATTGCCTACCTGGAAAGTACTCTAAATGCTTTCTTTCCAGTCTTAAACACATAAAATCATATGCTGTAACTAATAATCCTTCACCTGCCTTAGCCTACATCTCAATCATCTCACGACATTCATGAACCCAAATGATCTAGGGGAGCCAAAGCACGCTACTGAGCAGACCATTCCATCATTTCTTGACAACAAAATAGACTCGTTAACCTATTGTATATATTTGTAGACATAATAAAATAAAGCTGTGCACAGCTTTCCTCAAAGAGAGGAGAAGCAGCCGGGACCATTTTCCAGGCTGGGTGGTAAGGTTTCACACTCCCTCGTTTTGCCAGGTTGCTACATGTCACAATGACATTGCTGTTTTCTGTCACCTCTCTGTCCTGGGAACTTTGTCTGTAAATATTTCCTTACCTGAAATATTTCTCCTACCTGAAAAGGCACTTTGTACGTCCCTAATTACCCATTCTAATAGGGGGCCCCACAGTTTGATTAATGCAAGCAGTAACTAGGACATACTGCACTGTGATAAAGCCACTCAGTAGTCATACAACTCTAGCAGCCTAGTATATGGCTGGTTTTAAGTGTGATTGCATCTGACCAACAGAACAAGCAATTGCAGAGCCTGGGGAACAGTGATGTATAGCAGTAGACTGTATTTTCATTTTTACTTCATTTTTGATCCTCTGGTGAGCTGTAGCAGAATGTGTATTTGCTCCTTAAGCTAGGCTGGGCTTGAATCTAACATTATGGATATTAATTAGGAAGCGCAAATTCTGTCCTGCATCCATTTCTGCTGAGCTCCCATGGGCTGTTGAAAACAAGAGAATAAAAATGCAGCATAACTGGCTGATGTTTAGTGCATCGGAGTATTTCTCCATGTAATAAGTAACCAAAGGTGATTTGCTGATCGAACAAGTTAAGCAAGAGGAACGAACCCATTGTGGCAGTCTTGAGAACTCCCTGTTTAACCAGAAGAGACATGTCCACAATGTTATCTTGCTACACCAACATGGGAACTCCTGTTTGACAAAAAGCTTAACCATAATGTTATCGGAATGTATTATTTTGAGCTGATTCTGTGACTGACATTTTATCTAAACTACCTCAAGCAAGAAGCTACAGAGGGGCGTACCGAAGATGTCGAAACCGACCTCCGTGAAGATAAAAAGAGCTGCTCAGCTTGCTTGAATTTGCGAGCCTTTGCTGGAGCTGCGACTCCCCGGCCGCCCAGCGCTGCTTTTGCCTTCCTACCTCAATAAATATTTATTGAATCTAATTTGGACTCGATTTATTTTAAATTCAACTATAACATCCATGCCTTGCATCCTCACTACTTTTATTACAAGGACTGAAGCCACTGCAACTAATTCAACCTGTGTTTGATCACCCTGGCAGAACAATCTTTTAAAGATATGCACAAAAGGTGCCAGGCAAACTACAACGACCGTTTGCTTTTCCTCCCCCATAGCATCAATCACAGTGCCTTTCTGTGCTTCCCAGGATCAAGTACTTCCCTAGGAGGTTACTGTATTTCTTAATTAGCTAAATTTTTAACTCCATCTGCCTACATTATATACCTACACACCTCAGAAGAGTATGTGACTCATAATACCTCCTCACCTCCTGCTGTCCACAACTTGCTCAGCCACAGAGCATGAAAAAGGGATGCCTGCTTGTTGATCACCATTGCTATGAGCGATCATTAGTAGCAAGTACTCTCTCCTGACCCCACATTCTTGCATACCCTAAGCTGTGTCTTTGAGAAACAAGCCATTCAGTGTTTCAATCTATTTTATTCTTCCTTAAAAAGTGCGCTCTCAGTGCGGAAGCAGGTGACACCCTACAAGAGTATTTTTGATATGCAAATGTCTGCAAGGGCAGCTCTCTGGGTGGGCTGTCTCCAAGATGGGAAAATCCCCAAGACTAGCTCTGCAGAGGCCAGCAGCACTTACACAGGGAGCAAGACAGCAGCAATGGATATTGCAGTAACTGCTCTGGAAAATTCCCCCCTCCTCCCCTGAGCATCTGTTCTACATGTGTTGAACAGATCTTCTTTGTCTCTTGTCCAGCAACATGCGAGTGAACCCGAGTTCCCCCAGGGAATGGAGGGATACAAGAGAAGTCAGCATAAAGATTTGTGCTGGAAGGATAAAAGATAACAGCCTGTCAAACTGCAGACCTTTAAAGCTTAACACTTTCTTTCAAATTTGCTCTCACACTGCTATCCACTGCCAAAATATAACAAGTTTGCGACCCCAACTTATGTTTACTGTTTCTTAACAAGACATTTCAAGTGGAAAAAAAAAAAAGAAAAAGTACAGTGTATAAACAGAAAAATCTAATTGGTAACCATTTCTATCTTAAAATTATGGTGAGATCTGTTCAACTTTTAGTAATCACAAGTGTGCAAGACAGCCTGCAGACTCAGGCAAACGTTTTCTTTGGTCATTTCTTTGCATAAGTGACTTTTTTACTTCATACGCATACACAGACACCTTCCTTCAGCCCCCTCAAAAAGTTTCAATTCATAGTTTAACCCTGATAAATTCAAAATACCAAGACATAAGATCTTGTGTAGTTGAATGTCCAAGCCACCTAATCATGTGAACTTAACACGGTTTCATGTAGAATCACAGAATAGTCCAAGATCACTCAAAAAAGCACGAACTAAGATGTTGGGCGTTTTTTTTAGCTTAGGGTGCTCCCACGAAAGCACTGTGAAAATGTTCCCAAGCCCCCTTCAGGAAAAGCACAGTTAAGTCAGAGCGGGACAATCCCACATAAAAAGAAGTTCTAGTGACAACTAAAAGATATCAGTACAGTATGATAACAAGACCGTGGTGCTTTCAGGTCCCAAGTCCCATTTGATTGGTAGCATTTTTCTATACCGGTCCTCCTGGAGTCAGTCCCATGCTTCAAAATTCACAGTGTAGATAAATTTACGTCAGTTTTCAGACCTTAGCACATGTTAAAGCACTAGTATGTCAGACTTTCCTTTCGGTAATTCACACAGTTTCTGTAAATAATTTTCATTAGTAGAACTAAAAATGGCCTGAAAGACATTCTTTCATTGCTCGCTGAACAGAAAGACTGCAAACGCACATCCTGAGGGATATAAACCATGTACTGAGGTGAAAAACCTTCAGATACTTCACAAAAGAATTGGGAAAACTAATATACATGCCTGATGCGTAAAAATGGTGGCCCAAATTTTTAATATTATCAACTAATTAATGAATGAATATTTTGAATTTTACTCTACAGTACTGCTGTATTAAAATGCTGGCCTACTTTCTTCTCAGGAGGCAACTTAAACAACTGTGAGACAGAATAAACGTTATTTCAGAGCCTGAGAGACATCTCACTTCAACATTTTGAAATGGTATTTACTTAGAGGTAAAGCAAATGATCAGTACAGGAAGCAGGTATGAGAAAAGCAAAAACGGGAGGGGCAGTGGAGACAGAGGAGGAATGTGGGACAAAGACTGTTTGAAGAGCTGAGATGGCAGGTCCTGCTTCCACAGAAAGGCAGGAGATGGAAGCTGTACCTGTATGCTGCACCAAGGAGGTGCTGCTCCCTCCATACGCCTATTTCTAGCTGCCTCTCGCATGCTCTGGCATCGCCCTCAGAATTTCCATGGGCATGGCCTAGGAAAATAAGACACACTGGAGTTGCTGGAAGTAATCCCTCTGGCTTGCCTTGGCTGCACCTGGAGCCAGCCCTGCATGAGCTGTATGAGAGACAAGAAGGTCGTCTGCTTTCTCACACACCCATTTCTGGCAGAGAGTGGTGTAGTACAGTAGTACCAGTTCCTACAAAACCACCTGTGACCCCCTGGGTCCACCTACAGAAGAGCACGCAGCACATCTCTGAGATCACCTGTATCCTCCATCCCTCATCCTGGGTGTTTTCTCATTGGAACTCTCTTCTCACAAAGGCCACCCAGGAGATGACTAACAGGAAAATCTATTAGCTGCTGCTCACCTGGTCTAAATTTTGAAAGGTGAACAAGAGGGTCCATATCCTATTATGAATCCCCATGCTCTCCAGTCCCATAGACTACTCCATTATTGCATTTCTTGTTGAGTACAGATCCACATTCTGATACTGTGCATGATGGAAATTCTCTTGGTTTTCTGGAATTCATTACAACCTTGATCCACTCCAAGCATACTGTAAAGCATGAAACAATAGAAAGAGCCTTCCAACTGTCACCTTGGATTTGTCATCAAATGAGGAATATTATGGGAAAACTTTCAAGAGGTGAAATATATACCTTCCAAACTGGCAAAATAAGCAAAACAACACTTCATCATGTTTAACTGCCTCTCAGGTGTCTCCCTATACCATTTAGCTGTCACTGGCTTGAAGTTAGCTACAGTAATACTGTCAGATGGGTTTTAAACTTTACCAAAGGTCAAAACCATGCAAACAAAAATTCCAATCATTTCAATATTACTACAGTCTGATAAAATATATATTTTAGCATTAAGACTCTACTGCCTGTGTATATGCCACACACTTAGCCCACAGTGCATCTTTTAATACAGTGTGTACAGTTAGAGTTACCAAACTGTATCAGCTCATTTCTGAAGTACAAATTCACTGCAAGCCATCAATTAAATCTGTACAATGGAATTTCTCAGGTCTGTTATACCATCTGTGCAAAAATCTAGTATATTTCATATACAGGAATATCAGGACTGCTCTCTGAAAACCTGAAACACAGACATTGGCTTTTGGTCTGAAGTAAAACCTACGCATTGTTGTAATTTAAGTGTGTTATTTATAACATTTTCTTCTATGTTTTATAACATTTTCTGTTATGCATTGGCTGAAACCCATCAGGGAATTTTTGACAACTTCTGCACATCCAGAATCACCAAAACAATTTTAGGGACCTGTATGGTCACTTGAATAAAATTTGTAATACAGTAGCTATATAAAAATAGTCAATAATTGATTCAGCAACTATTCCTTATGTAGACATTTTTGTTATTATTAAAAAAAATTAATGCTGCAACCTTCTGCTGTTGGCTATTTTTCCTCCGCGTAGAAGCACTAAAATCAACAGCCTCTGCCTCTCAGTAATAAAAGTATAGGCCTATGTATCCACATATTAGTACTCTAACAGTTGAAGATTCTGAGCCTTGGCTAAAATGAGTCCATCTGTTGTGCTCCAAGTAAGATATTCCCATAAAATACAGATGCAATAAGAGAACGTACACTTGCAGTCTCATGCTTTGGAGTTTAGGAAAAAAAGCTAAACCTTCTGTCTTGAAGAAAAAAATATCTAAGGCAAACCAACTAAGCACAAATGGTTTCATCTTTTGATGTTTCTGGATCAAGCATTCTTTGCTGGCATGTTCAGAATCAAAAGAAACATCCTGATAATGAGACATAGTGTTTTTGTGATCTTTTTTGATTTCCTGTATTAACATTAATGAAATAAAGAAGGCAACATCTGAAGCCTAAGGTCTTCATTCTTGCATAGCACATTAAAAAAAAAAAAAAAAGTCCTTTGTGGCCAAAAGAGAATAAAAACCCAAGTTACTTATATGGTTTGTGTCTAGGATGTATAAACTTGTTTTGTGATATGCAAACCTATTTCTCCTTAAGTTTAATGTTCTCTACTTCCCTTGTCTGTTTGCTCATGGTCCATATATGTGAAAATTCACATAAACGTTCAGGCTGTTTACCTTGCTCATATCCCCAAAACAGGGTTTACCTGAAGCTAACATGACACATAGGTACATACTGGCCTATACACAACAGGAATTTCACCTGCTGCCTGTATATTTATGATCCTTCTATAGAAGGAAATCTTAACAACCCTCTCACTCCCTGACCTCCCAAAAAATTGTTTTGGGAAAAATGAAATCTAATTAGGCATCTATAAACAGATATGGTTTTCTTGTCCCGAGTATCACAGTGAAAATCATCTTCCCTCAAGTAAAAGAGAGTTGGAATACAACTTTGGCAAGGCCCACTACTCTGCATATCACCTCTGGACTAATTTCAGAGAAGTCCCAATTTCTGGTCTTTGTTTATCCCTGCCATGATGAAAATACAGCAGTTCCAACTTTAAGTACAGAAACTAAACACCAGCAATTTGAAAACTGTTCCAACTAAGTGTTTTTAGAAATATTGAAAGTTTTCAGTTCACTGAGGCACTTAAACATGTGCATAACTTCAAGGACATTAATTGATTGTACTGGCTTCAAACAAGATTATCCCCAAACTGGAGTTTTTGGTATATATAGCTTTCCTCTGCCACCATCTTTGACTCTGATTTAATATGGTACAGCAAATATGTGCTTAAGGATGATACCTTCTCAGCTGTCCAAGGAAGGTAAAGTCAGTCACAGTGCAGAAGCGATCCTCATTGTTTACACTGTTTATCTATACTGTAGAAAGAAATCACTGTTTTGTTTGTGGCTCTGAGAAAGAGAGTCTTGAGTGCTACAGCGTGCTGGAGCTGTCTCACAAACAACACTCTGTTTGTGAGAATTCCATTAGCCATCCAGGATGCCGCAGAAAAAATGGGGCCACAGGCAGTTTTCCCGCTCTCTCTCCCTGAACACACAAGTAGGACTCAAAGAGTCAGTAATAACAGGCCCAAAGAACTTGTGATCTCAGTGATCTCACCTATTCTGCCAGGAAACACAACCCACCAGGGCAAAGTTACCCTCTCCAAACATGTTTCAACTAGCAAAATTATTCTGGATCAGTTTGATCCTCTATAATGCTTACCAATTACATATTTGAGCCTGTACTGGGCACCCTAAAATTGGATTTGCCAACCGCTTGTTCTCACTCCTCCTTGGTCTCCTATCTGTCTCAAATTTGCAGACAGATATGATTCTGAGCAGAGTACAGTCTTTGTAATGCTCAAATTGGGAAAAAAAAGTTCCCCTTGCATTTATTTTATGATTATACAAAAAGTTACCCCCACATAGGTTTTTATATTGAAGCATAAGAGAAATGAGGTATGACAATAGGTGTTAGTTACAATTACCTCACTGAACTTAAAAAATAAGACAAAGCACTTTTAAAGAATCTGTAATTTTTTCATGTTACGGTCTCTAAGAAAAGTATCCTTCACCTAGATACCAAAATAGTTCCAAGTAGTAATAAGTGTTATACAACCACTGGACCAGAACATACTGAAAAAGAGCATAATTCTTTGGACTTTCAGTTTAGTTACTTCATCATTCCTATTAAAGCCTTATTTTTGGGTATCTAATTTCTCAAAGCTTATGCCTACATAAACATTTAAGCTTCTTATTAATATAGCTGAGCTTATTTCTTTTTATCTTAATATATTCAGTACCTCAGAAGGCGCCACAGCTGGAATGCAGCTCTTGGATATGATCGTAAGTGCTTCAAAGGGAATGGGAGAGGTCAGCATGCCTGAAAGAAAAGATATTGCCACTGCCAAGGACCAAAGAGATTGTGACAAGATGGGAATACAGAAGTTAATATAGGAAAGGAAAGACAGTTAAGAAAACCAGGGACAGAACCAGTGAGGTTCTAGTGGTAGGAAGGTTAAAATTCTTTGTGTTCTGATAAACAACCACAGAGCAAATTCAACAAAGAAAAAGCCTTCACAAGAGGCAAGTGAAGGCTGATAACGCAGTGCAGGGCTACAACAAAGAGATTCCTTACAGAAATGTGAATCAACTTAGGTAAAACAAAAGCACTTTATAAATCTATATTCATTCTGAGAAACAGCCCACAGTGTTTTTGTCAAGATAACGCATTGTGAGGTTCTAACATATTTGAAGAGTTAATTAGGCTGTTTGTGTGTGTACATACACACACATATCTTTAATTTTTGGCTTCCAGCCATACTGGAAGTAGTGAAGTACCATAGGAAAATACTTCTTGTGAAAGAAACATAATGTATCGGTTTTGTTCAAAGTAATATTAGTAAATCAGTGTAAACGAAAGCATTTGCCCCTAGTTGGCTCAGAGGGAACAAATTTCTAAACTTATTAAGAAACTTCAAAGGAAATATGAAAAGGAAAAGGTATAATGAAAAGGAACATTTATATGGAGTTTCAAGTAGTTTGTGCCCATATACAAATATTTGTTCAGGGATTATTGTTAATGAAAATTGTTCTTATTGAGTTCAGCCATTTTAACATCTTTCAATTTTCCTAAAGTTAGCTACACTCAGCAAAACAAGCACTCCAGTTGTTCTAGTGCTTTTATGATGCAGACAGATGTCTTGTAGGTAAGGTCACCTAAACCATTTCAGTTGCATATATTTCGAGACACATTTTTCTTGTCCCAGTTGTTTCCCTACGCACAAGAAGTTGAGCTCCTTTCAGGTAAACAGCAAAAAGCAATGAAGAAAAACACAGGTTTCACACATTCTTACTTTACATGGTCCAGATACCCAAGCACTCTCACTTTAATTCACCATCACCAGCGTGTGGAACAACTCTCATACCTTTGTGAAAAATTCACATAACAAATGCTACGTTTGATAGCCAAGTGCAACGACAAGCTGACAAAGACTGGTGAAGGACAGATAAGACAGGAGAGTCATTTTGTCCATCTTATCAGTCAAGAGGGCTTAGCACATGCAGGAACCTGCAACTGATATCATCAATGGCCCGGAGTCAACAGTAAATTTAATTGTTTTTCTAGAAAAATATTAAGCTTTGTGAGAAATATGGTAGAGACTACATTCTGGAAGACTAAATATTCTACATTCCCCACTGTCTCACTAGTATAGTCTTTAAATGGATTTAGGGTATGTTATCCCCCAACTACACGTATATATTCCTTGGCCCTTGTACTGAAACCCATCCCAGTTTATTCATTACGGATGCAATCCATATCCGCTACACCTGGGTACTAGATCGAGTATGTCATTCTTCTGCTTGTCAGCATCCTCCAAAGGACAGAAGTGTTTGATATTATAAAGGAAGACAGATTAATATTGAAAATGTACCTTCCAAAAGCCTATGTAAATACAATAACGGTATTAATTTCAGACACTTGGAAATTTGACAAAAACTGCATAAAGAAGAAAATTATCAAAAAGGCTGTTTCTAGCCAGAAGCTGTGCTAGCAAGTAAAGTCATGCTAGCAACGTTAAAGAAATATATACAAGACCAATACACAAAACAAGTTGCTAAGCATACGTTATTAAGTATGAAAATAAAATAAAGCAATTAAAAAAAAACAAACCACACACACACAAAAATTGTTGTTTAAAAAAAAAGCTTCACTGTTGTTCTACATGAAATTTTCCATTCATTTAATCCAGATTAGCAATTGCCACTACAGATTCATTGGGTTAGGGACCCTCAATAGTAACATAAAAATCTATACACTCAAAGCATCTCTTTACAACAGGTCTTAATAGCTGTCAAATACTATTTACTTTGGGTTGCTCATATCCAACAGCGATGCATTTGCGGTAAAGCAGTCCAACCCATAATCCAGATTCAGAACAAATGCAAAGTTTCTGGCAAAGTTCTTTGCCTCATGACGAATCAGTACTTGCTACTCACTGCATGACACCAGAGATACCAAATGGACATATCTGTTTACCCTTTATCCTGCTATAGGAGTAACTGAAATCTGAGCAAATCCCAGACACAGCCAAGTGTTAAACAAAGACTTCAAAGCATCTCATCATAGATAATATAGATATTGCCAGCAATGGTTACTCGTGCCTCATTGTGTCTTGTAGAGGATGGTAACTTGGAACTGGCAGTGAACCATCAGAACAGATGAAGCCTGCAAACACGTCCACCAGTAAGCTTTGTGAACCTGTGCAGATCCATCTCCCACACACAATTTCTGTGGATAGAATTTTCCAAGGGCTGCAAGTTCACAGGCCAGTTCCCTCTGAACTATGTGACCAGTAAAATGAATCTGATTTTTCACCATAGCACATTTAATTTATTTTTCTCTTTCTAGGTTTTGGACCTGAAGATAACTGGAAAATGCAAGTGTCATTTTTATTTATACCATAGACTGAATTTTTCCTACAACATATCTCAAATTGTCCTTTTAAAAAACAACTCCAAAGATCAAGGATTAAAAAACAGTGTAACTAGATGTCACAGAATTTAGCATAAAAATTGCAAGGGTTACTTGTCCTCTACTGATACATTAGAAACATTTTTTTGCAGCATTTGAGTTTTTCTTGATGACTTTTCACCTGAATATTGATCACAGTTGACTCCATTCAGTTCATACGAGATTGATCATATTATGCACTCAAACTGTCCCTCTGCTGGTCTGCAGTGTAACATACAGAACAATAATCTATTTGAATTGACAATTCCTTTGTAAATGAAGCCAAACCACAAGATCAGAATACTGTGATTGCATAGAAGGGCAACGAGTGACATAGGTTATTTACTGATTGATACTTCCCTATAGTAATAACACAAGCTTCTATTGGAGAACATCTGGAAACATTACAGTGCAATAGTTCTTTAAAAATAATGAGGTCTATCAATCATTCGTATGACTGAATATGAAAGGGCTTCATGTTGTCTATAAAACAACCAGATTTGATGCTACTCACTCACGACTGGTGATTTCACTTTGGCCAGGACAAATAGGTATCTGCAGAGCAGCTGCCGTAGTCATAATATAGAGTATCTTCTTTGAATGGATTCATGTGCCAAGACTAGGGAGTGCATGATATAGAAAATAGCTCACCAAAGAAAGAACAAAGCCACAACTACAAAGGTAAATAAGTCAGAGAGACTTAGCTCAATAAGATTTATAGGGGTTATCAAATCTTAAGCATGACTTCAACCATCTGAATGCTAACAAAAATCAGAGCCATTGGTTGTTTAACTACTTTTTTTAATTATGCCACTTAAAATAATACAGGTAAGCTATGGTATTATTAATTCTCTCCCAGTATAAACTAGGTAAGACTAATGTGTAAGAAGGAGATGTTACTATACAGGGTAAGCAAAGACAGAGCTGGGAAAACAGAGATGGAACTCAGTTTTGTAAGCACTTACTGCTCACTAGTAGCAGCACGATTTCAGAAAAGCCAGCCCAAATATTTACTATTCATTATATTATCACTTAGTTCCGCAAAGACAAGCAAACTCAACTGTCAAGTCTTCCCCGCTGTTTCTACTCTCCAGTGTTGCACAACTGGTCAATGCCACATCTCCTGCTCGCTGCACACTGCAATGCATTCTGGTGAACACAAGCAGTGCATGACTGAGAAACTGGAGAAAGGGAAGAGAGGAGGAAACAGTGCAGATGACAAGAAGGAGAAAAAGGCAGTGAGGAATTATTGAAGTTGCAGAGAGGGACAGAAAAATCAGTTTGATGGGGTTGCTTAAGAGGCTCTGTGTTGCTTGGGGCAAGTAGAATACACTTGGGTTTTTTAGCTTGAGAATTTTCTAATGTCTGCCAGAAAAAATGGGTTTCAATCTCACATTTCACAGATCAAATCCTTGATCCAAAACATTCAGACTTGGGCAACTAACATTAGACACCTCTATCCGCTTGAAGGCATCAAATCAAAGGTCTGAATTTCCTTTGCAACTCCTACCAAGTGGGATTATTTCAAACTGTTGGAATTAAATGTATATGGAAAAGCAGTTACTTGGATCCGAAATATGACTGACAACCTCTTTCCATACATTTTTCCAGGAAAACTGAAATAAGGCGAGTAATTCTCATTTACTATCCAAAATGCCATTTTAGGAGAACCTTTTGCCTGGAAACTTGAGTTCAGGCAACTTTCAAGTTTGGTGGAAAGCCCTTTATTATTTCAATAGTATTTCCTCTACTGTTCAGCCTCTACTTTTCTCACTAGCTTTTCCTTTCTTTGCTTTCATCTCTTTGTCTAGGTGGGGAGGAGAGAATTGTCTAGCCAGTCACATTTCCAAAATACAGGTAACAGAAGCAACTTTGGAGTAGATAAAAAAAAGGCAGGGGAAAAATGCACTGACTTCTCCTATCAGGCACCATTTTACCCTTTCAGCAACATTGCTGTAACACTATTTCCTTCACTACCCTAATCATTTAATCCTTTTTTTTTTAAAAAGTTATGCAGAGGGCCATAGAAGAAAAGGAAATTGTTATATAGAACAAAGTACAAAGTGCTCAATGAAAATGTGGAGAATACAGAAACCTCCCAGGAATGCAGAAGACCAATGAATTACCCAGGTCACTAGAAGTAAACAAAGTCTGATAGTCAATTTGTCTGTTTTTTCACTCAATTTTGGGGTGAAAGAAAGACCTGCTA
The DNA here is from genome assembly GCF_963924245.1 of Chroicocephalus ridibundus. Lineage (NCBI taxonomy): Eukaryota > Metazoa > Chordata > Aves > Charadriiformes > Laridae > Chroicocephalus > Chroicocephalus ridibundus. Next base: position 26,781,931 of record NC_086288.1, on the reverse strand, counting down.
TCAACCATTTTTACTAATAATATATAACAATACCACATCACCTTAGGGAAACCCAAGCAGGACCATGACATGATTTATCTTCTGATGCAGAATAGCATGCACAAAAGCTAGCTCTGGACAAGGTACAGAAATCACAGAGCAAGAGCAGCCCAGCAGGTAGTGTTTGACTTTTTGAGTCATAGTGTTTCCTGGCTACTGTCAAGAAACACAAGGTTTCATTGCCATTACCTAAACCCTGTGCTTTCTGAAGACTTTAGCTCTAAGAGTCTCTTTGTGGGAAACCTTGATGTAATATATGCCTTCTTGTACTGGCTGGAGCGTGCTCACTCTCCCTTTTCACTTCAGCCAGAGCAGAAGTGGCACTAAAAGGACTTTCATTTGACACTGCCTGAACTTTCATCAAGACACATGCTCATATCACCACGTGGAAGACTCAGCTACCCTAGTGTCAAGCATAACCAGCAAACAAGGGCAACAACAAGAGTTTGCAAAAGAAGGGTTGGTAAAAAATCTACGTCTCAAGGAAGTACATGCTATACAAGTATATGCACTACAACTCAGTACTTGAAAAGTAGCTATTTATAAGCAGAGAGATGAATTAGGCTCATTTTTCACATTCAGTACAAGACAGTTTCTCAAGACCAGACTGATGAAAGGGGTGAATGCCAAGACTGAGGCCAGATGGACTATTGCCCTTTCAGATATATGTAGAAAAATGGTCTTTTGCCAAACAAATAAACAGGGGAAAGAAGAAAGCACGCCTAATTATACCAACCTTTCTAAGAAACATTTCCAAAAATACTTATTGGCCTTATCCGGAGTGGAAAGTTTCAGAAGGAGCACCAGAGGTGTTTTATTTTAGCTTGGCATGAGTAGGGAAATTATAGGAAGGATTTCTAAGCGTGGCAAATGCAGCTGCTTCTCAAAGACACAGTTTAAGGGTTCTACATAAAGCCATAAAACCCTTGAGAGTCTTGTAAAGAGCTAGCATGGTTTCATTTGAATTTAAGAGCTTTTTTTTTTTAAAGGGCCAGTTGGATTCTGTTGTAACAGAGCTCAAGGCGACACCATTAAGACAATAGTGGGAATACAGTGATCAATCGTTCCAAAGCATCACCATGTTCAAGGCTAGGCCCTCTAAAACTCCTATTAAAGTGACACCAATTCAAAGATTTCAAATAATGAGCCGAGAAAACTTGCCAAGGATTATAACCTCCCTTAGTTTTAGCAAATCACAGTTACTGGACAGAAACAGGCAGAAACAATTCAGAAGAAGAAAATAGTTAAATGCCTCATTAAAGCTTGCCAGACTCATGTTGTGACTACAGGAAACATTCCTGTTGTATCTGAACTTTGGGTGGGGAGAGAGAGGTACGAGGGCTGGTGGTTAGCCACAAAGAGAGTTTTGGACTAGGCAGAGGTAACTTTTCCTTTTGAGGGGGGGGGGTCATACTGGGCAGTGCAGGGATGGGAGAAAAGGCTAATGCATAAGCAGTATGTTTCTCAGTTTTCAGCATGAAATTTTTCATAAAATATAAACAAGGAGGAATGAAAAATAGGTAACTACATTGCTGAAAATATTCTGGTCATTTGTGATGCTGACACAACCAAAGACTGCTCCAGGCAGTACAGTAATATACCAGTTTCATATGAAAGCTGTGGTTTGACTTGGTAAACCACAAACTCATGTCCTTCAGATGGAAAGCTTTACATGCTTGTCCTCTTCATTTTTGGAAGGCAGAGGTTTTCTAGCAAAAAGTGATTTGACCAAAATACTTTTACAAACAAGACCCAGGTTGGAAGGCAGCAGTAGAATTACAGGGGCTGGTCTGGATTTGGGGGTAGGTGCCGGGTGCGCTAGCTGACCAGACACCAAGTACATTTTAGACTCACACTCAGGAAGCCCAAGCTCCTTTGGACACTTTGGTTCACCTCATGGCTCACACCAAACACACAACTTCTCTTACTTTCTTCTTCATGCATTTTCTTTCCACTGCCTCACAGGAAAGCAGGAAGACTGTTAGAAGTTTGGTTCAGGTTTATTCTGCAGATCTACAGAGCACTTGCATCTACGGTAAGGGATGAGTTTTTAACATTTGAGAGACTGCTGATGAAGATGGGACTTTCCCAAGGTTCACTCAGTGTTCATCTCTCATGCACCAGAAATCCCAATTCCCCTGCTTTATAATTTCCAGCATATATTTTAAGTTTCATTTCCAGTGCATAAACACACCACGTTTATGATTTATTAGGAATATTCCAACATGGCATTCAGTAAGAATACCAATTTTTGTAGTATTTATCATTCTTTTAAAGCCTTGCTGTAATTGCACTACTCTAATTGCGATTGCAAAAACTGTAATTGCATTTTGCAAGACTACAGCAACTATTTAATACAGTGCTAATCTAAAGCTACAAATACAGTTTGTTAAGAAAATATAAAAGGAGGTCCCGTACATTTCAGAGATTTATCCCAAGCCAGCACTCCTGCATAATGCAGTAGAACCATTCATCCTAGTACTTCATAGAAAGATGAAAGATTGCAGTTTCCGCAAAGTGTGAATGTCAACAAATGTCATCCCTGGCAGGCAGGAAGGAAATCATACATCCTGAACACAAGATATTTCACTGAAAATACTCTCTCCTATACAAAGCAAGGATATTTTAGTTCAAAATTGTCAAACAAGCACTAAAATTGTTGCATTTTTGCACAAGGGATGTGAAATGACCAATAAGATCAAGCCACTTTCATCCATTATAGATTAAAAGAAGCACTTCAGACAAGATCGCACTCAGAAACACAGCATGTGGAAGCGGAGCTTTCATAAGTAGCAAATGTCATGAAGATGAAGAATGACTATTTTACATCTGTGTCTTCAGGTGCATTTCAAGTTTGCCTCACTTTGCATCAGGTCCTTAGGCAAGGAGCTTGCTGTTCTAACAACAGATTCGCAACATTGCTCATCAGCTGATTTTGAATATAAACAGTTTGAATCTTCACGTGTGATAATATAAGAACAGAAAATAAATATTCTTAGAGTACTATAACTCTGCAATCTCCCACTATTGCAGTTCTTCCTCTGGTTTCAGCAAGCACTGGAGATGGCTTGAAGTTATGGGGAGTCACAGACTAGTCTTTATTTTGAGAAAGTCTAGAATTTTCTTACTCTATAGCAACACAATACTATATAATAATCAAAATAATAATCTGCATACCATGTCATTTTTTCTTAAAGCAGAGAGAACGAGAGAAATTAATTAACCATTAATAAATTTAAAAGCTTATATTTCATTCTGAGTGTCCCTTCAGTGGTAGGGATGATGATTAACTTGGATTAGACGTATCAACTGCTAAACTTGTCTACTGTACCCCCAATGGGCATGCTGAACCTTTTACTTCTGATCACAAGTGTGTGATTTTCCCCTTAAAATTATGTTTCTTCAGAGAGAGGACTAGCAGTCTAGCTATATTTTATGCTAACACTCAATCCCCAAAAGTCACTGATTTTATTTTCAGCCTATTGGTTCGAGAATGAACCCTCTCCTGTTTTTCTTCAGAATGGATAATAAGTAACTGTTCATACAATGGTGGTAATGATAACCAATTTCTCAGGCTCTGCCAAAATGAAATATGCCTGCAATTTCCTATTTTCTGGGTCCTCTTTTTCTCCTGTCTATCCAAAGCATCATCATCAGCTTTCTTCACTGCTTTGTTTCACAGTTGAGACTCTGCCAAGATTCATCATTTCCTGCTTACACAGCAATCTAAACCAGACCTTTTAAACAGATTCTCTGTGGTGAATCTTTTTTCCTTTTCACTTTTACCTAAGACTCACGAGCCCCAAGAATTAGAGAAGTGATGGTTTTTTTCCCCATCTTCTCTCATTTCCCTTCTTTTATCACATATTCAAACATGATTTAAAAGTGCATATACACAAAAATACAGAGATTGTATCTGAACTCATACCATTTTTTATGCTAGCTGAGAGTACTGACTAAATTTAAGTCATTTTCTGTCCACAAATGTCTAGGCAAGGATCAGTTCAAGCCACCAGTTTAATATAGAACCTATCAGCTACAGATGCCAAACGAAAAGACCAATATTTCACACAAAAGAATTTTAAAAACTGGTCCCACATTTTTTAGAGAGCATTTTGCCCAAATTATTATTCCTTTGCCATTAAGAGAAGACTGAGGAATGTGATTCTATCAAGAAAGATAGGAAACCTAATTTAGTTATTTTAAGCCCCAAGCTTGGGCATTAATTCTTAGGCATGGGAAAGAAGAAAAGAGATTTTCTGTATTCAACATACAGCAGTTTTAATACAAACAAAATAATAAAAAAATCACTTGAACACACCCCCCTCATTTCCTATGTAGGTTCCTGTTGTCCTCAGTAAAACATAGTAACAGTTTTACTGACTGTTTATGTCTTATATTAGTGAATAATAAATATATGTTAAAATAAACTTGTTAACACTACCCATGTCACAGTAGTGAATTCTTTAATAAGCGCAAACTGGTATAACTGTCATTAGCCCAACAGGAATGATAGATGTGATTCTTTACTGCTAGGATGTTAGTCCACAAGTTTGTAAGCAGTCATTTTGTTAACTGCAGGCAACAGGTTAACACAAAAGAAGTCCTCTAACACTCTTCATCTTCTACAGTTACATGTTGGGAACTCAATCTCCTATTAAATTCCAAAAATTAGCAATAATTTCAAAGCTTCTTTCATTAAAGATATTAGTGATTGAATGGCTTCAGGAATTTAACTAGAGCTCAGTGTATACCCCCTTCAGTTCAGAACAACCCTACCTTGTCACTCAGATTAATAGCTATATGAAGGTTAACTTCCTTGTGGTATAGTTCGGTGGGCTCAAAGACCTAGCACGAAATGGGCTGAGAGTAAATTCATACTACATTCCACATATAAATCACCAAATTAATTAATACACATTCTTACAGCTGCTTAATCAGCAGCAGGATGTTAGACCTAAGCAACAAGCTGGGCACACAGTTTGGAGATATGTCTCAGACTGCTACATTGGTAAATGATGAGCTCACAGATTTTTGTCGCCTTTATCCATTGTCACAAAGCAGAACTATTCAATTCCTTACACACTTCACTCTTGTTAATCCAATTGCTGCTGTTCCTATTAACAGTGAAAATGCTTCATGCTTCTCTTTTTATCATTTTAATATTGTGATGTCCATATCCTTCACTTGAGAGTTTCACAGGTATTTTTTTCAACTTTGGTATTAGAGAATGCCACAGTCAGCAGACGAGCATTTGAAGGGGACTGGAGCCTAAATGATTTGTATGCCTCTCACGGCTCAGGTTTCCAGAGGAAGATTGGAAGAGGTGGTGCTTGTTAAATGCTAAATGCTACAGAGAAGCCTTCTAGGACTCCCTCATGCTGGCACCACAGTAATTTCTAAACACAGAAAATCCTTGTGTAACAGACTCAATTCTCTATTTTCATAGTTCACTCCCTAGCTCACCAGAGAAAGAAAACAAGATAACTGTATGTTTTCAAAACCAATTTTGCTGAATACCTTCATTGTGCGTGTATGAATAAGCAACAGTCTTTGCATTGAAACATCTCAAGCTTACATTCTATGTCTACTGAATGCTCTCTGAAAAATGGCCTTCTTGTTTGTAATCATTTTGGAAAAGCACAAAAATACTAACCTTGGGTTTTCTCCTCACCCCTTTCCCCAAAGGTTATTAGCAATTAGTATTTTAAACAATTCACATTTCTATGGCATGTTGCAGAAGCATTCTGCATATGACCCCATAACACAATGCACAGTAGGCAGTAAGTTACCAGGGGCCTGGCAGGAACATGAGACTAAAAAAGGGAGGAGTGGTCACTGGAAGGCTGATAAATATACCAGCAAGCATTGTAAAAATATAAAAACTATATTGATTTAGAGCTCTTCTCAAGAGTGCATAGTCCCTCTTGCTCTTTTAAAAATACCCAAGCTCCTCAAGATTTTCTTACAAGAGAGGAAAGAAACTAGTCCTTTTCTAAAAATCTGGCTTTCCCAGCTGTTTGAACTGAATTGTCAGTTTCTGCTGCTCATTCGACCTTGGGGTATTTTGTGTTCCTTCAATACCCTCTGGACATCACAAATGGAAAAGCACCACTTCGAAGGAAACAGGACACAAGCAGTTAAACTAGAAGTTCTTATCTACATGTAAATAGGACTTTTGTGAGAGAAAGAAAATTTCAAAATATTATTGATGAACTGAATTCTTTTTCCATACTTCCTTTTAAGTTACAGAGACATTTTTAAGGTGGTTAGAGTATGAAATAGTTCAACATATAAGATTAGTGTCAGGATGTATTGTTTATTATAAAGGATAGCATCACATAGTAATGTGTGTATACCCAATTGGTATAAAAAGGTGAGTGGTTCTTAAAAGTATCCTTTTTTTTATTTTCATATCAAAGCCCAAATAAATGCCTGAAAAAACATTTGCATCTTCTGCAAGGTGTATGAGAAAATCATTCACTGATTAAAAAACAGTTCTCTCAAATGTAAAAAGTAGAGCATTCGCACAGTTCAATACATTAATTAATTCTCACAGTTTGATACATTAACATCAGCTGGCAAAAAGTGTTTTCACATTACAATCTGTATAAATGCACAGAAGTCCCATGGATCCTACAACTTTAACAGAGAATGATATAGCCCTGATTCATTCACTTGCTAAATACAGTAGTGATTATATCTGAGAGATGGCAAAGACATGCCATTATACTGGTCTTCCAATCTTCTAAAAGCATTCTCACAGATGTTATTCATTTGAAAATTTTACAGGGTTAATCTCAGAAGTTTCTGAAGCTATCTTGTTTTGGAAGTTTCTAGAAAAACAAATTATTCAGTCACAAGTTAACTATACAAGCAGATTTTATCCACCTGATGAAAAGGTTTGGCCTTGGCCTATAGACATGGATTACTCTGATAGGATTAGTTTAATATGTCAAAGTAAAATGTCTTGCAGGATCTGCAAGGCCTAGAGAAGATGTTATCTGCTTGCAATTCCAAAACTAAATTGTCATCCCTAAAGAATTATCTAAAATTTATATTCTGTTCAGTGATGAAATAGTTTGAATTTGCTTAAGCAGGCAATAGTTTAAAAACAGTCTCTTCCACAGTTCTAGCCCTGTTGTCACCTTGGGCTGGAGGTGGAAGATTTTAGTCATACTGTGCTGATCTCTTGTTATGTTCTGCATGTAAGCATTTTTCTATAAAAATTAATGTAGAATTGACAATGCTACAACCTATGTGATGTTAGACAGATCACCAGGTCGCATATAGCTCCCAAGGAGACTAACACAGGTCAAAAATTGGTCATACAACTACGTCTTCCTTAGCCTACAAGGAGCCCCAATAAAGGAGGCTGACCAGAAGTTGCCTGCAGAGAAACTGAATAAATCATTTGATTAGGTATTAAAAACTGCTAAAGAAAAGTACAGAAAGCCAAAGGAAGTTCAGTACCTCTGGGAAAAGCATAACCTGAATCTCTCCGATCTTGATGAATGTGGAGCTCACAGGCTTACAGAATTATGACTTCTTAGTCATAATATAAATAGCTCAATATGAACATATTGCACACATGAACAGCAGCAATTACAATGGAAGCTGATGTTTGAATTCCTTAAAAAAAAAAAAAAGGCATTAAAGAAATAAGGCTGCAAGAGTACCTAGGCTTTGACAGGCTCCCATATCTTCAGAAGGGATATGCAAGGAAGGAGAGGCGGGGGTGTGGGTCTGTACATTAGGGAATGTTTTGATTGTATAGAACTAGATTCCAGCGATGATAAAGTCGAGTGTTTATGGGTAAGGTTGAAGGGGAAGGGAAATAAGGGAGATGTTGTGCTGGGAGTATGCTATAGACCACCCAACCAGGATGAGGACGCAGATGAAGTATTCTATAAGCGGCTGGCTGAAGTCTCGCAATTGCCAGCCCTTGTTCTGCTTGGGGACTTCAACCTGCCGGGTATCTGCTGGAAATATAACACAGCAGAGAGCAGGCAGGCTACGAGGTTCCTTGAGTGCATAGAAGATAACTTCCTGACACAACTGGTAGGTGAGCCTACCACGGGAAGTGCCTTGCTAGACCTACTGTTCACAAACAGAGAAGGACTAGTGGGAGAAGTGGTGGTCGGAGGTCGTCTTGGGTTTAGCGATCATAAAATGGTCAAGTTTTCAATACGTAGCGATGTAAGGAGCGGGGTTAGCAAAACCTCCACCTTGGACTTCTGGAGGTCGGACTTTGGCCTGTTCAGAACACTGGTTGAGAGAGTCCCTTGGGAGATAGTCCTGAAGGACAAAGGGGTCCAGGAAGGCTGGATGCTCTTCAAGAAGGAAATCTTAAAGGCCCAGGAGCAGGCTATCCCCAAGTGTCGCAAGTCTAAAGGGTGGGGAAAATGGCCGGTCTGGATGAATAAGGAACTTCTGATGGGACTTAGGAACAAAAGGAGGGTTTACCACCTTTGGAAGAAGGGACAGGCAACTCAGGAGGAGTACAGAGATCTCATTAGGTTATACAGACAGAAAATTAGGAAGGCAAAAGCCCAGCTAGAGCTGAACTTGGCCACTAACATTAAGGACAACAAAAAAAGCTTTTATAAATACATCAACAAAAGGAGAGCCAGGGAGAATCTCCATCCCTTACTGGATGCGGAGGGGAAAGTTGCAACCAAGGATGAGGAGAAGGCTGAGATACTTAATGCCTTCTTTGCCTCCATCTTCAATAGTCAGACCTGCTATCCCCAGGGTGTTCAGTCTCCTGAGCTGGAAGATAAGGATGGAGAGCAGAACAACCCACCCATAATCCAGGAGGAAGTGGTCAATGATCTGCTTCTGCACCTAGATGCACATAAGTCTATGGGGCTGGATGGGATTCACCCAAGAGTACTCAGGGAGCTGGCGGGAGAGCTCACCAAGCCTCTCTCCATCATTTATCAACAGTCTTGGTCAACAGGGGAGGTACCAGATGACTGGAGGGTGACTATGTGATGCCCATCTACAAGAAGGGTCGGAAGGAGGATCCGGGAAACTACAGGCCTGTAAGCCTGACCTCGGTACCAGCAAAGATCATGGAGAGGATCATCTTGAGTGAGCTCTCACGGCAAGTGCAGGGCAGCCAAGTGATCAGGGCCAGCCAGCATGAGTTTAGGAAAGGGAGGTCCTGCTTAACCAAGCTGATCTCTTTCTGTGACCATGTGACCCACCTTCTGGATGCAGGGAAGGCTGTGGATGCTGTCTACCTGGACTTTGGTAAGGCCTTTGACACCGTCCCCCGCAGCATTCTCCTGGAGAAGCTGGTGAATCATGGCATAGACAAGTGTACTCTTCGCTGGGTTAAAAACTGGCTGGATGGCCATGCCTAGAGAGTTGTGATTAATGGGGTGAAATCCTCCTGGCAGCCAGTCACCAGTGGTGTCCCTCAGGGCTCAGTTTTGGGGCCAGTTTTGTTTAATATCTTTATCAATGATCTGGATGAGGGGATTGAGTGCACTCTCAGTAAGTTTGCAGATGACACCAAGCTAGGTGGGAGAGTTGATCTGCTTGAGGGTAGGAAGGCTCTACAGAGGGACCTGGACAGGCTAGATCGATGGGCTGAGGCCAACTGTATGAGGTTGAATAAAGCCAAGTGCCGGGACCTGCATTTTGGTCACAACAACCCCAAGCAACGCTACAGGCTTGGGGGAGAGTGGCTGGAAAGCTGCCCGGCAGAAAAGGACCTGGGGGTGCTGGTGGACGGCCAGCTTAACATGAGCCAGCAGTGTGCCCAGGTGGCCAAGAAGGCCAACAGCATTCTGGCTTGTATCAGGAATAGCGTGGCCAGCAGGAGTAGGGAAGTGATCGTGCCTCTGTACTCGGCACTGGTGAGGCCTCACCTCGAGTACTGTGTTCAGTTCTGGGCCCCGCTGTACAAGAGGGACATAGAAGTGCTGGAGCATGTCCAGAGGAGAGCTACCAGGCTGGTGAGGGGTCTGGAGACCAGGTCATACGATGAGAGGCTCAGGGAGCTGGGCATGTTTAGCTTAGAGAAGAGGGGGCTGAGGGGAGATCTCATTGCCCTCTACAACTACCTGAAAGGAGGGTGTAGAGAGGTGGGTGTTGGCCTCTTCTCCCAGGTGACTAAGGACAGGACCAGAGGAAATGGTCTGAAGTTGCGGCAGGGGAGATTTAGATTAGATATTAGGAAGAATTACTTTACTGAAAGAGTGGTCAGGCACTGGAATAGCCTGCCCAGGGAGGTGGTTGAGTCACCATCCCTGGAGGTGTTTAAGAAACGTCTAGATGTGGCACTTCAGGGCCTGCTCTAGTGGCAGAGATTGTAGGTTGTTTGGTTGGACTCGATGATCTCAAAGGTCCTTTCCAACCATGAAGATTCTGTGATTCTATTGCAGCATTCCTCTAACTCCTGTGGACACAGCACACATCCAAAGTAATGTTCTCCACCATGATACAAATTAGGAAAGATGCAGGAGCAAGTCAAAGATCTAGAAATGTATTTGTGATATTAAGCAGTATGGCAAAGTAAGTTGTAGGCAAAACTCTAGTCCTTATTAGATGACAAACATTTCTGTGTCATGGCTTCTCTTCTGAGATCTCATCCAAGGAAGGTACTTGAGATAACCTCATAATTATAGCAAACTTCCTTCCAGAACCCAATGCCTGTGGGACAATCTGAATTATTTTTCTCTGGGCCATTTAGCTCTTTGGAGGGTGTCGCATGCCAGACATACGAACTGGCTTCACACAGGATTTAAATGCCATTTGTCTTTATTTACTATGCTGCAGTACTTTTGAGAAAGTCCCTAGAGGATGTGAAAGCGTTTAAAACACTTTGGGATTTGTTCTCAGACGAGAGAGCTGTTTCAGCCCAGCTTAGCTCACTGTCTTTGACCTTGGTCAACAAAACCACCTCCCATCATATAAGCATGCCTGTATCTTGTCTCCTCTTGCTAGAAGTATTTTTTGAATCTTCTCTAGTCCCTCTTAAAACATCTGGCTTCTTTGTTCTGCCTTTATTAATTTTCCACTACTTCAAACCTCCTGCCTGCAGATAGGAAGAAAGAAAACCTGTGGCTTTCTCAGCCTATTGTCATAAGCTACTTCCATCTCAACAACTAACTTCCACAAGGTACCCCTGGTCTGCAAGGAATGTGGTGAAGCCCTGGTCAGCAGCATCAGAAATACATTTGAAAGAGATTTTTAAAGAATAAGAAGCCTCATTCCTTCACGAAGTCAACCAGAATACACTAGCTACACAGAGATTCTGCAAAGTTATCAAAATCATAAATACTTGTATGTGGGAAAGTTCAGCCCAGAAATGCTTGCACACCCTTAGGAAATGCCATTGATTTCCCACCCAAAGTTTATGGAAGCTTTATCCATGTGGGCATGAATTAACACCAATTCATAAATAATGAATAGTGAAAGACAATTTAAATAAATTATTTGCAAACAACTTACAAGCCAAAAGCTTTTGCTTGAAATGTTCTCTCAGCAACTTTAAAAAAAAACCAACAAAACAAAACAAAGAAAAACAAGGAACAAATTCATAAAAATCTAAGTATTGCACTTAAATAGACTGCAAACTGGAAAAGGGCAACATTTGCATATATTACTTACTACAAATGGACCACCCTTCTCTTCATTAAATTCTTGAAAGACTTAGGGTAAGCTGAGCTATTGTGCCTTTTCATCTTCTTCCTCCATCTTACAGAACAAGGAAACATTTGTATATGCTTTAAGCAAAAAATACAAAGGAACAGATTCCAAAAGGAACGCTGAAAAAAGAGGCTGTATGTATACAGACAAAATACATACATGCAGAATGTCTTTAAGACGGGCTGCACCACAGTCTGCTAAGTAGAAACAGATACATGTCTGTAGGTACACACCTGTGTTAATGCCATTGTGGCATCAAACATATATATATGCACCTCACACAGTTTTAGCATAATATAGCTATAGGAAACAGCCAAGTCAGGTACATGTGCCTGGCTGTGACACTGGAATGTGGACAGTGATGAATCCTGATGTATAAAGTGTCCATTCAGCTCCTCAAATATGCATGTGGAAGAAATATGTATTTTTAATGTAATATATTATTGTTGTATATTAAAAACATATCTCCAGCACTTACAATATATTGCAACTATAATGAATGTGCTACTTTTAAATAATATGAATAATGTATGGACAACACCGTATGGCACATGCGCTTCCTATAGATGAAAAAAATATATATTTGACAAATGGTCTTAACTATCTTCCTATTCTCTCAATACTTGCACAAGTAATGACTGAAATTGGTGGAACAGGATTGGGACAAAAATATCATTGTGTAGGTAACGGTAAGGAGGTATACATAGGTAATACCATGGAAAAAAAAAAAAGCAGCACATACACCCCTTTTTGCCAGTTAAGAATTACATGGGTACTCAATAATATGAATGTAATTGTCAAAATGTATAACTACATACATATATTCTCACCATCTCTAGAGTGCTTCCGTATTGACGGTGTATAAATTTTAGCAAAAAGAGACTCTGAAACAATAATTTCTGTGCTTTTCAAAAAAATCCCCTAAAAATACATATCTGTAGAAATGGCATATTCTTGGTTTTTCTCTTAGGGGAGAAAAAGACAACCCCAGGAAAAAAAAAGCTATATATTTTTTTCCGGAACTGTGGGAAAACTATCTGGGGCAGGGCCCACTTTTATAAGAGGGGAGAATGATGTGTAAAACATTAAATGTTTTATAAGGAACCTAAGGCAGAGAAAGCTATATGCTTTGAATGACAAATACCATTCAGTCCACCACCACTTCTTTTGGTGTTGAGAGAATATTTGAAGAAGGAAAGACTGAGAATCATATGATTGGAGTGGTAAACTACACCTTATAATCCACATTATGAAGTAATGATTAAAAATAAATGAGAAAAGTGAGAGCTGAGTACCAGTTATGATGCACTATTTACACCTACATCTTTCTAAGCTCCATGTCTTGTTGTTCATAAAGGAACTGGTTGCTTTTAGGAACCAGCTGCAGCTGGTTGCTTAATAAAGTAAGAACAATAAAAATAAATTGCTAAATAACTCTTGTTCTTCCTCCTTCTGAAAAGAGACGATTTTCTGATTCTCAACATTCTTTTTATGTGCCAAGTTTTATATCATTTTATATTATTGAAATTTCTCATGTTTTTTTGCCTTGCTACCTAACTCAATGATCTAAAATGTCAAAGTAAAAAAAAAAAACCAAACAAAAACACACCACCAGAAACAAAGCACTGACACAAATGAAAACCGGAATACAGACAAAAAGTGAAAAACAGCTGAATTGTTTTTTTAGGGGAGATGAGGAAGAATGAGGACTGTTGGTCAGATATGAATAAATATAAAAGTATAACCCCTGCTCCACTTTTCCCATCTTGGAACATACCACTTTCCTCATTAACATTTAAATTTCAAAAACAAAGCCAAAACGAACTGCATAATGACCTCATCAAAAAGAAAGCATTACTTTCTGAATATTCTGTACCAAAGGGTAAAATTTTGGCTTGGGGTTTTTTTGCCACTTGATTTCCTGCTGACCTGGTGAACAATTAGAAACCCTGAAATCTGATTATAAATCTTAGACACAAGCTCGCCCACAGAGCTTTTGACGAACCTACAATGTGCTCTTTACCAGACAAAATGCAGAGGCTGACAACATACAGCTAATCTTGGGTCAGCACAGATAGACACATAAGTCTATATGAAAAATTTGAAGTACAATGTGCAACAGGATTGTCCAAATAAAATATCTCAAGTTTTTCTTTTCATTGCTTCACAGGAATATGGTCCTAAGATTATGTGTTATCATACACGACTGTGCAACTGTTACATCGTTGTACCAATTACGTTATGTCAATGCTATTTTTCACATTAACAGTGTTGACAGAAATGTATACCGCAGCCCTGAGGCTGTAGAAATGTGCAAACTCCCAAATGGAGCTTTTATTTTACCCACATTGCTGTTTGATAAATCTGCTATTTGGTTATTTTTGTTCTCTGTCTCTAGTCTGTATTTGTGCTTAAAGTACCACCCTGGCCACTAAGGAATATTGTTATATGAGAAAATTGTCAGCTCAGGGAGGAAGGTGATTATATAAAAGACATCATTGTTTTAAACTGAAGTGTTTGATTGGAGGTATTTTATAGCTAGGAGTTACAATTTTCATAGCTTAAAGCTAATTTTAAAAAATAAACAAAACTTCTAGGAAAATTTAATAAGAAAACAGAATCTCAGTTAATTTTCTTTTCGCTGTTGCCTTGTCCATGACACAGGAAGCCTAACAAGCAAGTGTCTATTGAACTTGTTCAGCTCTATAATGGCTTTTGTGTTTCTGTGAGATTGAAAAATTTTAAAATAGGGATTTAATTTTCTTCTTAATTTGGAAAACATTAGTGTATTTTTTTCTTATTCCTGTAGACTTGTGTCCTGCAACTATCTCAGAAATCAATAATAGACTGCAAGTAAAGTACATTGAAAGTTTGATCAAATCCTATATCAAGGTTTTCACCTTATTTTGATTTGGATTAAGAGAAAAAAAAATTGGTTTGTGTCTTTGGTTTCATATGTGGTTTTAGTGTCATCGTACATGAACATCAAAATGCTAAATTCAGTTATATTGCAGTATATAATCAGCAGGTGACTTTGGAATGAAAGATCAGTCCCAAAATCCAGCAGATCAGTATCCTAACGTTTACAGTCACCGGCACCTGATAGAGCAGAGTGGTCAAAAGCCCTGAGGAAAGTACATGTGGGATAACTGCCCATGAGATGGACAGCTCGGATAAAGGCTCTTGACGCCCACGTGTAGCATACTGTCTGCTCTTGTCTCATCCCTAGGACAGAATCCAAACTTAGGAGTTACGCAGGACAGATTGATTACACTCTAATTTTTTTTCTTTGTCTCTTGGACTCAGATATCTGAATCAAAAGTAGAGATGCCTTTCATCCACAAAACTTAAAGGCCACTCCTGATGCAAAAGAGACTGTTTTAGAGAATTTTACAGATTAAAAATAGTTTCTATAAAAGAGGAGTGTTATCTGCCTACCGTAAAAGAGCAAAGAGGTTAAAACAGTTACCAAAGGAGTGGGGAACCCTTCCTTAAATCCATTCATTAGACTAAGAGGATTCAAACTTACACTTCCCATCTCCCAGCAAAGTGTCATAACACCTAAGTTGGGAGCCACTGGGAGAAAAAGTGCCATTCAGTCATCCTTTGGAAGCTAGACCTCTGTCTAGTAAAGAATGCATCCAGAAGGTTGGCATATAAAAATAAAAAACAGTAGCTGGGCATATAGATAGTAGTAGTGCTGTGACCTGGTCAAGTTTCATGCTCCCAGGATTTTTTCATCCATTTACTATTTCATACAAAATTGTAAATAATCTCTAGAACTTTTACAGTTACTAAAATCAGTTCAGATAATTCTAAGTCATTTTGTTATCTATAAAAAAACATCCTTTCATGACTTTCATTCAATTCCTGTCTTCCACGACTTACTATGGTGGAGTTCCCAGTCCAACCACACATTCTGTTCTTATTTCATCAGTTTTGAATTTGCTTCCTTGAAATTTCATGAATGTGCCCTTCTTGCCCTACCCTCTCTGAAACCTTTTTTTATTGTTTTATTGCAGCTTTTTCCCTCTTGTCTAAGGGAAACAATTCTAGCCTTTTCATTTTCATTTCTTTTATTTGCATTCGTAATTTTCCACAGGATAACTAGCACAAAGCACTATTCTAAATGATACAGCATATTACGTTTCTATAAAGGCATTTAATATTTTCCATATGATCCTTCATACTTATACATTCTAGCCTATAGCTTACATTTTCAAACACAGCTGCACACTAAACTGTCTGTACTGACATCTTGACGTCCCTAGACCAATCAACACAAGCTATTAATACATATATCGAACACAGTTACACCATGCTATAATTCTTTGTAGAATACGAAATACTCAGGTTTTTTTTACCAGATTAATTAATTAATCCATTCATGCCTAAATTTCATGTTTTCGTCATCTCTTATTTTTACCACTCTATATGGTACCACTACACTCTGCCTGCTGATCTCTGTCATCAAATTCAATTGGAAAAACATACTGTCACCTTACTATACTGAATATAAATCCATTAGGAGGTGGAAATGGAAAGGGAAAGACAGACATTTAATCATCTTCTATGCATAGGTTGCAAATTTCTGATTAAAAGAAGAAATTTGCTATGGAATAAAGTTACTCCAGAAAATGGAACAGCTGAATTGCAGAAGCAATAGAACTGTGTTCCCTTTGTACTGGAAACACACAGACCAGCAGCCCTTGAGGGATGAAAGAGAATGGTTTGTGTCACTTGGGAATTATTCCATCGTCAAAGAAATTCCTCAGGAGCCATTGCCATTGTGTTTGCAGATCCTCTGCCAACAGGGCAACTAAACAAAGAATCAGGCTAATAAATTATGTAAAACACGTTCAGCTGAAACAGCATGTTCAAAGATATAGGAAAAACAGACATTCAGTGGAAAACGGCGAATGACGTGAAATCCAGTACGACAGGGAAGACCCACTTGTTCCTCAGCTGCTGTTGCCTAACAAAACTCCTTGGAGAAGAGGTTCTGATCTAATATCTATGAGGTGTAGAATAAGGATATATTCCTAGAATTCAGAGAAAAGAAACAGAAGGAACTAGTGCTGAGTCCACCCTTCAGAGTCATGGACCACCATGACATAAATGCCTTGTACAAAAATCAAAATGAGCCCTACATTGCACTCCCTGCTATGGCCATAGGTGGTGATCAGTAAGAGTTATGGGTTGAGTTTGATAACTGTGAAATACCTGTGTGTTATTGCAATAAGTGCGTAGCATTGCAACAGCTGGTTTTACAAATGTTTGAGGAAAAGCTTAGAAGAAAGTGAGGGATCTGTATGTCTCTCAGTTCTCACAAAACACCAGCTGCTGGAGCCAGAATTTTTCAGAGGATGTACCAATTCTGGCCGGAGCCAGAATTTTATGGACTGATCTTTAGGGATTACTCCTATAACCATGCATACTATTTTAATATGTGCTCAAAGCAGAAATAAACTTTTTATTTACAACTAATTTTTGCAACTGTACTGCAGTCAAGAAAGTGCCCAAAACCGGCCATCATACACGAGAATTTTCTAAACTCTCTGTGCAGGATGAAGTGCCTGATACATTCTTGACCGACCAGAATAACTGTGAGCTCCCTGAAAATTTATGGGAGAGATGTGTAAAAGAAAACTATATAGCCAACTGGTGGAATTTACATAGCCATAAATGCTATTGAACTTAGTAAAATGAAAATCTCAAGCAGCTACACTTCAGAAGAGTACACGTGCTGCTTTGGATCCTAAAGTAGTCAATGATACAGAGTAAGATTAACAGTGAGAACTTTTGAAAACACATTACTTGGGTAGATTGATTCTACCTGTGTTATTTTCTATGTGAAGTGGTTAGTCACCTAACATACAGGTAAGCTATTCTACAAATCAATAAATGAAACTACTGAAAAATATAAACATAAGAAAAACAAGCCTAAGGTGCTCAGGAAGATAAGCTGAAAAGAATGCACTCAGCTAGATAAATGCCGGAACACGGTGCAAGACCATGTTCAATTTTACCTGAGCTACTCAATAACAATCTGGATTAGTCTAAAACCGTAATTAGGCAAGACAACAGGCTTAGGTTTACAAGTTAAACTGCCGATGCTTTGGTCTTGAGCTCCATTTTATCAAGCTACCATAATTATGGAAATATCAGTAAAGTCTCAGTTTTCTACTCTTTCCTAGAACTCACTCAACTAGGCTTGTGATGTCCTGTGACTGCTGCTTCTCGTGCCATGTCCGGTTTCTGCCCTCCCCCTAACTGCTTGCTTGCTTATTTCTCCTCCCTCTTTTCTTCCTCATTAACAAAGACTAACTAAGCAGCTCTATTTCAAGGAAAGGTTACTATATTTTTCTCAGAACTTAAATCTGAACAAATCATAAAGTTTAGCTTTACAATTATTTTTTCCAATACATTTGACCAGATGTGGGCCTATGCAGCAAAAGCCAAAAATCAGTTTATAGTTTCTCTAACACTTTGCAATACACATAAGGTTTTGATTTTCAGATTCATCTCTAATAATTTATTTGCCACAGATTGTTCAGATGTCTTGAAATAAAGCGATTGTCAGGATTTCTTTTGTAAAGAAGATCAGGTTTTTGTACCCTTAGACAATTTCCCAAAAGTAGAGATGTTTCAATGAATATTAGCAATCCATAAAGTGCACTATACTGTCACTACTTTTCGTATTATGAAACACAGGAATAGTCATTTCACACACTAGAAGTGACAGAAAAAAGTTGTGGTGCTTCATCACAACAGAAAAAAAAAAATCCGTGACAAATGTACTTATTAATGCAATACAAAGAGTGTGACAGCACAAGTTATCAGGGAGAAACTGCAGCTTAAAAATTATTCAAGTGCCATGCATATAGGTATCTAACCCTATATTTTCTCCCTGAGGGATATTTCCCACTGACTGCAGGGCCAGATTTGCCCTGAATAAGAAGAACCTCCTCTTAAGATGCTGCAATACAGAGCTTTGTTGGACAACTTCTCTAGGGACCAAGATGCTAGCAAAGGTGTCCCTAGAGAGCTCACCCAATTAACTTTTCTCTGGTTTTAGCTCTAAACAGATACCATACTTTTTTTGAGAAATAGCAGCCCTGTGATATTAATGGATTACAATTATTTTTTTTTAACAAATGTTACTGAGGATTCAAAACGATAGCTACTTACATTGCATGGCTAGTGCGAACATAACTATGTCTAGTGTAACAATAGAATCAATCCATTTGAAAATACTATTTCAAGTCATAACTTTCAAAGATGACAAATTATTGAAAAGTGTTTACTCTGACGTACTTAAAGAATGCATAAGAAATCAACAAAGGAGAAAAAAAACCAAACCTGAACATGCACACCCACTCAAAATAGCATCAAACCCCGTTTACAAAGCAAGGATCACCAAAAGCAGAGTAACGCCCCAAATTATTTCTGAAAGTCTTTGCCTGAGTGGTCTTCCTCTGCCAGAATTAAAGAAAAATCTTCAGCACATCAGAATCTGTGCCAAAAAATGCCAAACAGCAACACTGGAGCAATTTTAGCAGGAAGAGAAGTGATAGCACTCTGACAGGAGGAGCAAAATCCACTGCTGCTTTGGGATATTTGATATGCACTTCACATAAGCTGGGAAGGTAGGCCTGGACAGTTTGTACACTCAAACCACATTCTCTTCTGTTTTTAGCCTGATCACCTCCTTATGAAGCTTTCAACTGGTCACACATTGTATATTTAACACAGCCTGGACTGCTCCTTAGTTGTGCAATTTAACAAAATAGTGTGCACTGCCCTGCTAGAAAACACCAGAGATTATACAATGTACTCATGCTTTTTAAACATAATGGATGTCAATCTGGTGGAAGAAGCTCCTATGTAGAATGATACCCTCCATGAAATTGTTTTAAAATCAATTTGCAGTGCAAAAGTCATGTCGAAGCAAAAAGGCAAAGAAAAACTGTCATTACAGACAAAAATATTAAAAAAAAGACAATGCACCACCATCAATCACTTGGTTTCCAGGTGTTGTTTCCTTTTCCACTTGAAACAAAAATTTCACCATGTCATATACCTGACTTGACTCTGCTACACAAAGCATTCAATGGCTAAACATGTCTTCCTATAGATTTGTTTCCAATTTATTGTACTGCTTCCCTCCAGATCATTTTTAAATGGCTAAAGAAGCGTGTTGTTATCTGTGGCCAAACACTGCCATGCTGGACAAAGCCAATACAGCTAAAGCTATGATTGACCAACGTCCTCAGATAAAAGTTTCCAGTACCATCTCTTTCATTCAGTCTTCACATGGAGCACCTTCAGATCCTTCTTGCAATCTTTCTTGTAAAAAGAGTTGTTTCTCAGTACTACACTGTTGACAGAATGACAGAGCGTAATAAATTTTTATAATGATCTGAGCATTTTTACCTAATGAATTCTGTGCAACAACACAGAAGATTGGCGATGCCATATTTTCTTTTTCTGCCATATTATATAATATACAAGACCAACAAGCCAGAAATAACAAGAAAATAGAAAATTATATGTCTTTTTTATGCTATAGGACTCTAGTTCACTGCCCTATCTGTGGCAACAGAAACAAAAAGATTTATTTTTTTTTACCCTGACATGTGTTTTGCATATAATAAAAATTCCTTGTGGAAGTAATTCCTGTAGTCTTGGTTAAACACCAACTGGTCAAACCCAAATGCAGATCAGCACAACCCACCTGATGTTGTACAAACTACCGAGCTTTTTATATTGTTTTACATTTTCTTTATAGTTTTCTACCAATATTTGTCCCAATTCCTACAATCCTTAATTATCCTATTTTTCACAAGCATTTCAACAGAATATTCTGAGGAAAACATATTGAGCTATACAGCTAGAGATCCAGGTTCACAGAGTGGATGCGATCGAAATTTTTGGTCAAAACATGACTGAAAGCTGAATCAGAGAGGAGAATATAGGTATTAGTAAGAAGCAAGCTCATCAAGAAGTAAATTTAGCTCAGCACTACCCGAGCTGACAACTGCATCAATAGCTTTCAAGATATGGGAAGCTTTTCCAATGGAAAAATTCATGCCTAAAAAGAGAAATCCTGCTCTACACCGTGATTTATCAAAACAATTGAAATTTGAATTCTCACGAGTGGACACCAAAATGTGAAAGCTCACTGGCATCTATAGTTGTGAATACTACCCGACATATGAGATTTTTTGCACAAGCCAGGAGGATAGTACATATAACTGAAACAAACTGTTTTAAATAGTTGTACAACAGGGAACTACTGGAGCAAGTCCAGTGTAGGGCAACAAAGATGACTGAGGGATTGAAACATCTCCCTTATGAGGAAAGGCTGAAAGAGCTGGGACTCTTTAGCCTGGAGAAGAGAAGGCTGAGGGGAGACCTTATTCATGTTTACAAGTATCTAAAGGGTGGGTTTAAGGAGGACGGAGCCAGACTCTTTTCAGCGGTTCCCAGGAGCAGGACAAAGGGTAACGGGCACAAGCTGGAACATAGGAAGTTCCGATGAAATATGAGAAAAAACTTCTTTATGGTGAGGGTGACAGAGCACTGGAACAGGCTGCCCAGGGAGGTTATGGAGTCCCCTTCTCTGGAGACTTTCAAGACCCATGTGGATGCAGTCCTGAGTAATGCGCTGCTCTAGGCAATCCTGCTTTAGCAGGGGAGTTGGACTAGATGATCTCTAGAGGTCCCTTCCAACTCTGAAAAATTCCATGAAATTCCATGAAACTTCTGTACCTGGAGGTTTTAAAGAATTGGTGGAATCTGTAACAAATGTTTTAGGTATAGCTAACCTTAGAGTCATAGAATCATTTAGGTTGGAAAAGATCTTGAAGATCATCAAGTCCAACTGTTAATTTAGCACGGCTGAGTTGATCGCTAAACCATGTCCCTAAGCACCACATCTGCACATCTTCTAAATACCTCCAGGAATGGTGACTCAACCACTTCCCTGGCCAGCCTGTTCCAATATTTGGATGCATCCCACCATGTTTCTGTGATGGCAACTATATCAGAGTTTTCCTGCTGCACAATGGCTTCCAGCTCCTCCTGTTTGTTGCCCATGCTGCATGCATTGGTGTAGAGGCAC
This sequence comes from Chroicocephalus ridibundus, assembly GCF_963924245.1. Classification (NCBI taxonomy): domain Eukaryota; kingdom Metazoa; phylum Chordata; class Aves; order Charadriiformes; family Laridae; genus Chroicocephalus; species Chroicocephalus ridibundus. The sequence goes on along the minus strand of NC_086288.1, from coordinate 26,760,102 downwards.
TCAGTTGGGCTATTTTGAGGGAAGAAACCCTAATTCCTACTTGACCATTCTCAGGTGCTTCCTTGGTTTCTGATACATCAATAACCCTTGTGTCTTTGCTGCCGCATGGATCTCCATCCCCTATCTCCACTGAGGCAGCAGACTGAAGGACTTCACTAGTACACCACCCCTCAAATGTTGACGTGCCACCCACAGGCTTATCTCTAGTGAGCTTGGGTTTATCCCTTTCCCCTTTCAAATTTAGTTTAAAGCTCTTTCAATGAGCCCTGCTAATGAGCAAAGATCCTTTTCCCAGTTTGAGACAGGTGTACCCAATCTGTCACCAGCAGGCCTGGTGCCATATAGACCAACCCACAATCAAAACCCACAAAATTCTGCTGCTGACACCAGGCTTGCAGCCAGGTATTGATCCCTTGTTTTGGGATACAGGAATAAACAGATTACAGCTCAAGGTACTTTCTAGCCCTACTTTCTATGATGTTGTGATAGAGAAAACTTTTCAGTGGATTTCATCATGGGCAGTACAGCCCAATACAGTTTGAAGCATGCCAATTCTAACAGTAACATTAACATAAGTAATATTTATTTAATTGGCACTGACAGCAATGGAACTACATAAAGACCAACAATAAAAACTGAGCCTCTTGCTTGTCCATCAGCGCATGACATAGCTGGCACTTCCAAGACCTTCATTGCACACCCAGACTAGGATCCTGCCTGAACTTGATATTTCTCTGTCACCACCAGATTTTGTTTTCCCCAAACATGTCATACTTCAATACCTGCAAGACTATTAGAAAGAAGTGCTTCTGCTATCACCAGTCAAGCCTTCCTACCCAGTAAGCCTCTTCTGTGCAGAGCCTGGCACCCAAGGAGCAATCCCGCCCCACTGAAGAACTCTAGATGGAGTCCTTGGGCATCTGGAGCCCATTCACAGGAGTATTCCCAGAATCACGATGAGAGTAGAAAACCCACAACACTTTCAACAAGTCTCCCTAGAGTAATTATAAACTACCCAGCCATGCATAATATAAACAATCCCCAGTTCAATTGCCGAACAATCACTGTTGCAATAACCAAAGAGAAGAACAGAGATTTGTGAACAAAAATATGCAAGTCCCAGGAGATAGAGAGGAGGAAAGCATCAGATAAGTGTGTTAGACTCATTCCCTACACTCAGGGAAGCACCGACATTTGTTTTTGGCTTTTCATTAATCGTATGCTCCGATGTATACTCATCCAGGCAGATTTTGTTCTGAAGACAATATAACATTTATTAATGGAAAAGCAGAGAAATTCTTAATAAGTGAGGTGTCACTTCTTCCTGAATCTTCAAGTGTCACATTTGCAGATAGAATGTGCTTTGAAAAAAGGCAGTAGAGCAACACAACAGCTGCAGGGACAATGAAAACTTTTGGAGTTAAGCCATTGCAATGTCTTTATTTTGCTAAAAATCTTTTGATGAATCATTACTAGTTTTAATTGCCAGTGGTACTGATAAAAATTACGTACTTTGAACAGCAAAGTGGATCTACAGTTTTTCATCAAGGACCAGATGTTTTAAAATATACCTAAGGTGTATCTCGTATGTAAGCTGTTTGCTGTAGATTAATAAAAGCATTCAAGGACTAAAGGTTGGCAAGCATCATGGTGCTAATAGATAAGAGGCTGTTTCCAAAAAAATGAGATATTGCCACTTCCACACATTTGGGGTGGTATTCAAACTGTAACATCAGTTAATCTAATACCATAACGTTAGTTAACCAAAGGAATAAAACAAATAATTAGAGGTAATTATGGATCTAGTCACTTGAGTAATCTAGGTCATTTGACCCAGGAAGCCTAAGAACAAGAAAATCATGAATAGATTACTTTTTTGAACCAAAAGGACAGTAAACCTGGTCATTTTCTGTACTGCAGATCAAAATATGTTCTTAAAAAAGCAATGGATTTTTTTTATTTCATGATACGGTGTAATAGTAATTTTTTTTTCAAACTAAGGATAAGTGGTTTAATCAAACTATAGGAGACAAGATTCTGGTAAGGTCTTATTATTAAACCTCATGTGGGCACTGTTTTGATTTCATTTTTCATGCCATTTTATGTTGCACATGGGTATTCACAGATATAAATTTTCATCTACAAAAATATTCTTAGTTACCTTTTCTATGGGATCTATGGGATTTTTTGTAGGTTCATATAACCACCCAAAGTTATACAACCAAAAAAACCATCACCTCATTAATTTTAAAATTCAAATCAAACAAATCATACTTTGATCAGAGAAAATCCACAAGGAGAAGCAAGAGCTAAATATGACAGTGGGGAAGACATGCTTAGCTCTAGCTTTTAGACATGTGAAACACATGAATTGACCACTTATCTCTCAAAAACTTCTCACAGAACACCAGCATACTTTTAATTTACAGCATGAAGCATTACTTCCATGTTTTTCACTTGGGATCTGTACAGAGTATAATACTAAATATAAAAAGTTTCATGTACGCAACCATAGAACTAAAATATCATTGCAAAACTGTCTGCACTCATGTGTGAAAGTTCTGAAGTAGGCAGCTACAATAAGAAAGAACAAAATGAAAAAGGCTACAAGTTGTCCTTTTTCACAAATTCAAGATCCCTCCCATTGAGTATTCAGGCTCTTTTTTTCTGCTACAGCTTCAGTTCCAGCAGAGAGGAGAGAATCAGGAGGAGGAGGACAGACACCACCCTGAAAGCTGGAATGAGATGAAGGATGAAAGGCATGTGAAGTTGGAAAGGGAGGGGGGAGCAGAGCAGCTCCTGAATGAATGGCTACAGCAGAAGTATACGCTCTTGATTTTTGTCTCACAGACATAAAATCTTTGCTTCCTTTCTTAAGCACACTTTTAAGACAATTATATTCAAAGAGCACAAACTAACACTGCTATATTCTATGCAGAGGAAGCAGTGTCTAGAAGAGAATCCAAGAAGTAGAAAAGGTCTTCTCCTGGCTCTGAAGCTGAATAGTCTTTGTACCACTGTGCTACAATCCTTTGACCTTCCTTCCCTTCGGAAGCCTTAATGTGCCTCTATGACAGCCGATGTAGGCTGCAGGTACTAATTTGGCATTTTAAATTTATTGAGCATAACTTCGAGAGTTAATTTTTAAAGCATTCCATATTGCCTCCTGCATTATTATCAGAGCTACCACAGAATAGTAACAGAAGCCGAGCTATAACAAGAGAGCGCACTTCCGGAAATATCTACCCTAAGGTACCACATGTAGCATTCCTATCAGTCCACAGGGCTACACCATCCCAGAAGAAACAGGCTCATTATTCCACACACTGCAGGTTCATTTTTCAAGTTAGTTATGGATTACACAAATCTGCAGCTTTACCGAAGTGTAGCGTGCCCAAGTCCCCATGTCATCTGTGTTGTCACTTTCTCTTACAGGGAGAAAGAGAAGACAGCCAAGGAATGAAACTGATATAGCTCTGAGCTACCACCCTTGGAATTGCTTTGGTCTCATTCCCTCCTCTCCTAGTCTCTTACGACCTCTATGCACCTCTTCATCAGGTTAAGTATCAAAAACAGCACCCCATTATCTCCAGGCATGCTTGGGAGGATAAACATACTAAAGGCTGCATGTTGATTAATAAAGCATTGGGAACCAAAAAGTTCCAAGCTGGCTGTTTTCTGTTTCATAACAGTGGGCTAAATTTTGTCAGGATTATTTCTTACCCTTAGCAGGTTGTTTCAAATAACTATGCCATACAACAGGCAGCAGAGAGGATGTCTCTGGTTTTGTTTCTAATTGCACTTGTGTGTTCTGCAGAAGAATGGCTGGGAAATGTTTTCTTAGTAGTACTTTCCGTTTGATCTGCCATTGTTAATTGAAGGACACAATATTTCATTATGTTTCTCTTCCTGGCAGCCTGCACAGTAATTGCACACAGTAGCTAGAGACAAGTGGACTAGCAGCTCTGGAATTGTGAACAGGAAAGATGAACAATTTGTAAATTAATTTCTTCTTCTCATGGTAACAAACAACTGAAGTATTTATAAAAAAAAAAGCAGTTTTACACCAGTTCCATTTTTCTGCACACTGAATAATGTCAACCTATTATGAAAGATTTTGTACTATTCAAATAGTAAATGAGCTCCAGCTCCTTCCTGGAGTTCATTGTTCTATAAACTTGACTTTCATGGGAGCCCAAAGGAAAATAAGAGGATTTTTGCGGAAGAGATGTCAACTTCAACTGGAGATTAGCATGCTTTATTCCACTGCTCCTATTGTACTTGACACTGGAAAAGGAACTCCTAGATCAAATCCCAAAATGTGGTTTGTTGGTGAGGTTGGACTGCTTACAGTATGTAGCATGACAGTCATGCCTATGAGAGGAAAAAATATATATATAGCCCACAGAATCTGGACACAGAAAATGTTTTTTCCTTACTATAAAAGTCAAACCTATTATTGCCATGATAGCTACTTATTTTTCTCCTGTGTTCCTGAACCAAATCTTCAGAAAGGTCATTCTACTGATGTTTAACTGCAGGTGACGACTTTTTTTTTTTTTTTATTTTAATGGAAATAAAGCTTTCCTGTTAAAATTAAGAAACCAATTCTCACTTCAGCACCCAGATCAGTAGACAGGCTAATACCTGTGAGGTGTTGAGGTCTTCAGAAAAGCGAAGTCTGATAGCCAGAACAAGTCCTGTGCAGAGACTACTTTAGTGTATTGTTATTGGTATACACCATAGGTTAAGCTCATCTTTCCACATAACATTGAAGCAGATATTGAACAAGTGTTCGTAGCTCAAGTATTGGAGCTAGTGTTCTGAAAATTAACACAGGCAGCTTTAACAATTGAATATGTACAATTAGTGAACTCTCATTAATTAGATTTGCAAAGCAATTACATGTATAAATAACTGCATATTCACTGTGAGAACGATGGCAAGCAAAACTGAACAGTGGGACCAATCTTCTTTCCATGACAAATAAGAAAGGAAATTTTTTCAACCATATATCTGAAAAGCATGGCAAAGAGGAGAAGACTGATAGTATCCAAAAAATATCAGGAAAATAAAACTGCTTCTTATTGTTTTAAGTGTCCTATTTGGGAAACGAAATAATGTGTCTTTTTTTCAGTGTTCATACCTTGACAGAATTAACATAAAGGACCAGCAATATAAAAGAAAGTGCTCAAAACAGGAGGCATAGGTGTAGTGTGTTCTGGATAAAGGCAATCAGCTCTTTCTGTCTATAAGGTTCCGTAATTAGACCCCTGTTATAGCTTTCAGGAAGGCAGAAACTTAATACCTGATGATTTTTTTTTCCTTCAGCACTTTCAAGAAAGTTCTATCTATATGCATGTGAAACTGTACCTTCAAGTACTTAAAACAAAAGCAGTATGTGGCCTAAGGTAAAGGATATTGAAGTATTTGAAACAGTCACTTTTGGGGACCACTTTTAGATGCAGGGTATGACATTTTAGGGAGACACTCTCTGTATCAGACCCAAGAAGTGTTCTTTCAACTAGTTTAATTCGCTGATCAGTTTATCATACTAGATCACGTTAACATGCAGCCATCACAAGTGGGCATAACTCGAAGCATCATCTTAGGCCACCAATTCATGCAAATGAATGCACATATTCCTGACCCATCTCGGGAACCCCATCAGCATACCCACACAAGCTCAGAACTGCCTGAGCTAACCAGGAGGCAGGCTGCGTTAGCCTGGACAGCAGCATGCAGTGCGCACGCAGATACAGCATTTCCAGTATAAGGCTATTTTATTCAGACCCAATTCAGGCATCTCTGCATAAGTCACATCCCTTGCGCAAAAGAGGCTACCTGTGCTTGAGCATTATGCAGGCTTGATGCAACCCGGAACTCCTAAAAATCACAAATTAAGTGATAAAATACATCACAACAACAACATTTTGTTCGATTGTTGACTTTGTAAACTTATTATAAAATTCCAGAGCCAGTTGGAACCCAGGCTAACGTATCCCCAGTTGTGCAAGACTTCTTCCATACACATTCTATTTTTTAAAATCATTATTTTAAAAAAAAAAAAAAAAAAAAAAAAAGGAAAACCTCAAATGACAGGGTTTAATCAGGAGAAACTATTCCACAATATAATATATCACACCATTCAGACTTTTTTTTTCCTCAGATGTTTTGGCTAGAATTTTTCAATTCCACTATTCCCAGTTATGGTCCCCTTTTTTCCAAGTCTTAGTTCTTTGCCCTCTCTGGAATTTCCATGCAACAAATATAAAGCCATCATGGTCTGTCTTGGAAACTGTTTGGCCAAACTTCTCATGTTTAGTTTCTTTTATCTTTCCTCGTTAATATGTTCTTCCACCCCCTTGAACATGTTTAATTCTTGATGGGCTATGTTTGAGAGTAGAGAAAAAAAATGCAAGGAAGAAAGATAGTCTAAGATAACATCAGATTTTTTCCAGCTAACTCCATAATTAGAACTTGTTCAAAACTATCCTAGCAGAATATTTTCATAGCTAGGAGACCATTGGTTGTGAGGAGAAACTAAAAACATTAAACACAGCAATTTATCCGTTTTGTTTGAAGCACTTAATCCTAACTACTTCAGGTGATTTCCACATAAGTTGACACATAGGAAAATGATGACGTATGTGCTGGCACTAAAGGACTGTGTGATGGAGAGAGCTGAAGGAGAGGGTCAGCACCACAGAAGTGAGATCTAGTACCTTAAAGGTGGATCATATAGTAACAGATATTCATGAGACAGAGGAAGAGGAAACATCTGGAAGGCATATCAAATTGCAGGGGCGGGGGGGGGGGGGGGGGGGCAGGGAACGACGACATTAAAAGCACTGAATCTCAAAGGTGAGCCCAGTCTTCAGTGTTGTAAGGATTAATACAATATTAAGAGTTTATAACATAGAAACTTAAAAATATATCAATACAGTGCTGTGACAGATATATTTTAGATGTACCTGAAGCAGCCAGCTCTATCCTAGCCAGGGTAGCAAAGCACAATAGTACAGCAGACTGACAAAACCCCAGAATATATTCAGTAGCTAAAGTCTACTCTGCTGCAGGCATACTGCTGTGCATTTATATACCAGTTTTAATTGGGCAGTTTAGACGCGTCATGAGCTGTAATCATTCCTCTGATGACAGCAGGGCATACCCAGATCTAGTTGAAGATGTACACTGTTTTTGTTTTTTCCTCATAGAATTTAAGAATTGTATGTGCCTATATAGAATTACATGAACTCATATATACACAAAGACGCATGTGTTTTTATATCTATATGGATTTAGAGTTTAAATATATGACTCTGATCCATGAAGTTTCAGATCCAAATCTGGATCCAGATGCTTCATTTGGGGAAGTGGGTGCAGGGAATAGAAGGATTCAGGAGTTCTAATGTGCAGCAATATGGACAGAGATTCTGAAACTGATACGAACTTTGTGCAAACGAACAAAGAAAATAGAGGTATATTTACATTAAAACTAAGGAATGGTCATTTTGATCTTTTTAAAAAAGGAGAAAAACTTAATGGCAATGTTCTACCTGTGCCACGTATGTTCTTGTAATAGACTCAGATCTGGCTCACCTGTGAAAAGTTGCTACTTCAATCAACTCTCAGTAAAATCACAACACACCCTTTGTGTGCTGGTGGGCACAAGAAATGTTCCCATACTCCAGTTCGTTTCCTTGAACATGGGAATTTCTGCTTCCTACACCTCAACAAAGCACCTCTTGGAAACGCTAAGGCTACCAGGGAGAAGACTGCATTTTATGTATTTCTTACATAGTTATACATTCAGCCAACATGATATAGGACTGTTTTGCAAGAGGACAGAATTTATGTCCAGAATAATAGGCCACATTACACTGTAAACCCAAGGCAGAGCCAGTGCCTGCAAAACATGAAGTCTCAGCATGAAGTATACAGCATGATGATTCTTATCCCTTTTCCCAACTTGAAATCTACATTAAAAGGAATAATCAGAGATGAGAGAGCTGTACCAAGCAATATACAATATAGCACATCTTTAAAAAGCAAGTTCTTTTGAATACTTTCCATCTAAGGTTTCCCTCTCTGGGCACCAACCTCAAAGGTTCAGCACTATGACAAGGATTATTTATGCTGAAGCAGAAGTCCATAAAGATAAGTGAACTTGAAGTCTTTATAAATAATTTTTGAATGGTGAGTTCCTGAATTCAATCTACTGATATACTAATACATTACAGATACAGTCTCAAACACACTAAATATCATTTCTTCTTCACATGGAGTAAATTTTAAGAATTGGTACAGTGTATCAAATCCATATTTTAGTCAATTTATTAATTGGCTAAAGCAGGAACCAGTGTTAAAAATAAGGGGGGGAGTCATTTCAATAGCTATACTATATGATCTCCAGTCCCATGAAGCAGTAAAAATTTTTCTGCATTTCTGCTGTGCCAAAATTAGGACCATCAGCAGGAGAAACACAAGGGATGTGATTTAGGAATACAGTCTTACACAGGAACTAATCGGATATGTAAAAGAAACAGGTAAGATTTGTGAGGATCAGAATATATACAATATGCTTATTTATCAAGAACTAAAAAAACACTTTAGAAGGAAATATGCTAACAAATGCATGACCATGGGGATGCTCTGACTTATGACATCTGACTGCTTTTCTTAAGAGCCAAGATGCAGTCCTATAAATCCATCATGATACTTGAATGCAATTACTGTCAGGAGTAAAAGGATTCAGAACATAACCTGGAGTTGAAAAATACCCCTATAAATCTACAGAATGCTTTTATCACCTTTTCACATATTGCAGTGGTATACAGGACTGTAGTGTTATGGGTACATTTAAAAAACCTTTTTAGTGTCACTCAAAGGTTCTTCTCACTGTCCCTAAGGTTCTTTGTTGAAGAGCTGTACATAAAATGGCCTTGAAATCAACTTTCACCTCCCTTTCTATTGTTGGAGTAATTTACAAAAAAAAAATAAATATCACAGTATCAAAAAACATGAAGGCCACCCCTATTTTACAACTGTGCAACTTCCCCATCTTCTCCAAGATGCACAATAGTGTTTGGCAGCACATACAATTACAAGTAAGATCAGACAAGCCCAGTGAAGGATTCATAAAACAAACCTAATGTGTCACGTGTAGCAGTACGAAGTCACTCAGTAAAAGCAGACATACCAACAACATAAATGCATCTGTTTGACAAAATAAGACAGTGGTTTTTTTCATTTCTGACCTGTTAGATTTACCTGCCAAAAGATAAGGCATTGTAAAGCACCAAAAGAACTAATGGACACTGCTGATTAAGACAGTAACAAAAGGAAAGGGCAGATAGAAGCTTCCAGGTCATGGGCATACACAAAACTGCAAGGGGGAAAACTTGAGAATCAGGAGTCTTTTCTCAGAACTGAGCTGAGGCTATGACTAGCAGAGCATCACAGCTACACATTAAAGTTTCCTTAATATAATTTTTCTGTATTAATGAGATCCAGCTCAATCTCAGCAAAAGTTTTTTTCTTAATGCAACTTTAATTCAAAGCAATTGGAAAAAACACTGTGGCTTCTAGAGCTATTTAGTCTAACCAAATGTGGGCAGATCCTGCTGATAAAGGAATGATTTAACTGAAATGAATTTCTATAATCAAAAATAAACTATGCTAGAGAGCTCCAGACCAGTCTGAATGAAAGAAAACTTTAAAAACATCAATTATTTGTTGCAGCACAGTTAAATAGTAATGCATCCTCTTTAAACTCCTGCCAGTCAATCACTTAAAAAATGACAAAACATGGGGTTAGAAGGGAAATAAAATGTAATGTCTGGCTAACTTCCCCTCTGTGTTATATCCAAACACTGGAAAGGCCCTAATAATTTACACAGATGTAAGAGGACAGAACCTGAACTTCAGAAGTATATAGAAAACCCCAGGTTTACGCCAGACTTAAGCCCCTTCTTGTGCTGTCCTGCTGCAGCAAGTCTCAAGGACAGCTTCTTAATTCAGTTCCACAGTACAAAGAGAGACAGCCACCTTTCCACCACCACACAGGAATTACAGGGGAAGTAAACCAAAGAAAAAGTAAAAACCAACAAACCTCTCTCAGCATGCACACAAAACCTCTCCTTGCAGCTCAGCCTCCCACACTGCACTGCTGACTGCTGTGGCTTGCAGCTGAAAGCCGTGAAAGGAGATGAGGAACACCTGGTTCCCCCATCCCCAGCTGAAACCTCTCCAGCCTTACCTGAAAGGTGCCCCACAGGGCATTGTTTGCTGTCCTGTAAACATTTTAGACACTCTTTTTATGTTCAGACTAGGGCTTTTTCCCCTTTCCCCATCTTCCTGACCCAAACTTGCAAGTCCTCAGAGTTAGTCATTCCCAACAGTGGTATAAGATTGAGCAGAGGATTAAGCAAATCAGTGCAGGAGGGTAACCTCTCCAGCATTACCTGCTGGGAGTTGTCACACCACTCTTACACTCCAGAAACCTTGACAGTTTCTCAGAACTGTTTATTTGTAATCTGGTCAGCCTACTTCAGCTTGCTGGTTACATCACATTTGTAGGAGAAAATATCTTCAAAGCATTCCTTACCCTGTGAGCTATTTGGCAAAAGGAGAATGATGACAACTCTTCCTCCTCTGGCTAGTCTGAGAAACCTTCTGTTTCCTTTGCTCTTTAGATGTTTTGACAAGAAAAAAAAATCATATTTAAATTGCTCCAAACCTCTCTTCTTTCACCTGCAAAAACAGGGTAAAATCTAAAGTCTATGAAGACATTTACAATGCATTTTCAAATACATGTTTTAACAGATATAAGATAACATCTTCTAAATACATGTATTGCATAGATTACCCTATATTTTCCTAGTTTTCATTTGTGGGATCATGGGTCCCAGCAATGTTCCCAGTAACTACCAATACCACAGAAATCCTCCCACAGAGAAGAAACCAGCTCGTCCTCCCACAATCAAGTCATAGGAAAGAAGGCAGCTGTGCCATGAACTTTTTACTACCCCAGCCATCTCTTGATTTCAGCAAATTCCTGTTTTCTCTGTATGTACTTCTGAGAGGCATGTGTAGACAGCAGGTACCTCAAGCCAACTCAGAGGCCATCCTTTTTCTTTATCCAAGAAAAACACTTGAACTCGAGTTCCATTTGTCTTTGGCCATTGGGACAAGCTTCAATTTTCTTCTACAAAGCATACAGCAATGTGCCTGCACCGAATAGCCAGGGGTGCCCCTGGGCTGGAGACCAGAGTACAACATAGTAGGATTTTTATTGCACTCTGCCTCCATCTGCTGCCTTCAGCAGTATTGTCCTCATGTAAACCACTACCTACCTCATCATTTGCTGCCTCATGAAATCAAAGGGGAAAACTTCTCCCTGATGTATGTCTCTGACTACCTGTCATTGTAGTAGCAATTCCAGGACTCAGCCAAATGGTCTAGAATAAAGGAAAAGATTATAAACAAGTGTGAAGAAATGCAAAGCAATGCAACAAGAAAGGAAGAAATTAAAACTAAAGATGCTTGAAAGAGGTCAAGTTTTCCTCCTTGTGCAGCAATAATCCTTAGATTAGACCACTGAAACATCACGAGCAGTGCAGTGGAAAAACTATTGTCTTTTTTCACAGACTAAAGTTTCTTGCATCAGCCTACATATTCAGATTTCTATGGCCATTTGCAAGCAATAAACATCCATTTATCCTGAAGGCTCTTCTGACATAAGAATTTCATTTGTTGAGTCTCAGTTAACACCTAGAATGACTTTGCTTTCCAGATCACACTGAAATTGTAACTTCCTTCATTTGAAACACTGTAACAGTAAAACAGGGCACATTCTTCCTCAAATACCATTTCTGGAAAATGACAATTTTTTTTCCAAAACACAGAAACACTTGAGCAATACTCTCATATTAAGCAGTGAGGACAAGTTAGGTTCTTACAGATATACAACTGCCCGCTAAGAAAGAGCTCATTATCTTCTTTCTATGTTTCCAATGTCATCAGTCATCCTTAATGATTTCCCCAAAACCATTTTTGTGCAGACATTACCATTAATTATAAGTGTCCTCCTAGACTAGTTTCTCAGGATGCGAAGTCATTTAACTACAGATCATTAATATTAACATAGGAGACCACATAGGTGCACAAAATTGCAGCTGAGCTGAGCTGACTTTGGGCTTTCCATCTTTTCGGTGACATTTTGCCTGAACCAGACAAAGGACTGTTTTATATTAGCAGTAGGAGCTTCTCCTCTATTTTGAGGAGAAAAAGTAAGCAGCCTTCACATAATGTTATACTATCTCAAAATGGGCTTCTAACAGTACGTTTTGCAGGATGATTTATTCCTTTTATAATTTCATGTTGCGGCCAGTTGTAAATTTTTTGCCTGAAATCTTTATTGTGTTGTCTATTATGAAAAAACTTCCTTTGGGGAGTTTTATATCTCACTCTGCAAATATCATAGCAAATGTAAAAATTCCTCAGCTACAGATGCCTATGCCTTTCCAGTATGTAGAATCAGTCTTACAGTACAATCCATGTAACACTTAGACGACATAATAATTTTTGCCTCATTCCTTCAATGTCCAAAGTTTATGTCTCGTATAATAAGGCAGGTATATTATTCTTTCTTTCCATAACCTGCACACATTCCCATAAATAAATCCACCTGATCCATATCAGATGCAACAAAACAAATATACATACCTCCATTTATGTCCAGATTTAACATATTTATTAGTCACAATTGACACATAGTCACCATAATCCTAAAATCTAGTAAATGCTTTGAACAAGATAAACTTAGGTCCTGATCTACCTGCCACAAGTCTTCAGATCAGTTTTCCTTTCTTGTAATTACACTGTCATTTTCAACAAGTGTTTTTCCTCTTCTGCTCTACAGAAGACCCTAAAAAACAACAGTGAAAACTGAGTATGGATTAAATATTTCCCTTTTATGACATAACCATCCTCAAAACTATTCCATAATTTGTGAACTGTGCCCTTATACATGTTTTAAGGTAGAGCCTTAACTCTGCTCCCTGAAAAGCACAGATATAAATCACTCCTCATCAAAGAAACAGGAGGAAACTCCTTTGTATTCTAGACACGGGACTCATTGTGAAATAGATCTAATCACTAGAGGTTAACTGTAAAACCATAGGGGTAAAAAACCAAGAGCGTGATTTTCAAATTGACAGTATGAGATGATGAGACACTAAAACCAAATCCATAGCTAAACAATTCTTAAGAGGTTCTGTTGCTTGGGAGGGAAGTGGGTTTTTATAGAGTACAATACACCAATTCTAGAATATGGACATTTTTTGACAGCGAAACTGAAACACACACAATCAGAAACAGCTAGCTGGGGGGTTTGTGTACAAAAAATTTAAAAGTATTGGTATGCACATCAAATGTCAGGAATATAATTCAAAAAAGAAAATAATATTGTTGATAGTTATAGCTATTTGCAAGTGCTACTAGGAAATACTAGCACATCATTTTGCTTTAAAGTCAGTTATTTCTTCAATAAATAAGCTGGAAACATGTAGGATGGAACTTTGCAGAGATGTGATAAAAAACATAAACATTTAGCCATTGTATTACTTGTTGTGCCGCCTTGTACACAAGTCCATTTTCAAGGCAGAGAATAGAAGGTATCAAGACTAAATGATTGTCATAGCTTAAAATTGCACTAAGATTAAATTATTTAAATGGACTGAAAATGCTGAAAATTATTGTCATTTACCATTTTAGGTCAGCTTCCCCCTTCTGCACATATAAAATACGTCTTTTGCCTGGCTTTGCCATGAAATACATTCTTTCTACAGGAAATACTGGCGTGTTCAGTGGATCAAAGCTAGTCATAAAAGTCTATGTTCCTGCAAATCTGGTGTGTATACGTTTTACTTTAGGCACACAAGTTGTGACATTAAATTTATAAAAGGGATGATATACACAACATTGAATATATTGGTAGTAAAGTATGTTCTTAAAGATTTCCACATAATAGTTTTTTAATGGACACTAGATTGAGAGGAAGGGATGAAAAAATAGAAAGGTACCATAAGTGATTTAGATACATGAATGTACTATTTCTACTCTAGCCTTTTCTTGTATAGCCCTTCCTTACATTTAAGTAAGTTTGTGATACTGAGCACAAAAAAGAATTTATGTTCATGTATTTAAGTGCATTTGTTGCTAACTGTGGCTTACCTTAGACTCTATCTTTTTGATAAACAAAACCAAAAAAAAATTAATCATCTTGTTATATTATTCTCAGCTAAAATGTTTTGTGGCAGGTTAAATACAGTAGAAATCAATCAAAAAGATAGCTTTCATATGAAATAAGCTTGTTTATTCCTCTTGTAATAGCATATCTAAGTATAAAACCATCCAGATCCACAAGACTCATCTGAAATTAGTCAGAATTTTAAAAAGGAGTAAAACTTGGAATTAGACAAACTTTTTGCAGTTGTTTGAATCACAAGCCTAAAACCTCTAGCCCTGAAAAGCACAAAGGAGTCAGCTGGTTTTCTCGACCTTAGAATTAGAAAGCCTGTTCTCATCTGAAATACATAGATTTTATCTTCTATCATTAGAGCTCAGGCTTACTAATGTAGTTGGAAAAAATAATCAGAATTTTATTGTCTGACAATTGTCCTCTAGAAGACAATCAATGAAATGTGGAAATTTCGGTTTACTCTGTAGCTACCATCTACAGTGAATAAACTCCGCATGGCCTACGAAGTGAAGATTAAGAAAATAGGACAAGAGAATAAGCATCCATTCTGATTTAAGAAAATATGCACTTAGTCACTTCAGTGGAGAATTTTATTGGCTTATCTAAATGGAAATATCTTGATTCTTCTCTTACTTTACATCCCTTTTTATAACCATTGCTGCATAGCGCTCAGCAGAATTAGCTGCAATTCAGATCTGGATCCAGACACTGCCAGAGCCTAGACTCCAAAGACCCCTGGCCTTCGGAGAGGCACCAATTGTCTCACTGTAAAACAGAAGCAAAACTGATTCTGCCTGGCTTGTCAAATGAAGAACCTGCTAGCAATGAATATGAAGTATGTCTGGCAACAGTACATGTAATGAAACAGAATGTTTCAGAATGTACAGAAATCCCACATTGCTTAAGTTGGTGAGTTGGTCACTCAAGACTGTAACTCTCTAGAGTCTAAGACTGTGCCTTATTCCTTGGATTATAGTGCTGTTCAGCAGGAGCTTCTGATGTCATGGACAAAGCCAGAAAGACAACCAAAGTTGAAGAACAATTTTCAACGTGACATAGGAGCCTTCATTTCCATATGTTACACATTCTTCCATGTAGAGATTTACCAACGCAACAGGAGCAGGACTGTCACCCACTTTTGATCATGATAAAGGACTGGTTTGGGGTCAGCTCTGCTAAAGATTCAGTATTAGTTCCAGCAGAGCCAGAATCTTTCAAGGTCTTGAAGTTCAAAAGAAAACTAGCAGGAAGATAACACTTCAAAGGCTCCTATTAATGAGATTACCAATTATTTTACTCAACTTCTTTAAAAGTTCTATTACAAGATGAAATATGCTGTCTCACAGGTGACAAAGATTGCAGTAGGCTGGTTGGGACATTCCACAAGACCAAGTCCTGTGTCTTCCTTTCAAGTTTGAGGCTTCTCAGAACCCAGATTTCTCCAGAAACATTTATCTCACCTTCTGTTTCTCTAGACTCCCATCCCTGGTGAGCGCTCCACAGCTTTCTCCTTTTATAACCTTCAGTGAATATGTAGCATCACTATCCTAAGTTACACACTCATATAAACATATATTTGGCTAGATATTTCATACCATAGGGTATGAAAACTGAAGGACTGGATGTGGAATACTGCCACAGACAAGACATTGAATCAGGTAAACCTGATTCCCTGAGATGAACAGGGAATTCTCTTAGGTACATTGCTAGTCTCGCTTTCTGTTACTGTGCCTTTTCAGGAAAAATACTGGTTGCCAGTCTTCCCAAACCCTTCATCATCTAAGTGTCTGATTATTATGTTGCACATAGATGACACCACTTCATAATGAAATGTAACACACTAAGTCAAAGAAGCAAAATGAGAATCATAATCAGAGAATGTTATGCAGACCAGTCATGTACAGAAAGTATATGCAGAGCCTGTCAAAGTGCCAGTCACACCTCCAAAGAAGTGGGAGTGTCTTTCATGGGAGGAATTGCAAGGCTGCCTCCTGAATAAGTTAGAGACAATTACCTCGCTGAGAGAGAATAGAGAGGAGACTGAATGTACGTGATGTGTCCAAATGACTTTGAGAAAAAAAGATTAGCTATGAAACCTCCTCAACTATTTCAGCAAGAAAGGTAGCTTTCTGAGAAGCTCAACCTGAGATGCACAAAATCAAGGGAAAGAGAATTGATGACTACCTTCATCAATCTGTTCAAATCAAAGAGACGCTTTATAGTTTTATTTTCGTAAAAAATACCTCAGATTTTCTTACGTTCCTTAGCCTGCATTTTTTATAAAAATCTTTACCTGTGTTGTCTTTTTCAAATATTCTGGTTGCGTATAGGAGAAATAGTGTATCCAGCAGGACTAGGGAAGTGATGGTGTCCCTGTACTCAGCACTGGTGAGGCCGTACCTTGAATACTGTGTTCAATATTGGGCCGCTCACTACAAGAAAGACATCTGAGGTGCTGGAGGGTGTCCAAAGAAGGGCAATGAAGCTGGCGAAGGGTCTAGAGCACAAAGCTTATGAGGAGCGGCTGAGGAAACTGGGGTTGTTCAGCCTGGACAACAGGAGGCTGAGGGGAGACCTCATCGCTCTCTGCAGCTACCTGAAAGGAGGCTGTAGAGAGGTGGGGGTCGGTCTCTTCTCACAAGTAACAAGCAATAGGACAAGAGGAGATGGCCTCAAGTTGCGCCAGGGGAGGTTTAGACTGGATATTAGGAAAAAATTCTTCACCAAAAGAATTATCAAGCAGATAAATAGCTTGAGGGGCTATTGCAGCAGTTAGTAAGAAGAAAGGATTGTGGCCACTAGTTATTTAGAAGTAAGAATAATCTGGGAATGAAGGCTATGTGCTAGCACTTGCCTTGAATACACACTATCTAAATGTTCTAGGTCAATTTATGTTGAAATAATGTACATAATATTACACAGTTAAAAAAGAAGCTGTCTTGATAAAACCCTGCTAGCTTAAAAAAAACCCAACAAACTAACGGACTTGCTTTCCCAGACTGTTTGACAATGGAACAACTTCTGTGGAGTTGATTTCTTAGATAGGATGGATGCTTTCCATTTCCTCAAATGCCCTGATGGCTTAATGGTTTAAGCATTATTCATTCCCTCCTGTATTGGGCTGGTAACAGCCTAGTAATGTGAGATCTATTAAGATTCTCAAAAAATCCCTGATTTTGCTTTGTTTGAACTCTTAATTATGACTTCATTTGGGCTGAATAATATCCATGACATGCTTGGAGATTTTGGTGTGGAAAATCCCTTTAATAAAGAACAACATCTGAGATCTTGAAATATGCAGAGGTTTTTTTGCAATCCCCAGAGTACAGAAAGCCTTGAATGCTTACCAAAGAGGGTGATGCATGTCTATTCCATCTCCTAAAAACACTTCCTCCTTCAGATTTACAGTCACTAAGAACACAGAGCAATTTTGATCAAAAGAAGCAGCAGCAACAGCTGTAAGGGAAAAGTGTTCATTTCTGATTGCCTCATCTGGTCTAGAAGAGGGTAATAGTATAACTTTATTACACCAGATGCAGTGAAGGGCTTTATTTCATTTAATCTGGAGAACAGAAGAATTTGTCACATAGAGAAGATGAAAATAATCTTGTTCTTCTTGCCACCACCCAGGCATGATGGTTATTGGCTGAATCCACAGAAGAAGCTGGAGTTTATAACAACTATTTACTAACTTTCTCCTGCATGACTGTCCTAAGAGGGATGGTATTTTTCTACACTCCAGAGACATCTTCTGTTGAAAAGTTATTTTTGTTTGGTATTTGCTGGAAAGCATTTGTTTTGGGAATGCGTGCTTCTGGGATTTGTGGTAGGCTCAAAGTTTCAACTGTACACCATAGCATACTATTTGTTCCTTGGTACAGGCTTTATATTTAAGTTGGAATTTATTAACACTTATTTTTAGAACCTTCTGTATGCCAAAGCCATTGTTGACTGCTGATGTACACTGATAACAAACAATAGCTGTAGCTGTTTGGGTTTGGGGTTTTTATACTTTGTATCCTTTCAGTGATAGCATGTATACGATGTCATTTATTCGTTTGAATTTAGTTTTGAGGGTTGTACATTCTGTAATTATATTTACAGCATTAATTCAATATTATGCCTCTGGGTCAAGTCCCTTTTGAGCAGGAGTTTTGGGCAAAGTTAATAGATATGATTCATCCATGACATTTTTTTACAAATAAATTTTAAATGCCACTGTTTCTGACATGTTAATATATTACAACTTCCTAGGACAAGGGGTAATATCTATACAGAATGGAAATCAGGGGAGAATCAAGCTCAGTATTTACCAATGAAGGACGGTCAGGCAAAGGTACTAAGTGCATTTTCTAGATATAGAAAAGGAAAAGCAAAAGTTATTCATTCCGTTTCCTCTAAAAGGAGAATGATAAATAATAACTTGTTTTCAATGGACTGGCATGCTCATTAACATATATTTGGCCCGCAACGCAGCCAGAAAATTTGGATTAAGATCATGTTCCTTCAAGTGGAGTGTATAATGTCATGATATCTGGTTGCTCACGTTCTAAGTCATGAGAGAGTACACAGGGGGCAAGTACTTCAAAGCTAGGTACAAAAATATAGTTGTGTGCCTCAAGACTAAAAGTACACTGACCAGAAGTGCCAGACAAATCAAATCTTGTGACTGACCATAGAGATAACTTTATGGAAAAAAACAGACTTTATGAAGATGAGTGTGTAATGGACGCAAATGGCTCTTGTCCAGAAGTAATGACACAATGCTAGGAAAAAAAGAAGAAATATTTTGTCAGACAGGCAGTTTAGCAGTCAGACTCTTGCCTGAATTCAGCTCTGTCACCCATCAGTAGAAACTCTCTTAGTGCTCAGCATATTTCTACTACGTTTCTCCTGTTTTTTGGTGTGTCGACTCTAGGACTAGAAACGAGCACTAGTGACAGAAATCACAGGTAAACCACAGGTAGAAATCTCTTTGAAACACAAAACAATATGTCCTCACACACACTAACAAAACATGGTTAGGCATAATTCTTGCTAACACCCTTTTTATACCTTGATTTGCAAGAATAATCCTGCCTTAATACACTACTTATGGTCCAGCTGGAATCCCACTTGTTATTATGGCTAAGGATGTAGGAGTCGCTTCATCTTTGGTATCTTCTTAGCACTTGCAATCTTACCAGTTTCCTTAGTTTCCAAGGCCACGGAGGTGAACCATGATTACAAGGGCTTTGTAAGTACTTAGACAGAACAGCAACAGAAGGGACCTTTGATGGCCCCAAAATGATCTAATACCACTTGAAATCCCATCCTGACAGTGTTTTTGTCATTGACTCTGCTTGCAAATTATTTTTTTTAGACCCAGAAAGATAGATCTTACTTTCTCTTCACCCTTTTCATTGAAATGTCTAATTTAATTCTCCTAGGGCCTCCCAATTAGCATTTACTCCTTCACACTAGTTACTATACCAGAAAGAAACAGAACTTCTTTATAAAAAAATGTGAGGGATTATCAAGCACTGGGAGGCAGTGGCTGCTAGTTCAGAGAACAGAAAAGTACAAAAAAATGCTTCTGAAATATGCATTCATGGTGCACAGCATCCTGTGCCTAAGGAATTACCGCTTTCTCCATTAACTGCACAGAGAGCCAATGCCTATCAGGTCTGCATTATTAATGCTCCAAATCATACATTATGGCCCTAAATATCAGAGTTGCCTCCCTCTGGTTTAGTCACTGGAGTAGGCAGTCAGTATAAAATCACTGCTAAAATCCTTGTCTTCTCTTAAATAGGGTAAAAAGAAGTCATGCTTTTGCTAGATTAAACTGAAAAGTTAGCAGCATGTTCTTAACTAAAATTCGTTTGTGCTTGGCACAGGAGAGCTGAAATACCTTTCCTGAAAAAGATAAAAAGCATCAAAAATCAGACTGTAATTCAGTAGTACTTTTTGTGTAAAAAGCACTGGCTGTTTCTACTTGTCCATTAGCTTGTTATTTCCTTGTGCTGATTTCATTCATGTTGGTATAAATTGCTGTTATATTTGAATGCATTTGTAGGTATGCAGCTCCCAAGTCTGGTGATTGCTTCCTACTAAGAATAGGACATTAAGAACAGTACTCACATCCTCTCCTAGATCATAGCCATTGCAAAGAAATTAATAATAGTCCTTATACCCAACATAATGTCACTGATTCCAAAACTTCCTTTTACTTATTATTTATTCCCCATCTCTCCTGTTTCGTGGGTATCACTCCGCTTTTAAACCACTTGTATTAGAAGACACTGATGTTACGAGGGGATCTTCCACAGCTCAGGCAGAACTTGCGGTGTAAAACCGCGTTCGCTACTGGTAAATCATTCATTTGAGGGATCCAAGCGCCACCTGCTGCGGATGAGGGGCAACACGCCCTGTGGAAGCAAACGACCTGGCATTTGTCAAAGTTGAAATGCAATTTTCCTTTCTTAATGTAGAAATATCCATATGAGCATGGAGTTAGAAAAGACTTTGTTCGGGCCTGTACAACTTAAATTATTTTATCATTCTACGAACAAACTGTCAATGCAAAGGTATTCAAAGAATGGTGATTTTCCCTTCTTAAGTGTCAGTGCTATAAAGCTAGAAAGCCTGATCACAAAAATCACAAAGCAAGATATGAAACTCTAGCTGTTTGTTTCTTTCCCCATACCTTTGTGGCTAACAAAGATTTCGAAACCAGAATCTAGTAAACAATTGATGATATGTGAGCCAAGAAAAGATCAAATTATATATATTCAATGCATTGCAGTCCTTGGAGATGAGCTTGTGCTGTATACCACTTATACAAAAATTGTGGTTCTGGATAGAAAAACTTTAATATTAATCTCTGTCTATCATGCCTCAGGCTGGGCTTCCAGTTTCATGAGTGCACCTTCCAGAAAAATAAATTACTCATGTTTTCAGATGAGACAATTGGAATTATTCCATGGTGAGGATGCATTTGGTTTCCACTTTCATTTTTGCTGAGAACCTGAATGAATCCAATGAAGAAGACCCATTACAGAGTCAGAAAAATTGATACCCATGTGCCTCAATGAAAAAGAGGAGAGTTATACAGAGCTTGTTGAAGCAGAGAAGCATCAGACAGAAGGAAAGTCCAAACTAGTGACGAGCAGAGGAGCAGTCCTTGCCTAGGAAGGACTCTGCTTGGAAGAGATTCTCCCAGGGCTGTGATGTGCAAGTTCCCACTTCTCTAATTAACCATATCACCCAGTGAGAGGAAAGAAGTGAAACTGATTGACATTAGAGATAATAAGCAATTGACTGGGACGGGATTTCCAGTGGTTCTACAAGCAGCGGAAAAGAGCTGATGACAAATTGTTTTAAGCACTGAGAAAAACATGGAAGAGGCAACTGTAGACTCATTTTGAGTTTACCAACTGACACGCTAATAATTCTTTAATCTATGGTCAGCAGGCTCGTGCCTGAGCACAAACACTGACTCATTGCTGCTTCCCCGTAGGCAAGGGTAATACAGTAAGAGATGACCATAATGTAAAAACAATTCCCACTCAGAGCCAGCATTCTATCACCTCACTTCCCGCTTTCACTTCAGATTCTCTTCTGAGAGTGGAATAATCACATACACCTTGCTTCTGTCCCCAGTCCACAGATAAACTTAATTCTGTGAAAACATAAAAATGAAAATTAGTAATTCAAATCTGCCCAGTAAATTTGCCTTGTATCCTACACATGTAGAAGCTGCTTCCACAGTTGCCTTGGAAAGAGTTGTTTGTCTTTCCCTTTAGGCTATGAGGAAAGTACTTATTTTGGCTGACGAACTTTTCTCAAGCCCAAAAAGATACATTAGCAATTCTCAGGGGGTAAGCAGCGGTGGCTCTGACTAATGATAGCAGACCCGAGGAACTAGCTGTCCTACCTGCTGGAGAGCTCATCCAGCAAACCACTCATGGCTACAGCAGATGATAAAGCTTTACAGTCACATTTGTTCTCCACTCCCAGCAGCAAGCTCACACAGCATGGAAGTCTGGCGAACAAGAGGGCACTGATACATTAAGAGTGTGCAGGATACAATAAAGGATGTCCAAAGGCCTGCTACTGTGCTATTCACCAGCATGCTCAGCCTAGCCTTCTGCACACTCAGCAGCTTCATGGCTGCACTCCAAGGAAAGAAACAAAGCAAAGAAATGTAACTGTTGCTCAAGTTGCATGCTTATTTTTGATTCCTTTAATCAAGGAACCGGATTAAAATTACAATTTTTCAGCACTGATGGTGGTTTATGTTTCTGAAAATATCTTAAGCACTTGCAAAGTGAGCTTTTGGTACTGATGAGCTCAGTTTATGCTATCTTACACGACTTCACAGCTAGAACATTTAAAAGCTTTGCAAGATAGGAAGGTGGGAGAAAGATTCTAAAAACATAGATCCTGGATTGCAGTTACAGGAAAACAAAGTTCACAATTTTTTAATGATATTTGAGTATTTTATTAGTTTCAGGTGGATTTGTGTCTTCTTTACAATTCACTTTCCATGGATACTCAAGCAAAAAGTTTAACAGCAGACACAGCCACCAAAACAAGGATATCTAAAAAAGGAGTACAGAAAGTATGCCTAATGTATTTTAAAGCAGCATTCCCAAATGTCTGCGCTGAAAAATTTATTTTAAAGTTTGTTCTGAATACCACTAAAGTCTGTGTATGGAGGGTGTAAACTCAAGGTGTAGTAATATTGTGATTCATTCTATTATTAACTTCACAGTAACACTTAGGAGCTTTGTGATCACTCTGTGATCCATGGACTTTTTTAAGTAATTGATCATACACAAAAAAACCAAAAACGACCCCCATACTAATGGCAAATAATCTTCATTTGAAATATATTTTGAATACTCACTACAAATTTCTTCCGAACAAGCTACAAGCCAAACTACTCTGCATACACTGTTTAGTGAATAATGCTGAATAACGAATAAATTCTAGAAAATTGCAAGCAGAAAGGCAGAGCACGGACCAGATAATTCTTTCCTCATGCTTTGTTCATCCATCTCTCCTCAGCAGGTACTTCTGGGACAAGTTGCCATGGGTGGTGTTGATTTATTTGATTAATAAATGTCTGCTCACTCACTAAGCAACCTGTGAAATAAAGTCTCCCAGCAATAAAAGTATTTTATATATTATAGTACATTAAATGGAGTCTTCTAATTCCTCAAAAAGTAATGTATTTTTAGTAATCATGTTCCCATCACATAATTTTAATGTAACTAGCTCCATCTTCAAATAATTTCTAAAATAAAATGAGATAGAATTCTAATGTGCTACAGCTGGTAAGAGAAAAATTCTTCTATTCCTCCCATGCTAGGTCAGTACCTTCAGGGCTTTATGATACTGGGCATTCTCCAAATCAGCTAAGCATGATACAGAAGTCAAGCCATAAATCCAGTGCAATAGGATGTTTTAGCATCAAAAGCACTGCCAGGTTTATTGTCAACCACACCAACCTTCAGCAAAGTCATCTCAATATCTTTCACTTTAAAGTGTTCTTTCAATAAAAATACAGTGGGATATCACAGATTGGAGATAAAAAACACATCAACATTTTAAAACCAAAACATTTTAAAAGAGGATAGTTGTATAGAAACTAATTTACTACACATGTTTTACACGTACAATACAAAAAGGGGTTTCTACAACAACATATGGAAAGTATCTGAATCAGTAAGACAATGACCTTCATAAATCACTCCAGGTTCCAACTTTAAATTATGCCTTGTTCCCTCTCTCATGGGATATTCACTGTATCTCATACAAACTCGGGGTTATGCATGCACAGTGTTCCTAGCTTTATAGGGAATGATGTCACATCAACACATAGAGGGTATGTAAAATGAAGAGTAAACACATTTTTACATGACTCTGACCAGATGAACCCACATAGTCTACTCCATCACTTCCCTTTGGCTTAAGGGAATTATTTTTTTTTCTTTGCACATGATTTATTAAATGGACTCACCAAAACTCTGGGGGATTCCTTTTTAGACTTTATTTATGCAGCAGCGCACTGTGGGTGGCAATGGCCAAGAATAATGTGGGACAGAAATCCCATTTCTCTAACCTCAGGTACACGAAGACTTCAGGCTCATGCAAGCCAAAATACAATTGCCCATCAATACAATGAAGATTTATGGGAATTTGATCAAAAGCATGTTACGACTCAGTTAAGACAGCTGCTTGTGGCTAGTCTTACCTTTCCCTTCTGGTGACAGATATGTTTACTGGACAAGCATAGTCTTTAGTATCAGCCGTTTGTTTTGCCTTCAAAAGCTACAGCCAGGCATATTCCTCTCCTAAAAATAACATAACAAAGGAGTATATAACTGTGGATGCTCCAATTTTTTCTCCTGTTTTCAGTAAACTTCTACCTCTTCATCCTCTTTATATATTCTCAAATGACCACCTCAAACTAACACAACTTTGCCCAGTGATTTTAGATAATAATAATGTAGCTTTAATTCCCTGCTCAGTATGCTCTACTTCTCTAGAGCTTTCTTATCCATGAAGATCTGCAGAGAAAACTTGTTTCAATTTTAGTCAACGATTTAGAAGCCAATACGTAGAAAAGAAATGTTTCCAAATCCAAAGTTTAGTTCTACCCATAAAGGCAATTATTTGCACCCAGCATATTCTCATTCAACAGCTGCTAACACCTATTTTCATAAGATGTGTATACAAAGTCCTACCCGCCCATTGCCTTTATAAAGACAAATACAAGACTTTACACCATGCTTCATGGACATGATTACTATCATAAGCAATATATTTCTATCATATTATTCTTTACTCGAGTGAAGTTTTAGCGAAGGCAAGATACAATAAAAGCAGAATTTTACAGTGCTGGCCTTGAACATACGTAGGTTTGAACAGTATATGATTTCAAAATCTTTATTATTGAACATGTAATAAGAATAGAATCCTTTGAAAGGATGCTTGAACTACTACTACTACTTCTTTAGTTATTTATGAACTAACTGAACTTGTTCTGGAATATGCTGACATGATAAACACAAAATCCTAAAACTCAGCTTAGATGAGGATCGTACTTCAGTAGAAATAATACATATCCATCTGTATAGATCAGTTGTATGTGGTAAAATAAACATTCTTTCTGCACCTTGCTAACATGGGATTTATGAATTAATGATGTCACTGATTTGCTTAAGCATTTAAATCTGTATGGTTCAGGATCTTCTTTGGCTCTGGCAACCAGAGACTGTTTAAAGCGATTAGACCAGAGTGCGGTAAATTGTAGTTCCACATAATGGCTGTGTGAAACACGAAACAAAAATTTTTAAAGGTTTTCTACCAAATAGATCACAGAGTGGTTAGAGTTGGAAGGGACCTTGAAGATCACCTAGTTCCAACCTCCCTGCCATGGGCAGGGACACCTCCCACTAGACCAGGCTGCTCAAAGCTCCATCCAACCTGGCTTTGAACACCTCCAGGGATGGGGCATCCCCAACTTTCCTGGGAAACCTGTTCCAGAGCCTCACCACCCTCACAGTAAAGAATTTCTTCCTAATATCTAATCTAAATCTCCCCTCCTTCAGTTTAAAACCATTATTCCTCATCCTATCACTACACTCCCTGATAAAGAGTCCCTCCCCATCTTTCCTGTAGGCCCCCTTTAAGTACTGTAAGGCTGCTATAAGGTCTCCCCGGAGCCTTCCCTTCTCCAGGCTGAATAGGAGCAAATAAAAATCAAAACCTGGTCCTAAATTGTTTTTTTTTATGTAATAGATAAATAGATGGTGAGTACATTTTTACTAAAATGGTAGCTGTTTATTTCTAGTGACCTGGATTTAAATTGAGCTTTAATTTGAAATTGTCACATAGTTGTTGGAACTTAAAGAGAAAGAAATGAGGTGTCAGTCTGCAGTCCAGAGACGACTCTGGTTTCTGATCTGAGACCAGAGATTCTCATAAAATTGCATTTATCCTCCGTTTCAAACTATGTTCCCACAGAAAGTTAAGAATATTAAACTCAGGACAAAAAGAAAGCATGATATTCAGCTTTAAATCAAGATATACTTTGGATATAGAGTATATAGGCAAAGCACAGCCACACTGCAATAAAGCCAAATTAATAAACCACAACTATGTAGTGCAGGTAGCTGTGAAGTGACAGAAAATACCGCCAGTGCTATTTCTTAACTAAGATATGGTATTTTTTACTTTACTGGTGGTAAAAAAATCAGCTTCAGGGTGGCAGGATCTGTCTCATTTTCAGAAATACAGATCAACTTTCTGGAAGTAACCAACAGAGCTTCAGTGAAAATTTTGTGCCCTTTCCCATCAGGAGCGCACTGGTAAGTGGACAAACACTATGAACAGCTAGTGGATGTAAAACCAGCCACTTGGAAATAAAACTCGTTCATGTAGGTGCACGTCAAAGATGTTCTCAAGCATAGCTTTATGTTACAGGTTTGCCCCTCTGCTTTTCTGTATGCGGAGCCAAATTTAATCCCTCGGATAACTCCCTTGCCCTCATTAAACTGTGCCACCTTACACCATAGAGAATGAGGTAAGGAACAGATTTCCCCTTTTTAACCTAACACAGATGATTTTTTTTCTATATGTAATATTGCTCAGTTAAATATATAAACTGATTAAGTAGCAGAAATGTAGATACTGGATTTACATTGCTAAAAGGTATCTATATAAAACATACTCAATTTTTTTAATGCATTTAAGTTAATGGAACTAGAATATTCTTATTTGAGATTCATCATGACTAAATAAAGTAGTTCTGGCTTTCTGATGTCTGCTTCCCTTCACTGAGACTGACCACATGAATGCTGCCAAATTTATTACTTCTTCTTGGAATGTCTCATTTGCATCCTTTACTGCTCATACATGTGCCAGAACAGCTGGATCGGGACTTTCCCCACCAGCTTCTGCACTGCAGTCATTGGGTTTCCTGAGCAACCTGACTTCCTCCTCTAAATTGGAGGGACCAGAAGAATTCCTGAATGTAACAACTAGTAAAACCCCTTTCCAACACACTATAATGAGGCCATGACAATAATTCCATAGTCAAAAGGTAAGAGTTTCCTTTAAACCATAATCCCAGTATTGAATTCCTGTAACAGAGGGAAGGAAAGGCGCCTTTCCAGTTAAAATATCTCCTGTCTAGACCATACCCAGAGGAGGTTAATTATTGCAAAATAATCAGTCAAACCATTTTTTAATTATGAGACATTGAAAAAAACTAAAGTTTAGAGTTGGGGGAGATGCTGTTTTAAAATTATACTCTTTCTCTCTTTCTCCTTCCTTCCCCTCCACCCTCTCCTATTCAAGGCTAAAGAACTGCAGAGATTAACAACTTCCTATGCAAACCAGCCTTCACTGAGCACAAAGGGCTATTTCCAACAAAAAGAATAATTTGGATATACCTGAAATGATTGGCACAGGGGTCAAGAGCTTCCCTAACATAACTGACAAAAATTACAGTCTTTTCCATGCCTTATTTAAATTTTTCGTATTTGTGTTTTACTTGTCTACATTTTATCTTCAAGGACATGTTTCCTTACAAAAACACTGCGTTGGGACTGTACAACTGTGGTTCAACTCATGCGTCGCTCAAATCATGGGAACAATTTGGGTATTTAGCATCTTTGAAAAAATACTTTTGCTCCTATATTTAGGGGCTTAGCTTCAGGCAACTACCTGTTAACTTTTCATTATGAAAGTAAATTATAGCATATAACCAGCAGCTCAGCTTGTAAACCTGTCACATATTTTTTTTTCTCCCCCCAAGAATCACAGATGGTTCAAGTGACCAAAACCAAATTTACTACACGAAGTCTAAGCAATTAGCCCAACTTATGTAGTTTTCTTACAAACTGGCAGGGCACTTACCACATGTTTGGTATTCTCTAAACAGCGGGTATGATCAGAAGGATGTGGATCTGCAGACACCACCTCTTCTTTCCCAGTGAGCATCAACCATCACTGCCAACAACTTCAGTGCCTCTGCCAACTAGGAAGGTCTGATAGGGAGAATATTTTCTTAAATTATAGACACTCAGAAGTAATACTGCTGCCCTATAGAACTGTTTGCTTCCTCTGGATTATTCAATGTCATGTGGTCCGTAGTGCTGAAGAGGACCAATGACAAGTTTCAGACAATCATCAGCCATTTTCTCAAAAAACACCCAAACAATTTTTCCTCTAAACACAACAATCTGAAACTATCAGGGAAAAAGGTTAAAACTTAAAATGCCCTCACAGTCCATTGCCTCTATTAAAATAAATGTGCAACACAAAATATTGCATTGCACATTCCAAAAATAACCTCCTTGCCCTTGTGTTTCTACCCTCCCTCAGGCTACTGACAAGAACACTCATAAAGCACCACTTGCCCGCAGCATCTGGCAGTTGTTAAAGTTCTGTAAAAACAAAACAAAACAAAACACAACAAATGGTTAATCAATTTCCTTGACACTTAAAAATATATCTAGCTCAATCAAGGATTAACAGCAGAATTTTTAGACCAAAGAACTTCGCCAGCAAGAGTTATACAGGAATAAATACTGACGAA
This sequence comes from Chroicocephalus ridibundus, assembly GCF_963924245.1. NCBI lineage: Eukaryota > Metazoa > Chordata > Aves > Charadriiformes > Laridae > Chroicocephalus > Chroicocephalus ridibundus. The sequence continues at coordinate 26,731,240 of NC_086288.1, read as the reverse complement.
TCAGATTTCTAATGAACTGCTGGTCCTAATTTTCATTCTAAAGAACCTACCATATCTATATAATACAGATTTCCTTGAGGAGCATAGAATCAAAAAGGGTTTCTGCAATGGGTAGTTGCTTTAGACACTCTGGTTTCTGACGATACACAATCTGTTTTAGGCTATTTTAAGCCCACTTTTTGCCAAAAAGTTGAAAGCCTCATTAATTAGGCATGAAACATGTCAGAGAAGTTGCAGGCTACACAGGTCATGCCAGCAAAGTTTATGAACTTCTGTGAGGCCTCCATGCTGGTTATAAATCTGTAAGCTCCTGAGAACTATATACGGTGCCTCATGGGACACTACCACTCTCCTTCTGGACAGCTGTCAGTCTCAGGTGAACTGATGCAATGAAGGTCTCACTACACCTAGAATTGCAAACTATTCAGTCATTTTTGCCATTTTAGTAGATATGAAGGCATTTCTTAATAAAAATGCTTAGGTAAAACAGAATTAAGGCTACGGATTGCCCTTTAAAGTACACTTTCCTTAAATGTCAGAAAACGTGGAAATTTGTAGTTAAGCTCCTTATCTCTGATCCTGTAACTTCACTGGTCTTATGTCTCAAACCATTTATGCCAACTCTCTTTGCTACACAGACAAGACAACTCGCTATCCCAGCATCTGACTTCCACACTGGAAAGCAGATTACTCTCCTTCAGTGCCTTCAAATATTGAAGGTAGCATGACGTCTGGAGGCAGACTTGCTCTGGTGGAGCTAGTACAGATGGGAAAAGACCAGAATTTGAAATTGGACTCTCAGTATGAAGACACAGGTTTCTGCTGAACTTCCTTAACTGCAGGCATAAAGCATTTTCAAAGAGATGAAGAGTAAATCTCCGCTCAAACTGCTTGGATATCTTGATCTACATGCCAAGAGATTTCAGAGCCAATAAGAAAAAACATGCCAGAGTTAAATTGAAATGAAATTGGCTACATTACTTGTGTAGCTTTTGCTTTTCTCTCTGGCTGTCTTTGCTGCTGATTGCTACCATTTGGTTTAAGCTGCTTTGGGCACTGCTCCATCCAGTTCAAAATTAATTCTCGTAGTGGCCAAAAAACTTAGGAGACTTCTTCTGTACTGGGGTCCCCAGCTCGTTTTGAGAGATCCAATAGGCTCACATCACCATCTGCACTTTTTACTGCTATCCAAACTAGAACAAACCTCTGAATATTTTGAGATTCACACATCACCACTGTAGTAGTATTTCTTAGACACTCAGTGTTGCCAGTATGAATTAAAAATGCTTTGTAACCTATAGTTATGGCTACCCATGAAATACAATATAACGTACAATACAAAGAACACAGCTGCACTCACTTCAGTTCTACAGGTCTACACCTTTCTGTCAGACTTGATGAACTCTAATTACATTGAAATGCTCTTCCTCTCTCTCAATGTCAGAAATCTTCCCCTTATGTGCATTTGTCTCTGTAACACACTGCACCTAGGGGACAGAAGGACGATGACAGCCTGACCTTTTAACTCCCTGTCTGTCCCAAGAGCTGAATAATGGCTCATATCACATTGCAAACAGCAGTTTTATGGAAACAGGGTAACCCTCTAGCCGAGCAGAAACATACCATTTAACTCAGGTTTCTCAGCTATAAACATTAAATCCAAAAAAAGTCCAACAACAATCTTTTCATTTTCCACTCTTTTCCCAGACTGAGAACAACATTCTGGTTGACATGTGGGGCATGATACTACACAGCTTCAGCAAGGAATGTTATGCACATAAACACAAAGAAATATGTGATGAGTAAGTAGGACACAGATCACAGGGAAGCCTGATCTGGCATGGGGAAGTACAGCTGAATAGCCATGAAGTTACTCTTGTCTCAAAACCAGAACAAGACGAGAGAAGGGAGTATAGCTATTAATTAACTCACTAAACCAATCATGTCATCTTTCATCTTTTTACCTTGGCTTTTGAGAATAAGGGCAGAATAAGAAAAAAAGGGTTTCAGCTAGTTAGGAAACTCATACACACTGAAACACGTTGGCTTAAAGCACAGTAGAGCTGGTCATCACCCAAAAGCAGTAAAATTGTCCTCCTACCAACTTCTCTCTTGCATGTGAGAGCAAGGTGCACCTGGAACCAACAGAGGTGGTAGTTTGTCCTGTTCCCTGCTGTTGATGGGGCAGTTTGTGGAGTGATGTGGGTATCAAGACTGGGAGCCATGCACACGCATTTGGGTCAAAGACCCAAAGCTTGTTCTCACAGTGCACTCAGGTAGAGAGCAGCCAATAGATGACATGGGCCTAAAGAACACTTTAGACATAAAAAAGCAATTTAAAGAGGGATGGGAGGGAGCTCTTTTAGGTTAGGGGCTTTTTTGTGTGTTTGGTGGGTTGATGTTGGTTTACTTTTTAAAAAATGACACTTCACATACAGAAAGCAATAGTTTCCTACTCCTGTATTAAGTTAAACGGTCCAGATCTGTTGACTTCAAAGCAGCAGCATCAGTTTACACTGACGAAGAATTACATAAATCTGGTAATAGTACAACAGTAATAGTTGGAGCTCCAGTCTTCCTCATTTTTCCTGTGATCTTGTTCTAATTGCTCACTGCTTGCTAATTTAAATTGTTAGCAGTCTGGGGGTGGTTACTCTCTTTCCATTTCCAACCAACATGATTAAAGTAACTGTAGTTGAGGAGAATATTTTTACAGTAAGTAAATGCAAAAGGCTCTGAAAGGCTTTAAAAAAAAACTTTATAAAAAGTGAGGTAGACATTTCTTTATCATTTAAAGTACTCATGGCTAAGAAATTGACTTATTTTTATGTGTTAGTTTATTGGATCAGACATGGAGGCTATTGTTAAAGAAAGTGGAAGCAGATTGTGGGAAAGAATGTCATAACTGCAGACACAAAACCACATTTCACTCTCACTGAAGTTTGTGGTAGTGATTGGTTTGACCCTGAGGTGTTGCATGTACAGTAAAAGTGGAAAAGCAACTGAGACTACTTTAGATCTAAAAAAAATTAGATCTTCACTGGACCATAAAAAATAAACAGCTAGGAGACTCAGCCTTATTGTCAAAGGAACATAACGCAATTATCATTATGTTGCATTAACTTTTTGCAGATTTCACTGATTTCACAAATGCTTCCTTTCAATGGAATTACCTTGCATTAATTCTTCAGCAAAATTAAAAATACAATAAATAAAAACAAGTATTTGGAAGTGCTTGCATTATTTCATGGAGCCATCCATTAACAGCATCTAAAAAAAGACAATTTCTGGTTCCACTTCATCCCGTGAAAGCAAAATTGAACAATTTATAGGTTTAGCATAGCTTTTTCTCAATTTCTTATAGGAGCTATAATAATAATAATAGTAATAAGGCTTATCCTCATTTTCTTTTTCTCCTCCAAAATAACTGAAAGCAATGCATTAGCCTTCTCCTGAACTCTGTGGCTAGTGAAAGAACCCAGGAGATGTCTTTAAAATTTCATTCCTTACAACTCGTGCACCAATACTACTTTTGTGGTTGTAGTAAATTGTTTTGCCTGAAACAATTTTAATGGGAATAGATCTCCTTCCAATTTTATTGTGGTTAGCATACATAAAAACTCTCTCATTCTATACAAATTAGGTTTTCTTATAAGGAAGAAACTCAAGGCTCCATAAAGAAATGAAGACATTTTCCTTCACATATTCACAAGACAAAAGTTTTGGAAGAATATCCAAATATAACTGGGAACATATCAATTTTTCAAGGATATTTATAGATACAAATGAATCTGCACGATTTGAATTAGTTATGCATTCTGTATGATCTGTGTCTAATTTAAAATGTAAAATCACTAGTACTCCAACTCAGCTTTTTTTCCATTCCATTGAATGCAGTGTCCTGCTCAACTAGTCAGAAACTGAGGAGGAGGAAAGTGACTTATTAATGATCTCTAAGACATACCTGGCAGAAAGCTTCAAAAAAAAAAAAAAAAAAAAATTCACAACCGAAGTCATTGTCAGAGACAGACACAGGAATTCATTCCTGTTTGTTTCAAAAAGTTGTGGTTCATACTAAATCTCCTTCACCAAAAGATTTGTCCCTCTCCCCCTTTTCTGGGAAAAACACTCATTAGCACCAATAGGTTCTTCACAAAATGAACTTATATTAAAAAAAATAAAAATCTAAGAAATATATTTTCCTTTCATAAAATGCAGGAGAAAGTGAAAAACCGCTACCAATTTTGATTTCTTCAGTGTGTGGGTAGTCTATAAAAGACATGACATGGACTTGATTGTCTGAAAATGAGAAGAAAATTCAGATTCTTCTATGTGTCCCACATTGAAACCTTGTAGACTCTAGCAAAGCATTCAAAATCACTAGTCACTTGGGAAAAATCAAAAGCTTTTACATTGAGCCCCTCCAGAATAAAATGACTAAGACAAGGCAGTGCAACTGTAATTAAACTGAGACATCATGATTGTTCTTTTCAAGGTGCAATCCTTCCATCTGAGTTCCTACGTGTGATTTTTTTCATAAGGATGGATGCAATTAATTTTTTCATGATTGGACTACAACACCTTAAAGACTGCATTGTGGTTGAATAATCAGGTATTTATCTGCAGTATAACGATACAGAAAAAATAAATCTGTCCCTCTGTGCTCTAAGAGACATAGCAGACTCACAGGAATAAAACAATAAATGAAAATAATTTTGTAATGTGATTTTTTTTATGTTTGGTTAACAGAGATACTAGTTTTTATTTATATATATATACATGTATCCAGAACAAACACTTGGATTAAACTTTTTTTTTTTGAGTCCTCAGTTAAACCTTGTGTTCATATTTTAGCATTTTAACCCAACCCAATTGAGAAATATTTATTTAGGAATGAATAAAACAAGCAATTTAATATGAAGGAAATCAAAATAATATGTCTTCAGAATACCTATTAACATTTCCCAACATTTTGCACTACTTACTTACTCACAAAGTCATAAAATATCAAAACAGGAAATTAGAAGCAAGAAAGGAAAACCAAACGTCTTCAACTGAGATTTGAAAACAAAGTGTATACAAACAGAAGGCAACTACAACTGATAATATTCTACCAAAAGAGTCTTGCATGTGAAACTACTGAAGCAACATATCATAGCTGGGGTTTCTGGATGCTAAGTTAAAAGTTTAAACTGTAAAGGATATTTTTGCTATAAGTGAAGAAGAAAAGAAAATAGTAAATTGTTTAAAAGATGGATGTAATGATATTATCAGCAATTTAGACTGTTGACTTTTTATCATCCAGTACTTCATAAAGCAAGGATAATGTGAAGCAACAATTAAGAACTAAAAAGAAAAAAGATTTCTGATGAGTCCTTCAATAAACGATAAAACGATGTCATTTTTTTTAATTAATCTTGAAATTTTGGTAAGTGCCAAAAAAAACTCTGAAAAACTTCATTCAATATGTGGTATACAAAAGACAACAAGGTATCAGTAGGCCAGATAGATAGCTTGATGGCACTCCAGGGCATAATTAAGAAAAACTTTATGTGGAATTAACTTAATACAGAGAAAAGCAGTGGTTCTCTGCCTTTTCTAATTTCCATATCCATATGTACTTTGCAATGGATCTCAGACTCCTTGATGGCGAATCTAAGCCCTCTGAAAGTGTTTTTTCCTTTTAGTCTCTCTTTGCAGGTCTTTAAACACTTGTTTACAATTGACAGCTACTGAACTAATAACTTATGAAGGTAACAAATGCCAGTTGATGCTGTTTTAGACAGCAACAATCTTCAAAGACACTTGACTTCTCAAGGGAAAAAAAGAAACTGCACAGACATAACAGATACAGACTTTTACAAGACTTCTGACTTAATTTCACATCCCATTCAGTTTAAATCATGAATAAGTGGAACGCACCTTAGATGGCTTAAAAACAAAGTGTTAGAGTCAGTATTAGAAAAGATATCCGAAGGCATTATTTCTTGTGGGTTCTACAGTATTAATTCTCACTCAATGAGCACTGTCTATACCCTCCAGATGTCCTTAAAGATGATGACAGTAGATACATTAAAATACATTAATAACAAGGAAGGCAGGTGTTTAAGACAAACGGATCTGAATTTCCCAGTAATCTGCATCCTTTCAGATGATACTAATTTCAATGCTGTGAAATATAAAAATAATGCATTTGGGAACATGACATTCAGGCCATACCTACAAAATAGGGATCAACAATCAGGACCCAAGGCAATTAATGAAAACCAACTTCTCAGAGCTATGCTGTGACTTAAGAGGCTGTCATAACTTTCAGATGTATTAAGAAGGGAATGTGAGTGGGAGACAAGACAGGATCTCATCTCTGCATGCAACAAAGCACAGGGGAGCACCTCATCCACTTTTGGTATCTGTGGTTTCTCTACGTTTTTCAAAATTGCTCGTAAAAATATAAGTAAAACTGAAAGCAGTGTTTTTCCTTCCTAGTCCAAAGTAGAACACAGCTAAAAGATGCATCAAGAATTTTGTCCGATTTTAGCCCATCATACAATATTTCTAGCCACTGTCCCCTGGGATCTCACTCCATCCCACTCTAAGCTTTTCTGAGTATGAGTTTGAAAGCTGCTGACTATGTGAATGACTGACTGACCTTCAGTCCTCCCCATCCCTGCCCCTGATGAGGGATTCTCATGTTTAACTTTTGCAAAACTGTAAGCGATTACACCGAGGACAGCTTGTATACACAGATGTATAGGCACACATCTACATATGTTTGTGAAATAACACAAAGTGCCAGAAGTCAAAGTTCAACAATGCCCATCAAACTTTGATCTGGAATGAAAAAAGCTGTTTGTTCAAATCCATGTTAAGGCACCTAATTAAAAGGTTCAATTTTCAAATCCACTGAGTAAAATTAAATTAAAATAAAATAAAGCCTCTTAAACAGATGCCTATATCTGATCATAGAATCATTTAGTTTGGAAAAGACCCATAAGATCATTTAGTCCAACCGTAAACCTAACACTACCAAATCCACTACTAAACCATGCTCCTAAGAGCCATGTCTACATCTTTTAAATACCTCCAGGAATGGTGACTCAACCACTTCCCTGGGAAGCCTGATCCAATGCTTGACAACCCTTTTGGTGAAGAAGTTTTTCCTAATATCCAGTCTAAACCTCCCCTGGCGCAACTTGAAGCCATCTCCTCTTGTCCTATTGCTTGTTACTTGTGAGAAGAGACTGACCCCCACCTCTCTACAGCCTCCTTTCAGGTAGCTGCAGAGAGCGATGAGGTCTCCCCTCAGCCTCCTGTTGTCCAGGCTGAACAACCCCAGTTTCCTCAGCCGCTCCTCATAAGCTTTGTGCTCTAGACCCTTCACCAGCTTCATTGCCCTTCTTTGGACACCCTCCAGCACCTCAGATGTCTTTCTTGTAGTGAGCGGCCCAATACTGAACACAGTATTCAAGGTACGGCCTCACCAGTGCTGAGTACAGGGACACCATCACTTCCCTAGTCCTGCTGGATACACTATTTCTGATATAAGACAGCATGCTGTTGGCCTTCTTGGCCGCCTGGGCACACTGCCAGCTCATATTCAGCCAGCTGTTGACCAACACCCTCAGGTTGAACACAGCTGGATTGCAAGGGAACGGCTATCAAGATGAAATAAAAGATGCTTGTGTCAAGCAACCCACCTAGAAATTCCCTCATATTCTCCTGCAGTTTGAAGGCTCAAACTTTTTCTGCAAGCAGGTATCGGCAAGCTCTTTCATGAAGTGAGATCTTCCTGAGAAACACTGATGACAAAGATAACAACAAAGAGGAAAACTCATGTATCTTGTCACACTACAGACACTGCCACACATAGAACACCCCTTCTACTATCCACCATCTGCTTCCTTTTTCACAAGTAGTCTAGAATATGAAACAAGATAATAATCCACAATGATCACTTCTCATCCATCTTGCTGACAATGGCTTGAAGGAAGGGGACCAATCACATTACCTCCACCTTCCATGCAAGAGATTAATAAAGAAGAAAAAATGATTACATTACTCTGCAAAATATTCTTTTATAATTTTCTACAAAGGCAAATATGACAGAATGCATATGCTAGTTATACAATGCATGATCTCGTTTGCAGTGCATTAGAGAAAATATGCCCAGCAGCATATTGTTCGGACATATGGGTCACATTGACTTTTTGGCTGCTTATCATCAAATGCCAAACATGGGCATGCAGAATAACATTTGCTTCTTTTATTCTTCATCTAATGAAAAGCATTTCCTATAGGTACTTAAAATGTCAGAATCTTAAAGAACACAAAAGGCTTCTCCTACTGCAGGATTTGCTTTTAAATTTTACTTTTTCCTAAAAGGTCTGATTTCTGACATCAAGAGAGCAAAGGAAATAAGAATGGAGGTCCCATTTCTGATTAGAGATGTGCCAACTAAAGAACATCCTAATTAAGCAATGATAAATTGTCTAGAGTTTAACAAAGACATTTCTATTTTCTACATTAATTTTTAGTCTCTAGAGTGGACAGATTTTCCAACATAAAATAGAAAAAGTTAGTGGGTTGCAGATCACATGCACTGTTTGGCATAATTTTTTTTCCAACCTATGGCCTGACTTGTGTTAGGATATGCCATTATGTCAGTGCATTCAAAAAGGATTAGTGGCAATACTTGCCACTTTTCAGCTTCTCTGATGTTCTCTTTTGAGCTTGTCACCTTTTAATTTCATACTCTGTGAACAAAAATACATTCGTATAATTCTGGTGGTCTTCCAAAGAATACACTGAGTGCTTTCAGTATGTAGCACAAATTACAAAGATAATCAAATGAAAGGGAGATACGATGGATGCTTTTTTTTGCCTGCCTGGATAAAGAGAAGGGGGTAGGAGTGACTGTAGTCCAGCTCTTCCTTTTATATATCTTTATTTTCGTCAGCTCAGCTACTGACATTTAAGGAGAATTATTATTCTTTCACCATGCCTCCATTTGCAGAACAGGCCTTTTATGACAGTTTCTACATGTTATACTGAACCCATGTTGGTAAACTTATTTATTGTAATACATGAGTTACGACTAAGAACTTCATAATGAAATGGTAATAGTACATAAGACTTTCTTCTTCAAAGCACAAGCCTTTACTACTCCAACTAATGGAGAATCCCTGGCAGCCTGTGACAGCTAAATAGTTGTAACCAAACCCAGTCATAATTTCCTCCTATTCAATAGAATTTCAGTCTCAAATATCAGTAATGCTGTGCCTTTAGGGACAAAATAAAATAGATGTCATTGTTCATATAAAGGAGGAAACTTTTTTTGTTTACTTAACATAAAAGATAATCTAAACTTGTCTCAGGGCATTTAATAAGGACGTAAGCAATTAAGTTTTGATCCTTAGTGCAGGAAGATCCTGTATTTTGTTTAGATTTATTTGCATTTTCTTTCCAACTGACCTTAGTCAAACTACAATATCAAACTTTTTATTCTTCAGACCCCATCTGAGTTTTCTAGGAATCTGTAGAAGGTTAGAGTCTTACATTAATAGGACATACCTGGCTGGACATGAAAGCAGTGGGGGAAAAAAAGCCAGCAAAAACAGCATTGCAGATTTGCATTAGGAACATTTATATCTGCCTTCTTCATGTGGTTTCCATTCAGCACTTAAAATGTAACTCTGCATGAAGAAAAAAAAAAAAAGTTTTGTTAAAAAGTTCTGCTGTTGCCAAAAGAGGTCTCATTTACATCTGCTGACAAAAGATTTTATTAGCATAACACTGGAAAGCCAATGAAACCAACAGCAGCAAAAGAGCAAACTGTCCTGACAACTTTACTTTTGCTAATGACAAACAGAAAGAACTGCATGATCATTGTCAAACAAGCTCTGGAGCTGATCCAACACAGTCTGGTGTCTACTTAATTTCAGTATTTGACTTCAGGAAGATCATTATTGCAATCTGAGTGTGTAGCATTGTTAGTTAATATAATTTCAAAAAGACACTATCAGGTTAGTTGGCTGTGACCTCCATTTACTAATCCTCTTTTGTACTTAATTCCATACTTGACTTACCTTCAAATTATCCTTTCATTTGAAATTTTTTCCAAAGTCCTGAATAATATTGCAATGAAGCTTATAATCATCCCAAATTTCCTTTCTGCCTTGCCTTAAATATGCATACTATCTGAGATACTCTTGAGGGACAAGCTGACTAGACAGACATACTAAAATTACTTGATATTATACCTAATGTTTTAATATAAGCTTTTTCAGAACTCTGGGAAAGTTATAGTCTCATTCTCCTTCTCTCAGTTCATTAAGATCTGAGTTTCACTTTTCTTTCATTATGGGAGCTTCTATATCCTCCTTTCTATTTTCTTTCTTGCTTTGATCCCTTTGTTTCACATAAACTTCGATGCAAGCTAAGAAAAGTGTATTCTTGGAAAACTTGCCTATACTATCTCTTAAGCTCCTCCTCTCCCTCCTTTGCAGATATGCAGATGTGGAAAATTTACGACACTGATAGAATGTAAGCGCAGCAGCCATATGGGGCTGCATCAACCATCCATTGAGTCTTGCGCCCTTTCTCCAAAAGTGCCCAGACACATGACGATGGAACAGTAAGCAGAAGACAGCAAGCAGCTGGGGACACTGTTCCAGAGTATGCTTTCAGCCGCTAACATTTCTCAACTTCAGAGACTTCACAGGCAGTATCTTCATAGTATGTTAAATTATAGTTTACAGTAAACAATGAAGACTCACTGATCCTGTTGAGTAATAGAAGTAATTTGCTCTGTGACCATGCCAAGAAAAATTTTGTCCTGTACAACTTGCATGGTACAGACTTCACAGGCATGGATTTGATGTAGCTTCTTCCATATTTAGAGAGTAACGTTACTCTCAGGCACATAACCACCAACCTAAATGACATCTTAAGCAAGTCTCTATGACTGTAATCAGAAGTTTTCAAGGAAGCAGAAGAAAAATATAACACACAACCACATAAAGTATCACTGTGGATAAGAATGTTTTGTGTCTCAATTTTATATTTAATAATCTATTTCTCTTTGAACTTGCTAACAACAACAGAGAAAAAAATTAAATATTATATTGATCTGGGACATATTCTGAACTTCATTAACAACAGAGAAATAATTTACAGAAGACCTAGCAGGGTTGTAAATGATGAAATAAATATGGAAGGGGGGATGGGGATGGAAGCTAACACGGTATAGTTGGAGAAAAAAATAAATTTGATAACACCAGTAGTCAACTAGAAGAAGAATGTATTGTCAAAGAGACTTAGTGTCACGTATCTATATCGCAACAGTGCCTGGAAGACCTGCTGAGAACATGACCCTACTGTATTAGGAATTGTGTAAAAAGAAAAAACAAACAAAAGAAAAAAAAAACAAAACACAAAAAGACCAAACAAACAGCCTGAGTCCAGTCCCCAAAGAGTTCCTTCTCTGACAGGAAATCAGGAAAGCATGGCTTAAGGTTATATCATGTCATGGACGAAAGAGGTGGTCCTCTGCTATAATTATGCATAAATTCACAGCTGTTAACAATGAGCTCTTATACTGTGCTCTTTAAAGTTACACTACTAGAAAAATACAATTAAATGGGAAAGAAATTCAAACATGAGAATTACAAATAACTTGGGACTAATTTATATTGAAAAATTCAGAGTGCTAAATATTAAAAGTAGGGTATGATTAAAAGATCTTTCAAATATTGACAATAAAACTTGGAAACTTGAGTGGAAATAAATATCAGAAGTAATTTTTAAAGTCAGAGACAAAACAGTAATGTATTATTAATGTAAACAGAATGTCACCCTCAAGGGCAAACCTCTACAGTATTAGCATATCACAAAGCAATTGCGTTGTTTTTTAGTTGTGTAATAAGATCAACTATTTCATATCCAGTAAAGGAAATTATAACTATTTTACCAGACGGGTAGCATTTCCTCATATGACTTCATCATTGGAACAGCAACAAAAAAAAAAAAAAATCTTCAAAATGTTAGAGAATCTGCCTCAATTCCACATGATACCAAGCAGAAATTACGATATTTTAACCAAAAATTGCATATTTCAACCCATACTATAGATCCCTTCCAGTATCTTTATGTATATTAAAACAGATAGCGAGAAGCTTTGCTGCTAGTTGTCTATTATGCAAATGACAGAGTATTGTTTAATGCTTAAGTAGCTTTGACTCACTTTGCGAAGAGGTATTTTGGTTTTGGAATTTTGCTGATCATAGGTTTCGAAACTGGTTTAAAGAAAGATATTTCTGTTGAGTTTTACTGCTGTGGTAGTTTTCACCCCTTTTAAGCCAGGCCCTATTTTTTCTGCCAAAATCTGCAATTACCTGATAACTAGCAGAATCTGACTTAAACTTGTTTCCTCGGTACTGACATCCCAAGCGGCTACCACAAATGGGCACTGGAGGGTAATTAAACCAACAAGATTGCAGTGAGTGGAAAGCTTGCTTATCTTGTACTTGTCAGCATGTATATAACACAGATTTCCTCTCTGCCAGGAGCCCCTAAAGCTCTGCAAAATTGGAACCTCCTGCTTCAGCTGATTGTTTGGCAAATTGTTCTTGTGCTACAGCTGAGCACATTTTTTTTGGACACAGATAATTTTTACAATATTTTTAAAACTCAAACCACTGACATTGAATTTTTTTAAACATACAATTTTGGTGCACTGTTGGATAGTGGAGTGTCTTTATGCAAAGTCCACTCCAATAAAAAGCACTGTTTACTCCAACAGTTTGGATCTGGAGTGAATGAAAAAAAAACACGTTTACTTTCTGAATCACCAATGATTCAAAACACTTCAATGAAGTCCATCCACTGCTATTATGTTTCACGAATACTAAGAATTACCCAACAGAAGCTGCCATGCTGTTGCAGGCAAATTATTAAAAGGAAAATCTGTTAGAACCAACTCTGAAGTCAACATCAAAGACTAGGGGAAGAGATTTTTAATGTGGAGTTTAATCACAAACGATGCCACAGCCTCTGTTCTTCACTCAGACAGAGAAACTTGAGTGGGAGTTATGCCTGAGAAAGCAGTTCAGGACTGGGTTTATTACTGGTCTTCAGATCCATGTCAAGTTAAAAAACAGTGGGCATTATCTACCTTGTCTCAAACACTGACAACACGATATTACGGCTTTCTGGGGCTGCAGATAGTCAACTTTATGAACAGTTTTTTAATACCTGATGAACTTCATGATTTTTAAATGATATCTGCTTTTCATGTTCTTTATTAATACTATAAATGAGTGATTACTAGGCTAACAAATTGGAAAAAAAAGTATCTGGGATCTCTTCTGACCTTCAATTGTTTGATACGTATAATCAGCTAATCATGTCTTTTCCACTATTTCCTGCTCATTTTCTTCTACTGTTAAGGAATACTGAAGAAGAATACTAAGAACTGTTTACTACTATTAATATGTTTGTGTGGCATGGTTTTAGTTTTGCTCTGGTCATCTGCATTGTATTGTTACACAGCAACACTGTTGAAGATCTCTGTGAATTCGCATAATGTTGTTTATTATTTTTCTTTGGTTAAACAAGGGCAAATGTAGCCCCAGTAGCACCATATTCCAACATGAGCCAGTGAAGACCCCTGTGTAAGTTTGAAAATGGTCTGCATTTAGGTACAGTGATTATAGGTCAATGTTTTTCATGAGATCCTCTGAATAAATGCATGTATTAGGAAGCAAGATACAAGCAATACCAAAGTAATACCTGATACACGCAACCATACTCTAACAAAGGGTTTGATCTAATAATGTAATTTTACATGCCATTGGCTTATAATGCCCACCAGATATAACAACAAGATAGGAAATTAGGTGGGGAATATATTCAGAAAGGAACTTGAAGTTTCTAAAAAACAACAGCAGCATTGCTGACTATAGGAATTAACAGTACTGTTAATTAAATTTATATTGATGCTGATAAACCAACAGCCAACTAATGTCCATGGAAAACCTCCAATAAATTCAAAATGCATTTTTGAAGATAGGCAATACAGCACTGAAATCTTGTTTTGACACCAATACCACAGTTTTCCATCCTTCTTAAACCTTTCTAAGGCCGTATCAGTAGTGCTTTAGGTGTATTAAGAAACTCTTTTTCTCTGTACTGCCTAGCCCCATGCCTGTTCCCAAAAACTGTCCCTAAGGAACTTCACTCCCTCTGAAAGTTGCAGTTCAAGATGGCAGGAAGAGCTGAGCCTGTATCCCTTAGGCATATGCAACACCCTACATCAACACAACTCCCACCATCAGAAATGCATTGACCACACCAATGCAATAGCTCTGCTCCAAGTCCTTGCCAAAGAGACAGGAGCAATGCCAACTGTAAACGTAGAAAGAAGTGTGTAAAGTATCAACACACATAGTTTTGGCAGGGTTTAGGCATGGGCATATAGATGAGCAGGGGCACACTAGGGCCAAACCAAGCTCTAGAAAGCAAAATGTGTTTTAAGTACTGTATTGTTGTAAGGAACTGTTGTATGTAACTGTATTGTTACACAGCTACTACATTAAAGCCACAATACTACTGTGGTACTGATATACTATTCAACACTAGTTCACACTTGATAATACTGTATATTTAATGAAATAAAGTCTAGAAGAGTTAAAAATTATCATTGAGGAGGCAGGAATAGTATAGTCATTTCTTTCCTGCATCAACTTTGCCAGATGTATCTTTTAATTCAACCACATTAAGTGATGGTTATTTGTATTACAGCATTCACTAGCAGCTACAGGAAAGTGGGGTTGCACTTACACAGAAAACTTAGCATTTAAATTGAGAGAAAAAGATTCCTTCTAGACAGAGGATCAACAGACAGATAATGCAAGGCTAGGAACAATGAAACCAGTAGAAGATAGATGCCTAAGGAGGGGTGGATTCACCAACAAGGCAGAAGCAATAGCTGTGGTAGGACAGAGCAGCATGAGCTCTCCGTCCAGTGGGCCAGCTGCATCCTACTCAGCTAGGCACCTCTGAACATCTGGACACAGTGCCTTTTTCCAGGCCACATGGGAAAGAGGCAATGAAGCCAAGATTTCTTTAAAGATCCAGCCTAGCTCTTAATCATAAGAAAGCCCTTCTTTTTGGGGCTGAATTTACTGTGTTTAGAATGAATACAGTGTACCCAGAACACTGAAACAAGACTGAAACAGGAGTGCTAGGACATAGATGCACTTCTCCCCTTGAAGCAGTTGCAATCGCAGTCAAAAGGTTTGGGGCTCTTCTGCGGCTTTTGGTTGGCTGAGGGGAGGGAGCTTAGTGGGGTGGGTGGGAAGGTTTCAGGCATTAGAAGCTACAGCAAGTCAGTTCCAGATCTCTTATTTCCTATGCCACAAATAACAAATTCTTGTTATCAATGACTAACCCACATCAAACAAATAAACCACTGTAGAAGGACTGATTCTGGTGAATACACAAGACATTCACAGACATTATGCAGAAAAAAACAAACTATTCAAGCACTTGATGCAAACTATTCACTGGGGTTAAATGTTCATCGTCCAACAAATAGGTTACTAATTTATCAATATACTTTGTGCCAGTTGAACAAAATCTCCTGTAACTATAACTTGGACAATAACTTCATGAACTATATCTTACTTATTAAATTCTATCCTTTTATTCATGTAATAATGCTCCACATCACTGCAAAGTAACAGGGCACTCAATGCAATTGATGATGACAGTGTCTTGCTGCTAATAAAAAAAATAATCTTTCCATTGACTTGAAGGGATTTGGGATGAATAAGTTTCCTAGCAAAATGCAAAAGCAAAGGGTTTGATCCCTTCCGCCTGGGACTCACTATGAAATAAGTGACACTTTTTGCCAGATAAGCTTAATAATGTCATTTGAAATTCTTTAATAGCACTGACCTGAAAAACTTGTTGACATCAACCTGTACCTCACTGCTCAGGAAATTATTTACTTTTTTCACTTCTCCTTTGTCCTTAGCTTTCTTGCCTTTAGGCTATATTGAAAAGTTTATCAGCATAACTTCTACATTTAAATCCTTCTCCACCAGCAGCATGCTTTCAGTCTCCGCTATTTCCTCTCAGTAAAATGGTGGTTAAAATTGTCTGCAACAGCGTTCCCAACCTGTTCTCATTGGTTCCTTACTCAATGCCAGAATAACTGATAGCTGACGTGCTATATTCTCAGTCTTCATATGTCACATGAATTTAGTTTTGCCTTCCTTTGAAGACGCCAAATGCTGAACAGGTGGTTTTGATTCATTACACAATTTACACTGTGGCTCACTCAGCTAAAATTCAAGCAGAAAGGTAACAGACATGGCGTATCAGAATACTCAAAATAAGGATGCAACAGCCAAATGAAGAGTAAAATTATTTTGCAAATTCACAGAACGTTTCTCTAAGTTTTAAGATGGTCACAAGTTTGACCCTGTCCCCCCTGGCTTTTTTTTTTTTTTTAAGGCTCAAGCTCTGTAAATATTTCAGCGTAAACCTAACTGGGTATCTGGCACAGATTTCAGAGTAAGCCTAACTGGGTATCTGGCACAGAGCAAAGTTTATGCCCAACTTGACTATATTTAGTCAAACAATGCAGTAAAGAATCAGGTCATTAAAGTAAAAGAAAATAGATTAATCACCAGATATATGCTAAAACAGAGGAAGGGATGAGATTACACATGGACTTCATGCTTCTATAACATAGTTAGTTGTCTGAAAAAATCAACAAGCAGGTATACCTTTTCTAGAAAGTTTTCCCTCTTTTCTGGAAAAACAGGAGGAATATGGAATCTTACGTTCCCATTCCTGAAGACATAATGTTTCTAGTTCACTCAGTCACATTTAGAGGTTGGAATCTGGGTAATACAAATGCTGTTAGGACAGAAAATTCTCTGACACTAAGTCTGGCACAGAAGTCTGCCTTTAGTCTCAGAATTCCCAATCCCTGCACTGTGATGCAAATCTATGCTTTTCATAACAAAACCAGAAAATTTTTAAAAGGTACATACAACTGTATGTAGCACTACTGCAATAAGTGTTACATCTGATTATCTATTGACATTTTTATTACGTTCTTACCCCATGACTGAAGTGTTACTCAGTCATGCTGCTCCTTTTTCAAGAGAAGCTGCCTTAAGCAAAATTCAATCTTCAGTTCTCCAGCTAAAAGAGAATTACAGTCACCATGATCAAAATAGAATAAGGGTATCAAAAGCACTACTGCTGCTCAACATTGTCATTTACCTAAAAGGTGAGACAACTGGTGGGAGGTGCTTTTTGTAAGGCAAACACCACATACTTGAAGTTAAGAAAATTAATGGCTGAGGAGCTAGAGCTGGAGGGAATATGTGTCAAAGAGACAAAGGCAGATGAATAACACCCGAAAAAGGTCAAGCCCTACAATCACTAATTCTAAACCTATTTTAAGGTATAGAGGCTCTGCTTATACAGTCTCCAAAGTATCCAGATGCATTATTCATCCATTCTGATCAATCTTAGTCTAAGTAGTCAAAGTTGTTTGACTTCCTTTGGAACTTATAAATTCACCTACGTAAATATGCATACGAGGCATTTATTGAACCATAAACTGTTACAGAATAATTATTGTTATATAGTTTATTATACTATATAATCCTTACTATAAGAAATAAAAATGGACAATATTTACAACACAGGATGAATTTCATTGATCTGAAACCAATTTTGTCCTTCAGAATTTAAGGAATTACAGTTTTTACTCTGCATCCAGCTCACTTGGTACCTACAAAAAAGAGTTAGTAGTACATTTTCATTGATAACTAAACAAAAAAAAGTGTTTCCAAGTCTTTGAAATAAATATTGTTCAACTGAGTCAGATAAACTCACATCAAAATCCAAATTAATATGTTCATGGTATTTTCTTAATTGTTTTTCTATGTGAATATTTTCCGGGTTCCACCCAACATCAGGATTTGGCAAAGATATTGAAAGAAAGCCAGGAAGGACACTTTCATGCTCTTTCCAGCTCCCAACAAGCTTCTGGCATGCAACTTGTTCAGACGTCTGTGGGACGAGAAGAAGAAAGTGGCAGGGAAAAGAGCATATGCATGACAGCAGTTAGTCAAAGTCAGCCCAACAAGGAGACCAATTATGACATTCAAAGCAACAGAAATAAGTGGAAAAGAAAAACACATTCTAACCCAGCAGAGTCATCCTAGGATGTGATCTTTCTGATTTTGCCTATTGTTCTATAACATGAATGGACTGAGAGCAGCCCTGAGGAAAAGGACTTGAGGGTGTTGGCTGATGAGAAGCTCAACATGAGCCAGCAATGTGCGCTTGCAGCCCAAAAAGCCAATTGTATCCTGGACTGCACCAAAAGAAGCATCGGCAGCAGGTCAAGGGAGGCGATTCTCCCCTTCTACTCCACTCTGGTGAGACCCCACCTGGAGTACTGCATCGAGCTCTGGAGTCCTCAGCACAAGAAGGGTGTGGACCTGTTGGAGTGGGTCCAGAGGAGGGCCACGAAGATGATCAGAGGGCTGGAGCACCTCTCCTATGAAGACAGCCTGAGAGAGTTGGGGTTGTTCAGCCTGGAGAAGAGAAGGCTCCAGGGAGACCTTATAGCAGCCTTTGCGTACCTGAAGGGGGCCTACAAGCAAGCTGGAGAGGGGCTTTTTTCAAGGGCATGTAGTGGTAGGATGAGGGGTAATGGCTTCAAACTGGAAGAGGGTAGATTTAGATTAGATACTGGGAAGAAAATTTTCACTCTGAGGGTGGTGAGGCACAGGAAGAGGTTGCCCAGGGAAGCTGTGGATGCCCCATCCCTGGAAGTGTTCAAGGCCAGGCTGGATGAGGCTTTGAGCAACCTGGTCTAGTGGGAAGTGTCCCTGCCCATGGCAGGGGAGTTGGAACTACATGATCTTTAAGGTTCCTTCCAACCCAGACCATTCTATGATTCTATGAACTGGGACAAGATCTAAGCCTTTGGCTGTTCTGTCCAACAAATGTGTCCATAATTGAAATTTTGAAGACACATTAGTAAAGGTCCAGCTTGGATATCTTCATAAAGCTGATAGGACATGATGTTGAGAGCTTTAGCCACCCTTGAGTTCATCTAAAATCAAAAATATCCAGCGCTGCTTTAGCTCTTAAGCAATGCAACAAAAAGAGCCGAGAATTTGGTTGAAAACAGGTAGTAGTCTGACACAGCTGCTATGTAACAGCTCATTAGTGGTTTCTGACTGCTCCAAGGAAAGTTGGTAGATATTTACTTGGAATAGACACATCTGGAAACAATAGAATCATAAAAAAGGCCAAGAGAAAAATGAAATAATAAAACATTGTGCATACAGTTGTTCAACAGTTCGGCTCTTGTACAAAATATATTTGATGTTCCCTTTCCTGTAAAAATAAGAACAGAGGTGAAAGGAATTACTTCTGTTCTTTCCCTTCCCAAATACAATGAGTTTGTAGTGGAAAACAAATAGCAAAATATTCACTAATTTTGACTTACAGGTGCAGAAATTCAGCTGTCCAACAGCCAAAGTAAATCCTCCTCAAATTCAGGCTCTTTCTTCTGCCCACAAATCAAGATGCTAGTTTAATGTCCATTTTCCATTTTCATGACAACTGTACAGTGCCCTCATGCAAGTCTTTCTTTACAGAAAAAGCTCGTACCAAGAGAAACTGGATTTATGCCTAAACCTGCTGTGACAGACAAGATGTTTTGGGTTTTGTTTTGGTTTTTAGTTTTCATTGTTGGGGTTTTTTTTACACTTCATTGCTCTTCTAATAAATTAGGTGGACAACTTAGGGGTGTAAAAGACTGTGCTTGGCAGACACAAAGCAAGATTGATGGAAGAAGGCCAGAGGGATTACAAGGTGCAGCAGCCCAAAGAGTTGCAGCAGGAAGCTTCATACAGGGGACAGAGCCACTGAATTGACAATGGTAAGGTTGACCCTGCAAAAATAGAGCAGGCAGGAGAACTGGGTGTGAGTGGGAGCAGGGGAAATCTGCTCCCTGTGATACCTCTCCCTATCAATCACTTTTAATTTCCTTTACTCAAAAAGTTAATCGCTCTTTTTTTTTTTTATTGCACTAAAACCTAGCCTTGAGCTTAAAAGCACTTAAGTCCATTTTATGGAAATCATAGAAGGTCTAAGGCGTGCTAATACTGAGCAATCTTTGGCCTCAAAGCCTCTTCCTATACTTAGCAAGAATAACTTTCTTCCTAACATAAGAGAAAGACTACAGTAAGAAAACAATTGAGAAGACAGTATTTTTCCTTAGTTTTTCCTGAAGTTTACCTTTTCTTTTTTTTTTTTCCCCCCTTTTTTTGCAACCTGAACATATAGTTTAATAAAAAGATGGCAACTCCCATGGAACAGATGTTCTTCTACAGCTGAGGAAGGTGATACAGTACAAAAATAAATAATTTTGTTGTCTTGTAAAACGGGGAGGGGAGTCACAAATCTAGCTTTGCTAGAACAAACAAAAGCAAGTATTTCTATTCCAAAGCATGTCCCGCAAAGCGTCCAGATTTTCTTCCATGGGTCAGTTTTAACATCGCAACAAGCAATTGTCATCAGAGCAGTAAGATTTTTTTTAATTTTTTTTTTCTAAATAAACCCTTTTGTTCATCCCTTTTCTCCCCCAAGATTCATAGAATAATTAAAGTTAGAAGGGACCTCTGGAGTTTACCTAATCCAACACCCTGCTCAAAGCAGGTTATTCAGGACCTTGTCCAATTGAGTTTTGAACACCCCCAAGGACAGACATTTCACCTCCTCTCCGGGCAAAATTTCATTTGTTGCCACTTGTGTCTGTTGCCTCTTATTTCTTGCTACGTACCTCTAAGAAGTGTTTGTCTTGGTCTTTTCTAAACCCTCCCATTAGACAGCTGTGGACAGGCACAAGGTCCCCCTTTAGCCTTTTCAAAGGCTGAACAAAGCCAGCTCTCTCACCCTCCTCTTGTGCTTTATGTGCTCCAGTCCTCTGATGATGCCGGTGGCCCTCTCCTGGTTTTGCTCCAGTATGTCAGTGCATGGCCACACTTGCCTCATGTCCTCCTTGTCCTCTAAGAATCCCAGGTCCCTTTTGGCATAGCTGTCACTTAATCCTAAAGCAAAAAAGCAGTTAATAATTTTAAGTAGCCACTCTGGTGAAAGATCCCAGTGTTTTACTTTACCAGGGTCTCAGAAGTCTATCGGTTCTCTTCCTGAAGAGCTTGGGTTTGGTCTTCAAGTTGTGAAAAGGTGATTGGACAAAGATTCGGAGAGTCTTACAAATGCCCTTAGAATATAAAACCTACAGTTATAGCACTCTTGCATGTGTTACTGGGGCTATTCTACCATAATGCTGCATGATTAATAACAAATCAGGTATCTTTACTTCTCAGTCCAATATTGTGTCTTAATAATTTAATTGTTATGGAAAAATGAATTGAAGCGATAATTTCATTTGCTTCCCTTACAAAAAACTTTGGTCTGAAACCAAACTATTTAAACTGTTGTTTAAAAAGGTCAGCTAACCAATGTTTGTTATAGCCAGGGGACTCAGCTTACATAATACCAAGACACAGAAGGAATGTATAAAGAAACTCTTTTGAAAGAAAGGCCTTCTGGGGAAAGGATTATGCTGTCCTCATCACACACAAGAGAAAGCCTCTATTATTCATTAAAGGATTTAAGCAGCCTTTACAATGTGTTTTTTAAACATTTTAATTGTATTAAGTTCCTGTATCAGAGAAGACTACATATCTTGCTTGTGTAATTTTGCATGTTATAGAACAAATAAGTTTTCCCAGAGTTAACTAACAAACAAAACTATGCTATTTGTAATAAAACTAATGTATCAAGGTGGTATTCATGTAAATCTCTGACCTCCCCCCATAACTGTATCTAGCATTACTTATCAAGATTAATCAAATCACCTACTCAGACCTTGCCCTCTGTATAAACGACAGTACAGTTTTCTTTCAAGCATGGGAAGAGAATAGAGGAATTTAAAAAGTTTATAAATCTGAAAACAGGACACCAAATGTACACAGCATTGGTTTTTCATGACAGTATGCCTTATTACCATTATATTTTCTTATCTTGCAATGTTTTTTTCTTCTATGATACTGAAAGGCTGTATGGTCTTTAGCAGACTGGTTCCCCATTAACTCAAATACACGGCATTCATTTCAGCAGGCACATGCAATGTATGCCAGCAATAAAACAGCCATTGAAATCTCTAACTCTTATCACCCTCAACAATTTGATGTAATAGCACCCCACTTTGTACCATAAGATTTGAAAATGTTATCTTCAGCTGTCAATTTAAAAGCATGAGTAAGTGTCCCATATGCTCTGAATGGACTTTCTAGCATACTGAATACAGAAAAAAGGGGTATTAAGTTCATGTACTTCAAAAGCATACTTCAAAAGCATACTATTTTTATAGAGATTTTTAGAGAGATTTTATATAGATTCTCTTTTTTCAGATTTTTTAATGTAAATATTTTTGGATGTATCCTAATATTCTACGTTTCTAAGATGGCATAGAATATTCTGTGGTAAAATAAGTTTGGTTTTCAGAATTAACAGCACATTTAAACAACTATAGTATTCTATACAGGACAGTTGATATCGATTTGTGTGCAAGATGACTATATAGCAGGCAATGATGTGATACATACATCCATTTGATATAAATATCAATGCAATTTTATACATATTTCATTTTTAGCCAGCTGATGATCCACTCTTCAAATGGCAACACTGCTATTATGAGTGTGTGTTCTTGTATGCCTGGATACAAATACAAAGCCTTGAAACCATCTGAAAAATGGCCACCTTCAAACTTGGGTGGTTTTGGAGTGTATTATCCCTCACCTTTCCTCTTTGGGCCTATTAGTAGCACTAATGGCGACATCCAAAACCATACATCTGAACCCTCAGGATTTTGATAAAGGGCTGTAGCTGAGGATTTATTCAAAGCACAGTGTTAGATTACCAATGGAAATACTTCAATTCCTTGTAAACAGTGCCTGCAGTGTAAAAAAAAGTTACTGCTTTGATCACGCAGGAAAGGTATTCTGACCATGGCAGGGATAGGAGTTATTTTATTCCCCATCTCTCCACTTGCACCTACTTCGTACTGTTACAACTCTCTGTGTAGCAAACAATAACATCACACTGGCATAATAGAGTACAGAGGGTCCAGAATTTTTATATAAAAGTAGTTTACTTTCTACACATTTTCTTACCAGCAGGTAACAAAGTTACCTTGTTAGGGGTTGGACTGTGTGGTTACAGCAAGGCTGCTACTCCAAAAGAACCACAAATGTGCACACTTAACTTGGGTTACTCCTTTTGAAAGAGAAGTAATTTACCATGAGGCAGCAGAAATAAGAACTTGCACACACAAGCGATTTCCAAGGGGTAGCTTTCTCTCTCTGTGTTAACATCACTACCTTCCACTACCAGTTTGTGAGTTTGACCTCTGTGGGTGAATCAGCTCTTTGCTGTTGAAGACACTTTGTATACTACAAGTTGTCATGCAGCAGTTCCACTTAAAAACATTAGTAAGAATATGTTACAAGGGAGAGTCACACTACTTGATATAAAACACTCAAGGATTGTTATTTTTTTTTCCGACCACAATGAAGAATGATTTGCAGTTTATGGGCAAGAATTTTCCAAAAATTAAGAGTTCCAACCCTCTCCCAGCAACAAAAACCACAGCAATCGGGGCTGGCAGCTAGCATGCTAAATTTCGGCTGGGTAAAATTAGAAATGCCTCACATGTGTGAGCCTAGAAATTGAATTTGCCTAGCAAAAATGCAACAATTCTGTGTACAAACACTTCTGTTCTAAGAGGTTTTAAAGTCCCTCACTACCGCAGATGTTTATTTCCATCTTTATAACCTACAATGAACTATTTTTTGTTTAAGGATTGTATTAATATCTTATTACAAGAAAGATTAATTGTCCTAAAGTTTTTTTTTTCTTTGCAATTACATCTTCTGTTAGGATTAGGTAAACATCTAAACTAAAAGTAACTTCCAACTTTATACATTTCTTGCTGAAATCAAAGTACGCCTCTCTTTGGTACTCTTATTCGTCTGACATTCACAGCAAATGGTTGCTGACACTCATCACCGGAAATCAGCAAAAAATGCAGATGATCAGCTTTCAAACACAAAGCCAAAGTGGTGTATTACAACCATCCATACATGTGCATTTCACACTTGCCAAACAGAAATGCATAATGGATAATATTGGTTAATAATATAAATATTTTCAAACTTTTAATTAGCAATTAAAAACAATGGTGGGTAACCAAAAATTTAAACTTAACAATAGTGAGCAGCATTGCCTTTTGAAAGAAGTTAGAAGAGCTAAAACACAGTTTCGCAGTTTTAATCGTGAAACAAGTTCTCACTAGAATTCCCTGCCTGCCTGCTGTTTATGATTTCCATATTCCCAGAGTTTTTCTGTAATGAAGCCACAAAACCACCAAGCATTTACCCCTGTTGGCTTTTCTTTCTGGAGTTCATAGATCCAGCAAGCAGCATAATCAGGAAATACGTTGTTCCTCTTTTGACATCATTAGGCTGCTTATGTTCCCCTCAACCTTATAAGGAAGAAGAATTTGGTTACAGCTGAATGCTTCTGCAAGTCACATTCCTTTGTCACTGCAAGCAGAGTGACATATGCAATCTAGGAACTTCTCCTTCAGGACAAATTACAGTATAGATTAATACATTCTATAGACGAACCTTCCTGTGGATCAACTGCATACCTTTGTATAGCTCCTCCTCTTACCTACAGTATTTCACCTGGATACTCCTACATCATGCCCAGTTTTGTCTACAACACCTTTCAAAGGCATGTGGCCTTTTCATGAAGCAAGAGACAGAGAAACCATCACATCTCTAGGTAATTTGTTGCAACTGGTAATCATACTCACTACAAAATACAACCTTATTTCTGTTTGAATTTCTTTGAACAGTTTTTAAACACTGTTGCTGTTTCTCTCTTTATATCAAGGATGTCTGTTCCTCCCCAACTTTAACCTAACTTGGGCACTTCTCAGTTTCTTTTTGAATGAATTGAATGAATGACGGAGAACTTCAAATGTTTTTCTGTAAAACTCTTTCCAGTTCTAAATTTATTTTGATCTTATTCTGATTTTTTTATGTTCTTCCCTCCTGCACTAACCTAAGATAGAATCTGATGCCAATCTTTCGGTAGAACAAAACAATAAAATCCCACCCCCTTCCTACTACTGCTCCTGTTCCCTGTTTACAAAAATTAAGAACTGCAGTAGCCATTATAGTCTCACTGCAAACAAAGTTTCAACATTTTTCTCACTACAACACCATAATCCCTTTTAGTGTTTGCATCCTACAGAATTTGCATGTTTTACTGATCTTCCCAACATTTGAACCACAGCCCGTATGAGAAATAAATTATGAATTCACTGGCTCACATAAAAAAAAAAACAAAAAAAACAAAAAAACAAACCAAACACACCACCAGAAAAAAACCTATAAGATGAGCCTCAGTGAAGGTTTAAAAGAGAGTTCACTGCTCATCCACCGAGCTTGGTAACTATCAATTATGAAATATTAAGAATCATTTTGTGAAAAATAATAATCTTGCATTTTATCATTGCTCTGTGTAGAAGGTCAGCTTTATTTTTTGGAAGGTAAAAATCTAAACCAGGGCTATGAAATAAATTACTAGAGCTTATAGTTTTGCATTACAGTAAGACCACCTTCCAAGGCTCACCTTTTAAGTTATATTTCATTTATTCCAAGACTCAAAAATCACATCCTCTCTTTCAAAGTTCTCTGTGAAGCTACAAATATCTTGACATCTTGATCAACTAGAAGACAAACTACAGCAATGGTGTTTAAAAAAGAAACCCAAAACACCATACTGTCTCCGATTCCCTTCCCTATAATTTTTAGCAATAGGAATAGAATTAGTATCCTCTAATCAGTTCCATATTCTGTTGCCTTGAGCAGTACAGGTGCCCAAAATGCAGATGAAACTTAAAGTTCATACATGCTTTCAGAGGTCATGTGTTTTGGGGTTGTTCCTTTTTTCTTCTTTCTAGTAATCTACAAGACTTCTAACTATAAATTGTTCCTTCTAGCAACCACATGCCATGATTTTGCTGGCTATTTTTATTCATTAATAGCAGCTGCTTCACAGTGCCTGGAGGTAACAGAAAAAATATGTATATGTGTTTTAACCATATGGTAAAAACTGATGAAGGCCTTTTATGTAGGATAATCCATATACCCAGGGTAAAATTCACTCTTGTGCAAAGACCAGGCTGAAAGGCCTGTTCTCCACTTGAACCTTCAAGGACCCACGTCACGTCAAGTTTCTGAGCCAAATCCAAATGTGTATGCTTGCATTGCTCCCATGAGGTCAGCAGAGCAACACCTGTTTCCATCAGTGTAGATTTGTGATCAAGTGGTAGGCAAGCCCTTAATAGCCTTCTGTACAGGGGTAGATTTTACCATTGCACTTAAAGCTATGCTCCCTTCTAACAACCATTAGCCACACTAAAGTGTTCTGTTGCTATCACTGCTAAACAAATAAGGTTTTCTCTGAGATTATCTAGTTCCAAAGCTTAACACATAGACAAAAACTAAAAAGTGGGATAAGATAGCTGCAAAATAATGTATTCAAATGATGTGTTCTAATTGTCTAAAGTACTAAATAAAATCCAGGACATTAAGTGCTAGCACATAATCAAGTGCAGAAGATTTTACTTCAGCAAATACTAAGTTTGTGCACAATAACAAGTTTCTTATCTCTTAACCACAATAGCCCTGAACACAGAATCATAAAACACATCAGAAAAAAATACAAAAAGATCAAAATAGAGAGGGAAATGGGGTTGACAGAAAAGTAACAACAAAAGAAGGTGGAAAAGAGTCATGGATGGATTTAGCCAGGGGTACTATTATGATCCCAAGCTAAACTAATTCCAGGAAACTACCTTGATTTCTTTTTCCAGAGGTTACAGACTATTCTACATGACCCTTTTCTTTCCAGGATGATCTGCCGATTCAGTTAATGTCTTATTTTTAATTCATGACATTTCAGTTACATAGCAATAGAACAGGCCTTCTTTTGTTGTTGTAGAAATGCATACATTTGTGAATTTTCTTTCATATCAGTCTCTCATTTTCTCCTTTACTACTACTTTCAGGTATGAAACAGTTTCTCGTTAATGTAGCCAGCATATTCTCTGGCATAAGAAAAAAGGACAATCAAGTCCTATGAAATCTTAAGCATTCATTTATGCTGCAACTTAATTAAGAAACTGGACATGGAGAAAAATATCCTTGTATCACCAGGGATATGATGCCCTCAAGATTTGCCATTGGCTTAAATAGAAAAAAAAAAATCCTAAGCATGAGAAAATGTTATATCTACTTGGAAAGTTAATTCTCACAGAACTCCTCGGTCTTATAGAGCAGAATTAATCTCTTAAAGTTAGATCAAAATGAATTTTACCAAGTGATTAAATGAAAGTTAACAGTGGACTTTTTCCTTACTATACTCTCCATGAATATCAAGCTGATTCAAACCATGATTTTTCTATGTTATGTATTACAAGAGTAAAAAAATTTTACAAGCTTTGCTTGAATCTAAAATTACTTTTATGAAATCCTGAGCAGTAACTAAATCTAACAGCAGTGAAAGTCTCTTTACCTTTGGCTTAACAGGAAAACTTTTCTAAGTGATATATTTCTTTGACATTGTACATGCACCATTAAGTTAAATCAAAGTATTGCAAAACCAGACTGAGTGTGCTTCTCTGGGCAGGGAGGACACCATCTTGAATTCTTATAAGCTTCCCTTATGTGTTACATATTGACTTTGTTCTCTGAGGACAATATTAAGACGCCTAGGAAGTTTGTCTAGGTAACTTTTACAACTGAAGTGAGTAACCTGAAAGTGCTTAAAATAATATTCTGTATCCTCCCTTAATCTCCAAGAAACATTCCAATACTCTCATTATTCCAATACTGTTTGCTCTTCCTCTCTGAGTTTCATACTACTGACTTTCAATACGCCAAGCTTGGTGGTATAGCATATGTCTTTTTCCCAACTGCCAGCAGAGAAAGAAGGACAGGATCTGAAAAATCATGTCGTATTATTTCTGCCAGTGGCTATGCATCTGACCTCTACACAAAATAACCAGAGTAACCAACCACTTGCCTGATTAATCAGTATGGCATCCAGCTCATTCTTCCATATCTGTATTAGCCTGCAACCCCAATAGGGATAATCATGTGGCTCTGTCACTGAAGAAAACAGATGAACTCAATAGAAACATATGTTGTGGTTAAGATACTTTCTCTCTTTTCACATCTCTCTCTATATACATCTATACACGTATATACAAACACAAATACCTTAGTATCTCTTGAATGTGAACAACATCGAAGAAAAAAAATATGCCTCCTAATTGTCACTTCATTATCAAAAAAATCTTTGTTACAGGCAGAGTTTTTTTAAAAAAAGCTGTCTTGTATTTCTCATTATGTGACTCGTACTAAATAACACTTAGCACTAGAACTCTACAGAACTAATTCTGCTATTCAGAAAGGATCAGTTACAAACTCACCTCTCGATCATAAGTTAGTGTAAAACTCATCTAGTAACACGATTTCACCATACTGAGTACACCTGGCTCACCCATCAGGCAACTTGTCCTGTGGAAACAGGCTAGCATTTCTAGTGCACATTCCCAGTAAATGAGAAAATCATCACAATATGAAAAATGAGTGCAAATTCATTTAAAAAAAAAAAATTTGCTTCTAAAGATGGCTGAAGATTTATGTCTGGTTTAGATGTTAATTGAACTGGCTAAGCCACAAGTAAAACAGTTTGGTTTACGGGTGACAAGTATCATTTAGTTTAAATCCAGAGAAACAAAAAAACCAAGAGGTTAGATTTGGCGAGTTCTTCTGATAAGCAATGAAAAGCCCTATCAAAGAGTAGAAAGATTAATCTAGCCTAATTTTATGTCCCCTACACTCTGATGAATAAGAATTCCTTAAGATGAAATGGAACCCTATAAAATTACATACCCAAGAAGCAAAAATGCAAATATTTTTGCTTAGGACTTACAGAGAGAGAAAAATAAATAATGTAATTCATTATTTTCTTTATGTTAGAATTACGCTGATGTCATTATACTAAATACAGGCTTCCGTTAGAAGGAAATGAAACAAAAAAAAAAAAACCAAATCAAACATCAGTGGCTAGATAGCTCTTTATTAAAAAGAGAAAATGGAGAGCAGAAAGGACCATGTTTCAAAAGTTCTACTCAGATAAATACACACTCCACAATTGCCTGCATAAAAGAAAGCTTAAATAGGCCCGTAATTAAATCCTATTCAGTTCCTGCTTTTTTATTTGGGCAAAAGATCAGAGCAAATGCAAATAAGCGTGTCACATATGAACAGCAGGTCTGGCTGGTATTTAATTCTGAGGAAGACCAATACAGTCCTGCTTGTTCAGCAGAACTCTGCAAAGGGAAGATTTCTATTCTTCTACACATATTCACAGAGAATGCTGAATTTTACCAAATAGGACAGAAGGGGAAAAAGAAATCCCTCAGCAACCGCTGAAGTTTTCGACAATATTCCAACCTTCCAATTAAGTCATTCTAATATACAAGACAGCAAGGCCTGTTCAGCAGCATCAGGAAAAGATCAAGTACTGACTCCTGCAGTGAAACCGCAATGCCCTTTTTTTGCACTTACAAAATGACTTTTCCAGGGACAAGACTCACCTCTGAACATAGGAGGGCATCTGCCAGCACTGACTGCCACAGAAAGAAGGTCCAAGTGGCTTGAAAGTCTACCAAGGCAAGAACATGCTAAGCCAGATGATCCCATAGCAGCCTGCTCTCACAGAAGTCTTCGTAGCATTTTGCACTGTACCCATTAAATTAATCCTGAAGCATGAGCAATAAGGGCAAATCTGCTCTTATCCCATTGGGAATGACATCTTCTAGTTAGTGCAAGGTCAACAGGTCCACAGAGAGGCTGTGACAGAGCTCATAGACATGATTACATCTAATAACCGTCAATCTGCAGATTCAGATTTATATTTTCAGTCTGGGTTGAAAACACTCATCGTACCAGAGACAAGCAAAAAATCTAAAACATCAAGAAATTTACCACTTTCCAAGTGCACTTTTCTGTCCAACTACAGTTTAAAAGTGCTATTGATCAAAGCAAATTTAGCAGCTCTGGAATAATTGAGTCAGTTTGAAAACAAGAAAAGGTGATACTCAGTTCTTTGAACAAGCTTAATCTTGCAGCTTTTATGCAATCAGCTCTGTAGTGAAGAAACCTGCTTAAGACCAATAGTGAAAACGCTAAATTCCTTTAGTTCTTTGTCTGTGCCCATTTGAAGTTTTAATGTTCCCCCATCCCCCCTGCTCATTGCAGGATTGGTACATTTCTACTTGGAGAACAGCAGGCTTCTCTTTTGCTCTTTGTTTCCAATGAACCCTGTAACTTTTTGATTATTTCCAAGTTTGTGCATCAGTACCACGGCTGGGGTTAGAACAGTTCTGTGAACATTTTGCAAATGAAGCACCACCAGATAAAACTTAATTGTGTTATACTTCAAACAAGGAGGCTTTCCTCACTATCATGATTATTTATCATTCTACATTGAAATACTGAAGAATGATGGCCTTTATGTCAGATTAGTAGTAAATAAGGTTTAGTCTCTTTGATCCATACTGCTCATCACGGAAGCATTAGAGAAAACAAAGTATAGAACAACGGAGAGATGAGGTCAAAAGATGAAGTATGTATTATTAAGAGACATTAAGAGAAAAAGGTCAATTCAGAGCTCTTCACTTTCTTAATTTCAGTTCATAATTTCAGTTACTTCCATGTCACTTAAGCTTGTACTGTTTTTCCTCATTTTTGAGGAGAAATCATTCATATTGTTGTACTAACAACGCGATATATCACGGCAAGAATAAAAACCCTCCTACAAATGATTTCAGTGCTCTACTTCCAGATCTGGCACAAAGCCTTTCAGCAGGTTTCACATTTCCATTACCACTTGGTGTTCCATAGATAGAAGCATATAGAAGTAGAGACAGAAGCACATAGAAGTAGAGCAGTCACATGCAATTGCAACTGTCTTTACCATCTCTCTGGCTACATCAGAAGAGCAGTTTCTGCCCAATATGGAAAAATCTCAGGATTTCTGGAGCTCCATCTGCTCCAGCCTTCACAGCTCTAGTTAAGAAGCAAAGGTTTACTGAGTTTGGTTGGGATGGAGTTAACTTTCTTTACAGCAGCCCATATGGCACTGCGTTTTGGATTTGTGACTAAAACAGTATTGATAACACGCTGATGTTTTGGATATTGCTGGACAGTGCTTGCACAATATCAAGGCTTTCTGTTTCTCAGCAAGCATGCTGTTGACTGGAAGCTGTGACATGAAAAGCAGAAGCATAGAGAGATGGAGAACTAGGACACTGGTTCATACTACAGTAACTGTTGCTTTCAGCTCCACAAATATGAGGGGGGAGCAAAAAAACAAACCAACACATCCCCAAAAACCACAGACCACAAAAATATGCTCCAAAGACAGTAAAAATAGCAAAGCTCACTGAAAAGCACACTCACGAAACCCAAACAATCTGTCTGTAAAAGAGATCCAGCATCTGCCACAGTAAGAAAGCAGCTTAGAGTCCAAAGAGAACCAGCTCCTGGAGCCCTACAAAGACAGCTAGAGTCCAGGAAAACCCTAAGTATGAAAGGTCAAGGCCGTCAGGCCTAAGACAATCCCAAAGCAGCCAAAGTTAAGGCAGCAACCACATGGCAGACAATGCTTGCTTTTCTAATGAGAAAAGCAAGTGGAAGAACATTAGTACTCTACATGATTTCTTCTTACACCAACAAGGCTCAAAATTTTGTGTTTTAGATGAACATTCCACCAGATAAAGCAGTGCTATTTGTCTTGGCTCCTACTCCGTATCTAATGTACAAGAGATCCAGTTCCAAAGTTCAGGGTCTCAGTTCCTCTTTTGCTCCACTTCTTTAACTGGAGGGCAAGAGTTGTCCTTCCTTCAGAAGCTTGCCTTCTAAGCCTTGGTTGGTTTGGAGCTGTTGTCTTAGCTTTCACTGTGTTCTTACCTGCATTTATGGTAATATACAAACTCAGACAGCCAACACATACCATCAACTTTCTTGTACGTGGTGGATGTAAAATTGAGTTTGTCCTAAATGGGAACATGCTAAGCCTTCAAGTACTGCCTAATCCATTTATAATCTTCTTTTATTCTTTCCTTTTATTCTTGTTTCTTTAAATGCTTCTGTACTTCATAATTTAATATAGAAAAAAAATCACAAAAACTTTTAAACTGTTATTCTAGAGCAATGGTTTTAAACTTGTGAGCTGCATTTCCCAGAAAGGCTCACAGACTACCATTAAAGGAACCTCAGAAGATAACTAAACAAGAACAAGATTACAGGCTGACTAACACTTACTAAAAAAAAAAAAAAAATCAAAGGAGAAAAAACCCAAACCCTACACACCTATAGTAGTCTGCAAACAAAAAAAACAAACAAACAAACAAACAAACAAACAAAAAAAAAAAACAAAAAAAAGATTGTAAGCCCCTGTTATACTGACCCTGACCAAAATCAAACTCCATTGTCATAGAACACTCTTCGGCCCCTTCTCTCAGTTTTCATGGCTGATTGATGAAACTGTGAACTGCATGAGCTCCCTTTGGAAATTGCAATGCTTCCCTTGGCACATCCAAGTCTAGAAAATTTTCAGCCTGAAACAATAACAGAGTGCTTTATGAGAAAAGGAAGAAAAAGATACAAAAGCGGAACATAGTATAAGCAGATACTTTATTAAAATTGCACATGTAGATTGAGCAGACATTGAAAATTCCACAGGAACCATGAAATGCATAATAAATTCATACTGCATAAAATCCTCTTCGATGCTGAAATTCTTCACGTTAGTAGTAGTCTCCCTGGGGATATACACAGGCAAAAATCTCTGGGTTTTAGTGGGCAGGCCTTCTTTAATGTGTACTGATCATTTTGTAAACCACTGTCTAAAAAGCTCCTAGCTTATGTTTTTTTCTTTGACTAGTTAAGACAAATCTATTTCTTTGGAAACCCCATTGCATCACATTTAAGAAAACAGTGACTTACCCCTTTTCTGTCAAAATAAAAACTCTGTATATTCTAACATTCAGGCACAGACTTAGAGAGAGGAGAGTTAGCAGACACTCTGCAGTGTCTGATCTCGATACAATCAGATTCATTTCTCCACAGGCAGCCAGATCTTTCTTCAAGTTCACATTAATGAACATCAACGACACCTTCCAGAGTTAACGTCACAAAATCAATGTGGAAAGGCACTTACTTCCTTAGAATTAGTTTCAAGATCTACAGACACATGTAGGATAATAATCAAACCAAGAATGGGTAAAGAGATTGAATTTTCTTTCATTAGTTACACATATATGTAGAAAAATCTGAAACGAGGAGTTGTTGCAAGTTACATACAGGTGAAAAAAGTAAATTAAGTATGTCTAAATGAAAAGCTGGACTTGCTTGTTGGAAACTGTGTAGTGTAGGATTGGTCGAGATATACCACGATTTTCAGTACATTCCAATATTCACAAATCCTCAAACTGAAGACATTGCAACTGTTTGAATAAGAGAAAGAAAACACATTGGTCCCACATCAAGACACATCTTTAAATATGGAAATGGAAAGATCAGGACATTTATGTTTCATTTTTCAAGTACATTAAAAATGTGAAAAGGAAGTGGGGTTTTTTCCAGAAAACCACTGACTGAAGAATGTTCGTTTCTTTCCATACATCTTTTAGACAGAACATGCTGCTTTGAATTTGCATTTATATCCCAACTATGATTATAGAAAAGGCAAAATATTCTTTTGAAATAATTACATATTACAAGATCTGGTCTTCCATTGTTATTGCTTGAATGAGACTGTCCTGGAATTCTCCACCATCAACTCATCATCTTTAAATACACTTTTCTCCAGCACATGAAGTTTTTGACAAGAAATCCTCATGACACAAATGAAGGAAATCCCTGAACCAGAAGTTTGTATGAAAAGGAAACCAGCTACAGTTGTTTTAATAGCAGATGAAAATTCTGTATCCAATCTCTACATAAGATTGACCTTTATGAGACCCTTTTTTAATTTGTACAGAGGGAAAAATGACCAAACTGCTGTAAGTAAAATAGCCAAGAATGTTTACAAAGAAAAACTTTGAAACTTTAATGTTCTTTGCAAAGCCATTTCATTGTGGAACTCAGAAGCATGCATGTATTTAAAAATACGCACAGCAAAACAGTAAAAACTATGAAGAATCATTGCCATTCTGAGTGTCTCTAACTACCAAGTAAGGCAAACAGATTTTCAGTTTTCAGAAAGAAGCAGTATTTTTCCTTGAAGAAATAATGAACAAAGGAGTTATAAATAACTGTCTCTAATGAAGAAGTGTCAATAATACTTAGTATTTTGCACTGTACTTCTGATGTTGACTCTGATGACATGTTTATTGCTCTGCTGTCACATAGTACGATAGGAAATTTTTCCTCATGTAACACTATCTTTCAGACTGTATCCTAGTTTAAATATAAACTATAATAGTGCTAAACTTTTCCTAGTGGAAAGTTATGCTTGAACATGATGTTGTCTCATGATTGTCTTCATTATCTGGAAATAATTGAATCAAATGATCAAAATATTGGTTTTCACAGGTGGTAGATGAACTACAAGCAAGGCAAAACTCAGTGACACGTGACCAATCCTGCAAACAACTTTCTGTGGACTATTTCAGTTTTCCATTCTACAGTGGGCAACCCATCTGAACCCAATGTTTAAGGGTTAAGGAGTCCTTCCTACTTCCACTTAAGCCTTTGAGAAAGCTGTTGATGAAATCAAATTAAGTACAAAAACCTAAACGTTTTCTCTTTCCCTGAGGAGCACTCCTGAAATCAGAGAAATGTTTCCATGTTCAGGAGTGTCCTCCTGAACAAAATGTCATGTTTCGTAATATATAAAATGCACCAATGATGTTCGGGCAATATTAACACATGGATACTGGTATCTCTCATCTGTCTTATCACAATTATTGCAACAAACTTTACTATCAATCATTACAGAAATAACTGATTTAGACCACAAAAATTCAGGCACAGGTCATCTGGGTAGAAAACCTGGAAATCTGCAGGTACTCAGCAAAACCTAAAAATCTTTTACTTGCAATCATAACTGCTGTTACGAGATGAAAATAAGTGGATGTGGCCAAAATGTTTGTGTTATTCTCATACAGTGCAATTTAGAGTGATGAGTGTAGGACTCCGCAGAGAAAACAGCTTTGTTTGCAGAGGATAAAAGGAAGATTTGGGCACTACTCCCACCCCACTGAAGTTTATACTGAAACTGATATTATTTTTTTCCTCCTTTTATACATAGACAGGTAGCATTCTGACTGCAATCATACTTCAAAGCATTATGTACAGGGATTTTAACATGAAGGTCGGGTGACAGTCCTTATACTGAATCCAAGGCTCCTAGAGTTTTATAGCATATAAAATATCTGCATTTTCTGTTTTAAGTTGGAGCCATTTACTGTCTAAGAATTCCAGATGTGGCTTTAAAGCAGTGTTTTCTAGCTTTCAGTGAAGTTGCCTTCCCCACTCAACTTCAAAATGATATCAAGATGAGGTTTCTAGGGCAAACAGCTCTGGAAATGTTGAAGGCATGATTCTGGCTCGTGCACGTATATACCCTCCCATAAAGAAGAAAAAAGTGATTTTAATAAAGACTAAATAATGAAAAGGGATACAGGTAAAAAAAAAAATCCTAATACCACAAAAGCAGACATAGAGTTTGCAGGAGACACAAAAAAACCCCTTCAATGGACACTTCAAAAGCCTAGTAAAAATCCAGCTATATTCATAATCAAAAAGCTTTTTGTGAAATGAGAAAGCAAACTTAAAAGAGGCCCTTCTATTCCAGCCCTCAGGCTTTCTTCAAGGTAAAACACCACAACCGAGCAGAAACCTCAGCACAGTCTTCCTTTAAATCACATATTTTTCCAACACCTGTTTGGCTGCTGGCAAGGAACTCTCATATCAAACAAGTTGGCCACTGAAGGCTTTAAATTTACCCTTGGCAATCTAGCTTCTCAGCTCCATCTTGTAAAAAACTCTAAACATGAAAAAAAACGGAATTAGTGTCGCTCTCCTCTTAGACAGCATCTAAATCAGGAGTTCTGGTAAGCAAGTTT
This sequence comes from Chroicocephalus ridibundus, assembly GCF_963924245.1. NCBI lineage: Eukaryota > Metazoa > Chordata > Aves > Charadriiformes > Laridae > Chroicocephalus > Chroicocephalus ridibundus. Next base: position 26,694,843 of record NC_086288.1, on the reverse strand, counting down.
CTGAGACCAATTTATAAAGTACCACAAAATACTAATTCTGAGCTATCAGTTGCTTTCATCCCACAATTTAATTCAGCCAACTCACTCCAGGCTGAAGTCCCTATTATTTTACAGGTGGTGGTGAAGGATTCTGTGCCAGGTTTGAGGAACAGAATACCATTCCTACACAACTCTTACTAGTATTCAACCACCACAGTAAACCCCGTGCCTATAGTAGTAGACATGCATGTAAAGTTAAATGAAGATTCAGTTTACATCTTATTTTTTCCTGTAGATTCACATATATTAAGTGAAGGAATAGTCTTCCCTTTCCCTGACTTTGAAGACGGTGCCATAGATGCAGTAAACTTATCTTCTGACTCACAGGTGAGCAGAGATGAGAGATTTTTTTCTGTGTTCCTACAGTGCCTAGCACAAAAGTTTAAAGATTCATGAACAGAAATAGAAGGGATGCCACGGGTGTAAATACTGAAAGTGACACACACACAAACTTATTTTTGAAGCTGTCAGCATTTACAGGGAAAGGGAGAAACACATTGATTAGCACCTTTAATCCATCAGGAAGGGAAAAGGATATGGAGTACTGTTAGTATTTGGTCAGGATGCTCAAAGTAACTTTTATTCTTTTTGTAGCATGGGAAGACAGTAAGTTTAACCCTCTGTGTGACCCACCTGTGGAACTTTTTGAAATTAAGGAAATATGAAATGCAAGGGAGGTCCAAACTCAAGCCAGTTACAGTATTGGCTACACAGCTCATGGTAGACCTGTTGTATTCCCACCACCACGCCAAGACATCCACTGATTTCCTCCCCCTCCTCTATGGAATTATTCCAGATGCAGAAGCTTAGTTAGCTCCAAACTGCATCCAAAAAATAAAAATAAAAAAATGTGACCTAGTCTACATTTTCAATTTTGCATCTCTGATGCATTACTGAGTTGTTTGTGCTCAGATCCCCTATTGAAAGGAAAAAAATCAGACAGAAGTCAGCATCCTCAGTATTCATCTACTATTTTTCCCATCACAACCTGTAGAACCTTTCTTGAAAAGTTACCCAAAATATTCACGTTAGTCAAAAACAGGCATATGGGAGCTCACACAGGAGAACAGAATTCTCAGTCGTGAGGTTCTCCACAAAAAACTTGCATTTTTCAAGTTGCTTATAGGTACTGTAGGAATCAAATTCATCTGGAATTAATAATTTCACCTAGGAGAGGTAATAATTTCGTACCATTGATTTAACCTTGAGGATTAGGGGTTGGTAATCTCCATCTACCTCATTAATCCTTGTATTTTGGAAAGCTGGGTCCAGATTGTCCTTGTATCAGCTAAACAGATCGACGGTGTTACTACTTTCATACATCACACATCCAGTACATCAGAATGATCAACTAGAAGTAATCATGCTGAGACTGTACAAAAAGCACAGGATAATAGCCATAAATTATTCTGTGCAAGAGTAGCAGGTAAAGAACCATTTATAAGGTAAATCAATGTAGAGACAGAAGGTAGGAGACAAAGGGAACACTTTTTGACATTTTTCATCTTAATGAACAGAGTAAAACTCCTCTTGATTGTTAAAGCAAAATGACCTTTAGAAAAAGGGCATACTTGGAAGTTTGATTTTGCAGTTCTTCAAAACAACACACCTATATAACTGCTTAGATTCATGATTCATGTACATATCACTATTTTTCTAGTAAAAAATAGTTGGTTTAGGAACTGAAGAAATGAGGCAATGGAGCTTTTTATTTTCCCAGCTGGAAAGCTAGTTCCTGCTTGTCCTCATATCCATCACATGGCTCAAGAGTATTATTACTTCTATATGGTGTGTTTCTGAGGTCATTGCTCTTTGGTGATAGAGCAGGTGTGGAAAGACAGGTGTTGGGTGCAAACAGCATTACCTCATTAGTCCTGTTGCCCCCATTACCCATTAGTCCTGGAAGACACCCAACTGTTGTCTCAGAAGAGCCTCAAATGCCATAGCACCCTTAATGAAGTTGAATCTACTGTTAAAAACAGCATGTTAGGACTGGACAACTGGCAATGCTACCCACTAAGATAAGATAGAGAAAAGCTAAAGAAAGAGAAACACTGACAAAAGAATAATTTCTGGGGTATAGCTTCCTTAAATAAGGCAGCTGCAGACAAGAGGAGAAATTTGAACTCTACAGTGAAAACTCACATGATACAGGAAAATACTGTATAGAGCTAGTCCTTGCCCACAAATCAACCAGATGCTCCTGTTCTTAATCAGCATTATGCCGTGAATGCCTTGGCTGTTGGCTTAAAGTTAGAATAAACCTGAAAGCTTCTTTAATACAGAGACTTGCAAGGAATGCTTTCCAGGAGCTCTCTAAGCAAAGGGCCTCAGCATCAAACCAGCTAAGTATGAAAACTAGATCTGCTTGTTATCACCGTATTAATTTGCTTGAAGGCACTCCTGCTTCTAAATTAACTTTACAGGATGATTCACATTCATGCTCATCACTACTACTTATTTTCTGGACTTCATATAGCACATGTAACATTTTTAAAACATTAACTTCTGTAGACTTTCACCTGTGTTTGCTATTCTGCCAAAATATTTTTATTATCTTTCATCATACCTAGCAGAAGAATCAAACCTGACAGCAAAGAGTCCAAACTCCAACTTCCAACAGCAAATCCCGTTTTAGCAGCTGATAACTCTTGTTCACCTCCATAGTTAAACTTGAAGTTTTGCATGAACAGCTGCACACAGATGAACTGACTCTTTCTTCTGGATTTTGCATGTCCTACATATTGATACAATCTAAAAAGAAAGCCAAGTTTAAAGAAAATCTGTTCAGTAATTCTGAAGAAATAATCTTTACACTACCAAAACACAGTCTCAAGTAATTGTTGTGGTTCGCTAATAAACATGCCCCTTGTCTCTTCCTAATTCTGCCTTACTTTCTATCAGTCAGAGGTAAGAATCCCATTACAAGGTACTTTCTACATTTCTTCCAAAGACAGAGGGAGAAAGCATTTGTCTTAAATTCTACTGTGAACAATTAAACTAAGATTACAAGTAGCATTCGTCCCATACACAGTTCCCCTCATCACAACCTTCCTCCTGTCCAAAAAAATCTAGATGAACATATGATTCATCCAGGCTTAGTAGCAGGCCAGTATCAACATTCCGAAAACAATGTTGAGCTCATTCCTCCTATATACAAAACAGAAAAGTAAGTTTTCGCGAGAAGGATACGAGACAGTTTGTAGCTGATAAAGGTTACGACTGTTCACTGATTACCTGCAAACGACTGAAAAGATCCCAATAGGTCAGTGTTACCTTACACTTAAAGATTTTTTTGTTTTCCTTTGGCAGTTAATGTTTCACATACTGAATTAGACAACTTCGGGATTTTTGAAGAATCCTAGAAGAACATATGCTTTGTTCTTCAAGCAAACAAAGCTGAACCAAGAGAAGGAGATTACTCTTTGGAGACCTTGAAAAACAGCCAGAAAATTAACCTCAGGACTCAGCATTTGTACCACAGGAAATTACAAGACTTAAGGATTTTTTTTTTTTATTTTTCTAGCAATAATTAAACATGAATTCAAGGTTGGTCTGCCATTAGCTTTTTTTCAAGTTGTAGTAGACTGAACAAGTATATCTGGAATCAAAACCTGGCAAGTTACATCAAATAAAATAAACCATTCCCTACTGACGCCTATGGCAACAAACATATATAAAAAAAATATGGAGTAGTTATGAAACGAAAACTAGATATTTTCTTTTATTCATTACTTGGCCATCTTTACAGGTCCACAGCAGAAGAGAATCACCAGACAACTCAACGGACTCCAAAACTAAACAAAGAAAGCAAAAAAGGTTAGTTATGCTACATAAAAAACTCTGCTTTTTGATTACATATAGTGAGAAATTAACGTTAAGTGCTTTTGGAGATGATGATAAGATAAAGATGAGGACACTTTTATGGATGTTTTGAAGCTTATTTATGTTTTTGATTTATAGATAATCTATCCATAGTTAAGGGTCTAAACCATTACATTTTCTCCTACAAACTACTAAAACCAGACACTACCCAGCAGTTTAAATAACATATGAAAAAAGCTGCATCTATTTAACAGCTGCAGAACTCATAGGACAGAGGCAATAAAATATAAAAAAAGACAAGAGTTAAAAATCCTACTGCAAGAATATTAACTGTAATAAAAGAGAAGACATTAAACCCAGCAGCTAGTTAGGTGCCAGGACATAATAGAACCCATAAGGACAGGCAAAGAATGATGCTAAGTTAGGGAGAAAGAGTCTGTTTTCAGAGAAGAACTTCCTGACAGACACCACAACAAAGCAACATGAACGGTGACTGTGTGGTCCCCTTCTCGTAAATAAATCAGGCGTCAAAGGTTGATCTGCAGTTAATAAGAGGCCTAAGCCTTCTCCAAGGATTTGTAGTATTCTGTCAGCACAGTCCAAGCCTTAGGAGCCATGAAGCCTTCCGGTGGGTTTTGTCCTTCTCGAGCCAGCTTGCGCATGCGGGTCCCCGATATAAATTCAAAGTCTTCATGGCTGAGAGAGTAGGAGTGGGGGCAACGGGGGAGAGGAAAAAAAGAACATATTTTAAAAGCAGGCAAAGTTGTTCACATTCCTTCTGCTTTCTTGATACTATACAAATTTCTTCTCGTGAGTATAATGCTGTATAGGAACTGTCATTTCCAGACATTTGGCCAGCAATGTCAGTAAATCTCTAGAATATACACCCTCTGCAATATGCAGCTTAGGTAACTCCTGAGGTTTAGTAGCATGATCCAACTGTTCTCCTGTGGAATGAATTGAGCCTATGCTTCCATCTAGCCTGGCTCGCTCTCTTTGAGGGAACAGGGAGCTGCTGTTGAGAGAGAACCATCTCCTCCACCTCCTGTCTCGGTCCTCTGCCAAGAAACAGCAGCCATCCAATTTTGCACTGCCATGGCAGCAGACCAGCCCAATGTGCTGGTTGGAGATCATTCCAGTGCCATTAGAGAATATGAAAAAACAACATTGCACAAAATCTTAGTGAAGGACAGTTTGCAGAACAGAGAAAGTAAAAGAAAAGCCCCAGAGTCCAAAGGAAAGCTCCACAGCTGCTGCAGCTGGGCCACTGCAAGCCACTGAGCATGTATATACATATATATGCATATCAGTAACGTGGCACATACAGTTCAAAATAAAGAAAAAAAGCAGGGGAATAATAAAAATACCTTCCTCTAAAGATTTCCCTGTTTTCCCTAAAAAAAACAGAATTCTGTAGCACAAATGCACAAATGAACCCAGATCAGGATTGTTTATCATTGTTAACATGACAATCTAAATTAAATTCTCAGGTATGTGATCATAAGTGATCCACAAGCTAAAGTCTTACTCCTCAAAGGACTGAAACAGTAAAAGCAAGACAAGAATGCCAGAGTTCTACCAAAGGCTCCAAAGGAAAAATTATTTATTCTTAAATTAAATATGCAATTTCACTTACACCATTTGCTCAATTTGCAACATGTATGCATTACTCATTCTTTATTTGTCTGTTTGAAATAAAAGCCAAATATTGATCTCAGATGAACATGCCTTAGATAGAAAGAAGAGCCAAGTGTGTGCATCAGAGGGCAGAACTTGGCTCTAAGTGCTGAGCTATGCTCAGTAGGACATGGAAGTTAGCAAGATGCAGATAGCGTTCCACAGTTCCGTTTCACAAAACCACTAGCCCCATAACTTTTTGATTTGGATTGTACACATTGACACAGCAGCACTGCCATACACGCTCTTTTCTTATTGCTCTCATTTTTGTTCCTTGGCAGAGAGATGCCTACTGTTCACTAACACTGATTGAAGGTAACTTGCGCTCTTTGCGATGAACCATTTCCATAAAATATACGTGGGGAAGTGATAAGCCTGGTTAATTCTAGTGAAGAAATACTAAGTTTTCAGAAGATCAAGAAAAGAAAAGTAGAGCAAGTGCTATAAAGTTTCTCCACGTGTGGTTTTCTCCACAGCTAGCAATACCAAAGCTCGAGCATGAAAAAAATGTAGCTGTTTTATCCCTTCCTTGCCTGTTAAGTTTTCAGAACTACACTCAACTTCCACCTATACCCTACAAGTGAAATAAAGGTACTAAGACAATAAATTTAGATATGCCATATAAGTTTGCTTCAATAAGACCCCCAATTCCTTCAGCTTCCTCTTATCCCTAGATGCATAAAATACAGCTCTAGCAATTAGAGATATCAAGAAATAAAGAAACACAAAAAGAAGACAAATTGTAAGAAAAGGAAAGAAAAACGTAAGTGAAAATCATTTAATCATAGAATGGTTTAGGTTGGAAGGAATCTTAAAGATCATCTAGTTCTACCCCCTGGGCATGGGGGTTGGGACACCTCCCACTAGACCAGGTTGCTCAAAGCCTCATCCAGCCTGGCCTTGAACACTTCCAGGGATGGGGCATCCACAACTTCCCTGGGCAACCTGTTCCACCGCCTCACCACCCTCAGAGTGAAAATTTTCTTCCCAATATCTAATCTAAATCTACCCTCTTCCAGTTTGAAGCCATTACCCCTCATCCTACCACTACATGCCCTTGAAAAAAGCCCCTCTCCAGCTTGCTTGTAGGCCCCCTTCAGGTACACAAAGGCTGCTATAAGGTCTCCCTGGAGCCTTCTCTTCTCCAGGCTGAACAACCCCAACTCTCTCAGCCTGTCTTCATAGGAGAGGTGCTCCAGCCTTCTGATCATCTTCGTGGCCCTCCTCTGGACCCACTCCAACAGGTCCACACCGTTCTTGTGCTGAGGACTCCAGAGCTCGATGCAGTACTCCAGGTGGGGTCTCACCAGAGTGGAGTAGAAGGGGAGAATCGCCTCCCTTGACCTGCTGCCCACGCTTCTTTTGATGCAGCCCAGGATATGGTTGGCCTTCTGGGCTGCAAGCACACATTCAGCATCTCACAACATTTCTAGAAATGTTTCAAAAGTACTATTATAAAGTACAAAAGTACTAATGATGCCCTCTCACTATCCCAAACTTCTATTTTAAATGGATTTTTCTTTTTAAAAAAATGTAATAATCCCTTAACAAGTAATCACTAAAGTGACTCAAATGGAGCTTTGGCAATATATACTGTGTGTTGAAACAACACAGTAATTTTTGCATTTTTTTTAAAATATACTGCATTTGCAATTTTATTGTTTCCAGTTCAGTCTCCACTTCCATACTTAAAACAGAGCATTTGAATAACCACTCAATACTCATTGTCTTTACCAGTGGTAAAAATCAAATCTCTTGAATATCACAAACTGAGATTTCCACTAAGCAGAAATACCTTATCAGTACTGGCACTGTGGTGTGATGTGAACCACAAGCATTTTGAAATAAAACCTACGAGTATGAGTAATTTGCTTTTGTGGAAAAAGAAATCAGGAAGAAAAGTCAAGTAATTTTGTTCACGGAGAATTTTGAGGATATTAGGAACTACTCTACTTAAAATGGATTTGAGCGGTATATGAGAGGGGGAAACATTGGACCATTAAAGCTGCTATGAAATATAAATGCCAAAGCCATCCAAATTCCATTCTCAAGTGAGATTTGGAATGACTCTCAATGAAACTTAACCCAAGCCTTTTCTGAGCATGGGATTTAAGTGACTTTGAAATTATTACTCAATGGCTGCTGGAATTAGCTTTCTTTGTGCCATGCTGTATGTTAGTAAACGCTTTTAACATTGATTTGACCTTTCACTACCAATTGAATTTGACTAGTATTAATACAATTAAAAGCATTCTCCAAAAACAAGAGGATAAAAAAGGCAGAAATAAATCCACAACAAAACCTTTTCAACAGAAAACCAGTCTTGACACATATTAAGTTGGGACTGATATTTGCTCTGTGGCATAGCATCCTAGAACCCTGTTACACTCACAGTATGGAAAAAGCCCTACATACACACGCTGCGAAATCTCCTTACTTATGCGGGACAGAGCTAGGCAGACAAAAAATACCTAACTTTCCTGTGCTCTCATACATCTAGCAAAAGGAGAAAAGGAATTTTTTCTTCCACTTCAGATTGTGCCCATCTTCCACAGGCAGAGTTCTATGCATATACAGGCACCAACAGTACCTTAACAACAGTGACCAAGGTGAATATTTTTTTCCTCTTCAACAACTAGTCTCTACATGTTTAATCTAGGTATAAAATATATTAGGTAATTGATTTTTCACTTGGGAGCAGTAAAGATCAGTCATAATCTTGGGAACCCTGACCTGTTAGGTTATCTGGCACTGTGCAAATGACCTTCTTAGAATTCCCATTTTCTGTGCAGGGCAATGTCTGGTGGTCTTAAGAAATTACTCTTAAATACAGGAGTCATTCATAGCTTTGCTTATTCATAAAAATACCATTTTTTGAAACAAATGTATGAAAATAAAACAATAACATGACTTATTTACCCTGTTCTTGCTTCAAAACAATTGCTGTGTTCTACTTAGCTTGTAAACTTTAGCTCAGATTAATTGCTAGGACAATTCCTTATCTGGGGTTCAGTCCTTTAACAATTCTCCTTCTCCAGCTTCATGCTTCCTGAACAGGATATGTCAATGAGGTGAAATCTAACCTTACAACCATTGTCAGAAGGATTTTCACTGAATTTAAATTTGCTTTTGCAGCATCAAGTCATGACTTAGACCATAAATCCTACAGGAACAGAACATTGCCCCTTACAGTGTCAAGTCTTTATTATGTCAGTCTGTGTTACGCCTTGGGAATCCCCCATGATGCTGAACAAACCAGCTAGTATCAGCTAGGTTCAAAACCTACCTGGCCATGAACAAACTCTTTGTGAAAGTAGAACATAAAAATGTGATTAACATCAACATATGCAAAGCTAATCCTTTACCTGCAGTGAATGAAATTCCTTCCTGACTGGCAGGAAGGTTTTAAGTCTTCTAAGCTGCTGTAGTGTTTCAATGTATCTTAAATTATGTATTAATGTTAATTGAGAAACAATATTTCACATAGCTAAATTAAGGAGGGCAGACAAGCGTGCTTGTCTCAGCCTCTTACTACCACTTTAAAAATCAGGTATTACACCAAACAAATTTGGGAACAGTATGTACTTAGTAGGAACAACTGTCCTGTAAGTATGGCTTGCTAGTATTAAACAGTCATGACAACCAAATTAAAGGTCCTGGGAATAAACTATATAAAGTTAAAATCTCTTCTTTCACAGATACCCATGCTTCATTCACATTTTACAGAAAGCATGAACAGTCTGCTCTGATAACCTTACTTATGGGTTCCTTTTAGCCAAAATGACCTCATCAGTTTTCCTCCAGGACAAAAAAAGAAAAGAAAAAAAAAAATATACTTTTCCAGACACTGCTGTGGCTTTTTTTTTTAATTGCCAGACTAATTTCCTTTCTTAATTGAGTTTTTTCCCTCAGCAGCAGTCTGTGGCTGCATTTTATAGGACTGATCTTCTGTAAAGAATTGGGAATCTCTGCTCACCCGAACTACTACTATTATTAAGGCACCAATCCCAGATTACACTCGTCTGTAGTAAATGTTTGAGAGGCCTTTTTGGCTGCAGAAACACAGTAACTGTTTTTCCGAAGGAATTTCAGAACCACTCTGCAACAATTGTTGTGCTGCTAGTATAAAGGCTTTTACATCAGTCTTTTCTTACCACTTTTCCTCACACGCAATGCTCTATGGTTATCTCTGAATGCAACTGGGATATCAATGCCTTTGCTTATAAAAGGGGTACATGTTGATACACCTGCTGCTAAGTGACTTCAGCTCCAACACAGCACCGTACGTAGCAGCTCAATACTCAATCAGCAGCGTGAGGCGCTGACACGCAAAGCTAACAGTCATGTTCTCCAGACTGTTCCCAAGCAGGTACTGGGTCTACTGGAACTCCAAGGGCAGCTTGTGTTCTGTAGAATACTAACGGAAGTGAGAAAGAAATGTAACTTCTGCACCAACTCCACAAAACTGCACTTGTGTGGACACCTTTGGGAGATGAAGACCTTGAAAAAAAAAAATGACCTCTTAGAATTACAGGCAGTACAACTGAGAAGTAAGGGCCTTTGTTACTAATTTGGAGGCAGGGCCATTGGGAGACTTTTTGATGCTTCCCAGGCTTGCCACCAGGTCATGAGCAGCTTAGCCACAGCAAGGTATCACATAGTTGCCCAGTATCTTATGGTATGTAGCTGACCGGTACCAACCCAGCATAGGTAGGTTTTCATCTACTCCACTCCCACAGGCATACACGGAATGCTATCAGCAAGCGTTACATCTTTCTCATAAAAGCCAAGCATGAATGTTTAGAGATGTCACAAGCAAAGCAATTCTCTGCCACTTCTAATGCTGCAGCCCCAACTTCCAGCAGTTGGATCAAGCTTTTGGTAACCTGTCACCACTAGCCAAAGATTCATCCCCCATCATCCCCATGGCTTGGTATTGCCCTCAGAAGAAAGATAATTCACTAATATCAGCAAGGAGTCCAACTGCAATAACCTCTGCATGTCTTTGCTACCAAGCCAGGTGTGGGTCAACTCTGCCAAATTAGAAAGACACCCAAGATAGCACATGGTGTCCATTATGGCTTCTCACAAGCACCTTCCCAGATAGAGGAGTCTAGGAAGCCTGAAAGAATAGAAGAGATGACCACTCGGGGAGAGAATAACTAATTCCAGAAGCTAAGACACACAGCTCAGCTATAGCTCAGTCCAAGGGAAACCCACTTGCCATAACCTTGTGTGCATCCATTAGTGATGTGAATTCTTGAATTGCCTAGTTGGCTGCCAAGTTTCCAAGCCTCAAAAAACTGAGAAAGGTGCAATAGAAATCAAGGTACTAATTTCCAAAACAAGTCAGAGCAATGCTTCTATGCATACAAACCACTTCCCCACATTTTCATGCTGTGTTTTTCATCAGGTAAGTGGTGAGTTCAGGAAAGATTTCTACAAACATCACTACTTCACACCCAAGGGTCTTCCACCAGTACTGATCCTCTCATATTTCCAATCCTCTGTTCCTTGCCATCCTCCTTACAGAGTCAAACACCACATGGTCCAGGAGTCTGCCACATTTTCAGCATTACACAGACTACATTGAAATGCAGCCAACTGCACCCACCCAAGCTCTAACTTTTCCTGGAGCCTACCACAGTGTTCTGTCTATGGCAAGCAGGAGCAACAATGGCTCTCTCTTCAGGGAGTCTGCATGTGTCCGCATTGCCATCTAGAGGATTGCTGCCATACTCCAGTCCGCCCTGTAGTTTACAAACCGTATCTGGGGAAGGGCAGGACAAGTGGTCTTACATTCTGACAGCAGCAGGACAAAACTGCATATAATAGCAACATGGTCTTTTTTCTAAGACAGTGGCAGAAACAGGGAAAAAAAACGCCTCAAACCAAAGGGTTCCCCTGTAGGCATGATGAAAGGATAATAAGGTGCGCATAATGCAGTCTGTGACAACAGGTAAAACCTGTTACCAGAGATATTTTTTTTTATCATTCGCTCTGGCTAATGACAAAGGTACCATTTTACTCCCCTTGATCTAAATCAACTCTATCCTGCCAAAAGCACAGTATCAATGATCACAGAATCAATACCATCCAAAGAGAAGCTTCACAGCACTAAGGCGAACCTTAGGCTGGAATGCTGCCTATATGGGATGGAGGAGGAAGGAAGAATAACATCAGCAAACTAAAACAGCTAAATAAGCCTCCCTGATAAACTCCAATTTTAAAACATCTGCAATGTAGCAAATCATCAAATTTCTAAACACATATGGACGTCATAGAGTAATACACAGTGAAACTATTTTAAGTCTTGTCAGGCTTCAACACATTTGCCTTTATCATGCTGCTTACAACTTCCAAACAACAGAACATACCATAAAGTTATATTTAGTTATGTAAGAGACAATAACTCTTTGCAGCTTTTGAAAATAAAAGCAGACCAATTCAGGTACTTGGAATTTACTGCTGAAATATAAAGCAGTTACATAACTTACAATCAAGGTTAAACCAGCACGCTATCTACTAATAATTATAATTCATGGTAAGAAAGGCACAAGTTGATGAATAAAATTTGATGGTTGACTGTGACAAGCCACAGCAACATCCTTGGAGACTTTTATACTCAGTGCAACTGCAGCATAAGCAGCTGACGAAGAAAAGATAAGAGATGGGTTCATTTTTTACAGATCAATCCATCCCGTGCTGAGTTCATACTTTCAAAGATGAACTGTGTTGTACAGACGTACTTCTTCAGTTAGAAGCAGTAGGAAATAGTCAGAATATAAAAAAATACAACTTTTTTTTGAAAAACACCTTGCTCAACAGTTTGTATTTCCATACTAACTTCAACTGCAGTTTGATGTAAAATAAAAGTACAGTTCAATAATCTGAATAAAGAGGTTTAAACTAAAATGACAAGTCATCTTCCCAGTCCCACTCATTGGCACCACAGCAACACATGCAGTGAGTTTTGGACTCCGCTATGCCACATGAGTGAAAAATAATATTGGAACATGCAGAAGGTGAAATTACCTGTCCTGTAACTGGATTTAAAAAAAAAGAATAATTCCCAGATGAAAACCCTGGCACATACAATGGACTTAGGGCATCATTTTACATTATTGTTAAATAGAGCAAATAGCTATTTGTCACCCTCTCTTGTCCAGTATCTTCTCCCTGCTGCACTCTCTCATTGTTTGTCTTCCATCATATCTGATGCATACCTGACAGCTGAGAAGCATATTTAGAAAGATAAACCATCAGAAAGCTAGTCTTACCATTATAATAACATTTTTCTGTGGATTTAGCAATTTGTGCCAACATATTTCAGCACCTGGGAGGGAAAAGGGGACTTTCCAGTGGCAGCTAAAATTGGGTCGTGTTAGTTGTGCTGTGAAACTGCACCCAAATCATGCTGATGTCAAGTTGCATTCGTGATGCATCTAAAGAGATCTAAACACTGCCACCTTTGAGCAGTACGAATTTAATTTAAAACTTTTTTTTTTTTTAATGTGTGTGGGGGGTATGAGGCAGCTATTGCTCAAAAAGTCTTAAAACAAAAATACAACTTACTGATCAGAGTCATAATAATCCATGCACTTCTTTTTCTTATTATAAGCTGCAACTCTGAAGGGTACAATTTCCAGTGCTCGGAGGCCTGGAGCCATTGTCAACACTTTGGCCCCATGGGTTGGTTCATACAGATCTTTCCCAGTGTCAGGGTGTGGCATCCCTGCTGGATCTCGCCCTACAATGTAGAAGTTAGCTCCTGCAACCATCCGTGATCTACAGTGCCACTGAACCTAGAAGACAGACAGGGAAAAACAGTTAACAGAAGAAAATTATCAAAATATGATCCTTAAAGTGTGCATGCATTGTATAATTACCACTTTTTCCATAATCAGACATGATTTTTACTATGGAGCCACAACAAAACAAAGAATAAATTATGTGAATCACTACCAAACTTACAGCGAAGATATACTACTGCCATTTAATTTGCAAATTAGGATGCTAAAAAAGTTATTTTAACACAGTGTTTGGAACAGTATAATCAAGGCAAGTAAGATGGAGCTCATCTATTTCTTGGCTCAGTTCCTCCCGATATTGTCACCCTCCATCCCTTTCCTTTTATATAAGAAGATTAACACAAAAGCAACTGCTTTGGGAAGCTTAGTGGGATCTAGCCATATATTGTTCTATTTTAGTCACAGTAATTTCTCTAAAAAGACACCCCAACCAATAGATAGTTGACAAACATCTCTTTGGAAAAAAGACAAGATACATTACTTAAACACAATGTTCACAAGTGATCTAATCAACCTATCTACATATTAAAAAAGAAAAATTACCCATACTCAGCTTGTTCACCTGGTGCATGTGGCAAGGATGTTGTCCGAGGCAGAACTTTAATACACAGCGTGCAGCAATGTTAAGACCCAAAAGACATATAAACTAGGTACATACTGCACATGAACGCTTGGAAGAGGCTTTCAGAGCACTAGGACTGCCTATTTATACAACAAGCTTCCAAGATGAAAGCTGATAAAGCAACTCTAGTTTTGGTAAATATTTAGTCACTTCTGCCCTGATTACTTTGAAATAATTTGATTTAAACACATCTGTATGAACTGGGGAGGAACCAACATCAAAAATCAGAAACTTCAGGTTTACTGAATTTTTGTTCTAGATGTACCAACCCCCTTCCACCTAATATTTGACATACTGTAAATATTGACAAACAGCTTTCCCACATTATTTCGCTGCACATTTCAAAATGAATGGTTTCATAACTTGATTTTTACTTTTTTCCTTATAAATCACTTACTACTGAAGGTGTAAAAAAAAAAAAAAAACCAAAACACACACACACCAACAAACCCACCACCAAAACCCAAGATACTTCAAAGGAAATTCTGCACACAGACTATTCAATCATCCACACCCTAGAACCAAAGAAATTCTTTCAAATTATCGTATTTAAATATGGTGAAAGGATTTTTTTTTTCTTCCAAAGACTGCAGTATTTACTAGATCCCAGACTGTTAGATATGTTACACTTATAACGGTTTTTAGACTTATTATGTTATAGCACTGTTGGTGAATTTTATTCATTTTTATATGTAATATTTTCAATAGAAAATTTAAATGTACAGTACAGGAAAAGGAAAATAACTATTACATTACTTTAGGTAACAAAGACACACCACTTCAGGAAATGACAATATGTTCTCATACTGCGAAACATTCCCCTAAAAGAATTGTGACATGATCTATACAGCTTACTATCTGCCAGAGGATACTCAGAGAAGAGTTTTAAAAACCAGCAAGTATATAGCAGGATTTTCTTATATGTGCAGCCTTACCTTCACACAAACGGAAGGGCCTACCCAGTAACTACATGGTGTAAAATAGCTTCGCAAGTTGAACAATAACAAACATCTGTCAAAATATCTGTCAAGCACTAAAGGGAAAAAAAAGAAGGGGAAGCAGGAGTGGAAAAAACCCACAAATCATAGGACAAAAGTTGCTGCCACTACCTTATAGTAAATGGACAATGTGATGGATAAATTTTCCTTCCATTACAACTAAAAATTTGCATCCGCCTACTGCATATCTTTACATAAAACCAAATCACAGTGTTTCCTATTTTCATCACTGTGCATGCTGTTCTGTTAATAAGCTTTAGGCAAGAAGCTCAAAAGTGATTTCTCAAAGTAGTAACTAAATGTTAGTTCCTCATTAGTTCTATAACTATCGTTATAGAAACCACTCAAGGAGGAAGTTTCGCAGTCACTATGGACAGGGTTCTGTAAATCAGTAGTTAGATAACAAAATTAGGAACCAGTCACAAGTTATAAGGATACCATTGGTATCAGTTTTCATCTTGACTACTGCCAGATACTACACGTGATAGATTCCACTGCTATTCAAGCATACAGGGTGCTATGGAAGCATCTGCATACTGATAGCTATGCTAATAACTTTAATATTTATATTAATTTATATTAACAGTATTAATGTATATTAATAATACTAATATTTATGTATTGTGTTTGCATGGCAAGGTTTTGGTATCAGGGGAACTACAGGGGTGGTTTCTTTGAGAAGCTACTAGAAGCTTCCCCTATGTCTGATAGAGCCAACACCAGCCGGCTTCAAGATGGACCCATTGCTGTCCAAGGCTGAACCCACCAGTGATGGTGGCAGCACCTCTGTGATAACATATTTAAGAAGGGTGAAGGGGGGGGCGGAAAAAAAAAAAAAAAAAAGGAAAAAGCTCCGCAACAGCAACTACAGCTAGAGAAAAGGGAGAGAATATATGACAGAAACAACTCTGCAAACTCTGCAGACACCAAGGTCAGTGAAGGAGGAGGTGCTCCAGGCATTGGAGTGGAGATTCTCCTACAGCCCATGGTAAAGACCATGGTGAGGCAGGCTGTCCCCCTGCAGCCCATGGAGGTCCATGGTGGAGCAGATATCCATCTGCAGCCCATGGAGGACCCCACGCTGAAGCAGTGGATGCACCTGAAGGTGGCTGTGACCCTGTGGGGGAACAACAATGGAGCAGTCTGTTCCTGAAGGACTGCACCCCACAGAAAGGGCCCTCGCTGGAGCAGTTCATGAAGAACTGTAGCCCGTGGGAAGGACTCATGTTGGAGAAGTTCATGAAGGACTGTCTCCTGTGGGAGGGATCCCACACTGGAGCAGAGGAAGACTGTGAGGAGTCCTCCCCCTGAAAAGGAAGAAGCAGCAGAGACGATTTGTGTGATGAATAAGGATTGTGGATTTTGTATCTCCTCATATGCTCATGAATACAAGACTGAAGTAGATTTCTGTTAATTCTCACAACAGGTCCATGGGGAGCAGTACAAGATTCCCTACAGTAACTCACTCACATGCCTCAACTAGATCTGGACAACAGTTTTTTCTGGACTGAAAGGCAGTGTAAGCTCTGTTTGATCAGTCAAGTAGACAGCAGAAATAAGCGACACCTGTCAAATTTAATTCCACTGGTGAGATCTATCTATCAAAAAGCTACCACAGAGTTAACCTCTTGAGCCTGGTCAGAATTTGAGTTTCCTGTGACTAATTGAGGGATGAGAGGGGGGGGGGGGGGGGGGGGGGGAAGTAATGAGCTGGAGAGCCAATATCCCCTAAAGGAATTGCCCTCAAATGAGAGCATTTATTCTCTTTGCTGCTTCCCACAAACCTCTAGGGATTCCAAACCAAGACCTGGCTTCTAAATAAAGTGTGGCCAAAGAATTATTTCATACAAAAGCCTTTAAACAATTCTCTCTGAATTAAGTTTGCCAAAAACCAAACAAAGACTTTCTTTTTTCTAATTTGTGTATAGCCCTCCAACATACAAACTTTTTGCATAACAGTCATAAAACTTAAGTATTGTAACATTCAGGACAACTATTTGGTATGTTAACAGATCTCGTAATTCCTTCTGAAAAATGCTGTAAAAAAGGAGGCAAAATTAATTCATTATCATACCCTTACAACTATAAAGAAAGGAGCCCATAAATCCAATATTGTCTCCCACCATTTCCAGCAAAATCCTCCAATACAGAAGTTTCTTCATAGAAGAATGTTTCGGTTGATGACAAAGGGAAGTTTTATGGTCTGGTTTCACAAGGAAAATTAGTCTCCTCTCTCCATTAAAAAAAACACAATGCACAAACATCAGGTATAGTACAAAATACTTCAGCGTTTTGTTTAAAACTTTTGATGTATTTACCTCAGTTGGTCCAGCATACATCATAGGGGAAGGGAATATAGCCACCACTGTAGTTTCTGGATTCAAGATCCCTTCCTCCAGTACTGCAGCATGTTGCTTCATGCGCCACATGAGAGGAACATCATCCTCTTTTGTCCAGCCTCCAAGTGGATGCAAGAGTAAAACTGGGCGCCGGTAGCCACGTTCCAAAAGCTGCTTATGAGTATCTTGCATTAAAAGAGCATGCCCATTGTGCACCGGGTTGCGTAACTGGAATGCAAAGACAGCATCTATGGAGAAAAAAAACAAACCAAAAATATAATGAAAGCAAGCTATTTTATCAGGAGTTGTACAACTATAGAAAAATCTTTAAACAGTACAATCTTTCCTCTGAACCCTATTGAACCAGTATAATAGCAGTAGTAATAGGTCATTAAAGGATTATGATTTATTATAAAACCATTGTAGTCAATAAGCAAAACGAATAAAAAACAACCATACTAAAAAAACATAAATCAGCTTCCTTAATTTTTGAGATTTCTGCAGAATTATTCTAGTTTCTCCAACAGCTGTAATCTTCTCTTTGGATTTTTCACTTGCATGAGCATATAATATAAAGTTAAATTCTAAGAGGAAATAAAATTATGCTATCTGTCTTAAAGGCTCAATGTATTATCAGGAGAACAAATGGTCATGTTTGCAACAGAACAAATAAAATGGGATTTAATGTGCCTTAATAAGTTTCCTTCACCTAAACAGTTTACACACAGTAAGAACAAAGCAAGGCTAACTGCTATTCCAAAGTATTACAAACCCTTTGTCAAAAAACCCTGACACAACCAGGATTTCTCCCTTCTGCAAATTAAAATAAAGTAAGGTAACCTGCAAGACAGCAAAATCACCATAACTAGGGTAGCTAAAACAAAGACTGGTATCTCAAAACTGCAGATCCTGGAAATACTGACCGCACTGAAGAGAGACAGGAGCTCAGGACCAATCTCTGTTTGCATTCTTGATGTTAATCTCTTCCCTCGTGTCTAGAAGTGTTTAGCAGCTGCCTGCCAGCCGCTGCCACAAGGCAGTATGTTTGATTTTTCCCTGAGCTTTCCCTGCTTTATTGCTCTACCTCTTAGTTATCTGCCTAACACAACTGCTTTTGTGAAAAAAAACTGTTTTGTTCCTTCTGCAATATAAAGCTAGCAGTTAGCTCACAATGTTTAACTGTGATAGATTCCACTTTGCATCAATCTACTTGCATTGCTGTCATAAGTTTTGCTCCCCACAAGCAGCATAGAACACACCTAAAAATAGAAGAGCATGAAAGCTCAGCACTCAACTATACTTCTGTGGTTTAGTCAAACCTGATAATTTTTCAATCATGTCCTGACAAATTTATATTGTCTTTTCTTACATTAGTAACGTCTAGTGCGCATGGAAAGATAAAATTCAGAACCTCAGGCATTACCAGCTTCTATCATGTATTTAGGCAATACAATGCCCAAGATAATAAAAATTAATACCAATAAAAGGCAAAGAATGCCACCTAAGAGAGCATTAAAAAAGTCTTCATCCTTGAAACAATGCTAGCCCCTGTGGTATTGAGGCAGCAGGCATTTGGATAAATCTGCAGGAAGAAACAGAAGAAGAAAAATTTACTCACCGGCATTCATTTCCTTGAATTTTTGCCGTAGTTCAGCTGGAGTGAGACGGTATTGATCAAGTCCATCATTCCAATAAATACGATCAAGGACCTGTAGATCTCCACCTACAAGCCAGTTCCCTTGCTCCATGACCATCTAAAAAAAGAAAAAAAAAATCCTTGTTAGGATTGGTTGTCAGCTTCTCCTGAGCATCTAGAGCATTGCAATGGGGACACATCTTTACCAAGGGAAGAGTTCTGGGTTAATTTTGTCATTCTCAAGTCAAGTATCAATGTTTAAAAAAAAAATAAAAAAAAATCACTGGTACATAGTCCAGACACATTATACTACGGTGCAGGAGATGCACAAATCTTCAGTAGGCATATGCCTTTCTGTCAAAATAAAGGATTTTTTTAACATATAGAAATGCAAGTAGCCAGTATTCTTAACCAACATTATTATTACATGACAAAAAGAGATAGTGGCTGGAAAGCCTAATATATTAAGTACAATGAAGTTAGACACTTCATAGCTGTTGGTCAAAGCAAATGCAGTTGCAATATCTCCTTGCAGTTTACAAGATTCAGGTCAGCAATAAAGTAACAAATAAAACAGTTCTATTAACTACTCACTCACATTAATTTACAAATAAAATCAGAATCTTTGAAGTAGGATAGCTTTTGGATTTGTTTCACAGCAACACTTTACCAAGGTAACATATATTGCACACTCACTAGGATTCTTTTGATATCTTCAAATATCACCTCACCCTTAATAAAAAAATAATTATAGCAAGCTGCTTAAGATACTCTAGCAATGGCCATAGAAATCACTCAGAAATTGTTAATTTCTGAGAATGCATTTGCTTTTGAAGATGGAACCACAAAAAACTTCCAAGTTTCATACACATTTCTGATAATTTTTTATCCTTACTTATTTTAAAGATGACAACAAATAATGATGTAACGTAAGACATTGCATACTAAATTCACAGCCAAGATGTTAAAATTAAGTCTGGATTTTTCAATTTATTTTTGCTTTGAGATAGATGACCTAGTAGAACTGAATCATGCTACAGTCACCACCCCCTTCCCAAAGAAAATGCCAGACTTTGACATCTTACCAAGGTGGGGGGAAGGTGTGATAAAGATATGAAGATGAGAAAACTGCACTACAGTAACACTCAGGCACCCAAAGATTTCTGATTCATTTAGAAAGGCCACCAGATTCATGTGCTGTCATGATACTACTATGCGCACATTCATATACTGTCATGACACTACTATACACTCAGTACAGACATAAGAACATAGCTCCTCATCTTCTACATTAGTTTCAGCCATGTCATTCTGTAATTGCTCATGCATTATAATAAGTCATTCAAGTCTTGTCTGTGTGAGATTTTCTTAGAATTTCTTAAATTTGGGTTAAGTTTTCAATAAAGAGGTAATCTTGCATTCATCAATACAGAACACATCAAGGGCTTTGAAAATCTTCCAGACTACTGTTACTTGTATCTAGCAAGAGATGTCCTTTTTCAGATATACACCTGAACACAACTTCAGTCAGTGAAAGCATGACATTACACATTAATAAAATAATTGTTTACACATTAATAAAATGAAGAAGTAAAAAAATCCATACTTTTCACATACATATAACTATTAGTCATACAGATACTTTTAGGACACTTCAAAGGCTTTCCCTTTTTAAGAGCAAGTTCATAATTTGAGGTTTGTTTGATTTCTTTTTATCTGATTTTAAGGCATAGTTGTCAACAAAAAGATACTATAGAGAAAAATGGGGAAGGAAACATATTTTTGCTCTGCAGAGCTAAGATGCAACAATTACATCAGCTTGCAAAACCAAACACAGCATTGCAATGAGTATGTTACAATTAGAATATTTCAGTATGACGTACACATAAGGTCAAGATAATAAAACATACTGAACACAATGGATGGGAAATAACACCCCAGAGAGTTAAATGATGAACTCTCCAGGAACAGGGCCTATTTCAAAAGCATCTAAACCAGGCAGTTCTCACATGCTCCACACACAGGCAGAATAGAAGTTTTCTTGCCTTCACAATGTATATATCCGCTGATTAAGGAGCTTTGATGATCCATCTGGCTACACAAAGGGATGTGCTTCCTAGACACACTAGAAGGCAAAGACCCCTCTTCTGTAGCCCAGATTCCACAGTACATCCTAAATTAATTTCATGTGTACATATTGACATTAGATTTTCACACTAAGTGCAGACTATTCAACAGCTGCATCGAACAAAAAAAAAAAATACCTTTGTTTCTGCTCAAATGTTTTAATTAGTTCTCAAAGTGGTTTTGCTGTCAAAATACACCAGTCGCAGACGTCAACTTCACTTAATATGCAGCTCCACAAACAATACAGCTAATAGGACTAGATTTGGACACACACCTTGATATAGGGATGTTCCTTGCATGTTGTTCCCCATTGCCTAGCACAGCGTTCCTCTTTCCTGTGCTCATAGAATTCGGGATTACGGAGAATGGCCACACGGCGACCTTCAAACACCAGTGCAATTGCTGTACACCCATCCAGTCTGTCTTTGTCTTCTTGAGTAGCCGTTAGCACTATAGGAACTGACAGATTAATAACTCCCCCTGTGGAATGAAGGAAAAAAAAAAAAAGCCCTTATCCTTGGTAATGGTCATTAATGATACTATGAAAATCTGCCCTCCTAACAAGTTACAGTCCAGGCTGTAAGTGTATCACACAACAGATAGCTCAAGTACTTATTTTAACAGGGTTTAAAAGCAATTTTTAGAATGAAATCCTGCATAGGATACACATGCTATAGAAATGTGCAAGCACTGAGGTTTGAGGAAGAGCAAAGACAGTACTGAAAATAGCAAGTACTTACAGCTGCACACTATATTTAGTATTTAGACTGTGAGGATACTACTTTTTCAGGATCTCAAATGAATACCTTGTTCAAGAAGCTATATAGTAAGCAGAAATACACAACTGACATTTTTAAAAATATTATCTAAAATATTAGGAATATTAGGCAATATTGCTACTGGAGTGGATAATGAGTAAAAAGGAAATAGCACTCTCAGTAGCCGTACTTTCAGTCCATAAGAAGAGCTCACTGCAATAGACGCAGCTAAATGTACCCAAGCAGTTAGCATATATAATTCAACTACTTCAAAAGGTGACTTTGCTGTTTACTTAAAACTGTATTCAGATTCAAGCATATATATTTCAGAAAAAAAAGCTGAGCCAGGCAGACATTTTGTGGTTTATTCAGTTGAAAACTTACCAGCTACTTTACTTCTAAAACTAAACCAATGTATCTGAATTTTAAGGCTATGTGTGGTCCTCATTTTTAAGCATTTACTTCACTGCTAGCTGCTGGAAGTCTTGTTTTTCTTGACCACAACAGTGAGACTTGAGAAACCCCATTGGAGTAAATACCGTAAATCTCATACAAAGTTTGAATTCTAATGAGCATACACTTGCCGAAAGAGCGCAAAACTTTTGGGTGGTCTCCAGGAGAAAAGTCATGAAGTTAATAGGGGGTTTTGCTGTTGGCTTTAGTGGGGCCAATACTCTAAATAAGGCTGATTTCCCTGTCATTTGAGCAACACATTTTTTATAACCTTCTCTCAATTTTACCTCAAGTGTGGTAGGAAGTTAAAAATTATGAAGCTGGATTAAAAGTTTAAGAGAAAAATAGGTCCCCCCTTCCTTCATAATGCAAAATGAAAAGTATGCTGCACATCATGTCCTAAGTTCAGTCATAGTGCTCAGAGTTATTTTTAAAGCAACTAGGTCATAAAATTGACCGTGGCAACAGTCACAGAGAAGGTGATTTGCCACCCCTAACTTCATAATTTAAAAAATCCTTTTCCTGTCTGAACAAGTAAATAAATATTTCAAACTGGGAAGAGATCTCAAACCTGTTGATTATTAAAATTTTGTCAGTGATCAATAATAAATAAATAATATCTTTGACATCCGTCTTCAGCCGCTGTACAAATGAGAAACTGAGGCAAGGTAGTAGAGTGAGTTTCTTAAGTCACAGATGAGCAGAGTCAGCTTGAGACTATTTCAGATAACTTAAGCTTTAAAGTGAGAATATCAACACACCTGCACTGATCTCCATAATGTAGAAGTCAGTCAGTATGAACATTGCATTTAGAGCCCAAAGGGTGGGATGCATTGCAGGTATTAAACAATTTTCCTCTCTTGAAAATCAAAACCCTGGAAAATGACTGCTGCTGTGAGACTCCAGAACTAACACACCAACCAGGGAGGAAACTTTCAGGATGTTGCTTTGACTTAACCATTGTCACTGCTTCAAGTAGCAAGATAGCTTTAAGGCAATCACATTTTTCTAAAAAGGTTCTCATACGTAAATGTTGCAATAGATATCTAAGAGGAGGAAGTATGGTAGCATCTAGCCGAACACAACTGTTCTATTCAAGTTTAGGACTGAAATTTTTTTCCATCACTAAGTTATTCATTATTTTTCATTACTCATATTTTGTATAGCATAAATGAGGTACTAAAAATAATTGCAAGAGTAGTTTAAAAACTTGTAATATTGCCATATCTGAAACAGTCACCTACACAAGGTCTTAAAAGCCTCATAAAAATTCTGATTTACACAAGACTACAAGGCAGAATAAGGAGCTAAAAGCTATTTTAGCAGTTGAATGCACAGCATGCCATCTGCAGAGTATGTTTCACCTGGATGGACAAACAGAAGGCATGAAAACAAAACTAGCAGTCCAAAATGGTACTGCAAACTCTAGATACTGCAAAATAACAGGATGGCATTATGTTGCCTAGGATAGCATCTGAGACTTATAGAAAAGGGAACTAGAAAATATAAGAGGGACAACAGATGTCTGCATCATAGAATCAAAAGACAAGTGACTTTTTTTTTTCTTGCTATTTGGTCTCCAGCAAGAGAGGAGTAATGCAGAAGGAAGTGGAAGTGTGGAGACAGGAATTTTTACTATCTCTCTTTCACAGAGAGGATGCAAAAAAAACCCTAAAAGGCTGGAGTAAAACAGAGCCTTCGAAGAGGAATAAGTGAAAAATTACAAAGGATCACAATCAAATTCCAAAACCTGCAGACGTTATCACTTGTTGACTACCTTAACTAATGCTTGCTCTTAGCCAACTGGTAATGCAAAATAAAATATGTTAGTTTAAATCATCACAGGATAAATACTTAGTCATAGTAATTCAATTACATGTGACAATTGTCCATACTCAAGCCACCTCCTCCAATTCTGATTTCATACTTGCAATAGCTCCAGCATTCAAGTCAGTTTGTTGTCCTTTTCTTGGTTACTATTACAGAACAAATCTTTTGGCACACAGAGTTAAACAGCAATTAAATTGCAATTCTGAATCGTAAAATCAATTTCTTCAAAACAAATTAGAAGCATGGATTTTAGGTTGAAATGTTTTCAAAAAATGAAAACTTTTTAAATACATAGTTTGTACAGGCAAAAAGACAAGACATTCAAACTGTAACACGATCGTAGGTATAAAGAGAATAAAACCATCAAGTATAAAACTGATTATAATATCCTATTCTCTTACCCCAGGTTGTGCAAAAGCCTGGTAACGTGTTACCACAACACCACTAAGCAAAGCATCAGCAATATTTTAGAAGTAGGATTAGTTTGCTCAGTTTTACAAATGGTAAGTTTCACCCTACCATCAAGGAGACAGTCAAAGTGAAGGCACTGTAGGTATTCTCTCTCTCTCATAAAGCCATTCAAGGGTGTTGCCCAACCTTCTGCTAGCACTTGCACCCACTGCATATCCACCTTGAAAAGAAATGGAGAAATAGACTTAGAGCAGATAAAAGTTGTTGCTTAATGACTGACATCAGGTATTAATCGTAACAGATCATGATTTACCCATAAAATTCAGGACAAGACAAATGAAAGGTTTCTCAGTGTTACAGTTTTTAATCACAAAGAATTCAAAGTTTCTACAAGTAAGAAAAAAAGAACAACTTGTTCCTCACTGTTCATATTTTTGGCTATTTTCAAGTCCTTACACTAGATCAATTTCCTTGTGTTAAAAAACAAAACAAAAAACACTAAACAAACAAAAAAAACCGCAATAAACTTTATTTCTAAAAGTTTGATAAAGTTCAACCTAACAGAATTAAGAGTCCCGCTTGCATGTATTTTTTTAACAAAGATAACCAAGAGGTTAAAAAAAAAAAAGAAAAAATAAGAAAAACACGTACAATTACGACAAAAATATCAGAATTGTGGGGGTGAAAATTAAGAGGTCTAATCTTAAAATAGATTAGAAAGAAAATTTTTATTGCAGAAATTAGTGAGACAATTCATAAGTAAAACTCTCTTGAGACCAGTACTTATTTTAGTTTAAGAGGTATCAGCTCACAGAGAATTTCCTTCCTTAGTATTTAAACAGTCACGTTATGACTTAGTGTGTGGCCTCTATTATTTCTGCAAGTGCATTACTAAGACTTGGTCAAGTCTTTGACAAGGACAGGCTTTGCTTGTGCAAATCTCTTCTGCAAAGAGCATGACTAATTTTATTACACTGTTTAATTTATGCTGAGGCAAGTACAACACATTGTCTTCCCAAGGTTATGTTATATACTTGCTTGATATTTAACAAACCTCTGGTTAGGGATGGAAGGGGAAAGGATTTGTTTTTCTAGACAGGGAGCAATTTAGAATGGGACACTATAAAAATTTAATAATGGTGACCTAAATATTTATTCATCATCAAAGCAATAAACAGTTTTACAGACACATATGTGAAAGGAATCTAGTTAGATGCAGTGAAAGGAAGTATTAAAATTTATTAGTAGAAGGGTAGGCAGATTTTAAAACAATGTAATGCAGTGCTTAGTATGTTGTCTCAATCCTTTAGAGTCAAGTTAGTTGCTGCAGATGCTCAACTCTGAGCTTAGTCAGCTCCTAGATCAAATGCTTAGCTTTAAGTTCTGGCAATACTGTCAAAAAGCCAGTGAAAAAATTAATGCATTCTATCTGTGTTTAGGCCTAGTTCTTCAGAAAAAGCTGCCAGAAGCAGCTTTGTCTGATTTATTTGAGTTGGAAAAGAATGCATTTAAGCAAAATAAGAACAGAGCTGATCAAGTTGATCCATGTTTTTCCACGTTTCCTCTGCTGGAAGCCAGAAAAGTAGCATGAGTATGTTCTAACGAGAGAAAAAAAAAAAAAAACCAACCAAACAAAAAAAAACCACGACAACAATAAAGTAGATCTGATCTTCTCTCTGTAGACTTAAGTTTGCAATTGTTTGAGCCAGGTATGTAAGGTTACTACCATTCAGCTGAAGGTTACCAACAAGGAGAATCAAGCAGTAACTGATTTCCTTCATATTTCTTGGTCATTACAATTCAAAAATAAAATGGTTTCTGCAAGTAAACTAGAAAAGAAAAAATCAGTAACTTTTCTAGAAACAACTACTCATATAAGACATGGCAGGCATGGTTTAGTCTGTGGAAAGGGGGTACAGGGGAAGTGTGGGAGGGAACCACTGTAAATTTAATCTCCAGGCTTGGGATAAACTAAGTAACTGTATACCACACATTATTTATGAAATTATGAAGATTTAATTATTATCTCTAGTAAGTGATCAAAGAAAACACCATTGCTGTAATTTCTCTCAAGAAAAGAGGGAAACTGTATATTGAGATACATTCTGTAACCACTACAGGTATTTTGACTATACCTACTTCCGCAGAGCGGACTGTCTTTCAACTTCAGCAACGAGATAACTGAGTACAGAATACCTTATTTATTTCCAAGGTTAACAGAGACTCAGCATCAGTTTTGGCCAACTGTAGCTTGTTTTCTGGCACATAAAGCTCTTTCACCTCATAAGAAGCATCCACTGGTACAATGTCCTGTATAAAAGGAATAAGCAGAACTTAATGTTTGCTCAGAATGCTTCTCGGACACTGAACACATAATCAAGAAGTAAAATTGTAATGTTGCACTGCTCTGTAGCAAGAGTTTATTCATTAAGCAATTTTTACTCATTTAAAAACCAGCTCTGTTCCAAGATTATGGTATATTGCTAGCCAAGCTCCTGGCTTGAGTAACTAAAGTGAAATATTCCGATGAGATTTTTTCTAAAGTACCCCACAGAACATTTACCTAGTAAATATTTAACTACTGAATTGAGTGCAGTTTTTATGACTTATTAATGCCTTTATAATGACTTTATACTTGCTAAAGAAGTAAAGAAAGTTTTAGAGACTGAGCATTTATAAATTTAAGGCATCCACTATGCCACATACATTAGAAGTGGTAACATACAAGTATAAAAGAAAACAAATCTCTTTCTCAATTGAAAGTGATTAATACAGAAGTACAAGTTAAACATATTATCAACAGCTAATGACACCGGTGTCCTAATCTATATACTAACACTTAGAACATTTAAATGTGAGGCCATCTATACATGTATATATATGTAATGCATTGAAATCCACTTTTACAACCAGAATACCACAGAATATGAATTTTTGTATTTGAAAAAAATTCAGTTTTCTTCTATGCATTTTAAACAAGACATTCTCACTCCACGCTGTCAAGACCTTAAAATTTTCATAAGATATGAATAGAAGGATAAAAACATAATTTAACAAAAAAAAAAAAGGACATCATGATAAAACTTTAAAGAGTCTCCTCTGACAAAGAATGGTGTAAAATGTCAAAACTTGGTCAAATGTTCCAGTGACATTCAGCAGCAAAAAAAACTGTGAAAAGCAGATTACAGTTCTTTTTAAAACAAGCATTTCAGAGTTTTGGAAACTTTTGTAAAGTATTGCTTTACTTTTTGAGAAAAAAAGTTCACCCTTATGGCAAGGTATATACAGACCCATAACAAGAATAAAGAATTATCTTTATTTTTCCAGTATATGCAGCCCAGAGTAAACAGGTATGTCTGTAGGAAACACAAAGTTTGCCCAAACATTTTAAAACATTTATTCAAGCATTTATCAGGTGTTGGGCACTACCTCCATGGAAAGTAAAACAAAGGGAGTGGCGTGATGAAAGCAAGTGGGAGATAATATGACTGCAGCAGTAAAAAGATGTGGGCTCACTGGCATCTCCAAAGATGAATAAAAGGAAAACAAATTAGACTAGCCTTTGGAAATTGTGTTGTATAAGGAAAAGCTCAGTCCATTGCACATCAGACATCATTTGGGAAGCTAATTTTATTAGCTAGTGAGTTAGGCAAAACCTGCCTTCTATTTTCTCTGCCTGAGCAGCAGCGTTACAGCCCAGGAGAGCTGCAGCAGACTCCTGCCACAGCAGTAAGCCCAGAATCAAATAAATGTATTGCCTGCTGTAAAGAACAGCACGCCTTATAAGCAAAGTACAATGACTGAGTATACATTATACTGCTTCACAGAAGATTCCCCTCTGGACCGTAGTTCATTACCATGCTACAATGTCCTAATTTTACAAACCATCAAAAGTTTAAAATAAATGTGCCTATTAAAAAGGTGTCTTCAAATATTATCCTGTTTTTAGTGTCCCACTTACGGGCAAAACAATGAAGAAAACAAAGGTTTCACATTGCAGTTTCTGTCAACAACCTACCTCATCATAAGGATGTAAACAGCTTGAAGACAGTTCTAGAAACACTGAGTCAGACGTTTAGAGAATTTGTAGGATTAGTAAACCTAGACTCCCTTGCAGACAAGAAAATGGTATTTAAATCATCTTATATTTTTAGAAGAAAAACGAAAACCAAACAAAACCATCCAGCAGCATGAGGAAGCCATAGGTCTTTAAACTATACAAATTTTAGGAAAACGCTAGGCTAGCAAGCCATCTAGTGACCACTTTAAGGTAGTAACTTTACTCAAAGGTTTATTCTCCCAAAAGACAAGTTACACAATATTCCTCAACATTTATTGTTTCTCAATGCATCCTTATAAATAATGGAAAAATAATTAAAAAAATAAACTAGATGCTTTATGGGAATGTGTCTCCTCAGGCTGCAGTGGCAGGTTCTTTGCTGCTGCCGTGTAACACTCTTAACAGACTGTAAAGAAAGGGCCTTCAGGCAAGTTTCCTGTAGATGGGCATTCACAAGTGATATCCAATTTACACCACTGCATGAGCAGTCTTATAAGTTCATATTAATTGAGGTGTGAGGCCACTTAATTATTTCTATATGGAAAAAACAAAAAGAAGTATTTGCTTGACTATAATAACCACTGAATTTTTGGTACCTACAGTTTGCAGGGAAGTTTGTCAGTTCTTTAAGTACGGGAAAACTGAAAAGTGCAATCACAGCCATGATCTTAACAGAGAGAGGCACAATTGCTCATCAATTGTGTTATACCATGTTTTAAGTTCACTTGAGCATAGAAACACTCCTCCCGTTGTGCCAACAAGAGGAATTTCTGACCCCAGTCTTTCACTGCTGTTTCTCTCAAATGTGTAAAGAACAAACCCTTTACACATTTGCATTGGCCAAAATAAGTCATCTTTAACTTACATAGTACACCTATATCAACCTAAATGATTTTGACTGAAAACATCTAGGAAATACTCATACAAACCTATCAGTCAGCAGATCTAACTGTATGACTCTCGCCTAACCAGAGTCTCTGCAATTAACATAGAATGGCTCTGAACCAAAACCTTGTCTGTACCTTTTCCCAGAATACCAAAGTTAAAAACAAGAAAAGAAAGCAGAAGAAATAAGTAACAAAAACGACACCATCACAGTATTTAATGATTACACAATTCAATATAACTGAAGCTTGTTCTTTAATAACTCCAAAATTATACATGCTTTTTTACCAATTTGAGCTACTGAAATCTGTAACATCAAGGTAGATTGGGAACTGTCTGAATGGCAGAGCTCAGAAGGTTGGGATCAGCAGCACAGAGTCTAGTTGGAAGCCTGTATCTAGCAGTGTCCCCCACGGGTCAGTACTGGGTCCAGTCTTATTCAACATATTCATCACTGACCTGGATGAGAGGACAGAGTACACCCTCAGCAAGTTTGCTAATGACACAAAACTGGGGGGAGTGGCTGACACACCAGAAGGTTGTGCCACCATACAGAGAGACCTGGACAGACTAGAGTGTTGGACAGAGAGGAACCTAATAAAGTTCAACAAGGACAAGTGAAGGGTCCTGCACCTATGGAGGAATAACCCCATGCACCAGTGCAGGTTAGGGGTTGACCTGCTGGAAAGCAGCTCTGCAGAGAGGGACCTGGGAGTCCTGGTGGACAAGAAGTTTACCATGAGCCAGCAATGTGCCCTTGTGGCCAAGAAGGTCAAGGGTATCCTGGGGTGCACTAAAAAAAAGCATGGCCAGCAGGTTGAGGGAGGTCATCCTTCCCCTCTATTCTGCCCTGGTGAAGCCACATCTGGAGTGCTGTGTCCAGTTCTGGGCTCCCCAGGAACAGGAAACTGCTGGAGAGAGTCCAGCTGAGGGCTACAAAGATGATCAAAGGACTGAAGCACCTCTCTTATGAGGAAAGGCTGAAAGTCTGGGGTCTGTTTAGCCTGGAAGAGAAGACTGAGAAGGGGTCTCATCAATGCTTATAAATATCTGAAGGGTGGGTGTCAAGAAAATGGGGCCAGACTCTTTTCAGTGGTGCCCAGTAACAGAACAAGGGGCAAAAAGCTGCCCACACAGGTTGTGGGGTCTCCCTCTCTGGATATATTCAAAACACGCCTGGATGCGTTCCTGTCCAGCCTGCTCTAGGTGAATCTGCTTTGGAAGGGGGGTTGGACTAGATGAGCTCTGAACGTCCCTACCAACCCCTACCATTCTGTGATTCAGTAGTATATTTTCAGAAGAAAACAACCACAACCAAAGCACACATACCTCCAAAATATGAAATCCATAACTTAAATTACAGGAAGTGCTGCTTACTTTCCTAAGCATGAGAAGAAATGTATTGATGTGGGAATTACAGAAGTTGAATACTGAGGTGGTTTTTTTGAAATTATGCTTAAAAGCTTAGAGTGATTTCTGCTCACTGTGGCTAACGTCTTCACTGTTGCGTGTTTAAATCTTCACTGTAACAGTATAAAAGTAATAGTATAATCTTGCATATCCATTACACAGAGCATGTTTTTTTCCCCCCCAGCTTTTCACACAACATAACTACTAGCCTTATCACAGGGGGCCTCTGGATGTCACGTAGTCTAGCCTCCTGCTCAAAACTAGTCCCAGTACAGCAGGCTGCGCAGGAATTTGGCCATTCTAGTTTTGAGTATCTCCAAGAATGGAGCATCCACAAACTCTCAGAGCAATTTGTTATAATATTTGATTGTCTTTATAGTGAAAGGTTTTTTCCCCTCTGTCTAGTTTGAATTTCACATGTTTCATCTCATGTCTGTTGCCCTTCATCCAACCTCTGAGAAAAGTCTTCATCAGTGGTCTCTATATCCTCCCACTGGGGTGCTAGAAACAGCAACAAGACATCCTTCAGCCTTCTCTTCTCCAGGCTGAACAAGCGCCTGACCATCTTGGTGGCCTCCTGCTCCACTCACTCCAGTACACCAATGTCTGCCTTCTACTAGGTGAGGGAGAAGGGCACAAACCCAGACACGGTATCCGGACAAGGTCTCACAAGTGCCACATAAAACAGCAGAACTGCTTGTCTCAACCTGCTGGCTATGCTCTTGCTATTACAGTACAGAATGCAGTTGGCTTTCACTGCTGCATAGGTACATGTTTTCATAATGCTGACAAATGTTTTTATAACGCTGAAAAATCTATTTCAGTTTTCTTATCTTAGGAAGAGAGATACTTTGTTTAGTTATCAAAGAGGTGAGTTATTCCACACAGTGTCAACACATACAAAAGTTAAAATGTAGGTATGCTGCAAGTTAATGTAATTGTACTGTATTTCATACAAAGGCTTACTTCCAGTGTTATAAACTATTTATAAAATCCCCGTGGTCTGCACTTTGTCTTTTGAATCCCAGTTAGTCCCACCCAATCCCCTTTTGCTGTAGGTATTTGGTTTGAATGCTGTGTACAAACAAATAACATTTGTATTTGTGCAAATTTTCTGCTGGAATGATTTTGAAAGCAGGAGGAGACAGGAAACAAAGTTTCATGTTAAATAATGATTCAGTATCCACCTAGCAGCTGAGTATAATCAATTCATAGAATCATAGAAGGGTTTATACTACTGAGTGCCTAATTTACAGTCAAATGACGAAAAAGTCAGGTGAAGACCTATAATGCCTGCTCTACACAAATGTTACAGGTAGTAAAAAATACTAAGCTCCCACGTTTTTAAGTTTCCTAACTAAAAAAAAAAATACTGAAATATGTTTTAGAGCGTGCTGTAATTCATGTTGATGACCAAGGTGATCACACAGAGTATTCCTTACTATCAAATTTTTGATAAGTGAATGAGGAACTAGACAAGATTGAGAACTTCACTCCAGAGAGAATCGTGTTGTTACAGTGATAGCTCCAATATAATTTGAGGCAAAAAAGCCCAAATGTACAGAACAGTGGAATCCATTTCTACATATTTTCACCACCAGCTTCAAGCTTCACATCTTAAAAGAGACTACCTTATAAACCACAACAACAAAGAATGGCCCCTAACTTCTGCTCTGCTCCAAAATACAGAATTTGAATACAATTGCAGGGAATTGTGTGAATATAGCTAGGAAATCAGTATTATAGCATGAGGACCCAACAACAAGTATAATGGTAAGCTTAGATAAGAACTTGGCTGTAGCTGTTTGGGGATGGGTGAGAGATGGAAGAAGGGACAGAAATTTTATACATACGCTCACAGTGGATTGATCTAAATAGTAGTAGAAACGCATAATCAGGTTCCAGCTTAGGGGATGGCATCTGCAGAACCACTGTAAGTTGATGTCCTTAAGAATGTGACTTTTATACAAAGGTAGTTAAAATTTTAGAAGTTACCTACTGGAAATGCAACTCTTTCTTTGTACACTTTTGCACTTCCTTAACAATAAAGGTGACATTCCTGAGCTATGACTTCTTCAGAAAATATTTACCAGGCTAAATACTGAATGTACTGCATAATAAGGAAACATGACTTTTGTGCAATGGACTAGATCAGCAATATTTGTTGACAGGAAAAACAAGAACGAAAACAATGAAATCTTTACAGCCAAACACCCTCACTAGGCTATAGTCTGACTCCGTTGGAAAATATCAGCAGACTGAAAGCCAATTTATCAAAGCTCGAAAGCCACATAAGCCTTTCTGACAAAAAAAAAAGAAAGAAAAAAAGTGCACAACCACTGATTTGCATAGTCTTGAAAGCAGTTCGGGAAAAAAAAAAAAAACAAACGAAAAGGAACTTTTCATATGACTCAGACTTGATAGCTTTAGGTCCCTAAAAAGTATCTGTTGCACTTACATGCAAAGAAACCAAACCAGGTGACACTCAAAACTGAGTTATACCATGCAAGAACTTTCCAGATTCAACAGCTGCTTATTACCCCTATTTTTGTGTGGTTACCTCCCATTTTCTTCCATAAAGGATTGAACATGCTTCTGGAAGACACCTGATAAATTTGTTTCAGAGTTCTTTTCGAATATTATGAAAAATTCTAAAAACCAAATAATTCCACTACCTATAAAAGAACAATGTTTCAAATTCTTGTTTAATAAATATGTGTGTGTGCATACCTGTCTATCTCAACATGTATTTATACAGTTCTACCTGTCTTCTCTTTACGGCCATTATTGCCTGAACTACTATAAAAACAGTCCTTGAAATTCAAGGATTACCAGTACTTCGAGCAGACTTCTTCCCAAAGTTTTTCACAGCTATTGAAACAAAAAAACCATCCCAAATCGTTTTTGATGCTGCTGGCCTATAGTCTTTTTCTTTACTAATCACAATGGAATATTAAAGAAGAACGCAGACACGGCTTGTTCCAACTAAAGGAAATCTACAGAAATTATATTCTCAAGATATCACTGTATTAATATGGCCTGAGAACAAGACATGCCTGTTCAGCCATGCCTTGGTTTCATTGTCTCTCATGAAAATAAGCAACCACTAAGACATCTTGGCATTCACGATACTGTTGTCTACAAAAAAAAAAAGGGTTAAAATGTGCCTTAAGCAAAGGACAGGGCAAAGCTGACTGGATCAGGAGCCAGCATTCAGCAGTGTGTGCCAAGTGTACTAATGCAAGACTTTGGGGATCACTATCTTGGCACACATGACATTGGATTCTACAGTTATGAAAGGTACTAAACTGTTCTTCTGAGCAGGAGGCGCAGGGCCTCCCACAGTCAGGAACTGATACCTCCTGTAGGTAGGACTCCTACGCAGCGCTCTCCTCCTTTCTTCCAAAAAAATATTCATATGAGCATTAGGGTAAAAAAAAAATCTAGACTTCTGCTGTGGGTTTCTGCCCTGCCTTATCTTCCGAGCAACCTTGAGCAAGCAGTGATCTATTAACAGAGTTTTCTTGAAAATTTAGATACAAGAGACTAAATCTCTCCAGAGCTGTATTGGCACAGAGGGTTAAAATTAACTCCACGCTGGCTACATGATGGGATCTTCTGCTTGTACCAACTTCAAACCTTGGTAAAGCTTTACTCAAGCTACTACCTACGCCCTAAATTCCCAGAACATCCACCTCAAAAAAAGACATGAATAATTGCCCACTAGAATATCTAAATTAAAATTATGTCTGAAATGTCATGCCACTACCCACTGACTATAGATAAGAATGTAAGGAGACACATTTCTTCTACGTGAAGACTAGTAAATTCTGGGGGTATGTTTTCAAGAGGATAAAGCCATCTCACGACTGCCTTCACTTTTAATGAATTTTGGGTTGTCTGTTTTGTTTTCTGTGGGTGGTTTGTTGAGGTGGTTTTTTTTTTTGTTTGTTTTTTCAGGTTGGGTAATGAGCTAAATCCATTTATCAGAGAACAGGAGGAGGCTCGGAGGCTTCAAAAGGGATGATGTAGATTGTAGGCATGAATGAGGAAAGAGACACACCTTTTCAGAAGCTATGAACCATTAACTCAACTCAGCCATGTCAAGATCAGCTTCCTGAATTAGTCATTACACAATTGCAGGAACACTTTTACTAGCGCAAGAAAAACAGTGGAAACAAGGGAAACCAGACACAACCACAGCAACCCCTATTTAAGCCAGCTCAAATTACTGCATAATTATATCCCTGTCTCCTCACATCTGCAGTATATATTAATTTGCACACTATAGAGACAAAGTAAAAACTTTCAGACTCTTACAAATCCTAACAACCAATTTTAAAGTCAGCATTCATCGTTCGTTCTGTAACAACTGAGACAGTTGACTTTCCTTTCCAGTAACCAGTTATGATAATTAATATAAATTAATTTTCCACTTGTACAAATCTTATTTCACTTAGAGATCAATGTTGTTGAAAAGTTTAAGTTTAAAAAGCAAACATACAATACAACAAGTTTAAAAGCTAGAATTTAAAGATGTATAAGCCTTTAACTCTTAAAAATTGTCTCTGCTTTTCCCAGCACATACATTCAGATTGCAGGTACAAATGCTTTGAAAAAAGTTACTAAGATATATCTGCATTTCTGCTCACCCTCTCTTGAAGAAGTTCCACAACTTGTTGTATACAATCATTCACATCACAGGAATCAGTTTTTAGCACAAGCTCTGGGGCTTCCGGTTTTTCATACTCAGAGTCAATCCCAGTAAAACCTACAGAACATAAGTCAAAAATCTTAGGTGACTTTTTCCAAAAGATTACTCCATTTTAACATTGTTCACAGATAGTTTTCTAAATATAAACCAACACAACAGGAAAGAGCCCAGAGTTTTACCTTCCTTAATACAGGATTTCTTAGGGAAATCAACAGGCTTTTTCTTTCTGCTAATCCTACTACATGACTGCATCAAGCTTCAGCATTCTGCAGTACACACATAGCACATTTTTGTTGGTGAAGCTATTTGATTTATACTGTGAATAAAGAAAGGAACACTGGCAGAAGAACTCTCATATCATCCCAAAGTTAGTCATGCATCAGCTGCCCTTCATTATTAGCTGTGATTTTTGTGGGGTTTTTTTGAATACAAAGCCCGACATTGAATGACCAGTATATATGAAAATTCACACTCATGCTACCAAGCAGTACTCTAAAGGGTAAGGAATTCCAACACCTATTACATCAGTTTAGCTAATATACTCACCTTAAGATAGCTGTTAACGTAAGGTAGATGTGTGTGTTTATTATAGTTATAATAAATATTGTCATAGCTGTACAAGCCACCAGTGATACTTGCTCTGGCCTACTTAGCTAGCAATCTGCGTTGGAACAGAGGAGATCCTGACTAACCATGCATAAACAAGAAGGGAAAAAAATCGAGCCCAAAGGCAAAGCATGTAAGCACTACAAGTCAGATCTGCAGGAGAATTACCAGCTGGGTTACAGCAACTGAACATCTGCATTTTCTACAATTGCAAATGCAAACATTAAAACTCAGGTTTTTCATTTCAGACTTAAAATACTCTGAAAATTAGTAGCTTAATTCCCCATCTAAGAAAAAGATCAATTGCTGCAGTACCCCATGTGATAAAGAAAAGCTGGTATCTGTTCCAAAAACTGTATACGTTATTAAGTATCTGATTACTGGAGGAGTGGAAATAGGGGCAAAGAAAGTGTCCCATTACCATTGCCAGAGAAAAAGATAACAGTTGCTGACATTCCTTGTGAACAGGCAAGTTCATTTTATTTTCATCCTTCAGATAGGTCCTAACCACTGCTAGACCCACTTGTAGCTTACTCAGGCACTGTACACCTCACTACCACTTCTCATGTAACACAATCCCATTACGGAGCTTGTAAAATTAACAAACTGTTAAGGAAGTTCTACAGCACAAATGAAGATTCTGTACAGAACTGTATCTTTGTATGGTGCCATTTCAAGCCTTCTTGTTTTGATTCTGAGCAAACCTTAGTTCAGCATTATTTATTCCTGGTCTTCACATGATGTGTTTAGTAGTACTAGAAGTATCAAGCAATAAGTCATGTGGAATGTCTTAGTTTTCTGGAATTTTATATCACTTTTGATTAGTGGTGGGTTCATCACTACAGCATCTGCAAACTCAGACCCTGAAAGTGATTATTTTAAAAACTGCTTTGCTTCATAAAACAGGTAAAAAGCACTATGGTCAACCTCTGCAAACTAAAATATAACATAGAGCAAAGAAGCACTTAAAACAACACTTGCAATGAGCGATCACATATCTCAGCTTTTTTTATTGCAGGCTGTACTTCAATCTTGATCTGAGGCTGGGGATAGCAAATCATTTTCATGGTCACTAGCATAAAAACCCCAATTTCAAAATAAAAGTTAGTCTCTTCAGAAGTGTTCTTAATGGTCTTTACAGAAAGATGGTGACCATGCTTTACTTTTTGGAAGAAGTTAGTAACTCTGATTAATGCAATTCTTTGTAGCCTTTAGAGAGAATCAGACTCTTTTTTAACTAGTCAATGGACACACAAAGGAGACAGACTAATCCTCAATCATAAGAGCTTACAATAGAAGCCATGTCATCTGCTCCAGGTTTTTCGATGTGAAGATAGCCAGTTTTACCCTTTTCCTGTCCTATACGTTTAACTAGTTAGTTCCATGAGATAGAAGTCAATCCCAATTTTCTGCTTGGTCCTGCGCCCAGTCCATGCTGCTTTTAACGGTGGTACACTCATAGATTTGAGCACATCCACTTACACGGATGCTCAAATTACACTAATGTTTCACTTATGTCAAAAAGATGTAACTATATTTAGGTTTACCTTTAATTTCTCCAGCCCTGGCTTTCTTATAGAGTCCTTTAACATCTCTCTGCTCACAGACATGCAATGGAGCATCCACAAATACTTCAAAAAAAGGCAAACTTGCCCCTTCATGAATTCGTCTGGCATTATTACGATCCTGGAAGAAAACAGAAAAAAAAACTAGAATATCTCACCCACATATTATTATTGTCTTTCTGCTTTCAAAGTTCATTCTAAAAAAGGTGATAGTAAAATGTACACAAGTTTTCAAAGTTTGAAAAAAGAAACATTTGATCAACTGATGCCCTGAAAGCTACATCAGTTTGGCTACAGTTCATCACATGGTAAAAGCTGACAAGAAAATATGAGATATTTTACATTAATGTGTTTATTTAAAAAAAAAAAATAATCACCAAAACAAAGCAACCAAAACAAAAAAACACCCCCCAAAAAAACAAACAACAACAACAACAAAAAAAACCACAAAAGCAACCCAGGCATAGAGTGCAGAATTTTCTATGCCCGCCCCTATCTTAGGAATTGCATCTGCCTAGCTCACTAAAGTCAGAGGAGATATAACCTGCTGCTCCCGATATGACCACCCTTCTCTCCAGAGCACCAGATTTCTCTACATTCATTAATCCAAGAAGACTTGCATATTCCAAATATTATTTTATTTGTGTGGCTTGACAAGCATTGAGACGATTGGTGATCTTCATTTAGAGAACAAAAAACTTTCCAAAAAATCCACTAAAACCAACTCTTACTAAATATGGTTATCTTTCCCCATATCTAAAGACTTCTGTTTTACTGCAGGATCTTGAGTTCCCCTAATTATTACTGGAAGAACTGTTTGGACCACTATAACCAAATAAATAACACCTTCTTATGCTGTGAAATGTCTAAGCTAGAACCCCTGGGTCATTCTTCACAATACTTGGTGTTCACACTCCCGTTTTGTCTCTCCTATCCATGTTCTCATATAGAGAGGAAAAAAGTCTTCACAAAACAACGTGAACATGGATTTAGGTTAATTTTCACTGTTATCTAATGTCACGTTGTATACACACCATGAAATAAAGTAAAAACAACTACGGGCAATTAATCATTTTTCCCTTAAGCCACTTGGTAAAATACAGGTCATGCCATTCATTCACTGGAGGAAAAGTTGCTTTTAAAAACAATTTAACTGAGTCTTCAGGTAAAATGTATACCTAGTGTTCATATTTATAAAGTACTGGAATCTATGTGGATCAAACAAGATACTGTCATTTTCAGACTCTTTCTTGCAGTATCGGTTGGGCTTGTTCCTAATATTAGATTAATAATTCTGCCTGAAGTACAGTGACAGTTATAAGACTAATATAAACATTTTTTATATTTAAGATTAATGTTTCTGAAATTTGAGTAATCATCTCTAGAGAGCACAAATGCCATGAAAATCCAAGCCAGCGTTTGATTCTGGATAAGTTCAGCGAGGGATTCCTGTAACTAAAATTCTGAGTGACATTTTGCATTTTCTCTACACTTTATCTAGAGGGTTTTCACATTTACCTGAGTATAAGGAGAGATGAAACTAGTAATGCACACCAAACCAGCATCTGCAAACAGTTTAGCAACCTCAGCAATACGACGGACATTTTCTTCTCTATCTTCTGGTGTGAAACCCAGATTCTTATTAAGGCCTTGACGAATATTGTCACCATCCAATGTGTAGCATGGAATACCATGACATACTAAATACTCCTCCAGTGCCATGCTCACTGTAGTCTTCCCAGCACCAGATAGACCTAGAATATTCAATAATAATAATATAAATATAAATTACAAGCATAGAAACAAGTTAGGGCAAATTGTAGTACATGTACCACCGCTAGTATGAAAAATCCAAAGCGACAGGCACTAGCAGCAATGCCTTTCAGAGATGCTTACCTGCAATATAAGCCAACTGCCTTTTACACAGAAAATAGGTATAGGGAGAGTAAGGCACTAAGAGTGCAATTAGAAGCAGATAAAGGAGTTCAGCATTGAGAGCTGTTGCTGCTTATAGAGGTGGTGCACATCACCCAGTGCTGCTGCCTGCAGTTGTTACTACCTGAGCAAACTAAATTCAGAAACCCAGTTAAGACGTTACGTTTACATCAGAAGAGGAAGATCTCACACTGAAGTGAATTTCAGTCAAGAAAAGAAATGGGATCAGACCAAACCACACTGTTCTTACTCCTTGCAGAATAACAGCACTGAATTAGACACTGCAGACACAAGAAAACTCACTCACTGAAGGCTCAATAATGTGTTAGCAACAAGCACAGACAATTTTAATATTAAACTTTGGTCCATTTCAGAATCTCTGGCAACAAACCTTTAAGCAATTGAGAAGTCTTCCTGGCATTAAAAAGTCTACTGTTTGTGTTAAGATGGAAACATACTGAAATAACTTTCCAGACTAGATTTCCGGAGTTTATATGGAGCACATGCTTCAGCTTATACAGAGCAATCAATTCATAAATGGGACACAAAGTCAAATCTTCATGAGATGACCTTAATTCTTTGAGTAAGAAAAAAAAAAAAAAAAAGGGTAATGACAGTCTAAAAAATAAAAATAAAATTAAAAAGAATAGCATTAGTGAGTGAAGAAAAATGTTTTGATCTTTATTAGTGGTGGTTAAGATTTATTCTAGCTTTCAGAGGAAGAAGCAAAAAATCACACAAAACCGCAGTTTGGTATTACTTCTAAGACCTTTACAGCAAAGGATGACAATCATGCTAACAAGCACGCTCTAAGAAAAAAATAAAATAAAGTGGAAAGGAAACCTTGACACCTGCAATAGTTTAGGGTAATTTAAAGGAGTCATTGCATTGGTTCCTCCTTCACTCAATTTAATATCCCGAAGATGCAGAGCAGTCTACTGAAAACATAAGAATGTGTGTAGGACAAGACCTACATAAGAATTTAAATTAATTCCTCTCTCTCAAGAAAGGCCCCCACATCCACCTCACAGATTTCAGTATGGTTTGGCTCATACTCAAAACTCTCAAAAAATTGCAGAGTTGTGAATAATGACCTATCATCATCTATAAAAGTTATCTACATCTTCTTGGACAACTCAAGTTTCTTGTGGCAATGCTTACCTGTCTACTTTGAAAAGAGCAACAGCTATACATGATGAAGCTGAATGTTATGACTTAGGCCAGAACCAGCTTCCAAAAGGGGAGGCCCTGCTCTCTTGCCCTCCCCTCTCTCCACTCACACCATCCTACCTCTATTATTCCACTATCTCTGGTGCTTATTAGCCAACTCAGTTTGCTAATTTTTTTTCCTTTTCTTTTTTTTCCTTTTGTGTGTGTGTGGGGAGGCTGTGTTAAGTTCACTGATGATTTAGCAAGTTGAATGAGCTCAAGGTTGGGCTGGGCAAGCACTACAGCTCATGCAAGGCAAGAGAAAGAAAGCAAGGCTGGAAACAGAACAGTCTTTTTTTTGTCAGCAATTAAGTACACCCCCAACCTAGAAGATAAGCATGGTGATCCAAATTAAGATTTCAGCAACTTCATCATTTACTTCTCAATGAAGCAGT
Source organism: Chroicocephalus ridibundus (assembly GCF_963924245.1). NCBI lineage: Eukaryota > Metazoa > Chordata > Aves > Charadriiformes > Laridae > Chroicocephalus > Chroicocephalus ridibundus. The sequence continues at coordinate 26,653,538 of NC_086288.1, read as the reverse complement.
TTTTGACTTGCAATTTTTGTTCCCTCATCTAGCTTGCAATTCATTTAAATGCTCTTGCCTTTCTGACACCATTTGGTCTCCAGCGTGTAATGAAATGCAAAAGTTAAGGTTATACAAGAACGAATTTTAAAAACAGCTTTTAGGCTGACAAGTCTTAAAAATAACTTACACTCTCAAAATTGCATATTATTTTACACATGAAAGTAATGCTCTTCCATATTTTTGATACATTCTTTAGGTTGTTTTTTTTACTAGGACCCTCTGACTTGACAGCACAAGACATTCATTAGCATTTAGCTCTCAAATAAATCTTAGCTTAAAAATGAAAAGTGATCTCTGAAATAACTTTCTGTATACTCCCACCCCATAATGCTGATGAGATGAGAGAATCTTGAAGTGAATATAAGACCGTTTCAGCTTTTAGACTAAAATCTAGCAGCGTTTTTAAGGCTTATATTTGCACAATTCCAGCATGGGTAGTATTGCTTACTTCAATACCTACACTCTATTTCACTACTTAACATCAGTGCTCAAACATCTTCAATAACCTAGCTTCCCCAACACACTCTTCTTAATACCTTACAGCCTTCCTACTTTTCTGTATTCCACCACCACCCTTATTCCTTCTTAAAAGAAGAAAATTGTGCATTAACATTACATTTGTTTAAAAAGAATGATGACTGGAAAATGTTGCTGTATAGATAGCTGAGTAAATATTTTTATCATGACCTTTTTCAAAAGGATATTAATAAATTACAGGGAGAAACAGAAAGGCAGCGCACCAGATCATTCGAGCATTGAGAGACAGGCTGGAGCTACATGACAGAAATAGGGAGAGAAAGGGCTCTGTTCTTTTATCATAGAAATACGTGACAGCAAGCTACTGTATCAAATCTGTTTGGAATGGCATTCAGCAATTTGTTTTCAACAACTGCTTTACCTTTCACACATGTTCATTAACTCTAGTGGAAACAAATTTTACTTAGAGTAGTAAGTTTCTCTAATACTCTGTGAAGATCTTTTGTATAGCAATTTAACAGTGCTCTAAATGGTTTACAAACTTATTAAATAATACATTTTGTTATATTTATTTTTTATTTTCAGTTTTAACTGAAAAAAACTCCAAAGGAAATATGTTAAAGCTTCCAGGAACTTTGAAAGACAGAACAAAAAAAAATCCCCTCCCAGTCATGAAACAAAGCTGTCTTCCAGAATTTATTTACCCCCTCTTTTTACAATCAAAACAATTCAGTGGAAAAACCACAGTGCTGATTCCACAAATAGCTCCCAATATGCACTGCCTCAACATGCAATTGCTGTCCAAAGGCATAGGTTTATGTTGAACTGTTATTTCAACCCAAGGAGACAAGAACATTCCAAAGAGAAGAGAGATTTACAGAAAAGATTCAGAAACACAGACTCAAAAAAAAAGAAGTTAGGTTTCATTTGTTAATAGGTAAAATGGACAATAAGAAGAGCCAGAATGGGTTAAAATACACACACAACAAAAACCCACATACACTCCAAAACTCAACCGGAATTAAGCAGTGGACAGTGCCAGATAAACAACGCTCCTAGATCACTGAACAAAATACATTCTCAAGTTACTATCTGCCCCAGAGCAATTTCTTGCTAGTCTACCTAAAAGTAGTAATAAAATTGCATCAAAGTCTTGGATTCCACAAACATTCAACTTTGCATGAAAAAAAGGAGCTACAGCCAAGTAGCTTTTCAGAAAAGTAATTAAAACAAAAGGATCCTCAGAAATCTGTGACTGTACCTGTTAACCAGACAGTGCATCCACGAAAACCACTTCTTGTTCCTACCACTTGGCCTCTCTTATTCCTGCTGACATGATGAGCTTGGTAGGTAACATTGGTTGCCCTCTGCATTCCCTGTAAAAGAAGTAGTTGATTAGGTCTTTAACTTCTGAAAGGGTGAGCTGGCAAAGCATACTAAAATAGGCACAAAGAAAGACTTGAAGACAGACCAATGGAACTAAAAACAATACCAAATCCATCAGATGCAACACAGATCAAAGGACACAAAGGAAATTAGAAAAGCCACCCATAGCAAACCACATCCCTTGTGCTCCTTCTGTGAAACTTGGGATTGCCAGGTTAGTCACCTACTACTTTCAAATACCACTTGTTTAAGAAAAATCAACTATAGAGATTAACTGCTAGATCTGCGAGACTTGACTTCAAGTAATTTAAATCTAAAATGATCAAATGGATTCTCTCTCTCTCTCTGAGCTAAAGGTTTCTGTCATAAAACAGACAGACATTGGCTCATTCTCAACTCTTAAGTGGCCTTTTCATTGCAAACTATGCATGTCTGGTCCAATGTTCAGTTCAGCAGACACACCTCCAAACCACTCTGCCTTTACCTATGATATCTTCAGTCTCCAGAATATCATATATTCTGACTGTTTAAAGAAAGTACTATTTCTAAGCAACTTAAAGAATTTACTTAGAGATGGGACTTTTGCAATATAATTTTAATTAAAACAAAGCTAGTTACAGACTTTCTTAAAATGATTTATTCATCGTAATTAGCTGCTGTATGAATATCTTAAGTAAGATGACACCACTGTCGAAGACATTTCACTATCTAAGGCAAGGGAAACCACAGGAATATCAGCCTCATCATACCTTTAAGCTTTAATGGTATCTAGTTATACGAACTTTGTTCATAGAAGATCAAGACCATAGATAACCAATCAGAGCATGAACAATCAAACAGAAGAGAAGTCTTAAAAATAAAAAAAAAGAAAGGGGGGGAGGGAGGTTAGTGGTATATGTAATGCTGCTTTGACTTCTCTTGCTTACAAACATATTGCAAGATATTTACACTATCTTGTCTTTCATTATTGTATCAGTGCTAACTGGAAAGAAAAACACTTATGACTTAATACAAAACAAAGAAGGGAGGATATTCATCTACAGAGTACTAGCAGAGAGATGTTCATAGTTTTAGAGAGATACTCCAAAGTAGGATTAACAGAAAAATGTTCAGAAAAACAGAAAAACTTCAAAAGTTTATCTATAACTTAATTAGAATTTATGAATTCGTGTGATTTTATGTCCCCACTTCTATACACAGCTGGGCTCATAATTAATACAAAGAGAAACTCAAGTTAGGAACAAATGTTCAAGTTTTTTAATACAACTCCGTAACCCAATGGTGACAGTCCAGCATCTAAATTAAATGAAGACTAAATAGCAACACATAAGAAGCCAACACCTGCAAACAGGTTATAACCATGCAAAATGAAGTTATACTTGCTGATCATGTTATTTTCAAATAATTTATCTCCTAAAAGAAAGCTGTTTTGCACATGAAGTCAGTGCAATACAATTAACTAAACCCAGAAGTCAAAGAGTCAAAAAAATCAAAAAGTCTTTCTTCTTATAGTAGAGACAGTTATGCACTACATAAAATTGGAGATCTCAGTGAGCAAACGCATAAATTGTGGAATTAGAAACAACAAAAAGAATTTAAGTACTTGACCTTCAATTAAAAGAAAGATGTACTGTGCATAATGAACGTGTACAGCAATTCAAACTAATACATTAACAGCAACATTCTTTCTCATTAATTCTAGTTGTACTGTATTGTACAGTCACTGGATAAACAGAATTCAGTCTCAAAGCACAGCTCCCATGCCACTGTCTCAGTAAGCTCTTTTACATTAAGACATAAAACCACACATGCTTTGGTTTTGACTCCTGGCAATGAGTTTATTATCAAACTCAAATACTTTGGAGGTCAAATGTCTCATCCAAGGAGACATCTTCCAGTCCATACTCAGTAAGTTATACCAGTTTTCTTTGTTTTCCAGAACTAGCAAAGCTGCAATAAAACTGGTGAGGGTATTGCCCTTGGCTTACAAAACAAATGAAACCCTAAGAAGCAGGCAAGAGGGATTCTTAAAATGATGAAAAAGACACAACTTTAAAAAAGAAAAAAAAAAAGTATCAAGTAATGAATTAGCAAAGATGATAAATCACAGCAATGAGAAGGCCAACAGATTGCTAGAATACAAGGCAAACAAGGGCAACAGAGCAGGACGCAAGCGGGACAATAATCCATCTGTACTTCAGAAACAGGTACCTAAGACTAAAGATTAAAGTGCCCAAACAGTCTTCATGCATTCAAAAACACACCCGTCCCCAGGAGTCTCACCCTTTGTTTACATGTGCATGCACACAAAAAAGACGGCTCAGTACTACTCCTGGGCAAAGTAGTAGCAAAATCCTCTTTTATCTTCCAATAGAAAACAGCTTTTCATAGAGGTGCTCTAAACAGTTAATAATTTAGCAAGTCATTCTCTCTTGCTGAAAAAAAAACAAAAAACAAAAACCAAAAAAAACTAGTAATGTTTCCTAATAACGTCCACTTTGCTACTAGATAGCCAACAAAAGCCGAACACCGGATCTTCAACAACATAAGCTTTTAATTACTATCCCCGATACATACACTTACTACAAATATTGATGTGGCACAGAAAAATACTCAGAAGTAGAAATCACTGGCTCACATTGGTTGTGCTCTTAAATTTTTTAGCCAGTCTTCAAATTCCCGGTACATAAAATTTGATGAGTATCAATTGATGAAATTAAGTGGCCATCCAAAACGATAGCAGAAATAAAGAACAGCCATTTCCTTTTACACTGTATCTAAGTATCACTCACTTAAGACCCATATTATCGATGTTAAACGAAATTAAAGATAAGAAAATGTGTAACAAAAATTGTGATGTACTCTTTAAAAAAGCTATTTTAAATTTCTTAGCCTAATTACACTCGCTATAATAGTCACTACTGAAAGGACACACTAGATTTTTGTAAAGGGTCTAATAAAAAAAGGGCATTAACCTCAAAGGCCTATTTATCTGGGGTTTTTAGTTTGTTTGTTTGGGGGGGTTGGTGGGGTTTTGGGGTTTGGTTTTTGGTTGTTTTTTTTTTTGGTTTGTTTTTTTTTTTTTTACAACCATTGGAAATTTCCACTCTGACTTGCCCACAAAAATATTTCTTCCACCCTGTGTTACACTTTAAGTGCTTCCACACTACTTATACAAATACTGCATTTTAATATTTTCCTCCTACTCACCATGTTAAATAAAAATCATGCTTCAGTCCATTGTGTTTTGTTTTAACACTAATGTCAGGTGAAAAGGCTAATACACCCTTCCTTTCTTCTCCCCTACTATGCTAGTTTGTTTCTCACATGAAATCTGAAGTGCCATAATAGGCCAATAACTTTGTGCTGAAGATAAAAAAAATTGGGGGTATTAAAGTCACAAGCCTTTCACAGATGTACACTGAAGAACTGTAATGGTAACAGAGCAAGGAAGGAGGAATCCACAGCTTACTTTTTTTGGCATAAAGGTGACCTTTTAGTTTTGCAGATAGTTGACTGGGGAAACGAATACAGACGTCTAAGAACTATTGGAAGAGGATGGGGACCAAAAGGAAATACTAACTCTGTCAATTTCTCTACGTAAAGATTTGCTGCAATAGACTTGACCCTTTTTTTTTTTCTTATACTTGATGTTTTGCCCAGTTGCAACTATAATTTTTTCCAAAGCCAAATCTGACTATCAGTGCCAAACACCTTTGATGTAAGATCTCAGATCAGACATTCAGATGAAGAAGAGCAAACCCAAGTTACAACACTGAGATCAAAAGGCAGCAGAAAGAAAAGACTATTGCTTAATTGTTCCATAGTTACGACCAACCACTACACTGGCACAAACTGAATTTATTCTTCATTACTTCAGAGCAACAATGAAACATTGTGCTTCTTCAGTAACTTTATATCAAATTTTAACTTTTCACAAAGCAAGAACTCTGGGGTAGGAAGTAAAGCTTTCAATGGCAAGGAGAGACTCCCCAAGCTACAGCACCAACTTGAGAGAGCTTTGAGGTTGGAAGCATCAGGGAAGAACTGTGTAAAGAACAGGCATGGTTTCTATGCTAACCATATGTACTCAAGAAGCTGTGACTAATTCCATATTCTTCTGCCCTAAAAGGACAGTATTGATTCCCCAAGCTAACAACTCCCATAAGCTAACAGTAGCAACACATCCAGCATCACCTCTGAGGTGTGGTCTTATCTTTATTGCCTTTCCCATTTCCCAATCATCTCAGGTATTTTCTATGCCATTTGCTAACTTGCTCACCATGTGCCTCTTATAAGCCAGGACATTCATTCTTCAGCACTGACAACTCAACCAAATGACAGTTTTTTCCCCTCCAAACTGCTCTCCTCAACAGCCAAACAGCAACTGGAACAGACTGAGCATTGCCCGTTTTCTTTGGCTACATACAAAGACAAGCAAGGAGAACAGGCATAGTTCCAACATAAAAAATTCTACTACCACAGATGCTAAAACAACAGCACTTCACCTGAGAGTCTCTTTGTTTGCATACTTAGACAAGGTTTCAGGACCTGTTAACCAAAAGATCTGCCAGGAATGCCTTCCAATAGGTATTTTCTTAAATTCTGGTTTGAAAATTTGTGCTTTGATTTGGACAACTATGCTTGAGAAAGGAGGATAAGCCCAGAAATTATATCTGAATGATAAGATGTTTTACAGTTACTAAAAAACTAACAATTCACCAATCCATATTCTGCCATAGCCTACAGCATTACATTTTCTTCCACTTACAACAAAAATTCTTACTTTTATTCTCACAATTGCCCTCCAGAACACAGTTTGCCACAGTGATACTGATACAATAAGGCATCTAAACACCTTTACGTGTAGCACCATCCAATCTGCCAAATGCATGCTCTCCTGTCACATACACAGACTAGCTCATCTTTGCCAGATGTTCTAATGCTGGGACAGTTTCAAAAATCACAGCAGGAGAAAGCAACCAGAATCTTCTACAGTGCTGTGGATACAAGCAACTCAGTGATAACCATACTATAAGGAGTATATTTTCGCTTGCCACCTGCTGCAGTAACAGCGTGACCAAAAGCAGACACAGCTCATTCACCAGTGCTGGAGCAGAGTCATTGGCTGGCATCAAAGGGAATGGACAAAAACGAAGCCAGAAATGCCTCTGTTCTCAGAAACCAAAGTTGGAGCAAGTTCTCATTAGGAGTTACCTCCAAAATGAGCTACACTAAAGAAAGTGTTACACAAGTCTTCCTATGAAGCTAGTGTAATGGCAGTATTTGTGGCTATGTTGTGTGCTGCTCCATAACTTGGAGTTTGCTGTGCTCAGGGGTGGGCTTAGTAAGGGGGTTTCCACAGACAGAGGTGTATTTTGAATAGGCTGGATACCCAGAGAAGGTTTGGAAGACAAGGCTCTGCCCTTCTCTCCTAGGGGTTGCCGATTCCTTCAGGGTATAATAGCCTGCTTTGACTTTGCTCTCAGCTGAACAGACGCAGAGTCAGAAGTGCCAGAACATTTGTCGTGGAGCGTGTGAATTGGCAGCATTTTTTTTCCTGGTAAGGCTTATTGGGTTATAAAGAACATTTTAGCCAAGGTCTTCTGAAGGGAGAAGTGGAAGACTTCCTCTGCTTGCCACGTAACATATAGGGGGTTGCTAACCTCAACTGAAAACTCAGCAAACGGTTAATGTCAGTTAACTTTTTTTTTTAACATACAATCTCCCTGGTTTGGACAAATCCATCTTGGCTTTGCTTCTGACAAATTAAATGATGAAGACAAACTTTTGAATACACTTTGCTACCCCCACCCAGACGTGATTTATTTCACTATCTTCATAACATTTGATTTTGCTTTTTCCTCAGAGAAACTGAAAGAATGTTACTTAACAATTACTCTGTTATATAAACAAGTTTGAACTTGTACATGGTTAAAGAGGCTGGGACAGGCACATCTACTGAACTCTGCTTAATACAATACTAACTTCCTCATTTGTGAAGCAACCATGAGACTCTTTTCTTCTTCTTTAATAGATCTGTCATTTTAATAAGAAAGTTGTGGCCTGTACTACTACCCACAGCAAGACTTCAAAGATTGTTTTACACTGTTACTTCAATATCAAATGTTTTCTGGATTTTATCTCGTCTGCTTCAGCTCAGCATTGTTCGAAAGAAATCACACTTTTTTTTCACTCATCTTGCATCATCAAAAGTATCAAGTGTTCTCAGAAAAGGGCTGCAATGTATCTTCTAAATAGCTGCATTTTGGTCTTCGCTGTAAACCGATCTTCCCCCATCTTTATGAACAAGAATGAAGGCTTTGGTTAGATTTTTTTAAGCCCTGTCTCGACAGTTTTCCACATAACAGCCACCATACAAAGAACCTCAGTCTTTGGCCAACCCAGGTTTATGAATGGCCACATTGTACATCGCATTCTTAAGTCTCCCTCCTTCCAAAGCGCTGGAAGCTGAGGGGCTCACGACGAAGAGACCGGGATGGAACCCCCAGACCCCCGGTCCTCTCCGGAGGGGCTCCCTCCCCTTCCCCACAGACAGCCCCCGCCTTCCCGAGGGCAGCGACGGAAAACCAGCACACCGGGAACGGGACGCCCCCGCCGGGCTCCGCGGCGACGCTCCCTGAGGGGAACCCGCGCGACCGTTCCGTTAACGCTCCCGGCTCGCGCTGCCCCGCGCGCTCCCTCTCGCCCCGCATCCCTCCGCGCGCCGGGAGGGGCCCACATCCCGGCTCCCGCTGCCGCCCACTGCCACATCACCACCGAGCTCGGCCGCTTCTGCCTCCCTTCCTGCCTCCCTTTCCTCTCCGTTCCGCTCCCCCCCGCCCGCCCATCTGCCCGGCGGCGCACCGCTCCCCGCCCGCTCACCCAGCTCGGCACCCTGTTGCTCAGCTTGACTTTCTTGCACTGGCTCTCGGGCAGCTCCATGGCCGCGGGGGCAGCGACAAGAGGCAGGGAGGAGAAGAAGGAGGAGGAGGAAGAGAACGCGCCTGTGCTACTGATGCTTGACGCGCAGATGCAGCCACCGGTGCCGCCAGGGAGCTGCGGCCGTGTGCGCGCCCCTGCCCGCGGCTAGGCCGAAGGTGGTGCAGGGAGGAGCCGCGGCTCGCAGGGAGGGGAGGAGTTGGGGCGGGGGGAGCGAGCGGAGGTCCGCCGCCACGCGCGTGCGTGCGCCGCGCCGTGACGCGACGCGCGCCAGGGTGGGCGGTGGCGGCGGGCGGCAGACACTTCCGCGACAGCCCGGCCGCTGCTGCCCCTGGCGGGCGGCGGGACCAGGCCTGGCTTACCCCTGCCCGCGACTGGCTTTATTCCCGCCCGCTCTGCGCTGTAACGCTGCACTGGGGCGGCCCCACGGAGGTATCGTGTGGTGGCTTGGATGGCACCGTTAGCCCTGCTCGCTTGGAAGTGAAGGCGGCGGCGGCGGCAGCAGTAAGAGGCCGCTTGCCTGCGCCTGCTGGCAGGGTGCCTCAGCTGGCAGCGGTAACCGGCTCCCCACCTTCTCCAGTCAGCGCACAGCGGCAGAGGGGCAGCTGCTGTGACCATGAGGCCATCAGGACAAGTTGGGGAGGCGAGAGCCAAGTGGCCGCCTCATTTTCCTGTGGCAGGGGCGAGCTAAAGGCACAGCAAAAGCAGAGCACTCTTTCCCCTGACTTTAAGATTTGCTTCCAAGCTTTCACTTGGAGGTGATGACACCAAGAAGCAGCGGAGTGGGCATTGGTGGTGATGTGGTTAGGAGTGACTGGGAAAGCAAGGATTGTTCCAATTAAATCTCCCACTTTACAAAGATTTCCCCAACAACTGGAGCTAATCCTGTGCTGCCTTCTAGGAAATGCCTCTTGCTGTGAACTTAGAACCAGAAGTTCTTGGATTCTTACTTCCAGAAAGGACTGCTTTAGTGCTTGGGTGCTAATCTTAAAGTGGAGATGATGCAGTACCAACAGGAGTTATATTTGCTATATAAATATTAGTCCATTTACATTACTTCAAAAAAGTAATTGCTTTAGCACTTAAGTGCTGATCTTAAGGCGGAAAAGGTACTGTACTAACATGAGTTGCATTTGCTGTAAAAATATTAGCCTATTTACAATCCGTCTGTAGATTGTTTATTCTCTGACAGTTTAAGCAGGAAGTAAAAAGGCCCACTTTGTAGATGAGTGTTTACTCCTGCTATATCAGAAAGACATCCTTCCAAAGATAGTATGGTGTTGGTTTTAAAGCACATTTTGAAATTCGGATTAAAAACCTAAAATCCTTACGCAAGGTAGGTGACCTCTCTGAATTCAGGAAAAATAATTAGAAATGCTCTCAGGCAATTTGAAGGTCAGATAGAATTAATACAACGTAACTAGAAATACAATTGCAGTTATCTATTTAGTCTTGAGTTGAATGACAAGACTGTACAGCATGCTGCCCTGCAAGTAGCTGTTCAGCAGGTGGTCCCTGGCTGTATACGGACATTCTGACAATGACAAACAGTGACAGAGGCAGGGCCTGGATTTTAGTTAGCAAAATCTTTCACACAATGCTCTGCCAAGCATGGAAAGAGAACCAGCAGGCTTCCATGGAACAGTGGGTTGAGGGCTTTCCCTTGTTGGCTATTCAGTTACGTCTAGGGCACGCTTTGTTAACTGCGGTTTGCACATTTGTGTTATGTGGCTTAAGAGTTATTCTAAATGTTATTTGCAATCACATTCTTTTAAAAATTGTACTGTTACTTTATTCTAACAGTGTTGATATAGATTGATACTGTTCATTCTGCAGTCTGAGAGACAATAGTGGGAAAACGGTAGTTTGCAAGAGTTGTAAATTAAATCAAAAAACACAGGCAGACCACTTAACTATGCAAGTGACTTCTTACTGGGTACATTGGGCCCCCCTGTAATACTCACACATTGACCGGGAGCAAGGCACATGCTCCCAGTTTTCTAAATGGTCCACGTAAGAGTTTTACCTTGGTCAGCTGTTTGCCAGCAAGGAGTTCCACCCCATCATGGGAATTTTTTGCCAGCTAGTTTCTAAAGAAACTGTGTTGGATTCCGATTTGAAGGTTTGGAAAACAAGGCTTTGAGCACAGATGAAGTTTTCGGCAACAGTATTTACAGTTTGGAAAATCACAAGAAAATGCAGTTGTAATAATCAAAATGTATGCACAGTACTGCCCAAACAGACTGAAGGCAGGGAGCTGCATGATTCCTTTCACAAAATATTACAAAAAAACTCATGAATGGACCATGTACAAGTAAAATCTGAAGTGTGACTGCAAATATAGCCACTGGTGGTCAGATAGATGACATAGTCTTAAAGGTAATAAAAAAACATTTCTGAATAGCAATTCCTAAAATAGATTACCTTTTATGATTACACTAAAATTCTGAAATAATGCATACATATGTATGCGTATACAGTATAGTAAAATATTAACTATATTGTAAAGCTGCATATGTAGATGAGGTATATCAGGCAATAACTAACATTTACATATTTTACAGAGGCTAACATTACAAGCATAGCTAATCAGTTTAATCAGTTCTTGCCAACGCTGTGTCAGTGAAAATGTGAGTATATTTTTGTTTTTCAGAAGTTTGACATACAAGTCCATCCAGAACTGACCTTGCATTTTTCCTCTCTAACATCTTAGCCTCCTTAAACTATTAAAAAAAGAGATGAGAATTCTTTAAAGATAGGAAACAAAGATACGTTGATTTATACAAAGATTTGGGGAAAATGATCAGCCTATTAATTCTTTGTAAGGTTATGTGTAAGTTCTGCATGGCTATTAAGGGGTAAGTTCCAATTCCACTTCCCTGAAATATTTCATGATGGATTGATTTAGATATCCGAGTGAGGTGTTTTCTGAATTTAAAAAGCAAATTTATATGGGAGCCCTTAGTGAAATTCAAATCAATAAACAATGTCTAATGAATTGCTGCTATTTCTTAATCTGCTTCCAACCTGAGATCAAGAACTGCTCTCATGACAGCAGGTGCTCTTGCATCCCTTCTCTATGGAACTAATGTGCTGTATGCCTGTGCCCTAATTAAATGTTCAAGTCTGGTAAGAGAATGACAGCAGAAATTACACTATGAGCTAAATCATTGGCTAGTCTGAGCCCCCAAAAAGAAAACCCACTCTCCCTCTGGAAGAACCACCAGGATTTCGTATTCTTGAGTTGATGATGCTGAATACTTCTGTCAAAGAGCTACTGTGTAAAATGACCATAATAAATTTGGATTTAAGATTCTTGCTGGAGCAACAAGAACAAAACATCCACTGCTGTTCTGCTTAATTTCAAAAAGGGAAATTACATAAAAATAGAGATATTTGTTAAAAAGGAATTACTAGAGTCTTTAATAGCCAGCACAGGGACTAAAGAAACTGTGTTGGATTCTGATTTGAAGGTTCAGAAAAACAGGCTTTGAGCACAGATGATGATGTTTTAGACAAAACAGCCTGCACCCACATAATACCACTGAAGAAGGACTGACAGCCTAGAGCAAATTCTACATATGGAAATGCTGACCAGACCAACTCATAGGGAAATCCTTTCAATTCCACATGGGGATAATGACATGCACAATAATTCTCTACTGAGCTATCTCAGTACAAATGACATGGACAAATTTGCAGGGGAAAAATCAGCTTTTTAAAGAAAAATTTATTATTTAATCACAATATTAAAAAATTATGATGTCTGATATTTACTTTTTAATATAGTGTTTCACCAGGCAATCTGCCCCTAGATGTCAATTGAAACAACAGAGCTAAATCAAGCTTTAGGATGTTCAAAAATAGACAAGATTATTTGAGTAGCTTCCAGACATCAATTATAAATGGAATGTCTGAATTAGACTTGACTACAGATTAGAGTCACAGTATTCTACTGTTAAAGACTGACCATCTACTTGTATATGACTGATATACAAACCCAGAAACGCCTTATCTATAAATATTATCTTTAAGATGCATGTTCTCTTATTTCTCGGAAGAAAACCAGTATTGATGAAGCATTCTCTAGAATCCACCTACTGACGTCACTTTCAATTAAATGAGAAGTTAGGGTAGGAATTCCTTTAATACTGGAATTGCTCCTCTGGTAAGCATTCTGATCAAATCCTGATGGCATGTCATGGTCATGTAAAGATGCATCTATTCTATTATTATTTTTTCTTGAAAAATATCCACAGCAGTGTAACTCAGGTAGTCGTGTAGTCATGCAGGCTGTCTGCAGTTTTGCTTTTTTTTTTTTAAGAAAGATACCATCTTCAATGTAGATGATGCTGCCTACATAGCAAATGCTCATCAAAGTTCTGTCAGGATTGTTTCCAAACTTTATTTTTCGCATAAATCATTCTTCTTTTGACACCATTCTGGTAAGTAAGAACTTCAGAATGACTTTTAAACAGATGAAGCATTTTGTTCAAGCTCTTCTCAAGTGTTTTTTGACACTGGAAGTAGGACCATGAAGCAATCTCTAATGGCTCTTAACCATAAATTCCTTATTCAGTGGTCTCCTGTTGAAGGTGCTGTTTTTCTTCTGTCACCAGGTTTGTGTAGTGGAAAAGATGACCACTGAAAACTACTTGAGATTAACAAAATTAGCATGTGGATACTTCAGTGCAAGCTACTGTAATCTATGTTCGATTTGTAGACAAGGTATGCTCATCTACATACAAAATACGCAAATGCAGGAAGTCTTATATAACTTACATATTTGAGAAAGATGGGAATAGAGGAGGTATTTTTGGTCTTTAGCTAAAGCTATTAATAAATTCTTTGATATTTGGACTGATATGTAGGTCCAGCAGAAGAGCAATCTGGCCCAACTGTTTAAAGAAGCCACAAGAAAGATCAGCAGAAATGCTAATAAAAACCCTGAGTGATGAGAATACCATTTGTTTTCTGACACTGCTGAATGTTCAACTCAGATTTCTTTTCACGTCCCACAATACTGAGGATTAGAGCTCTCTTCCCAATTACATTGCCAGTATTCCATCTGCTGAGTTTGCTCTTTAGACAGATAAACTCACTCCATGTGCTGTCAGTGTTCAGAATGAAGTGGTCTATTTTGGCCAGCAGTGAGAGATGATGGTTCCAGGTAATACAATGATGTTAAGAGAAGCTGCAGAGACGTCGTACAAGGTAAAAGGACATACAGCAATGCTGTGCTGTCCGATGGAAGGCTGTCTCTGGCAAAGTTCAAGAGAGGTAGATTGAGGGAGGTTCTGGCTAGCAAAGAGAGAAAACGACTGGTAGTGCAGATACTAGAATTCTGGCTTAAAACTCGTGCAGAGTTCACAAGGGTGCTCACTTTGTAAAGTGAAATAAAATACTATTTTAATAGTGAAACGAGGAAGCCTTCCAGATTTAAAGCAAAAGTGCATAGTGTGCAGTTTTGAAAAAGTTGATCTTCGTGCTCCGTGTTTTGCAAAAAATGCACGTCCTCTAGAATGTTCCGAGCACTGGCATTTCGACTCCTGTAAAAGCTGTGATGACCACTAGAGGTCATTCAATGAATAAGAAATAATTCAGCCTATTGCCTTTCAGTTTGCTGATTATCTGGTTTGGGGTTAATTTGTTTTATTTTGTTCTTTGTCATTAACAACAAAAAAAGTTAACTTTATAAGAGAGCTAAGTACTGGATTTCTGAAGATAATTGACTATCCACGTACCCTATAGGTACACAGTGACTGTAGGTAGACCTAGGTGACTGCTGACGTTTTCAGGAGTGCTAGTGAATTTGATTGGGAACTAGACATACAGCTAGAAACCTGAATACTTTGCTGCATGCTTTTCTGTGTCTTTAGGTAATTAATACCCTTAAAAAATCTGGTGCTAATTCCAATGTTCAAAACTTCAAAAATATTTATCTATATAACAAACGTCTATATTCCATATAATTTTGTTAATTTTAAATGTAGGTACTATACAATTCCACCTTTTGTATCAGTCTTTGACAGATACAAGGACAAGTGTATTGTTTATTGAAACATCAGGAGCCATACTGAGAAACTCTAGACTGAGGACTTTGTAGTTAAGCAAAACTAAAGACAGGATAACTTTAAAAGTGATTTCTCTATTCCTATAAAAGTCATTGTTCAACATTTGAGGAAAACTACTTTTAAAACTACTATTATTTTTTTTCCCATATCTCCGGATGTGACCTTATGTGGAAAAAGAAACCTTGTAGCAATCCTCTAAATAAATAAACCTGCTAGGATCTCTGGAATTAGGAATGGAACAGAAGGTGGTTATCAGGCAGGAAGACAGAGAAGAAAACTGGGAGAAGGATGAGCAGTTACAGCTCCTGTCAGGTGAGCAAAAGAACATAGATAGATGGGTTTGGGTTGGAAGGGACCTTAAAGATCAACTAGTTCCAACCCCCCTGCCATGGGCAGATGAAGAAGAGACATGCAACAGTTCTTACCCTACAGCCAAAGAAGGACCAGCTCTTCTTAGATATCATCCTAGTAGGAGAGACAAGCTGAGAAAGAATGTAAATGTGAACTAACACTTTGTTTTCTTAGGGATGAGGACATACAGAGGACTTTCACACTTGTCAGCAATCCCTGGACATAATGTCCCTAGGACTGTTTTTGCCAAATCACAACTGTTGAAAGGGAGGTTCCTTCCAAGAGAGTAGATGGTTTTCAACTACAGTAAATATATTGTACATAAGGATTTGCAAAGTAATTTCTAATGTCACTGTGCTATTGAGTTGCTTTCTCACAAGCTGCAAGTATTCTACCACTTTCTGTTTTCTACTTACTACATACATCATTTAGCTTAATAATAGTTTTTTTCAGTAAAACACAAAAAAAATTTAATAAGAAAAGCCCTCTCGGAAATATCTTCAGTCATTTGATTTGTCGCAAACGGAAAGTGAGCCACTAGAGTGCTTTTCAATAATTTATTGCTCTCAACATGCAAATCCATCTCCTAAGAATAACACATTTAGGAGAAAAATATCTGTCTCATCCTGAAAAGATTTTTGGACAGCTAAACAGAGGGCTGTATCACAAGCATACCCACCTGTTGGAAACAACTGTAGCAGTCTGACTGTCTGTTTGCTATGATTAATGGGATGAAATTTAACAAGACCTAATGCCGGATTCTGCACCTAGGATGGAGTAATGCCAGGTACAAGTATAAATTGGGAGAGAAGTGGCTGGAGAACAGCCCTACAGAAAGGGATCTGGGAGTGCTGATTGACAGCAGGCTCAACACGATTCAGCAGTGTGCCTTGGCAGCCAAGAGAGCAGACCGCATCCTAGGCACATCAAACATGGTATAACCAGCCGGTCAAAAGAGGTGATTATCCTGCTGTATTCAGTGATGGTGTGGCCTCACCTTGAGTACTGTGAGTAGTTCTGGGCTCCACAATTTAAAAAGGATGTGAAGGTCCTTGAATGTGTCCAGAGGAGAGCAACAAAGCTGGTGAAAGGGTTGGAAGGAATGTCCTGTGAGGAGCAGCTGAGGACTTCGGGCTTTTTCTCCAGTCTGGAGAAAAGGAGGCTGAGGGGCAACCTCATTGCTCTCTACAGCTTCCTGAGGAGGGGACGTGGAGAGGGAGGTGCTGATCTCTTCTCCCTGGTATCCAGCAACAGGACATGTGGGAATGGCTCAAAGCTGCACCAGGGGAGGTTCAGGCTGGACATTAGGAAGCATTTCTTTACTGAGAGGGTGGTCAAACACTGGAACAGGCTTCCCAGAGAGGTGGTCGATGCCCCAAGCCTGTCTGTGTTTAAGAGGCATTTGGACAATGCTCTTAATAACGTGCTTTAACTTCTGGTCAGCCCTTTAGTGGTCAGGCAGTTGGACTAGATGGTAATTGAAATAGAATTGAAATAGTCCTGTCCTGTCCTGTCCTGTCCTGTCCTGTCCTGTCCTATTCTATTCTATTCTATTCTATTCTATTCTATTCTATTCTATTCTATTCTATTCTATTCTAATAAAACCATGGCAGATTTTGAGAATGTAACTGATGTTTACCCCAGGAATTATTTCTTCTAAAGACATTTTGAGAAAAGTTATTTTCTTAAAATAAGTGTAAAATAAGAAAGTGTTAAGCAGTTTTGGCAAATACACAGAATTTCAAGTTCCAAGATAATTCATAAATAGAATGTTGCCCACAACAACTTTAAAAGATGGAAAAAAACATTCTGTATGAAAATGTTACAAGCTACAAGTGTCGTACACATGGATACTAAAAGATAGATTGGTGAGTTACCTCAGAATCACTAAACTTTGAAAGGTAGGTTCATAAGAATCACCACTGAAAAAGTACATTAAAGGCTTCCAGAAGAGTATGGTCTGCTTGTTAGAAAACAGAACAAGGATCATGAAATACACACTGGAAGGGAAAAAGTCATTTATACATTATACCTCTAGTACTTATTGTTCAGTATCAGACCTTTTGACATAAGTTTTGGAGGAATACCCAGAACTACTAAAGCCATGTAGATGCTAACCATCCTTGAAAAACAAGTACTTTAAATAAATCTGCAAAATTTCTACTCGACTCTAAAGATTTTTGGCATGTCATTCTGTGTTTCAGTTTCCCATTTTCCCATTCTGTAACATATGAATAATCATTCTTTTTATTATAGCTACTTAATTTGAGGAAAATGCGTTGAAACAGAAGACCTTTTATACACACAGAATATTACTATGTCATATACATGAAATAAAGTTATTCTACCATGGTGGCATTTACTAGTATAGAATTATAAAATGTATTTTGGTGGATAACACCCATGGACCAAAGCTAACAGACTCAAACCACATTTCTATTTCAGTTCATAATGTGCTTAAATCCAACAACTCAAAACCAGGGAAAACTCTAATCTCAAATATTTAATCAAACTACAGACATTTTCCTAAAGGTTAAAATTATGGAATTATTTGCCAGATGTGCAAGTCTGAAGCACCTTTAACTGAAAGACTTTCTTAAAGACATCTCTAAGGAACTTAGAATTCATATTTTCCCAGAATAACTGCTTTAATCCGCAATGGGATGCATTACCAACCAGAGTTAGGAGCAGAGCTGTTGTTGCAAGCTGTCTTGGTGATACTTCACACCCAGAATTGGTGACTTCCTGTGGCCCCCCTTCTGGACAACAGTGGCAGCAGCAAGAGTTGCTTGGTTGGTTAGCTAACGAACAGCTAACTTGGCTCCCAAGTAGCAATCTCTCCTTCAGTGCCTAGGACAGTTTCTTGTCTCAGCCTGACTTTACTGTGGCTTTGGTCAGAGAATAAATGATACAGAGAACAGCCTGTGAAGTGTTTGTACCCAGGCCTCTCACTGACTTAAGTTAGAACAGATGATCAGTGCACTTAATCAAATCAAAAGGAGCTGAAGGTTTTAGCCCTTTTTAAGAGGCTTTCAACCCAGTAAGCTAACAGGATCAATCTGTAAATGCTAGAGTAATCGTTTATTTCCTTTCATTCCTTTCAAGGTCTGAGAACAATACTCTTTGCTATGCTGATAAACACACCAGCAAAACTGAAATAGGAGAAAAACAACCAAAAAACGCTGGCAGTTTAACTGTTCTTTCCTGTGGGCACAGTCAGCTTGGTCAGACCCATTTATTTAGTCACCTCAACTCCTGTCTGTCTCCTCAAAATTTCTCTCTTATGACTATGAACATGGTTAGTCCCTAACCGTAGAACTAAAAGAGATCACAAGGGTCACTCCTAGAAAAAGGTCTGGAATTGCTGTTACTGTCTGAAACAGACAGCTCAATCTCTTGGGCAAACTCTTCAGTGAGCAGACCAGATGGGATTGTACCCAGAATCTGACATTCCATTCAGTAACAGCAGATAATGTTTCCAGGCTGCTACCTGTCTGTTCAGCAAAGCTTCAATCTTGAACTGGGGGAAGAAATCCTGAAAAACATAGCCCCAAGAATGACGCCTTGGAGGCCTTCAGAACAGGACATATTGAGGTGGGAGAAGAGTAGGAAAAAAGCTCCTTTCATCATCATGTGAAGAATGGAGAGAGAAAAGGAGGCAAAGAAACTAGGAGAGCAACTGTATATATGGCAGGAAAGTTTTTCTGAAACATCAGCCTGTAAAATGTCTCAGTAAGAATGAATCATTACTTCATGAGCACTGTACGCATGTGTCCTTATCATGAATCTTTCTTTGTTGTGATATCTTTCTGCCATAAACACTTCTAATCATGTCAGTCTTTCTCCCCAATATCAAATGGTTCATTTAATATAGAACCCAATCAGATAAACTGGACGACTGTTAAACATTGTTACGAATGTACTATGTCTACATGGAACACATTTGTACTCATGTACCTATTATAAGGATTTGAATAATTTGTCTGGTTATGAACTGTGTTTACCTTGGACTTAAAATATTGCTTGTAAGCCCATATGTCATTTTTTTACCTGCATTTTGAAGCAGAATTCCAAGAGAAGTTGGCATAAAATCGTAACATCTTGGCTATTATCTTTTGGACAAGGAGATGCTTGTATTAGAAAACACCCCTTCTAGTCTGCAGCAAGAGAAAAAGATGGAGCGTTTAAGTCACATATCACCTGGTTCCAGAAGGTGGAACAGAGAAAGAAGTCTTATGGAAGAGGGGTTAAGAACTTAAAAAATAATAATAACTAATCTATTTCGGCATTTTCACCCAAAGCAGGTAGAGCAATTGCAGGAAGGAGTCCTGTCACATTGAACAGACTACTAGTGATTTGAAAGAAAAAAGCACATTGCATTTAGATACTGTCTTCTAACCAGTCAAGCTGCTATGTAAATATAGATCAATTTTAGTTCTTTAGACACTCACTATGTCTTTGCCTTCACATCTATGTATGCCCAAAGAACTAAAACATAGCCCAAAATGTCCATGCAAATTGAATTCTTCTTTAAAGTGTGCTTAAACAACAAAGGAGCCTGGAGAGTCAACAACAGGGACAGAAGTCAGTTTGTTGAACTGTATGTTCGGTTTCAGAAGGGAGCATTAAAGTTTGCACCTCACAGTTCAAACACAAATGTAGCACCTGGAGTCTTTTCAAGACTCCAGAAGCTTAACACATACCAGGCCCAGGGGTCTGGGAGCAAACAGCACAATCTGTTAAGTGTCCAAAGGGCAGACTGACCTGGTTTGTGGCAGCATTAACTCATGTATTACATTGTGTTTCATTTGGTCATGACAGATGTGGCTGCAGTTTCTTTGGCATTTGTAAATCCTTATAAAGGTTACATCTGTATATGGCCTTTAAAATCCATGGTTTAATATGTATTCACTTACATGTTAATTCACGCAAAGGACTCAAGTAATGTTCAAGAGAGTGTCTAACAGTAATTAGAGAAATCTTAGGAGATTTATTATTGTGATGAATAATTTTTCATATTAACAGTATTACTCAGAGTTGGATTGTAATGATATAAAATACAGCCATGCAGGAAAAAGAATGTTTCAACAGTGTGCTTTTGTTCTCTAGAAAATTGTGCTGGAGAATCATCTTTCAAGATGTTATGAGAAAATGAAAAATAAAGCTCACTGTAATTTGAAAAAAGAGAACATCTGAATAGGAAGGACAAAGAAACAGAACGGAAGAAGTTAAATGAGGTAGAAAACAAAGAAAGCTTTGAATTTGTAAAGCAAGGCATACCTCTGGCAGAATCATCACCGTATTCATATCCCACTTTTCTTTTATACAAAGCCTCCCATTTCAATCTTCTGTTAGTCTGGAAATCAAAGCAGATGATCAAGATGAAAACTGAAATGCAGGCATTCATATACCGAGTCATCCTTTCAAGAAAATTGCTCTTCCTGAGTAAATTTTAGAGACAAATGTCAGTGCTCCATAAACATCACTGCAATGCTTCCAGTGTTCACATGTTCACTAATGACTTGGGGTAATAAACACCATGGTTATTTTGACTAGAAGAAATGGTTACACCTAGGTTTAGCTTACCACAATCTATATACCTCAATCAACAGTCAACCAACACAGTGCTACCTAAAGTCAATCTACAGCACAGAGGGGAAGAAGCATGAGGATTTATTTGGTTAGGTTGTAAGACAAAATGCTTCTATATAGATCTCTGACTTCAGTAATTTACCTAAATAACTACATTGACTACCTTGAAGTAAGGCAGCTTTAAACTCCCACTCTGTAAGTGCTGGGCAGTGGAGTGGAGTGAAGACCATGGTCTCCTTACTAGAAGAAGATGGAATATTGCCAAAGGACTATTTTATTCATATTTCAACAAACTTTTTTCTGGGTTTTTTTTTGGGGGGGGGGAGGTTGTCATGTAGAATTTTGTCATAGAAAGGTAGCCTGCAATGATCAGGGGAAGAGTCAGGACAGGAAATACAGTTATTCATTGTGTATGTTAGTATTTATGACTTCAAACTCCTCCCATTAACCAAAAATACAGCTCAGACAGAGATGGTAATGAAGTTACATCTAACTGAATCATTTTAATTTTGCTTATAAAGTTTTTCTTTAGAGCATTTTTACTGCTTTATTAAAAGTCTTTGATTTAGGGATAGTATCTTCACAGCAAACTCATTAGACTTTGTTTCAACTTACATTGATTTTAGTCCCTTAGCTTGGTGAAGTTTTTACTTGACTTCAGCCAGGACATGGTTTCAAAGCTGCACATGAATAGCTAGCTGCCTGTTGTGGGGGTAGCTCCATGGGATCCTAAGCCTTTATGCTTAGGCCCTTTGACCTGGTTAAACTGATCTGTACCACAAAATTACTGCATTTGTTGCTGCCACTCACATTCACCTTGCCTCATGTGCCCAGAACCATCTCCATCTACTTGCGTTCTAAATATTTGTCTATACGTACAGTTTTTCAGCAGAGTTATAGTGACCAGTCCCCAGTGTGTGGAGACAGGATTTACCAAGCAGAAATTCTTGTTTCTGAGTCTGGCTTTAGCTACTGGCTGTTCTCTTCTGCTTTTTCTGTTTTGGTTTGGTAGAGCTAAAAATGAATGAGGGGGGCTTTGTGGAACCTGTCATTATGGCACTCAGTGAAAATTGCACCAGATGAAAGCCTAGAGCAACTATTGTGGGAAACCACATCAAGAACCACTCTGTGTATATTTACACAGCAGCCTATCAAGTTTTATTCTTATCTGACATATGAGTATGTCCTCCATAATCTTCCTCTGTAATTTGAAATTGTAGAAGTACAGTTTAATGTATCTTTTTTAGCTCCGAGAACACATTCTTCTCAGAGAATTTCATAGGTTGCTTGGGAGATTTCCCAGAGGTATAACTAAGGAGGGATGGGCTAATCTGTCAAAATCAGAAAAAAGAGAAAACCAAGATAATCACTTACACACTTGTCTTTTAAACAATCTCTCTGTCTGTTTGTGTATATCAGGGAAGTGTAGAACCTGAACTTTTGTATTAAACCAAACTATAAAACCAGACATTTCATCTCTACAGATACTATGTCTAAGAGGGCTCAAAGCACAACATTGCCTGCCAAATCTTTCATACAGAAGAACAATTTGTTCGACATGTAGAACACAAACAAACCTCACAGACTTTCTCCTGTGCTTTAAACAATGCAAACTTTTCATGTTGTTTACTCAGAAAATGTAATTGGGATCCAGCAGGTGGTTTTCCATGGCTCCACACTGCATAAGATCTGCAGCTCAAAGAAAAGAAAAGAAATCATCTTGATCTGAGATGACACAGTGATGTATCTATCTGCTGACTGAAGGAAAACATGGGCTCAACAGTCCCCATGCAAAGTAACTCAAGCACACTTGTCCACACTCCATGCTTGTCAGTATCTATACAATTTGGCAGGTTTGGATAATTTCCTTGGCTCCTCACTTCAGCCTCAACTTTTCCATCTAAGACTGCAATTTTCAGGCCACTGGCTTGAAAGGCTCTGTTGCAGACCTAACATTTATAGCAACCCTTGTGATATATCTAGGTAAGGCTGTCCTCTCTTCAGAATTTGTAGTCTCTCACTTCAGAACTCATATTTGAAGCCCTTGACTCATTGTGGTTTAAAAAAACTTTGAAGCAAAATGCACTCTTTGGCAATAAGGAAACCCACAGGCTTCTGGCCCTTTTGATCAATCTATTTGATGCCTAGGCATGCAGAGGCCTTCCTCCGTCTTAATAAGCATGTCCCTGAAATAGCAGACATGGTACACATTGACCACCTATTTACATTTCAGCAGGGCATTAACTGAAGAAACCCACCAATCAGGAGACATTGTTTTCAAAGATGTAGAATAAGCTACTGCATCTCCTTGAATACCACTGTTAAAAAAGGAAGGCATCAGACCAGGAGAACTTTCTTTTCAGATGCTCTGGCTTCAGGAGAAACAGCTCCAAAGTATCTGTGGCCAATGCTTTGTACTATGAGTGTTAAGAAAGGCAGACAGACAAATATGGGAGAGTATGAATCTAGAGGGAAATATTAAGGTCATCCATATTTCCAGATAAACGGTCAAACTTTAAACTCGTGCTTTACAGAAATTCTAAGTTGAAGTGCTTTCTTTACTAAACAAAAATCAGATTTCTCTGGAGTCATTACTGGGTATGCTAAATGGCTTCATTTACAGCAGATGTTGCAAAGAAAAATCCAGTTCCCTACGCAAGGAGCAGGAGTTCAGATTCCTTCTTGAAATTTTTGAAATTCTCCTTGATGATCCTTTTCTACAGTATAGGGCAAACAATGAAATTATTGTTTCATCCTGGAATGTTATTTTTTAAGTAAGTTTGAGATGGATGTTGTAAGGATGTAAACCACAAGTTTTATTTTTCACATTAAAATAAAGGATATAAGGATGACAGTTTCAGATGCCTTAGAGATTTCAGCTCTGCAGTGCTCTGCCAACATGGAAAAATTCAATTTCAAGTATCTGTTACACAGTAGGATTTGTACCATTCCTTATGGGAATACCCCAGTCTTTGTTTTTGCTTGTGCCCTTTGCAAATTCTGACAACATTATCCAGAATGCTGGTCAGTCGAATACTGTGCAGATCAGGAAAAAACATCACGTTAATTAGGAAATACATCTGAGAAGGTCAAGATAACATAAACAACTGAAAAAAAGTATCACTTTTTAAGAACATAGCATATGACAGAGAAGAATGAATCAGACCAAACTGATTAGTAATTGTTATGGCAAATCACAGTGACTTCTATTAACAAAGACAAGGAAAAACAGGCATTTCAGCAATTAACTTAAATGAGATACAGTTACAGCGAGGCCCCTCCTTTTATTCCCTAGTTTGGATACAACCCCTGTGGATTTGATGACCATTAGGCAGACAGCCAAATGAGTCCTGTGTAGTTGTTGCTTTAGGCACCTCAGTTCTGCTCCTAATAGCACAGTACTCCTTAGCAAGCTTGTTTTTAGAACAACAAAATTTTTAAAAAATCTGTTACTTTGCCTGAAATGGTGAATTGAAAAGCAGAGGGTTACTTAATTAAGTGAATGAGGCAAGTATTGTATCATGTTATAAAGATTAGCAAATGGAGTATGGGGAGAGAAGAGGAAGTAAGCAAGTAAACTAAAATTATATTAACCTGCCTTCAATAGTATGCAAGGTTTTAAAACACACAGCATAGGAACAACAATTAACCATCAAGGTAAATGGAAATTTGAAACAGTGAAGAGTAAAAAATCATTTTATGTGAAGCAGACTATGTGAGATCTACCTCGCTGCCTTTTTTCAGATAAAACCAACTTCTTTTTCTAGTTAAAATAAGCCAAATAAGCCTAATTTTGATGTATCTTACTAAACCATTCATACATTAGCCTATCAAAAGTTAGCCCAGAATGGGAAAAAGGCTTCACTGTGAGAGAAAATAAGAATTTAGAAGTAGGAAATTAATTGGAATCAGATCAATATTACAGAGAAAAACACAAATTCCTTGGTGTTGGACAGGTTGTACTATCTTCACTACCAGGGCAAAAATACAAAGATTCAACCTGTTGCATTGAAAGGGGAAGTGTATGTTTGCAGGAAAGTTGCCAGCAGAATTCTCTAGGATTAGTCTGGAGACTAAAAATAGTGGATAGTATCATAGCTAATTTTGGCACAGCATAAGGGTGTGCTTATGACATTTTCTGATGACAAAGTCTGGAGGCAGTGTCAAACTAGAAAAGGCTTGGAATATCATAAAGGTCATTGAACTTCAGTTACTGAAAGGGGATGAGGTTAAAATGTACAAAGTGCAAGGTTATATACTTTGGAATTAATAATAGGAATTTTCTATTACCAGCTAATAGTTCATAGTTTAGAAAAGACACTTAGGTAAAAAACCTAGTAGATTCATCTGTTGCAGCAGCACTATGTACAAACCAGGGAGATGAAGCTATGAACTCTTCCCAGAGTTTGCCTATAGATACGCAAGTGTACAACATATTATGTAAGAATTTGTTGAAATATTATTTTCTGAAATAATGTAAAATGGGTGACAATCTTGATAAAGAAGATTGAAAGGATTTACCTTATTCAGCTTATTACCTTATTTCGTTATTTAAAGAAAATCTGAGAAGAGGTTTATTATTGCTCTTCAGGTATACTGGGAGGATAAGAGAAACACCAAGAGGAAAGATACTTAAAGTGGAACTCAGTACCAGCATAAGATCACTTAAGTAATTGCCATGAAAATTTATCATGGAGATTAGAAAAGTTTCCAACTGTCAGGGACATAAAGTACTGCAACAGCTTCCCAATAGGATTATGGAGGCAAAACCCCCAAACCTGTTTTAAGATGAAAGCTTAATAAATTTACAAATGGGATTATATGACCTGTTTAACTGCTCCAGGAAGGAACTAGACTCCATATTCCATGAAATCTTTTCTGATCCTGTGTTCTATTTAGAAAAAAAAACAGATGAGAAGGCTTAAGCAGTAAAGGAAGCAAAAGGCAACAAGAAGATTTCAGTCTAAATATAAAGGAACAAAATTTAAATGAAATGCAGCTGTGATCTGATCACCTGGACCTAGGTTAGCTGGCAATAAGGCAGACTCTCTTACTTCAAATTTTGGAAAACATTACTATTCTGTTTCTTTTACAGGATACCCAACTGCTCTTACAACTACAGTTCGGGGATGTTTCCAAGGCTGCTGCGGAAGATAGATTTGTGTCCTCTCTGAGCAGTTCTACTTTTGTTTCAGTTATAGCAAATGAGGGCTTGTTTTCTCTATACTGATAGTCTAGAGCCAGAACGTCTTTTGGTAAGGATCCTGTACACCCCCCAAAAACCCATTTACACCCCCTAAAATCCCCAGGGATATTCCCTATGCAGCAATAGCATTCAAGTCTTAGCCTGAGAGTGTTTGGCAGAATGGAAAGGAGTTCCTGTAATTTATGTACCCATGACACCTTTCTACAGCTGCACAAGCCTGAATATTTTGTTTGCCCTAAAGCTTATCTGCTTTTGCCAAAAAGAGCAGTTAATCCAATAAAAAACAATGCTTTTTATAAACCTTGCCTTGAGCATCTTATAAACAACAGGGGAAAGTCAAAACCTAAAGGCGGTTCTTGGACCACCTTATTTACGATGGAAAGAATTTTCAAAAGTCTAAATAAAATAACTGATAGCAAATTTTTCACACACGCCCTCATCTTGGGTTCTGCATTTTGGTGCCCTTGTTTGGCTGGGTGCTCGTCTCTGGTTATAACCGACTGACACAGTTGCACTGCCTCCATCACTGCTGGTAACTGGATTCATTCCCTTGCAATAGCATGCCCTCATCGGAGCAATCTCCCCTTGGACAGTCTTTTCTCCAGTCTCTCCAGCACAGGTGATCCCAGGGTACACATTTGGGACTCAATTTTTGTCCCAAATCTGTGTTCTTTTAACCCAGTGTGCAAGCACAGAGATGGGTGCTGAGTGGAAACTCCACAAAGCTAGCACAACTTGGCTTTTACTTTGTAAGTTTTTGTAGTTTACAAAAATGGACTAATTGGCATACCATACTTATCATTGGTGTCTCATGATTTCATAGTAAGCTCCTATCAGCTACTTGTATTCTCCCTTCAAATTAAAGGCATAGTACATTAGTAAATTACTACACATGCTCAGTCAGTGATTAGGGGTCTTATCTAGGAGGCATATCGCTTAAGATTTGTAAGTGTGGTTTTCACATCATAATGAGCTAAGTTCACCTAAAGGTCACATACTTTTTATTTTCAACACTTTGTAACAACCACTGACCTTGCAGTTCTAAGGGAATGCCCCAGTTTTCCTGAGTTGGGTTCCTTGTGTCTTTTTGCTATCTACCGGCGGATACAACACATTGGTTCCTTTTGGTTGCCCACGGTCTTTTCTTCCTTAGCGACACCTTATTGGCTTTGCTTTCATCAATTTGGACCGGTACCTGCCTCAGGCGGCCCTGAGGGGGCAGCTCTCCCCTGGGGGTTCCTGGGGCCTCCTGCCGTGTCCTTCCTGTCAGCCAGGCCTCGCCCCCGCTCCAGGCCAAACGCCGCTTGTCGCCGGCCCCTGCGCCCGGGCAAGTGCGGGAGGCCCCAGAGGTAGTCCTGAGGCACGGCTAACGGGGGCAACGTCGCCCTGCGGCGAGTGGACACCGTGGGACCCCCCCGTCGCAGGCTCTGGCGGCCGTTGTGCGGCGCGCGGGGGACAGCAGAGGGCACTGCGGTGGCCGTTGGCCTTGGCCGTTGTGTGTCAGCCCGGGCGGAGCGCAGCGGCCGGGGCTGAGGGCCCTGGGGCCGCCACGGCCTGTCCAGGGGCCTGCGACCTCCGCCTGAGTCTGGCCGGGAGTGGGCCGCAGGGATGGACGGCTCCGGAACGCTAGTCAACTAGTGAGTGGCAATCCCGGCACCTCGGGAAGAACTCCTGTGTTGCCCCCAGACAGGAAAACCTCACCCTTTCCCTCTTATTTCTAATGAACCCCTCTAATTCATAGAATCATAGAATGATAGAATGGTTCGGGTTGGAAGGGACCTCAAAGATCATCTAGTTCCAACCCCCCTGCCATGGGCAGGGACACCTCCCACTAGACCAGGCTGCTCAAAGCCCCATCCAGCCTGGCCTTGAACACTTCCAGGGATGGGGCATCCACAGCTTCCCTGGGCAACCTGTTCCACCGCCTCACCACCCTCAGAGTGAAAAATTTCTTCCTGAAAACAAAACAAAAAATTCTTTAAAACGAAGCAGCCCCCTTCTCCCCACAAAATTCAGCAAGTTTATCCATGACTCCTCTCTGTGCATTGCTGCAACTTATGCTTTTCCACAAAGACATTTCACTCTAAGGTCGTGACTTGTAAACGCTTCGGGTGGCCTCCTCAGGCAGCCAAACATTCAGGCTGTGCTTTTATTTTAAGGAGAAATGGGAAAAGCGTTTGATTACAAAGGATGTTCAAACAGGCCTCTTTAATTTCTTCCCACTTTAAGCTATAAATATAGCTGAAGATTACAAAGGGTTGTAAAGTAAATACCGAAAGACAACATTTACAATTTTCCACACAGTTACACCCTAAACCAATAATATATGGAAGTCTTTCCAAAACTTTGAAGTGCTATTATAGTTTGTTGTATGACAAAACACTAGGGTTTCTATGTATTTATTTAGCCACCTACCACTCCCTCACCAAGTTTTTAAACCCATTTGTTTGCTATATAGAAAAACATAATATTAAGGGGAGTTGTATTTTCAAGTTATTTGTTCTACAAAAACATTAAATGAAAGCAAATTTATGCTAACAATGTATCTTTGACTTGTACTTGCATGATAAAATCAAGATCTGCTTTTAGTCTCTTTTGTTGGGTGGGCGTAGGAAACCTTTGATCTGATACATCTATTTGCTTCTTAGTTATTTTCCTCCAACTAAATGTTTTTCCTATGATTCTAGCAAGAAACTTCTTAAAAATTAATTCTTACCTTGGATCCCATTAAATAAACAAAACAAACCACAAAAAGACAGATTAGTAGTAGTATTTGTGCTCATTTGGGAGCACGTTGAAGGCAGCAGTTGGTACAGATGATCTAATTTAACCAAGTGATGTATTAAGGCAATACTGAGGATTAGGAAGATTTCCTTTCCCTATTTAAATTCTCTGTCATCTGGATTATAGTGCCTCATGCCTTCCAAAACCATATTCTATTATTGCAGTTGATAGGATCATATTTGAAGACCAGATTTTTATTTTTATTTTTTTGTGTTAGGAATTTGTCAGGTTGCACTGCCTGCTTTGTGGTTTAATCTGTTTTTTCCAAGGTGTATCTCCTTTGCAGTTCTCTGTGATGTTCCCAACCTAAGCAAAATTGCACTCTTCCTTCAGATAGACATCTTACATTGTGATTTCAGCTTAAAGCAGTATCAGCATACTTAGTATGAATTAAATCTCAGATCTCTTCTTGTATAGTTTGGTCTACTGGTAACATAGTTTAGTTTATGGTAACACCTAAATGGATCTGAATTATCTCCGCCAGGTGCTGGCTGAAGGATCAGGATGCTTATTTCTCAGGAACAAATGGTAAACTTTTCCAGTAGGAGTGGACTTGATATTAACCATGTAATGTAGCTTCTCTTCTTTGCTACATTTATAAGGAAGCCATTTGGTTTATATGGGAAAGCTCGAGTAGAATCCACTGAAGTCATGTGTAGTTTGGCTGCAAAGGATTTGAGGAAAGCTAAAAGGAAATATTTGGTTTAAACACTGGATTGCAGTGGTGTGTTCTTGGAACAAGAACAAAAATATTTTTCTATTAAATGAAAATATTTTTAATTACAGGAGAAACCATACTGAGTCTGTGATGCCTGTTTGAACCATTGTGTCTACAGAAATGCATTAACAGTAAATTCCAACTGTATCCATCAGATGGGTACTATGCATTGGATAGGATTCTCAGTGCAAATAACTGTACAGTACTATATAATAAGTTCTTCCTAATATTAATAGAAGCTATGTTGCCTCATTTTAAACAGTTCTGACAATTGCCTATGCATCTAAAATTTGTATTATGCATCTAAAAATTATTCAAATCCTAGTGCTATGTGCGTACCGTTGACAGATATGTGCTCCAGGCATCCCCGTATGCCATGAGATAGCTGAAGTTGTAAAGTGTAAGTTTTGTGAACATGCTACAACCTTTTTTTAAAAGGAGCTACTTATAGGCAAGCTAACCTGAAATTTAGTGTTTCTGCAGTGGAAAGTTGCAGCTAGCAAAGGGCATACAATTTCTCTCTCCTGTAATTTTAGACAAGAAGGGAGTAAACCAGTTAAAACCACTAAGCCAACTGAAATTACTCAAGTAATTTACTGAGATTACTCAAGATCATAAATGCGGATACTTGTGAATGTGCCATGGGATTTATCATACCCACAAGGAGTTCTCACCTGAGGTCTCAGTTTCTTCCAAGGAACAGAGTAGAATTTTCCAATAGTATTGGTTTCTCTATACCATGTATTACATTAACCCTGACTTAATGGAATTATGGCATGCTACTAATACTGCATGTCAGTTCACTGCCTAAAATTATTGAGGAATATTTGAACTTTTATAACTGTAGCAATGAAGGTGAAACTAAGATGACCTTCCATGAAGTGGAAAGAAAGACTTCAGGAACAATATTGTCCTTATATCTTTCAATGTTCCTTGTTAAGATAGCTGAAGAAGGTAGTTTTTTGAGATGTAATACTCCCCCAAACACCAATCCTGCCTAAAAGCTTTTTGACTCAATCATCAGTGCAGCCAAAACATTATGTGGTGTATATATGCAGGCTGCACCACTTTTAGAACAGTCAAGAGAAATGGTTTGTGTTGGTTCTTTGAAAAACACCACTGACAGCAATCCAGATCATAAGATTCCCCTCCCAATACCAAAAACTGAGTGGGTACTACAGACTGTGAGGGAAAAAAAATAAGACTAAATTTTAAATGAGAGATTCTTCATTACTGTTCACTAAGTTCAATGTCAGATTACTTTAATTTGAAGCTGTACCCCATTGCTTCTTTCAGGACACAGAAAATAAACTACATTTAACATGTTCTTCGGAGAATGCAGGTCTGTCTGATAGGGTAAGATTCATCTCATATAACTTTAGCTGGGTATGTATCAGAATTGAGCTAGTTGCCTGCTCTGTTTCCATAGTTATAAGAAAGGGAAGAGAAATTATTTATCCAAGCTGGTTTTGAATGGGGTGTGTTAATTTCTGTCTTTTTACATTGGCTAAAGAAAGCCTACATGACTTTGAGCAAATACCAAAGTTTTAGAATGCCAAACCAGACAAGATTAATTTCAAAGTCTGCAACTCAGCTGCATCTCTTTCATATAAAGATTAACAATTTTGGAGTACAGCTTTAATCCTTCAAGAGTTAGCTGCACAAATGTGTGTGTGTGTGTGTATAAATAAATATCTATTAATAAATATTTAATATGTAAATATTTAGCAGGTTATAGTGAAGAATAGGTGGAATCAGACAATCACAGGGAAGGTCACAACAGGACATTTAAGTCAAATGATAAACCGCAACCATTTGGATAAGGTTGATCTATTTTTATCTTTATAAATGTGATCTATCTAAAGGCAAGTTACATGGGAGTTTATGGGGCAACTGAAAAATAGTGGGCTTTATATTGTAATTATTAACATATATTTTATTGGTCCCCTCCCTCTTTACAGGTCTTTCCAGACATGCTTCATTACAATGGAAGGTGAGTAAAAACATCTCAATTTGGTACAGAATATTAAACTGAAATCAAGCAGTCTAAGCTGAACTCCATTTTTCAGCATCTAGTCCATTTACCAATTCAGCAGTACAGCATTAATTATAGTAACATGATTTGTAATACATTAAAGCAGTAGGAAAGGCTATGCTAGATCTGGAGCAATACATAACAAGAAAGTAGAGGGGGAAAAAAGAATAATACAGGTTTTACTTGCAGACTCTAAACTCCAAAAGACTTCCCATAGCACAAATTAAAATCCTGGAATGCCTTGATTGTTTCCTGAGAAGTTAATGGTGTTAAGGTAGCTTGAGAAACCTTTAAACCTAGCTGGTTTTACGTGCTTTAGCACGTAATCCCTTTACAGTCGTCATGGAGTAATTGTGCTTTATATGTAAGATTTTTTTCTCATTGATATACTTGACCTAATCCTCCAATGTCTTCAATGCTATAGAAAGTGAACAGAAAAATTTATACATTAGTAACTGAAGTAATATACATTGTAGAGCTTTAGAGTTATGTCTGCAGTGTTTTTGAAGAGAAACTCAAGCTAGATTCAAACGAACTAGCTCAGCTACTGGAAGCAGCGTAGCCATGGCAGCAAGCAGTTCAGTGTCAGCTGTAAAATCTGCCTGTAAAGGTAAGTAAATATTTGGACAACTTGCTGGCACAGAGTTCTTGTGCTACAACAGTTACACTACTTAGCTATTTTATATGCTGCTCAGGATGACCTCAGCTTAAGACGACAGTTTAGCTGTACCTGTTGGCTGCTCAATGCCTTGCACAACAGGCTTGGAAGCACTCATGAAATGAAAAAGAAAAAGAAATGAAAAACTATACCAGTTCTTTATGAGTATCTGTGTATTAATCTCTTAGTCAAAAATGTTAGAGTGTAACAGATGCTTATTCCTAGTCTTGAGCTGTCAGTATCTTTTCCCTCCCCAGTACTCAAGTATCCCACATTACAGAGGAAGTGATAATAATTATCAGTGTATCCAATGAATACCACCAGTTCTTGTATGTATATGTTTTCTATAAACAATGTGTTTACATTATTCAGATGATCGCTTTACAAACTTATTTTTGTTTCTGCACTGTTAAACTGAAGAGTCCAAGGAGACTGGTGACTTTGTCCAGTACTGTTTCAGGGTGCCCACTGAAGGCCTGATTCCATTCTTCTTGAAAATTGCAAACGTGGATCATCTCACTAAGTTGTTTTATAGTGCAGCCCCTACACAGGGGAATATACATGTAGTAAGACGCTATTCAATATGTTGAAGTTAGCCAGCCTCAAGCCTCTAGGACTGATCATTTAATATCCACATGGGTTTGTTTCCTGCCCTGAAACAACATAAGCAGGCTAGCAGTTCTGGGGCAAAGAGATATCCCATTAAGGTGCCTTCTGAGGTCTGTTATCTAAACTTTGCGCCACTGCTTTTATTTTCAGTGTCTGAAGGTGGTTTTTACATGGTGATTGAGGTATTATTAGCAACCGAATGATTGTTAGAAATCACTATAGCTAAGCCAGCTGTCTTTACCATTCTGCTGCCCTTAAAATGGATTTCAGTAAAGGTTTTTTTCTAGAATCTAATTTGGTTTAGACATGAATAATTTACAGGCTTCTTTTACGAGACAGCACAAAGGATCAATACGGATATAAAACATACCCACTACTGTATATGCCAGCTATTGCAAAATGCTACGCTGTTCTTTTCGCAAAACAAACTGCAAACATATGCACCAATTCAATACAGATTATTTTCTTTAAATCATACAAGCTATCCGTTATTTCAGTAACTAATAGTGATTTTTAGATCTTTTCTCTTCCTTCTAATTACAAAATCAGATACCAATCGAAAAAAGGTTGCTTTTCAGTGCTCAGCTTAGGGAAAAATAATGGCTCTTCGTTTCTCAGGGTTTATTTCTATTTCAAATCTGTGTACATATGCTAACAGCCAGAACCTGTGGTTCCACAATGGGGGTAGCAAGGTGTTTGATACATATTTTGTCATATTTATGCTTTTATGTACTTAGGCACAAAAGAAAATTGGACATCAGGAAATGCAGTTATTTAGGTGGCCTATATTTATTTGACTCTATGGTTAAAATAGGCAGAAAAATGCATAGAAATGCCTTTGTCCATGAACATCTAAGTTCTGCAAAGTACACAGATCACTATTTATACTGTTATAATTAGGCTTTGAAAATTAACATGGATGTGAATGATAGCTGGCTCCAACTAGAATGATTTGGATCTGTTTTGAAAGTTCTACATTTGAGATGCCGGTTTTGTAACTGAAGCAATTCACATAAACAGAATTCAGGAGAACCTAGAATACAGTGGTGCCGTAGCATATAACATGAAAATTTAATTGACATTAATACCAAACTGGAATCTAGTTGGTTATTCTTAAAAAGTGGACAGAAACCAGTGTAAGTGGTTAGCTGCTGTAAACAGCAACATCTTAAGATAGATTACATTTACTACACATCCAGAATTCATGTTTTTTACTGTGAAACCTCAACATTTTTTTCTAGAATACATTTATGCAGAGTTTAACACCCACCAATACAAGATAACATCATAATCAAGGTTTGCCTGGTTCCAAAAATAGCATAAAATTTATATTTTTTTAAACTTATTTAAATTTGGAGAAAATAAATATTTATAAGTTACACTCTAGTTTATAATCAAAACATAAATTTTGCCGAACTCCCAAGCCTGACAGGTTTTACTAGTTCTTGCCTTCAGGTTTCAGTGATGAACGAACACAGGATTTACCCTTGGGGGAACAGTTTGTATAATGTTGAATATGTGACTATGTGGTGTATAATACAAACTTACCCTTCCCCAGGTCTGGCCATTATTGTTTAAATTTAAATAACAAAGTAATATGCACCTACACTTTCATTTGACCTTGGCTGCTCTTAGTGTTTTAAACCATATTGCTCTACTGCCTCTGCTCATGAGAGATTCTCTAGTGCATTTTGTATTCTGGATTAAAACTAATGTTACCCAGCCGCCCTTATGGGGGATATTCTTCTGTATAATACTGGAATGACTCAGCACTCCCCGTGCAGGGTCTTACAACCTAGGCAGCTACTGTTAGGATCTAGTGATGTGTCTAACTTGTACTTTCCTTTAAAACTTAAAAATATCCCTCAGAATCATTTGTCAATTTTACCTCTCCCCATTCCTATAGTGGAGGGAAAATTTTAAAAAGCACAACCTCACTTCTCTTTGCTTGGAATAGTTTAGTTTCATTTGCAATGTCAGCAGACAATTGCATCGCTTTGGATAGTATTAGTTAACTTCCTTTTCAGTGTTAGGGGTTCAGAGACACCAGCAGCTATAGCAACAGCTGCAGTGATAGCAGGCCACTACTAGCAGTGGCAGCTCTTGTGTCCCTGTGTTAGATTCCGCGTCATTTTGAAATCACTCACTGCCGAAGAGCAATGCACATACCACACAGATTCCCACTGGAAACTCCTGTTCTAAGGACAGAGCAGAAAGCATGACTTTTGGTGTGCCACACCAAAATAAAGCAAGCTACATCTTTTTTCTACAAAAAAGACTATAAATATTTTTAAATACTACATATGATAAGACTAGAAAAGTCTTGAATTTACACTGTGATAGTCTGGTAGACCTTCAAAAAGTTCCTTACATTTTACTTAAGCTATGATAAAATGTATTCAATATCTCTATTGCTGCAGTGTGCTAAACCACCTTCTACTAGGTTTGTTAAATTCAATGCATGTAAGTTTGTTGAGTATTGTTTCTTGAATATCAGGGATAAACAATTTCCTACATTTTTTAACTGCACTGGTACATGAAAGAAATATAGGAAGATGTTTTAATCATTATTAGGCAAATGGACAATTCTTGCACAGCCTGCTAATACGTCTTCTAGTTGTCTTGAAGTTGGTTTCTGCTGTGTCTGTTCTGTTGTTATTTTTAGGTAAAAAATTAGGTATTTAGGTAAAATATTTAGGTATTTTAATCTTCATAGTTGATTTCCTTTCCATGCTTGTCCTTATTTAAAAATTATTGCCTCATTTTGTTCTAACATACTATGCTTTCCGTTTCTATATCAATGTATGCAGATTTGCATCAGGAACCCCCCTTTTTAGGCACTGTGGCACAACAAGTCTCTAATACTTAGCTTACTTTCATGTACTTCAAAATGCAATGCTAGTGGTAGCTCAGCTTCAGAAATGGGCTATAGCACCCTAAACCGTAATGGACGTACATTTG
Organism: Chroicocephalus ridibundus; assembly: GCF_963924245.1. Classification (NCBI taxonomy): domain Eukaryota; kingdom Metazoa; phylum Chordata; class Aves; order Charadriiformes; family Laridae; genus Chroicocephalus; species Chroicocephalus ridibundus. The sequence goes on along the minus strand of NC_086288.1, from coordinate 26,617,703 downwards.
TGGCAGTGTTTCTGCCAGCACAAAAGCACCTGATCACTACTTGTGAGGATCAGGTGGACAGAAGAGGTCAACATGTCATTTGCCATATGCTGGCCAAAATCGATGCGTTCAAGGAGGGTTTCCACAGTCCTGGGGCAAATTGGTCCTGGGGCAAACAGACATCGGCATTAGTAATGTTGCTTGTTCTCTGAAAATAAGAATGTTCTTTCTGTGAATTTAGCTTGGACAGCACAAAAAGTAGTCTCAATTTATTAAAGAAAGGAGTCTTCTTCCTTGCCTGATTTTTACCCATTGTTATCAATCACTCTCACACAAAGAGAACACAACATGAATATAATGTTCACACACCCTACTGTTAGGGTTTTTCCTAAGACTTTAATCCAGTTTAAAAGGGTTTTTTAACTTGGCTCATTTCACTGAGCTGATTTAAAGCACAGACACAAATAGGTTTTTTGTCTCTCATACCAAAGGAAGCATTAAATTGTAGCACTTGGGTAGGAATGAGTACCAGGGGAGGAGGGGTTTGGGGGTGGAGGGTAGCAAGAACGTCTTCAATTGGCTTTGCCATTCAAGGAAATTGTAACATCAAATTTAGCTAATGGTATAACATGCTAGTTCTTCAGACTAAAAGCATTTTTAAGGGGAAAAACCTTGCATCCAGTTTTTAGAGGTGAGAATGTTTTCAGCGATTGACAAAGCACAGCAAACTTCCTTATTGGTCACATATGTAAGGTAACAATTACTGTTAAAACTGAACAATTTAAAAAGTTAAATCACCTTTCTCTACCTGTACTATCTGTTATGTGCACTCGATCTGTTACGCAAAGTATACACAAAGCACACACAGTTCGCTGTGATTTCCGTTTCTTTTTTTTCCATGCATTAACATTTTCTCCTGCTGTTTGGTGTATGCCACTTCAGGAAAACTTAGAATCCAAACAAGTATTTTCAATTTTAATAGAAAGTATATAATTTATTACATGTCAAAATTGTCTATCAAACTCTTTTCTCAGCTTTAACTACCTGACAATATTTATATATCGTCTAACACAAATAAATTTGTAATCAAAAGTGATTAACGTTTTGATCAGACAGTTACTATCAGATGGTTAGTGTGGTCTGTGGGGCTACTGCTTACTCAGCAAACATGCATTCATGGCTTGCTGCAATGTTTAGTAAAACGTGTTTGCATAAAATACTATGGAAGCCGATGTAAAATAATTTTTCCTTCACACTGTAATTGTCTGGTGATGATTACAAATGGGGACTGTTAGAAGTAGAAGAGGGGAACACCAAAAAGATAGGAGAAAAATGACCTCATAAAGAGGTTACGCACTGGAATTTTTTGACCAAAACCCTGTGGAATCTACATCCTTGGAGATATTCAAAACTTGACTGGACAGTCTAAGCAACCTGATAGAGCTTTACATTTAGCCCTTTTTGAAAAAGGGTTGGACTGCCTGACCTCCAGATGTGCCTTCTAACCTGGCCTCTGCTATAATTTACAGTCAACTGTCTGTGCCCTCAATTACTTCATGTTTCAATCACAGGAAAAGATGGAAATACTGTAGACCAGACAATTTATAATAGAAAATGGATACTCAGTATAAAATTATGTTTTTGTTTCCACTTGTACTATTTTAAAACTTAGTTTCCAGACTGACTTGTTTGAAATATATTTTTTAATGTGTTTATAGGCTGAGCTGCTCTGTATTAACTCTAAAAAAGGCATTTATCATGGAAAGCTTGACCCAGAGTTAATTTTAGAGGTGCTAGCAAATGCTGCCGTTATAAAGCCTCTTTTCCTGTTTATGGTAAGAACAGATCTTCTCTTTTCATCATACTTACTATCTTGCCAAAACCAGAGGTCATTAGCAAGGTGAATCTCTGTTTTTTCAGCGCTTCTGTCAATATAATTTTAGGAAATACATACAACTGCTGTACAATACAAGCTTTCAGATGGAAACATATGAAATTTTCAAATAGTTAAAAAAACAATATTCTAGTTCCGCATTTTTCCCATTACTGTTATTGATGTTATTTGTATTTGGTATGAGGGATGTCAAGATTTTTATTTCTTTTTTCAGAAACTCTATGGGATATATTATTGAAAGATAGAGAGGTCCCTGCAGTTTCTCTTACACAGTTAATTTCTGTAGATTAAGAAAGGGTTTTCTAAAAGCTGAAATGGTTGTAGCTAATACCAGTGTACATCCATTAGGGCTTAGGATGCTGTGGCCCACATCTTAGCTGAGCTAACATTAGCAGTACTTAAACAATACAAGCAATATACTTGTATTAAAAAAAAAAAAAGGCAACCTATTTAGTATATAATCATGTAAAACCCTGGGAAGTCAATAAATATATAATACAGACAAACTTAACTTTTCACCCATACTTGGTAATACAAGTGCAGACATAGAGTCAGTTTTCCAGGTTTTCACTTTTAGGTGAGGATCTCAGAAGTATTTTTAAAAATGGACTGATAAATGGGGAGAAAAATTAGGGGCTTTTCCCCCAAAAATGTATGTACAAACTTATTTGAGGGTTTCAAAATACAGTCCCAACCCATCAAAATCTTTGGTAGAGGAGGCTGTTCATAGGTCCCTTGTAACTGGGCTGTCAAAAAACAGTGAACATTCATAAAATATAATTAGAAACAACTTGCCCAACATCACAATGCAGAGCTGGAAATAGAATTCCAGTCTTCTATTTAAAAATCATAAGATAAACACTGCATTTACAGTGTTCCTTATGTTCTATACAGTTTGGGATTATTTTTTTGGCAGGCTAACAAAGTTTAGCATAACACTGTGGCTTTATGTGGCCTTCTTTCCCTCTGTAGCATTCTTGGAACAATGCTACAATACAGTCATGTTAAAAGGATTTTTCCAGCACTTTCTGATTCTGAAGTTATTCTCATATTTTGTGTACCAGAAACTCACGTCTGTGCAAGCACACACACAGCCACCTCCCCTATTACTAATATGTTTGAATTCTGGGCTTATTTCAAATTTACAGGATTTATTTACTCTAGACACACTAGATTTCCCACCAATAGAAAATAGTGTGACGTTGTCTTACAGTATATAGATCAGTGAGATGAAGTCAGGAATGTTCATACTGTTTCTAATGTGCAGCTGAACATTGGAGAAGCCAGTACTGTACAATCTTATTTTTATCTGATAATTGGGAAAATTGTACACACGTTCCTTTCTAAAAAATCCTCCTAAATGGATAAAAAATACTGAATATTACATTACTAATAATAAACACTTAGAAAAATCAACTGAATATCCATTTCATATTAATCTTTCAAGGAGGACTGAAAACATTGAAATTATGTAAAACTAAAGTTAACACTTAAAGAAAACACCCTTACAGTGTGTAAAAAATAACCATATCTTTGTTTTCTTATTGACTTAAGTGTTTAACTTACTATTCTTCAACAAAGTCTTAACTTTTCATCACCATGAGAATCATATAAAGAAAAGAAGGCAGGTCATAAAAGCCTTGAATGAAAGTGAGAATATACAGAAAGCACTGCAGCCATCAGAAAATTTGCAGGACACAGGGAAGGAGTGGCAGGGGAAGATGAAGAAAATAATAATGAACAGGGAAAGTTACAGTAAATGTAGGCAGAAGAGAAGCAGTCATAGTGTATATGCCTCAAGACTTTGAGTTTGGTAATTCATGACTGGCTAGGATTCTACCATCAGTAAGAATTAAAATTTTTTACAACTGAATAGTCACTGTGAAAATGAAATATTTATAACTATACCTAATCTTGACAAATATATTATTCTCATACTACAGCTTCTATTCTTGGTAAAGAAAATTTAAGTAGCAATTTTAAATCTTACAGAACAGAAATTGTTGTTCTCAACCTTTTTTATGTTACCCCAAATTACAGAAAAAAAGGATATAGGGCTTTCTTCCATTTTATTTTGGAAACTCCCCCCTAGATCAATGTAAAGAAAGAGCTGGTGATTATGACCCATCACCTACTTGGGTGCTAAGGACTGAAATAAAATTGTTTCTGGATTTCTCATAAAAATCTGAAGTCCACAAAAATATTTCTGAATATTTTATCATTCAGAAATTTAGTGGAATTTCTAGGGTTTTATCGGTGACCTGCAGAACTTCATGGATTTACATTAATACCAAAACTTTTAATCCAGTACCTCCCTAAACACTTTACAGATCTAGCAGATGGTCAGTTAGAGCAGAGAATAAATTTTTCAGAAGAGAACCCTTAGTGAGGACCTAGCAGTAGCCTTCCAGTGCCACTTAAGAGAAAGTTACCAACCAAGAGTCTGATGCCAGGCTCACTACAGAGGACAGGAAAACAGAATGAGAGACAGCAATCAGAAACTGAGAAAGCCAGTTCCAGCTAGATATAACGAAAACATATTTCAGTATGATAATATTTAAGCATTGGAGCGAGTTTCTCAGAGAGACTGTGAGGTCACCAAGGTTTTCAAGATCCAACTGAACAAAGCTCTGGGCAGTCTGGCCTGAATTCAGTGTTGACCTGGCTTCAAGGAGACGGTTGCACTAGGTGACGCCCAGAGGTCTGTTCCTGCCTGATTAAGTCTCTGATTTGATTTGTAGCTAACCCTGGCACTGAATGTGACAAGTCTTTAATGGGCAGCATGCAGCACTGCTTAAGAGTTTAGGACAGAAAGCAAAATGTAACTCTGATACTCTCAAGGAAAATTTAGCTAAGTAGAACAAATGCAGGCAAACTGCAGCCCACTTTGCTCCCAGTAACTGAAGTGAAAATCAATGAACACGCTACAGTTTTCTTCTAAGCCTCTTTGGGCAATCACAGTCAGCAGTATTTGCATGCATCCCATTTATGCCCTAGTGTGCCTGGCATTTTTGAAAAGATAGTGGCATAAAAACTTCACCATGTGAGAAAGTCATTTCCACAAATCCCTTATAAGGACTAAAATGTAATTGTACTAGTGACCTTTAAGTATTGCAAGTGTTTAAGAGAAATATACAGGAAGAAAAAATTATCCCAGGAGTTGATGTCTGCATAAATGGATCATAAACTTGTTAGCATCAGCATGTGAACTGTAGTGATCTGTAGTGATGTACAGGAGAAGAATGGAATGGAAGTGATTAATACTGGCCACTAGTGGGTTCTAGTTCTTCTTCTGTTCTCGGGATGCCCAGAGTAAGCTAGATCATGAACTCTTTAGGCTCTCTGGTTCAAAGGCAGTTAATCCCCAAATGATTCCAGCCATGTAAGGAGTATAAGACACTTGTATTCCACCTTATGTCCTAGATTTTGTATTTCAGATATTTTTTGCTGTAGGAGGTGTCCTGGTGCCTACTCTAAAAATCTGTTTTACCCCTCTTTCTGTCTGTAATAGGAGTCAGAAGCACAAACAAGGACATGTGTACTAGGGACTGTCTCTGCTTTGTCCTTCTCTTGTCTCCATATGCCACCAGAATAACAATTCCTTAAGAAGTAAAGAAAGGCATTTTGAATTAAGTAACAATATGTTTTAAAAAGAGATTTAAAAAAGTCACAGTACCTCTAAATACAATGTTTCACTAACTTGTATAATCACTGCAGCATGAAGTCTAGGGATCATTATGTAGCCTCCACTTAATGGCTCTTAGGTGACGTGAAAATAGTTTTCCACTGTATTGTGGATTGTGCCATCCCCAGCCTGCATCTGTCCCAGGCCCCAGCAAAAAGGAGGTCCTAATTAACTAACTCCCAGGTGCCACAATATCCAGTTTAGCATGACTGCCTACTATGGCATAGTTTGTTGTTGCAATATTTTTTCTGTTATTCTCATTAGCCTTTTCCTCAACATTTTTGTGAAGAAATTAACAAAGTTATAACATTTAGAAAATACAATTATTGAGCAGAGTGGAAATAAGAGATTTGAGTGGGAGTGCATACTGGATATTTACGGTGGAGGTCTTTTTTGCCTCAGAAAAGACCACGGGCACTGCAAGTTTTTCAGATGGACCATAAAAATGCTTGCCTGGAGTTATTTCTATGAGGTGATCGACAAAGGCTGCTTTTGGTTCAGGGAAACATGTTAAAAAGCTTCTTTTCATTAATTACACTTGATCAGTAACTCACTAGGGAGTTACTAACTTTCTCATAGCAGTTACATGATGAGCAGTGTTTCCACAAGTCATTCAGTTATACCTGAGTCGGAAAGGAGCACTGCTTTCCAGTCAGAGCATAATATGCTTTGCCTTTCTTCATACACTGAAAGGAAGCTAAGGATCCTCATATTTCTGGTTCCAGTATAGTTCCTTCTTCAAAGCCCATCACCCTGTAGATCTTTCATACTTTCATGCTTTTTATGCCTATCCCTGAACTGGCACAATGCCAATTCAGCTCAGCGCATAATTAATCAGTATCGATTATATTCATAGTACATATAAGATTCCCATCAGCTTCAGATTGCAGGATACTCTTCCATTGCCATCTTTCTATTGCCTTTTCTAGTGTGTGCAACCTTGGAGACATCTATATTTACAACTCCTTGTGATTTATTTATAAGAGCAGAACAAGAATCTTCACTCCTAACAATGAAGACATCTCGAAGTTCTGCCTACACATAAAATTGTAGTACCTAAAGTCAAGATTATGCTATGCTGTTTTCCATTGAGACATTTCATGGAAAACTGTTGGTCTCCTCATCTCTTCTGAGATCTGCCCCTCTTCTCAAGATAGACTTGAGATGATTCTTCATCTTTTTTCTCATCAGATTATAGGAAGAACCCTTCTCCCTCTATTATGACTTATCCTTTCTGCATGCTCCTCCGAATCAATTAAAAAATATTAATCAAAGGAAAAGACACCTTAGAACACGGTTTTATGACAGTAAATGTACCTTTGGCAGGACATAACACTACCTGGATGCCTTTACTTTGGCTTCATGCCATCAGAAGCCATCTAGTAGAAGCCATCTAGTCACATCTGTGTGATGATACATCCAAACTGGCATAAAGACTCACAGGAAGTGCTTTTCAGTCTAAAAAATCATCCATTAATCAACATTTTCTCAACTGGGGCCTTTATGCCAAATTTCTTGGCCATGACTTTCCATAAGTAGAACCAGGGAATTTTGCTTCCACGTAAGAATAAACCCAGAATTACTTCTGCATACATTTCAAATACAGTGGAACAAAGGTCTATATGCCAAAAGATCTATTTGGTCTATTCACCAAACTCATTTATCTTTTGAGTCCTCTGAAAAAGAAGACATGTTAAAGCCCTGCTAATACACAGAATATCAAAAGAAGCATGTCATATTTGAAATTCAGAACTGATATATGAGTCAGCTCTGTCTTTTTCTTCTTCATATCTCTGAGGTTCGTGACTCATTCACTTACTTGAAGGGTATCTGTCAGAATGTCTTTAGTCGTTATTTCACAGTCAGACTTTATTCTACAGTCTGGCACAAAGTAATAGCGTAATTTCATTTGAGAGTATTTTGTGTACCTTCCAGATTTTTCCTCGAACCTTTTTAAACTCTTGGAGAAACAGGCATGGGATTGTATTAAGATCTTACATATTTGAGGAGCATCACACCCAACACCAAAAAAAAATGCACTAAAAGAAGCAATCTGTTGGTTGGTGTTCAGGGCATATCTTCATTAACCCCTGCTTGTTGGTTGCTGGTCCTTTTCTTTAAAAGGAGAAAAAGCATCTCCTGTTATGCTAGCCAGAAAGAAAACAAAAAGCGAGTACTTTGGAAAGGTAAGTAGATAAGCATGTAGAATAGAAAGATTGTTTACTCCTTCCTGTCCTTTTCCCAGCTTTTTTCGGTGCTGCCGTTGTGCCTCTTCTGGGGCTTCTTGCATTGCCTGCAACCAAAGCCAGGACAGCAGGATAGACAGGAGGTTACCCTCGTATGATAGATTTCTCCATATGTTTCATACTGAATTTACATTCAGATGATAACAGCAGTCACTTTTTTTTTTTAAGTAGGCCACCTGTCCCTCATGCAACTGTGTCAGCTGCTTAGGTTTAAAAATAATTTTTGCTAAAAAAAAAAGTCTTCATACTAATAGAATCCTTAAATGTAAGATAATGAGATAAAAATTATATTGCTCATAAACTTCAATGGGGAGGGGTAAATCTTAGCAGTTTTAGATTGCTCACTCACATTCCAGTCTTACTTCCCTTTTCCTCTGTCTTTTTCTCCTTTCCCAGCTGAATAACATAAAATTCTCCTTCATAAAAAAAGCACAAACACACAGAGACCAAAAGAGATCACCTAGCAACTCCTGTTTGGCTACCGTTAGTTTGTATTAAAATTTAGGGGCTTTTTGTTTTGCATTACTGGGGAAAAGCCCTATAAACTTCTTGTTGAAGAGGATGGTTGCTAGTAGTCACAGCTTTGGCACAACTCTTCTGCTTCAGATGGGCCTGCTGCAAAAAATCCTGAGGCTGAGCAATGAAAAGGAAGCTACATCGGAAAGATGGGATCAGAGAAGTTAGAGAGGAAAACTGTTGAGGAGCATGAAGGGAAGAATAGGTAGATGAGGCTGAGTAGCAAAGAAAATGGGCCAATTCAACTGTCAGTTGACTTTGTGATAATTGTTACAGCTAAGCAGTCTTCTCATAATTTTCATGCATTTAATGTCATATCCAGAAATTCTTGTGATGTTACAGAACAGTCTTAATAAGCCTTTTCAGCTGCCTGGCATCATTCTTCTGATCTACTAGTTGTTTCCAAAAATGTTACCTCTTTTCCTAAAGAGGTTGAAAATATTTCCCGTACTTCTGCTTGATGCGGTTTCCTAGAATCACCTTCAAACTCGCAGATAGAGATGACAAACTAGAATTTATTTTTATTGTTCCTTGATCTCCTGTTTCCCCCCTACAGCCTCTATCAGGTAAGTACCTGCACTCCTACTATTTATTCCAAAGCCTTGTTTCGTACAGGAAAAGCATTTCCTCAAATGCTGCTGTTGTGTATAGAAAAAGCTCTGAAGCAGGAATCAGTGATTTTGGAGGCGTATATTTTTAGACAGAAAAATCAATTTTTGGCTTCAGTTGTAAGGGAAACTGGTTTAAAGAAACTGAACCAGTTCTCTTATTTCACAGCTTCTAAAGCATGTCTGATTCCAGGTAGTTTGAATGCTAAAAGAATTACCAAAAAACCCCAAGCAAACAGCCCCACCCCACCCCACAGTAGTACCCAAAGGAAAAAATAGGGTGACTTGGCGACACAGCTTTTTCTGCTTATGTAATAGAAATACTGAGGAGAAAGTGCAAAGTTTGTTTTCAGTTATTGCTTTGTTTAAAAAAAAAAAAAATCACTGTAGTCTAAATCAGTTTTTCTCTTTCCCATGAGCTTTAGCAAGGAGTATAAATTCCACAAAGCTTCAGCATTTTTTTCTTTAAATTATCCAAGGATGTTCTCAATGACATGTAAGCCTTTGGAAAAAAATAGTTTGGAAAACGTAGTATCTCAACTCAGCTTCTGGTTATGAAAACAGCTAGTATAGCGATTGTTGAGGAACGTAAACTGTATAAGGTACTAAGGTTAGACAAACAGGATACAACATCCACAGGTTTTGTAAGTCTCGGACATCGGAAGAGCGTAGCTGCGAGGAAGGCGCTGCCCTTCAGGGATGCTTCGGGCAGCCCCAGGCTTGACAGGCTGATCCCGCACACCAGCCCGGCCGGGAACCCTCCCTGCCGCCGTCCGCCATTGGCCTGCCGCTGCTGCCCGCCTCCTTTGAACGCTTGAGAAGGGCGGGCGGCGGCAGCGGCGCCTCGGCAGCGGGGACGGGACGGGACGGGACGGGACGGAGCACCGGGCCGGAGCAGGAGGCCGCAGGTAATCCGCGGGCACTCAGGGGCGGCTTTCTTCAGGCAGAGCTCTTGCTCACGAGGAGTGAAGGCACGTTCTATTGACTTGAGTGAACTTCACCGGGGTCTCTTTGCTGACGGGTCTTCTTGCGAAGTGGTAGCGTTCGTCGGAGTCTTCTAAGTTTCTACGCTTAGCGTAGCAGTGCTTGTCTTGACAGCTTAGTGCTTTATAATAGGTTGTATTCTTTTTCTTTGCGTATTTATTTGGGTTCAGCTTCTACTGACTTGCTAAGGTGGGCTTGCTATCTAAGCAGCTGCACTTGGTGGTTGTGCTAATTTATAAATGTGTTTCTTAAGGCCCTAGCTCTTACAACAGTAGGGCAGTACTGTGTACTTTTGAACTATGATGCTTATGAAGTAGGAATGGAAAAACTTGTTTTGCAATTTCTTTTGTGGATTATCTTTTCATCTGCTTGTTCAGTTACCAAAAAATAGTGACATTAATGGTGAACCTATAAGGTAAGCTTTACTTGTTCTAAAGCCCTTGATGAAAAAGAGCTAGCAAATTGATTAAAATAATTAGCTGGAGACATAAAATTCATGCCATTGCTGAAATGAATCTAGTTCTTGGATTGTGAAGCTTATTTTTTGTTAGGTGTCGTTAAGTATTTAGCAAGTGTATGCTGATGAAGAATCTCTTGATTAATTGATATTCTGCATATGTGTGGCTGTAGTGTATTTTATTCTTCCGTAATTGGATGGAAATAGTAAATCATTCTGGAGTTACTTCATCTGTTTTGAAGTAGGAGTATCAGCTAGCACCTTGATAGATACAATAGAGCTGCTGTGAGAACCAGGGTACAGAACATAATGTTAGGCCTGTATAGAAGTAGTTTGCAGGATTACCCTGATTTATATGCTACTTGAAGAAAAAAAACAAGGAAGAATTATAAGAGACTATACTTATGGGGGGGTACGGGATACTTCAGTGTAAAATTTCTATGTATTTTTCATCTGCCCTTAACACAGCTGTAACAAAGGCTACAAATACGTATGAGCTCCTTAGAGCACATGTTCTTACACAGTTCACTAGTTCTGAACCTACTTAGGCTGAGCACAGATACATAGTTCTTCCCTATCGAATTCCTGCATTGTTGTCTGCTATGGCTTGGCTACGCAAGTAGGCTATTTTTTTGTACTGCTGTTTACTCTGTCTATAAACTGTGAAGTCAGCTTGAACTAGAAATTCCTATATGGTTCTTGCTTCTCTCCACACAAACACCATCTTGCAGCTTTAGTTCTGTCCCATGGCAGAACTAAGCTGATTCTGGTGGTAGCTGCTGTTGAAAACTGCCTGGGTGTCTCTTTGGAAATAGTCAGAATTTTAATGCACAGGCTGTCTGTGTTCGTTTATAGAATTACTGTTTCCAATAATATCCCTGCTGGTCTCATGAAAGGGGAAAAAAAATAAACAGTAATGAAAAAGATGCTGGGTTCATTCCAGCTGAAAAGAACAGTAATTTTTTTTCTTCAAAACTCTTCTTCTCTCTTCCCTCCCTTCTATCCACCTCCCTGGGAGGTGAGAGGGAATGTGACTTGTATCTTGGTCTCCCCATGGAATTTTTTATGTGTGAGAGGTTTCTTTTTCCTTATAAAATAAGTCATCATTCTGCAAGTCTTAAATTCTCTCCCTCATAACTCCTGTCTGAAAAGGACCTTGCGAAGTTTATCTAGTTTAAAGTAATAATCAAGAGATGTGCTGCTAATTCCTCTGCCAAATTCTGTGACTTCACAAATATGCCACTTGCTCTCAAAAGTTTGTTGATATGCAGGACTTGCCAACAGTAGTTCCCAAATTAGTTACGGACCATCTCCTGCAAACTGCTCTTCATAGATGCACCTCTGAGCTCAACAGGAGCTCTGTGACCAAGTTCTATGCTTCTTCAGCAGGTCACTTGTGAGGATGGGCTTGCAGGGTTGGATGTGAAGTGTAGCCTTGAACAGAGTGAGTTAACGTACTTTTTGCTTTTTCAAATGCAGTGCTTCAAAGAATAATATTTAAAAGTAAAGATAGTGTTTTGGATTACTATTTTATCTAAATAATTTAGAAAAATTTCGTACTCTTTCCCTTCTTTCCTTTTAACCTTCCTTCCTTAAATGGCTTTTTTTAATTTGAAAAAAAAAAAAAAGGAGACCTCTGTCTAGCATTTGCTGTATCTATATGTATATTTGCCTGTAGATACTCTTTTTTTTTTTAAACTCTCATTACCTCTAGTCTTGAACCGTTACCCCATCAGTGATTACTGTCTTTGTATAACACCTTCAGGTAAACCCCAATTCTGCAAAGGCTTGCATGCAATTAGGCATATAGACATACATATATATATGTCTTTGTAACTAGTTAAAGCAAATGCCCTGCCTCGCCTGTGGTAGCTCTGTAATTTTTTCAGACTTGTTTTGTTACCTGGTTATAGGAAGGGGGAGGAAATCAACTGGCAGTGAAGAATGCTGTGAGGTTCAGAGTTCTTTGATTCCGCGCTGCAGGTGCGTGTGTTCATTCACACAGCAACAGGAACAGCACTGGTCTAGCAAAATTGTTTATCTGGTTAAAATGCGCCATTCGTGTTAAGCCCGCAGGAGGGAAAACTTACAATCCTGGCATCCCGTCTATACCAGCAGCCTGGCTGTCGCTGTTAGATCGGGGTAGAGTTTCCCTGTCCCACAAACTCTGAGAGTGCAGAAAATGTTTCCACCCTGTGCTGGAATAAAGCAGATTCCCCCTTCCCTTCCCCCAAGCTTTTGTGGAAAAAAACAAAGTGTGAGCAACCCAAGCAGAATAGCCAACAGCCGGGTGAAGGGGCATTCCGGGGGCGTAACAAATACAGGTCAGGTGCCTTCCTTGGATCCCGGGTTGGGAAGCAGGTCTCCTTTCCTTCATGTGGCTGCACTGGTGGCCGAAGCCGCCCGCCTTCAAGGCAGGACAGGTGTATCTGCAGCACGGCCGGTTTCGGTGCGGATGAGCTGGCACCTTCCCCCCCCTCCCCGCTCCGCTCCCCCCCCGCCGATCACATGGTTGTTGCGCTGGAAGACTGCCAACAAAATCTGGTTGCTACATAATGATGGGGAACTCTTTTGAAAACAAAATAGGGAGGGGAAAATCCCTACCCCCGCCCCCCCCCCCCCCAAAAAAAAACCCCCAAAACCAAAACCCCAAAAAAACCCACCAAACCACCCAGTAAAGCCAAGTCCGAAGACCAGGGTGAAACACAGGAGAGGCAGGGGGTTTCAGCGACAGCCATCCTTCAGTTGATAACAGAGTTTGGGAATTAAATCCCCCGGCAAAACCCGGAAGCCCTTCCCCGCTCGGCTCTGGCCGGGGCTGCCCCCGGGGGAGGGCAGTGCTTGTCTCTTGGCTAGGGTTTTGCGGGCGCAGTGTAGGTGTCGGCGCCCCGCTCTGCGAGCTGATTAACCCTTCCCCGTGGCGGGGGGGGGGCGAGGCGTAGGTGGTGGTTTGAGCAGAAGGCAGCTGCGGGCATGGCGAGATGGGATCCGGGCGGGGAGGCCGGGCCCGGGGAGGTGTGTGAGCCGTGGAAGGGCACCGGCATCTCTGCATCTGCCAAGACCCGCGGGGGGTGCCGTCCCCGCCGCGGTTCAGGCAGCGCCGGCAGGAGCTGGGGGGGGGAGCGGTGTGCGGCGGGCAGCGCGCGCGCGCGCGCAGAGGCGCGGGTTGGGGCGGGGGGGGGGGGGTGACAGGAGGAGCGGGCAGGGCGGCGGCGGCACCTTCATCGGCGGGCGGGGGCTACGCAGAGAAGGTCCTGCCGGTTTTTCTAGCCCTGCCTCCGAATAGCAGCAGCGGTGGCGGCGGCGGGGTGAGTCACTGTTTGGCGATGGAGTGGGCGGGTGTGTGTGTGTAAGAGAATGAATGATGTCAGGGCGGCCGGCGGCTCCGGCGGCCGGCATGAGGCTGGCGGTAAACACGGCGGCAGCCCCCAGCCAGCGCTGCCCCCGGCGCCTCCCGCCCCGCAGCCGCCCTCCAGCGGGGGAGCGCTCTGCGCCGCCCCGCCGCTGAGGGCAGGAAACCTCTGCGAGAAGTGTCGCCTCCGCTGACGCCCTTAAAGCCAGTCAGTCCCTTTCGCCAGGAAGGAGAAGAGTCTGAGGCCGCCAGAGGAGCAAATTGCAGGGGAAGGTAGAGATTGTGGCAAACTTTCTAGCTGCTTCTGCGTGTGGCCACCTCAGCGGTGGGAGTGTCTGGCCATTAGGAACTGCACAGCCCACGCCTGGGAGCCCTGAGGCTTCAAAAAAAGACTTCCAGCTGCCTTTAGAGGAGGAACTGCCAGCAGTGCGAGCTTTTGCATATACAGCTGAGTAGGTAAGTTGGGAACGGCACAGGTGGATTAAAAGGGTGGCGTACCACAGATAGGCACTTAAGGAACCTCTTTCGCAGAAGACCTCTCCGTGTGAACTGGACAGAGACTGAGAAGAGCAGTCCTGTACTTGTGGGCTCTTCCATTTCTAGAGTATGTATGTTTTACCTGTCGGATAGTCTTAATTTGTCTCTTGAAGACGCCCCTCTAATTAGGGAAGGCGCTTGGTGTTTTGGTTTCTCTTGAAAATATGTAATGCATGGAACAAGCTAAGTATTTGCTGGCAACATGGGGTATAACATGGAGCAAACTAAGTATCTGCTAGTAAAATTGTATGTTCTTGATGTGGGCAATGTGCGCATACCACTTAGAGCAGTACCGTGTACCTGGTTGAACAGGAGGGGACTGCAAAATGCTTGGTTTCAGCTCAGGAAGATAAAGGATTATTGTAAGGATCATAATGGTGTTGTGAAAGTGCATTGCTGTAGGTTTTGATTAGTGTTTTGTTGCGGTGTGTCTGCTCTGCTGAAGCCACTCTTAAACTTCCTGAAGTGCAGCTAAACTAAACTTCTCGATGTAGTGGCAGACTATATTTCTATTAACACTGCATGGTTTCTGGCTTAAATTTAGCTCAAAATCCTTGTGAAAAGTAGTTAATGCATGACCTTCTGGGAATATAATAAAACTCCTAGAATACAACATAGACTAGCTGTTGTTCAGTTTGATCCATTTCTAATAAATTGATTATTTTTTTTAACACCTTAGAAAATCAAATATCTATCTAGCCTCAAACTATTACTAATAACAGCTATTAATTCATACTCGGGTAATTATATAGGTGAATGGTTCCGTAAAGATATTAGCATAAACTGAGCAGGTCCATGATATTTTTTGAGGCAGTAGGCCTTACAGGAGTTTTGGCAAGCTTCACTTTAAGTTGCATTTATTAAATGATTTGCCTAAAAAAACAAACTACTTTTAAAACTATATTTAGTGTAGTTACTTAGGTCTACTATTATTTGACAGGACAGGTTTTTGGAGACTGTATAGACTTAGATACTTCCTCTCTATAAACCAGGAACTTATTCTTTATTGTAACCTAACTTAAATGATCTAGAGTTTAACTTACTAGAAAGGTCAATGTGCTTGCTTCCATATTTTTTTTCCTTTTGGATATGATTTACATTGCTTTTCAGTAAAAATTTATAATCCATGTCTGATTTTAGAGAAACATATACCTGTGTCTCTGTTCTTCACAAAAATATTCTTCAAGTATACCTTTTGTAGTATGTGCAGCCACAAGGGGTATTTGGATGAATCTAAGTGGTGATGGGGGGAAACCTGAGGTGAAATTGTAAGGTGATGACAATAGTATGTAAATAAAGGCTCGTAATGAGATTGATTTCTGTACTGTCCTTGAAATGAACTTATACAATGGAGAAATGAGAACTTGAAGAGAGCAAGGGTAGATTTTTTTTTCCCTACTCTTAGATTGGTAATCTGAATCTAGAATGACTTCATGCACCCCTAAATTTTAAATATTGAGCCATGGTTGGCATGTTGATGAGCATCTATTTTTTTAGATCATAAAAAATGTCTGGCAATTTTACTGTTGTAAAACACAAAAATGATAGGGCTTAACAATCCTGTTTTCATAAATTAGTTTTCTTTTGAATTCAAAACTTAATGTTCCAAGTAGACATCAGAAGTATTATATCATAGATGCTGCATTGTTAAAAAAAATAATAATTGTATTTCCTTACTGATTTAAAAAAAACAACCCAAAACAACAAACAAATAAAACTCAAACAACAAAGAAACACTCCCCACCACCCCATACCTCCCTGTCTCTGGGACAGCTTAATAAGAGACTTCATCTCAAGTATTTTTCATTCTGAAAAACAGAGAAGTCTTTACTTACAGTGTATTAGTATGCAAAATAGAAGCATGAAGACTAGAAAGTACTGTACTGATTTTTTTTTAAGGGTTAGCAAAATAAATTAAAAAAAAAAATTGAAACAAGTGATAGATTTAAAAATTGAGTAGTTTTTCTTAAGGACCAGGGGACATAAAAGAAGTTTTCTCAAGAAATGGCTCATTACAGTTACGTCTCCTAGTGTGGAAATGGATTTTGATGATGCAGGTATTTGTAACAAAACTGCATGCATCTTCTGTTTGGATTTTCTTTTAATTTTGACGGGCTGTTGGCCTACAACGTTCTTTGATACTATTGGTGGGGAGTGGACAATACAGATGCTGTGACATTTTATTTAGTATGGATATGGTATTGCAGTAGTCTGAACAGATGCTGGGAAGATTAATGTAACACTAAGTCCACTGTCTTCAGAGATCTGTGTTTGCTGGGAGAATTGTTTGTACCATGGACACCACTGTCTCCGAAGATGCTGCGGACACTAAGAATGTCAGGCATCCAGGCACCAGTGTCCCAGCAGATGCTGAAGACCTTAAGAGCTGCTGATGGGACAGTTTTATGTAACACAACTAGCTCTGTCTTGTCTATTCTGCACCTGTTTGGAAGATGTTTCTTAACTATACTGAACCCGACTGTTTTAGTGAGGCTCCAGAACTTTAATAACCACAAGTGTCTCCTATATGAGAACGCTTGCTTATGTTATCACTATTTCTCTTCCCCAGAATAGCTTTTGCATGGACATGTGTGTAATACAAAGAATAAAGTACTTCTTGCCAATATAGTTGGTTTTGCAAGCCTCACTTATAGCTGTTGATATGAGTTTTAATAGGACTAAACTATATACTAAAACTAAATTGGCTTCAGGAAAACCTGTTACCCTCTAGGTAGCATGTATGTAGTATCTGTAATACAAGGGGACTACTGTGCCTTGAGGTCGTGCTTGTGGTGGCTGAGTGAAACTTCCCGCCTTACTGTGTGTTAAGTCCCTTTCAAAATATTCAGCGTCAAGTGTGAGTCCTCTTCTTGTTTGCAGTCTGATGGCATTAAAAATACCAAAGTCTAGTCTGTTGTATGGATGAAGAAATTAAAATAGTTTCTCAGAGTATCTGAAGCTGTTGAGTTAATCATTGCAAATAGAATGATTCTCAATAAAACAGCATTCAGGTCTAAATCCTCAAAGAAAACAATTCTTGAGCATGATTACTCAGGAAAACTTCATTGCATTCACTCTGACAAGACAGTTTTATTGCAAAAGAAGCATGTATTCAATATTTAACTGCTTACTTTTCTAAATAAAATACCTCTTCTCAGACGTTTAACTACAAAACATCTTGTTCACTTGAAGGTACCTGAACAAAAAGCAGGTGTCTGTCTTTCACTTACCTTCCCTAGTTTATGTAGGCTGACTTGCAACTGCCATGTTTAAGGTTCAGCAACATCCTACTTACTCTTCATAAACTTCATAAAGAAAAACTAAGTTGCAGCTATTAGTGGACTGTGAGGCTTCCAAAGGGTGAGCTTTGCTGCCACACAAAGCAATGTCTTACTGTTCCTGGCTTTTAGATTTATTTTCTTGCTGCTCCATTCTGTAGTCTTCTGTTTCCTTTTCTCTGTATATTCAGATTTCTTTAGGCTGAATCTTAGTAAAATCCTGTGCAATGCAGTAAACTTCACGCTAAGCTTTACAGTGTTTTTATGTGTCTGCAGTTACTGATGCAAAGTGGACTAGGGTTGTACACCTGTTCTTCCTTGAGGAAAAGATGGTGAGCCTCTTGGGTGCAGCACACTGAATGTTTTGGAAAGTTGCATCAGCTAACTTGGGTGATTTAAAATGAACTGATGCAAAGCACTTATGGACACTTTTGCTTAAGAATGGCTAAATTTAAATTCATTCAGGATTACTTTTGATTTATCAGTAATCTAGAATCTTAAATATGGAGTGTGTAGAGTTGAATTCAAGACATAAGCATATCATGGCTGAAACACAATAGAGAATTTTGGAGTACAAATAATGCTTAAGTATGTATCTTCAATTACAGTAATGATACTTTGCTGGTGAAACGGATGGACATCAAGAAAGAAATCGAACAAAGTGAGCAAAACAAAATCAGGAAGCTAAACATATTTAAGCTGTTCATTCTAATCCCCATCTGATAATTTAGAAACTGCCTACAGCAGCTTTTAATCACCAGTTTTCAGAAACTCCCCAGGTAATGTTCTTTGTGAAATAGGATGTTTCAGAGGCAGGGTGTGTTACTTGTTATAAACCAGTATGTCCCATGTAGTAACCTTTACTCATTTGGGAGAGAAGATCTTTTTGCCCAGGGTCTCTATTGACATCTTAGGCCTAGGTCCATCTTGCTACTATATTGTAAGCTCAAATGTTCCAAGAATGAAGTTTTAAGTACTGATACGGGTTAAATCATACTAGTACACTACTTCAGTTTTAGTTTTTATGCAAGTTCTGATAGCAAAGTGTCACTGTGAACTAGCAAAACTTACGGGAGTCTGCATTTGTGGAGCGTAACTTATGAGAGGGTTTTCTTGTTTTGTTTGATTGCAGATCTCTGGTGTTCAGGCCTCTGATAGTAAACTTCAATTTGTTTGATTTGTTTGTTTTTCTCTTTAAAATCTTGGTTAACTGTAAAATAAGTGGGAGTTTGTAACCCTATCAGAGTGCAGGAATCTGTTCAGCCTCAAAGAAGCAGCCTCTGGCAGAGCCTGTCTAGAACCTGGATCTTTTAAGGCCCTAAAAGCAAGGGTCTTGTAAGACCCTTAAAGCCCTAAGCAAAAGGTAATGGTTTTCCTTTACTGAAGTGTTATTACAAGTGTTTTGGCACATGTTACCCCCCCCCCCAATATATATTTAATAGAACATTTGCATCTTGTTCTTATAAAAGTCCTTTAAGAAGTCACCTGGCTCTCACTGTTTTATTTTTTTCCTGTTGAAATATGTTTGCATTTCTTAATTTTTCTCTTTTTAGAGCTTTTATTCTGCTTAGCCTCCTAAGATCTTACATTATTGTGTGGTGAGTGCTGAATGACTTCTCATAATTAGTTTCAGTTGTGTTAAATGTACATAACACTGACAAAATGTTTACTTTTGCACACACCCAAGTTCCTGCTTGTGTTCACTCTAGTGCTGGACAGTTGGTTGGAATTTAGGTATTACAATTTCAATATAAAACCAAAAGCATTTAAATTGAAATTCTGAAAGTAATTTTTGTTGTTGTTTAATGCTGAGAGAAATCAATTGCTATGGATCTACTTTGTATTAGTTCATACTTACTAGCTTTTCTGGTAACATACCTATTTCATGAGTGTGTAGAAGCTATCAATATGTTGTAACTTAAAGTTAACTCATGTTATGTTTAGTTGCTGTGTATTAGGAGCCTGACAAAATTCCTACCAAAGCTTTATGTTTTTTCCTATTTTCATAGTACTGTACTAATCTGTAAGGATGCTATGTAAGAGTTCTTCACAGTGCCATTCTCAGAAGCCTGACCTTTGTCTTCATTTAATTTCACTCTGATTTTGTATACCATTTTCAGTGTGTTGCTTGACAAGAGTTCATTCCTGTCTTCTGGCCTACCATCTTCCTCTTGTAGAGGCTCATTATGAGCACAAAATTTGATTCTACTTAAATAACAAGGCCAATGTAAGACACTTCTTCATCTGCAGTTATTGAAGAAGTGCAGATGCTCAGTCTGCTGTGTTTTGACAGGATTGTTCTGTTTCACTGCATATGTACACTTTGCATGCAGCTATAGGGAATGATTTTGGAAAAAAACCCCAAAACAACAGCAACATAAAAAACCCCAAAACCAAACAACAACAAAAAAAAAACCCCAACAAATTAAGAACTCTACTTGACGTGGAGAATGTGCCAGAAAGCTAAAGGTGGTCCTCCAAAGTGAAGTTGTGTTTCTTTCCATCCTGTGGGAAGGAGGGTTGACTGAAATGGTTTGAATCCTCTATTGACTATTAAAAGTGTTCATGCACTAAAATAGAAAAACAATCTTTTCAGTTGTTTTCCTATAAATAAGTTAACTTTCATGATGGACTTCAGTCTTGAGACGAAGGGCTGTAGCATCCTGCTTGGCTCTGAAGCAAGAAGTATTAAAGGCATTGCCCCTTCTAAGATGCCATAGTGAACTTGAAAGTTAATATGAAGACAACTTACTGAAGATTTGAGTTTTAGGGGTTTAAACTTCTGTCTGCTGCAGTGATTGTATCCTGAATTTGCAGATTCATCATCTTAGCAGTATTTACCACCATGAAACTGAATACTGCATATGCTATATAGTTGAATGGCAAGCTCTCTTCACTGAGAATAGCTTTTTTTTTTCTGGTAACCATGGTTGTTAGCTTCCTCTATGCAGTTCTTTTAAAAAAAAAAAAAAATTATATATTGGCTAAGCTATTTTCATACACACAAGCAGGTGTAAGTATTATGATAAGTAGTCATTTCTTCTGTGTAGAACAACTCGTCTATGTCTATGGTAAAAATCAGTAACTTGCACTGGCTTTAAAAGTTAGAAAGATGGATGGAATACATCTCATCTGACCAGCCATGGGACAATGCACAATGCCTGTCAAAAGATCACTTGCTCTAAAAGTGTTTTTCACTGATATGTAGTGTTTCTTTTCTTAAAAATGTAATTCTGCAGATTGCAGGCAGTTTACGCTTTCCTGCATACACTGCTTTCTAGTTATTGGACAATCTGAAGAAGGTAAGTAGCCGCCTGGCTTTGTTTTACTCTGCAGTATGAGTGTTCCCATAAATAGTTCCTGGGTTTTTTTCTTAATTTCGGCTTTGAGAAAGTTTATTTTAAACTCTTAAACATCATAGGGTTTGGACTAAACTCTTTAGCACTCTTACATTTGAGGAGCTCAGTACTGAATGACTGAAGTTAAAATGGGACACTATTCCCCCTCAAAGGCCTGGAGTGCAGAGTTGCAGAAAAGCAGGAGCTCTCTCTTCTGTTTTGCTACACAAAGGGCAAACACTAGAACTATGTTCCACAGCTTTTTTTGAGTGTGCATGCATGTGCGCTTTCTTCCTGTTCTCCCCCTGCAGCCTGTTGTAGTGAAATCAGAGACAAAGCTTTTTAGCACTGCCAGCCTTTCTAGAACAACCCTGTTTAAGGCAACACAGTTGAGTCAAAATTTGACTGTGATGCATGTATACGCAGAAAAGGTTTTTGGTTATCAAAGTCTGTATTTTAATTATAAGGAGGGCTACAAGAGGAGTGTTGTTCTTAGGCCTCACATAATTTGGTCACAGAGCTACTATCTTGATTAATCCTCTGTAATGCTTAGTATTATGAAAATGCTTACTTTGGTTTTAATCATTTGTATTACTCGGCCAACATTAGACTGATATTACGTAGTTTATGATTTAGTTACACATTGCTGAAAATGGAACATGTGAAATCTACTTACACTTGCATTTATAGCAATATTCTATAGTGTTTTCAATTAGAATAAGGTTAGAAGCCTTTTGCCTTTCATCAAAAGGCTTGTAAGCTGCAGGACACAGTATTTTTGTTGTTGTATATTTGTAATAGCGTGATTCAGTGGAATAAAAGACAGTCTTAGAGGACAGAAAATTTATTGTTATTTAGGATTTTTTTTTGTCTTGCCTCTATTATGACTGTCTTAAAACACTCTTTTTCCACATCTCGTCTCCTCTTTTTATGAGTCCTATAAGCCTGGGAGAGTTTGTAGATCAAGTTAAAGAGCAAAGGGAAGCAGAGGCTGCCTTTGCTTTTTTTTTTTTTGTTAAGTGCTGCGTCACTTCATAATTCCAAATATGTGAATTGGAAGTACGCATGCATCTAGAAAACCTCTGCACTTTCTTAGTTTAGAATTTCTTGGTCATTGTTTGAAGTGGCTGCTGGTTGCTTCTCTGCGAAATCTTGCCGTCTTTGACACAAACTCATTATGATCAAAATGTCAGACTTAGTCTGAGGGAACAGACTGAAATGCTTCACCTGAAGAAGTCTGTTCGGGGAGTTGAAGGCATGTAGACCAGATGTACTGATGAATTGTCCTGTACCTTAGCTCAACAGGACCTTCTTCCTGAGGAGATCAAGGCATCAAAAATGGTTAATCAGTTTTGGCCTAAGGTTTAATGTACAGCCTGATGTAACTTAAGTCTAGCCTTGCTGGAGAGGACCTTTTTATCTTTGTTTACCTCTTAGGCAGGCAGCACCTACAGAGTGATTGCCCATGAAGTACGTTTGCGGATGATCAAGCTATATTTCAAATAGACCTTCATGTTGGTACATCTCAAACACATGTAGGTTCTTACCTAACAGTTTAGAATGTAGTTTCTACTTTAGAGAAAGTATGTAGGTGTGTGAACACTCTTGTCTTGTGTTATTCTGCCTCCTGTATGTGTGATGGAAATGGTTTGTGTAGTTAAACTGAATAGTAACTTGTTCTCTACTCTTTGTTTGTTTTTAATTGTCTGCTGTCAAGTCTCCACTCCAGATCAAACGTTGAGGGTTAGTGGAAACTGGAGTTCTTGCTGGAAAGTATGTCAGTATGTATGTCTGAGTGTTCAGTGTTCTGGGGCCTGAATGTGCTTAAGAAATTGTACTGTGAATTCTCATCCTGGACGCTTCAGGTGACTGCCCTGACTGATTCCTTGTGGAATAAGAGATCACAGTTTATGCCATCACAGGGCTTGTGCTGTTGCCCCACAGAAGCAGAGTTTAATAGGTCTCGGTTCTCTCCAAATCTGTTTCATAAATCTTTCTGTCAGACATAAGGAAACTTTGGGAAGCTGAGAGCTTTCTCTGAATAGACCTTTTTAGACTAAGATAGTTAGTTACTCTGTTGAAATTTAACTATTTCAGAGTTGAAGATGATACAACTTTTTTTGAGTGTGTGCTTTAGCATAGTGATCCTAGGAACATAGGAAGAAACATTTTTGGCTTTGGACAATACATGTCTTTACTCAAAAGATGTGACACTCCTTTTCTGCTTACGACCCGCACATCTGAATATTCAACGCTTAAGGCAGATCACAATGTGCATTATCTTAAATAAAGGGAAATAGCATTTGCTCAAAGGCTGGACATGACTTTCAGGCTGATGTGTTTCCCAGTCTTTGCTGGAATTCTATGTAGAAAACCTATTTCTTGTGTGTTCGTTGTCTTGAGTGAGACACTGAATGATGGGAACTCGTCTGTGAAGTTTTAGGAAGGGACAATATATGTGCTTTAGGGCATAGATCTTGCTTTCTGAAGGACTTACACTACAAAATTCTAACTCAGTTTGTGTCTTATGCCTGAGCAGCATTTTGCATTCCTTGTCGTGTAAAGACTTTTTCAACAGTTTCTCTCAACATTTTTCATACATGCATACTATTAAAAGAGCTTCTGGTTATTGAAAAAAAAAAAATCCAACAGAAAGACTTCTTAAAAGTCAAAGTATTGGGGGGGGAATAGATTGGTTCTGGGACTTTAGATAAATTTCTTCCGTTCTTTTTAAAAAAAAAAAACCAAAACAACAAAAACACACAGGTAATTTGTGATCCACTATCTTTGTTTATACAGAAATACAATAGAGATAACTGTACTTCATGCAGTTAAATAAAATTAACATTGACCTGTAATATGAATTAAATAAAATTGCATGGCCTAGTCGGTTTGCATGAACTAACTCTAATTATTGCTGCTGCATGGAGGGGAGTGGAACAGCTTAACAGGGGGTGGAATTTACTAGTATCCCAGCTTGATTTCTGCTTACAGCTAAATAAAAGATGACCTTCTGTGTGGCAGCTTATATGGCAAGCCCTGAACTAGCCCCGTCTTTGTATCTTGTCTTGATAAAGCAGTTTTAAGAGATTGCATGGGCTGGGATTAGTGTAGAATGTTTCAGGCCATCTTCTTGGGCTGCCACAGCTGTCATTAACATCTTAGCAAGACTCAAATGTTAGGGTTGTAGCCTAATGTACATGTGTCGTTTGTTTTCTTCCTAATTGGTCTGCATTAGTCAAGAGGGCTTTTGCCTCTCTTCTTTGCAGTCCTGTAATCGCTACTGTGGAGGTGTTTGTTATTATACAATGTCTGTCATGCAAGGCGTGGTATCCACATGTTTAATATTGTCCTTGTCATGTTGTGAGGTAAAGTGTTATCTTCTGTGCTTCAGTTATGTAGCTATGAAATTGTGAAGTTACCTAATTTTAAAGTACTGACTATCAAGTGAAATTGGCATGGTTGACCTTCTAGATTAAGTCCCTGTGAGACTTCCCTTCATGCCCTCTGCTGTCTCTAGAATAGATGTGAGTTCTTAGGGTAGTACTGGTGCCACTGATAGTTGGATGCACTGTCCTACTCCTGGCAAGATGATACTCTCCCTGAGGAGAGTAGTTAAGAGCGGAGGCATGTGCAATGGCTCTTGCTGTGAAATGGCCATGCAGCAGTAGTTCCTGGAACAGCTGATTTTAGCAGAGGCTAGATTCTGCAAGCCCTTGTGCTGGCCTGTGTTTAGCTAGGTAGGTACCTTAACAAGCGGCCTGGATTGCTGTAGTACTATGTAGATGAAAGCTCTTGAAATCCAAGCTACTATAGTGTCTCGCTTTCAAGTTCTGCCCTAGACAGTAATTCTCTTATATTATGTCAATTTGCCTTAAAGTCAGAAGGTTACTTCTAAAGCCAGTACGTGAACTGTTCTTGCTGATATATGCACGTCTCTTCTGGCATAATTGATATTTTGGAGGAAGATTCATGCAGGAGCACAGCAGTAATAGCAATATGTAATCAGATGTCCTTCATGAGAATTATTCTGGTAGACCAGAATAATTGTTTTTACTGTGGCCTGATTTTGCTGAGTTCTGTATTCTCTTCTTTTAAAACTGATTACACTGTTTCCAGTTGAACACTTAGTTCTTTCTGTAGACTTCTGTAACTGATCATGTGTAATTAGTTGATTCACCACTTGTTTACTGTTTGGTGTGGTTACTTAGCACACATCCAGAATATCACTGGTCTTGGGGGGTCTAGACATGAGACTTTATTCTCTTAAACAGTTTTGTCAGCTGCAGTTCTGGCTGCTGTAGTGTGTTTTGGGGGAACAGATTATAGAATCTGTTTGTCACCTTGTAGTTACAGTCTTTCAACACTTCAGCTATTCTATCTGATGCCTCTGTGTCCTCCCTTTCCTCTCCCAAATTGGTGCATATAGAGATGTCTGTCTGGACATGGGATAAGAACGTCTTAAAATGCTTTCTGTTTAAAAAGAAGCGTTAGAGCTCTAGGACCTCAAGTAGAAATGTGACCAAGAGCTATTAAATGTATTTGGAAATAATTTTTTCCAAATGTCCTTTCTGAAATATCTTTTCTGTGTTGTCCTGTTCCCCATCCCATGTCCATGTCTGTCTTCCCCCCCCGCCTCTGATTTCTCATGGACATTAAGACAAATGTCAGAACTGGACTTGGGTTCCAGCTTATTTCTTTTACTGTGGAAATAGGATCTTGACGCAAAATACAAAGTGACAGTAGTGTTACTGTTCAAGTCTTTAAACAAAGAAATGGAAAATAAACAATACTCAGCTGCAGCACACTGTGCAACTGATAGAAATGGCATTTAGACAGTCTGATTGTCCAGCTTGTACTTCACCTCACATTCATGCTTGATTAGTTTGAGTGATCATTTACTTTGCTATACTTCTAAAGATAACAGGTTCAATGATGACTAGAAGCCTCCCTTGGGCATAACAGGTAGCTTATGGAGGAGAAGTTGCTACCTGAGGTACGTGGTACAGTGTATTATAAAAGCATTCTATGTAGATTCAGAGTAACCTCAGTACTTTCACACCAATTTTACCAATTGGTAGGATAAGATCAGTGTAACTCCAGTGAGTTGATTATTAATTTCCTTTGTACCTTTTCAGTCATGCTGTATGTGCATGGAAAAGATATACATGCTACAAAGCAGTTGTCTGTGTCCAGGTGGAGATCGGTGGCAAGTGGTGCTGCTCAGGGAATCAGTTAATCAATGACATAGACAGTGGGATCGAGTGCATCCTCAGCAGATTTGCAGGTGACACCAAGTTGAATGGTGCAGTTGACGTGCCCGAGGGACAGGTTGCCATCCAGAGGGACCTGAACAGGCTTGAGAGGTGGGCCTGTGTGAGCCTCATGAGGTTCAGTGAGGCCAAGTGCAGGGTCCTGCACCTGGGTCAGCACAACCCCTGGTATCAATACAGGCTAGGCGATGAAGGGATTGAGAGCAGCCCTGCTGAGAAGGAATTTGGTGTACTGGTGGATGAAAAGCTGGACATGAGCTGTCAATGTGCACTCGCAGCCCAGAAGGGCAACTGCATCCTGGGCTGCATCAAAAGAAGGGTGGCCAGCAGGTCAAGGGAGGTGATTCTGCCCCTCTACTCTGCTCTGGTGAGACCCCACCCTGGAGTACTGTATCCAGCTCTGGAATCCTCAGCACAGGAAGGACATGGACCTGTTTAAGCGGGTCCAGAGGAGGGCCACAAAGATAATCAGAGGGCTGGAGCACCTCCCCTACAAGGACAGGCTGAGGGTTGGGGTTGTTCAGCCTGGAGAAGAGAAGGCTCTGGGGAGACCTTATTGCAGCCTTCCAGTACTTAAAGGGGGCCTACAGGGAAGATGGGGAGGGACTGTTCATCAGGGCCTGCTGTGATAAGACAAGGGGTAATAGTTTTAAACTAAGAAAGGAAAGACTTTGACTGACTTAGTTTAAGGAAGAATTTTTTTACTGTGAGGGTGGTGAAACACAGACACAGGTTGCCCAGAGAGGTGGTAGATGCCCCATCCCTGGAAACATTCCAGGTCAGGTTGGACGGGGCTCTGAGCAACCTGACCTAGTTGAAGATGTCCCTGCTTATTGCAGGGGGGGTGGATTAGATGACCTTTAAAGGTCCCTCCAATCCAAACTATTCTATGATTCTGTACAAGGAGAAAATCTAATGATGGCTTTTCTAGGA
Organism: Chroicocephalus ridibundus; assembly: GCF_963924245.1. Taxonomy (NCBI): domain Eukaryota; kingdom Metazoa; phylum Chordata; class Aves; order Charadriiformes; family Laridae; genus Chroicocephalus; species Chroicocephalus ridibundus. The sequence goes on along the minus strand of NC_086288.1, from coordinate 26,590,623 downwards.
GCAGTGATGAAGATGTTACTTGTCTGTTTTCTTGCAGGAATAGTTTTAATCTTGCAGTTTTGGTAAATAGGAATTTGGGATGAGCATCACTAACTTAGTTCTTTAAATCCCTTTTAAAAGCTTAAAAAAAGCAATAAAATTCTTGGACTATTAGGTGAGAAGGTGAAGGAAAATAAATGAAAGGATTGTGGTGAATGGTAAAAGCCTCTATGCTGAGCCTCATGAGAGGCTTGGCATAAACAGATTCTGTTATTGTGGTGATGTTCAATGCAGGGTTGTTAAATGCTAGAGGATAGAAAATATTTCTTGCCAAAGGGTGCGATTTAGTGGGGAATAATGAAGAGCAGTTTGAATTATTTTGGAGATGTTTAGATACTGAGGTAAATGGTAGCTATGTGAGGGGCAGTAAAAACACATTAATAATATTCTTGGACTTCTATTCTGATCTGTAGGGTGAGGCTTAAGTGGTGATAGCAAAATGTCTGAAGAGTGCTACAGAAAGAATTTGGGTGATATTTGTAATTATTTTCTACTGCTGTCCCACTGTTACCATCCTTTTGAAACTTTATTTAACAATGATACCCAGTGTTGTGGGGAGATAGTGTGCCAGGCAGAAGAGAGAATTCTAAGGAAATGTGTGTTCTGTTCGTCAGTCTGGCAGAAACAAAAATGAAGAAGGAAGTGTTGAAGTGCATAGTACTTAAGTGTTTAGTATTTAAAGCTAAACAGTGTCTTCTCCCCTGACTAATTAAATAATATAAAAAGTAAATGTTTTTACTTGTCAGCATAATGTGGAAAGTATTTTCTTCTATTAATAGAAAATCTTGAGCTAATGGAACACTTGAACAAGCTTAAGGAAGACCATGGGACTTCATTGGAAGCTTGGGGTGTGATGACTTTTTTAACAGGTTTAACTGTGTAGTGCTTAAACTTGATGGGTAGAATTTCAGTGAAAAACCCAGTTACGTAGAATCATAGAATGGTTTGGGTTGGAAGGAACCTTAAAGATCTAGTTTTCTACAGACTTGATTTTTGGTTATTGCAAACTGGAAACTCAAATAATGTATTATGAAAGAATCCTGTTCTGTTCTAATTCCCTACATAAACATCTGTGTGGGTTGATCATGGTACTCACTGCAGTTACTTGGTAGTCTTAACTTGGTGTTAGAATTAAACTTCCCTGGTTTTAGTTCTGAAACTGTGGCATGAAAAGCTGGGGGAAGGGGGCGGGGGGGGAGAGGAAGTGAGAGGGAAATAAATATTCAGTGTGTGAGCTGTATGTAGATTTGGGTATCTGAGCTTGTGAACAAACAGCTTGAAAAGAGGACTGAGCATTCCAATCTCCATTTTACTGGGGGTGTTGGTTGTGATGTGAGGGCCTTATGCTGCTGTTGCTTGGTGGTGTGTGAGGTTAGGAAGGAACTGGTAGTTGTGGCAAGAAGGTAGAGGGGGAGACCAAAATAGTGGAGCAGATCATGTTTCATGATCAGTTTCAGCCAATCTGTGGGTTTACAGTCAGTCATAGAGGATGTGTTGTGTCTCTGTCATCCCTCTTAACTAGTATTCCCAGGCACCTATCTCAGAGTTGAGCAAGCTGAAAACTACCTGAAAGCTTTTAGGGGGGAGAGGGGAGAAGGTATTTGGTGACTCTTTCCTGACTTGTTTGACTGTGTAGCATGTTAGATTTTTAGTGTTGGCACAGAGGGTAAAACATTGATGTAAAACATTGATCAGGATACATATGCGGGATACCCTAAGATGGGGGAGCGGGGGGGAGGAGATAGTAGTGTTTATGAAAAGGGATGTTTAGTTGCTTGAGCCTCTTCACACAGCAAGTGTTGCCCTTCCATAGAGATCCATCATTTGTAATGTGCCAATCAAACTGAGGGATATGTGAAACTAGGTTATAGTGTGATACTAATCAGTTTTAAATACGTCCTGTCCTAAGTATTCATGTGGTGTCTGCTTTCACTGGATGAGGTTTACAGTTAATGGTTGTCTTTTTAATGTCATATGCCTTGCAAGGACTAATGTCTGTATTAGACTTTTGTTAAATGTGAATTATGAGGTATGAACCTCTGCATATACTTCAGTGCTAAAATAGCTTTTGTCTGGGTTGTATAACTTGTGCATGTATTCCTTACTTATTACCTGCTAATGTTGTAAAAGGTTCTGCAGATCTAAGCAATTATTGTCCTCTCACTTAAAACTTTTAGGAAGGGGGTTCGTATTGGTGCAGGAAATATTTGAGAATGTTCTCATAAATGTGACCTCTTATTTTGGAGTAGATGCTGCTGGGTTTTGGGAGTAGCACAGGGGAAAAATTTGACAAGCACGATCCTCTTAATAATTGCCCGAATATTTTTAGGGTGTATCACTGATAAATTTACTCTAAGCATGTGACTTCCTCTTCTAGCTGCCTGATGGCTGATAAGCTGTTGCAGCGTCACTTTAAAGCACACATTAGTCACTGTGATTCCTCACCGCCCTGTACCGAAAGTGGTGACTAATCTCTGGGTCTGACTTTCCATTATGAAGCGCAACCTTTACCCTCGGTAACTAGGTGGAGAATTTCACAAAACAGTTTAAAACATTCCTGCCTTCTGTGCCTGCCGCAGCACCACCCCCCGCCCCCCCGCAGTCAGTAATCAGCAGCTCTTGTGTGAGCTAGAAAGGATGTGGGGCATCAGATGTGCTGCTCGGCTCTTAAACGTTTAAACCTTGCTGTCTTTTTGAGAAGAATCTTGAACGGTTCTTCAACAATGTCTGCAAAGCTGTAGCAGATTGAAAGCAATTATCAGTGAGAAGCCTGATACGCTCAGACAACGAACTGCATAAAAGGTTGATGATCCAGAGGTTTCTTTTGGCACTCTTTTGGAGTTATTTTGCCTGATAAGGCTGAAGTGGTACAGTAACTTCCACTGTTTGTAGAGTGTTTATAATAGTAATCTTTAATTAATGGAAAAAAGGATGTAAGCCCAACATTTCTTTGCAGTGTTACAAAAAAAGGAGTTGATTCAGAGCTTAAGTATCAGTTCAGATTAGCGGACTCTTCTGTCCAGATCTGAAATACTGAAACAAGCTCATTTTAGAGAGGATGGATTAAGTAGGAAGAAGCCTTAATCTCATTTTTCTGGAGTGAAGATGTTGTGAAGGAGCCTGTTGGAAAAAGGTCAATATTTTTTTTGACTCTGTTGAAAAGGGATTTAGCAATGTGCATTGGCAGTGAAGGCAGCCAACGCTATACTGAGCTGTATTTAATAGGATCATAGCCAGTATTTATGGGGAAGTGATTATTCCTCTCTGCTCAGTACTACTTAGCTGTATCTAGAATAATATGCCTGACTGTGGATCTCTGATTCAGAAAAAACATGAACTGGAAGCAAGCCCAGTGGAGGGGCCATCAGGGTGGTCAGGAGGCTGGGGGAGCTGGGTTGCTTCAGCCTGAAAAAAGAAGAGTCACAGGCACCTAACAGCAGTCCCTTCATACCTACAAGGAGGTCATCAGGAACACCAGGACCTGGCTCTTCACGGTGGTGGGAGGATGCGTTGTAATAAGAAGTAGGTACAAAAAAAGTAGATTAAAAAGAAAAACACAACGAAAAACTTTCACTGTGAAAACAACCATGCAGTGGACCAGGCTGCCTGGAAAGGTTGTGCATCTTTGGTAGTGTTAAAGGTACAGCTTGATGAAGCACTGAGTGACCTAATCTGATGTCATAGCTGATCCTCAGAGGCTGAGGTTTCTCCTAACCCGAATTATTCTGTTAACGCTTCTGATTCTACAGATACTACTCTGGCCGTTCTCAAAACTTTTGTTTTAGGAAAGACTGTTAACCTGTAAATGAAACTCTTTGTTTATACTATATACGTGTGGATTATTGCCAGAATGAGTTACTCTAGCACTAAAAGATAACAAATAATTGCCATTTAACAGATACTGTGACCTTGGACCTTAAAAGGTAAGGGTAAATAACCAGGAGGAAAATCTAAGCCTGTCATGGTGTCAGGATGCAAAGTACCTTTAAAGGACTTCAGACTCTTAATTACCAAATACATCTGGAGTGTGAGGACCAAACAGCTGAAGAGTTTGAAGATGCCTTTACACGATTAAGGCAAACCTACTCAGTAGTGTTCAGAATGATAAGAGATCCAAGATACTTACTTTTTGATCTTGCTTAGGTAGTCCTAGTGGGTGCTCTTAAGGAAAAAATTACATATATTTTATTTATAATCTACGTATTTACACATATGTGGGTAGGAATATTTTTTGTGGTTTTTGGGGCGTACTGTTTCGGAAGCCTGCACTGCTGTGGAACACACTGAATACTAAGTGCCAGTATAATGGAAACTAATATCCTTCTTACTATTAAGAGGCGTGAAGAAGCAGAATTCCACAGAACAGGTAAAATTTGTATTGTACAAATAGATAACAAGTAACCTTGAAACTTTTCCCTTCTATCTGGATAAGTGCAGGGATTTAGCCCTTAAAAGACAGCTTCTGTTGGTACATTAGTAATTCTAAATGAGAGAATTGCAAAATCCCTCTCTCAAGAGGTAGAGGGAATATCTGCTCTATTTCTACTACTGAAAAGAATTTTGTACATGGTAAGTAGTTAATGCTTTTTACAGAAGTTGAAACTTACTGCAAGTGACAATATGATGGTAATCTCTGTTCTGATCTGAGAGCATTCGAATGAACAGTACTTCTGTAATACAGCTTTAGCATACTTGCACTTTAGCATCACATGAGCAAGAAATGTGTTTGCAACCGATTAGAGAATGTAGATAAACTTGTAACTTTTAGAAAAATGCAGTTCACTTCGTGCATATACTTATATATTGTGAGCATAAACACTGTACAGCTGGAAGATAAACACAGCTCTGAAAATATTTTTACTGTAGGGAAACAGAAATGATAAGCAAACCTATTAAACTCAGTCCTGTTTCTGCATACCTAAACATACTTTTACTCTGATTTGGTTTAGCAGGCTTTTTTGTTGTTTTGGTTTGTGATTTTTTTTTTTTTTTTCCCCAGTGGTTTACATGCTGTGAGGCATACATATGGCATGGAAGAAGGAATACTATAAAAACAAACTGAGACCTGGAATGATTTTGAAAATAAAAGATAAAAAGAAAAACCCCCAAAAGCCGGTTTTTATTCATTGCTGTCAAGGTAGCAGCAGCTACCTAGCTTCTTTTTTAGTTCTGGTCCCATAGGTAGTCCTAAAAATTTGACTGAAGAAAAAACAAACCACCTAACAGTTGTTTCTTGCTAATTGTGATATAGATAATAATATGATACTATGACTTTCTTTCTCATGTTGTCTCTGATAGTGTAACTCTTTTTCTGCAGTACTTTTATTAACAGACCCTTTTTCTGCATCTACTAGTACAAGAATATGTTGCAGCTGTATCAAATGTTTGAGCCAACCTTAACAAAAGTGAATGAGGTTTAAAAATACTACTGCCCAGAAACCTTTCCCATCTTGTATATGAGTGTGTTGCTTTCCTTAATGTCAGTATAGATCGGTCTTGCTGTTTTGGATGCTCTTGTTCTAATAGTATTGTTCATGTTTGAAACAACAGGTTAAGAACTACTTATTTGGAAGGCCTGTGCAAATTGTGACTATTCAGTCCTTGATAAATTCTAGAAATTAAAATATTTTAAGAAATGTTGCAGAAGTTCTATGTACTAGATGAGAAACACCGATTGTGAGCTAACTTTATGTGAAAATGACCTTTATGTGAAAATCGGATGACTAACCAGCTAAATAAAACTGCTTATTACTCTTAAGTTCCAGCATAAAGAGCCAAATGTAGACGTGCTTTCTTACACTTGTCTCAAAGCTGTAGCCCCAGTCAACTATTTTCTTTTGAATGATAGTCAAATGGGGGTGCAGAAAACTAAAGGAGCTATTTGCATGGGAGCAAGTAGAAGCTCGGGGTAAACAGGTAGGACCCCTGCTCTTTTTGCATCTTTTTCACTCTTATAATTTTCCTTGAAATATGGTGCTCCTTGTGACAATTACGGCTTCTGCTTTAATATTGCTGGTTAAGAAGCTCTGCTCCCTGATGAGGGTATGTATCTATTTTTACAGCGTATTTAAGTAGTTCCAAAAAGAAAACTTGTTCCTAAAACCTGTGCGTATCCCTTACAGGAATTTTGTTTGTCTTTTTGGGTTGCTTAGCCAATTTTGTGTGAGTCTTTGAGACTCCCCCAGTGGATGTGCCATAGCTTAGAGCAATTGGGTTTGATTTTTTCAGACCCTAGATGTTGACAAGATGGCCAGGTCTGAGCATTGCTGCCTGATTACTGAAGAAGTCTAAGGCCTACTACTAGGCAGTTTATGGGCATCTCCTTTTTGATATGCGGGGCACTCCAGGTTAGACAAAAGAATCAGTAGGCTATTTTACCTAAATTAACATAAGGACAACATGGAAGCTAAAAGGAGCACACCCCTCATGGGGACTTGGATATGTGAATTGGTGACAGGGACTTGGCAGAAAAACCTAGGTACTTCTAGGGAGTTCCTTTTGCAGCCTGTAGCAGAGTGTGATTAGGCTATTGGTGCTCTATATCTGTCGCTTCTCTGGCCAGTGAGATTGGCAGCAAGGGACTGAAAGCTTCAAGCACGGTGTTTTTTGTCTTTTTCATCAACAGAGTTTCTGCTTTCTTTTAGAATATGGGAGAAACAGATTGAAAAGGTGCTGTAAAGGAAAGGCTTTATGTTCTTACAAATCACTGATGAGATGATGTACTGCACCTTGAACTATCAATGTAAACAAATGTTTGACCACAGTAAGCACTCTGCTTGAAATAATCTTGATGAGCCATCAGAACTGGTAGATCAATATGCCTTTTATCCATTTTAAAAAGTACCAGGAAGGAACACAACTTTTTCCTGCAAAGCTGTAGGTATAATTGTTTTGCTTAATAAGTTAATATAAAAACCTTAGTGCTACTCTACTTTTAGATTGTTAGGTTATTGTTCACTTGTAGTTCAGATGCTCTTTGATCTTTAACGTTTACTTGGATGTCATTAAATATCTGGGGGGAAAAAAAAAATCTTCCTTTTACATATGCTGCTAGTGGTATTAGTTATTTGTGGGGAAGAGAAGGAAGTAACTAAGGTTGCTAATTATTGTGGTCATCTCTGTTCTTCAGTAAATGCATAATTCTGAAAATGTTTCAACAGTGCATGATATAAAATCTATTGGGTTTTGATTGCTGATCTCTACATCAGTGACTGCTAAGTGCAACATTGTGTTAAGAAGACGGGTCTTGACTTAGTAGGTGAGTGCAAGGTGGACTTACGTTCCAAAACTTAAGCAACTAGATGGGTTCAGATGTATTTTTAAGCGGTCACTTAAGCATTCTGTCATATGTTTGTCTTTATCAGACGGAGGGAATAGAAGAATGTGTGTGTTAAGAAAAGGGCTTATGAAAATGGGAACGTTGTTCTACAGGTTTAAGTAAGGCTATTGCTTTTGTAGCAGCTCTAAAAGAATATTCTTAGTTGTAGAAAGCATCAGAGAGGTGGTTTCCTGGCTGCAGGGTTAAACATCCCGTGACATCCCGTTCTCTTTGAGAAGCAGAGTTTGCTATCTGATCAGTAAGAGGGAGAAAAAGCATCTGGAATGACCACTTGTTTTCCTGGGTGTTGGGGTTTTTTTTTGTGGGGGTGGAGAGTTGTTGTTTGGGTGTCTTATGTGTGTTTCAGTTTCCTTAGGCTTGTTGATTAGGGATTTAGAGAGGGTCAACTAATGACAGTGGATTTCAGAAACGCTGCTGAGAAGTTAATTTCGAAATGCTTCTTCACTCTTTCGGTATCAATCTTGCGTGTTTGCGATCTGAACCTTTACCCCTTCTCTCTTTCAGCAGTAAGAGCAGCAGCCAGGAAATCAGTGGGATTTATATGTTGGCTATGTTAATGTCTTCTCTATTTGGGGAGGGACCAAAATACAATCACCCAACCTTCCAGGCTGTTTTGATTTTTATATTGTCCTTTCCATCAGGAGATCACTTACTGGACAGATTTTTCCTAAGCAGGTTGTTTTCTCTTAAGCCAAGTTGTGTGATGTATGGTTACGGAGCTCTAGTTCCCATCACTATGACTTAATTGTACATACAGCATAGCAAACTCTGGCAGCCCGTGTTGGCATGCAGAGACTTGAGGTGGTAATAGAGTTGAACTTCTCTTACTTAGAAGAACAATTAAGAAGAGATAATTATGATCTGCTGGTAGATATTGAACACTTTGTATATGATAATACTACTTTAGCCGTAGGAGTTGAACAGAATAATAAAAATAAGTACATCACAACTATAAGTAGGTGGTTTCACAGAACTTTAAAGACAGGGGAAATGGCCTTAGTTTTGATTAGTGCAATGTCAGTGCTGTACAGGTGAACTGCCTTCTTTTCTCTTTGTAGAAAATGTTGTTACAAAACGTATGCCCTTGTTACCGAAGACAGGTCTCTGTTTTGTTTCTAAATTATTGTTTCTTACTAATCTTGTTACTGTGTGAGAAAATAGCTAATTACTGACTTTCTTACTGTGTAAAAATAGTTAGTCACTGAGCTGCTGTTACAGATAGTGATAATGAGGAGACAACCAGAAGTAGTTAATCACTTCAAGGTTCTTCTATACATCAAGTATGTACTCCTATACTAATTAGGATAGAGTTAAGGCTGCTTCAGAGAACATCCTTATTATCTTCAAGAAGTTGGCAAACTTACAGCAAACTTTTACTGTCCTGAGATGACTCAATACCTTAAAAGGATAATGTGAGGAAGGGTCTCCTTATCCAAATGACCACTGAGACACTCACGCTTGCGCAGAAGTGTTTTGTCGACGCAGCAAAATTTGATATGTATGTGCAAAAAGATTATTTGGTCATCCTAATGAATATGTAAGCCTAGGTGGAGTTATGTATTAGGTAGGCAGAATTATGAGAATATTTTGTGTATAAATAATGGGTGAATATGCCCAGTAAGGTGTGCTAGATTTGTGGGTTTTTCCCCTAGCGCCCAACATCGAATAAAGCAATATCTCCTCTCTAGACTACTTTTGGTTTTGAGGGCTTTTATTTCAGGTAGCACCCTTACCTTTTTTTATCTAATGAGACTTTACTGAACTGACAAATGCAGCCTGAAATAAATCCTGGGCGATAATTAATCTTGCTATTTGTTCCTGTTTAAAAAAAAAAAATCTATTTAGAAATATTTTTAAGTAACTAAAGGCTAAACACGGATCCATTTGTAGTTTGTTCTACACGTAGATTACTATAACTAAGAATCTAATCCAGAGGTATGTTTCTCAGTTTTCTGAAATTTCAGCCATTATTTAGTGGGTACTACATTACCTATGTAGACACATTTCTCTCTCTTTTTCTTTTTTTTACTGTTTTGGTTGAAATGCTCATTTACATCCATGAAAAAGTAATGGAACTATCCACTGAGTAGATTCTCTTGATGAATCTAAATTACTTTATGCCTTACAAAACCAAATCCTATAGAGATCCTATAGTGCCCTTATGTTTTCTGTCTTATCACCTTGGACTAACAAGATTACCTGATCTATATGGACAAACCATGTTAATATCTGTAGCAACCCAAGGGTCAAAAAGGAGATAATTTGTATGGCATGCCCCTAAACAATAAAATTCAATATATAAAATTCACTATTGCTGCAAACATGGATTAGGCTTAATTCTGATAATTGACAAAGCAAGTGTTGTCACGATCATTGAAGTCTGTGGATCTTGTCCTTTAAAAAAAAAAAAAAGCCTAAATTGCTACTAATTCCAAAACTGATCAGATATTTATCAAGTTACTGAGTAAGAACTGGCTTGAATTATTTCACAGTAACCACCTCTCTCTAGTTTGCCTTTTGACTGTATTTGTAAGTAGACTTGGATGGAACTTAGAGTAAGCATTTTTAAGGTATTGTTCAGTGTTCATTACTGTTTTTGAAGGTTCTCAGTATCTGTTTTTGTTGTGTGTTTTTTTTTGCAGATGATACAGCTCTAGAAGAAAGATTTGTTTTCACGACTTGCTTTACAGTATCTGAATAGTGAAAGCACAATGGACACTTATAGAGTTTTACAGAAATAAAAAAATCATCTAGGAACAAGAACGTTGGACTTCAAGGAATAACAGACTTTAGAAAGCCCAGAAATTGGTCACTAATAAAGCTGCTTTGGCCATACAGCTTGAGAATGAATACCATTGAGACAGCAAAGCTTGAAGAGCATATGGAGGGTCAAAACAATGACACTTCTAATGGCTACTCACGACCTACTCTTTCAGTCAGTGAAGAGAACAAAAATGGCACTAGCAAACCAAAGGGCTTGTCTAATGGCTTGCGAAAGACAACAAAGAAATATCCTGATTACATCCAGATTGCTATGCCTGCTGAGTCTAGGAACAAATTTCCTCTGGAATGGTGGAAAACAGGCATTGCCTTTGTCTATGCTCTCTTCAACTTGATTCTAACAACTGTCATGATCACTGTGGTCCATGAGAGAGTACCTCCAAAGGAGCTAAGCCCTCCCTTGCCTGACAAATTTTTTGATTACATTGATCGTGTGACGTGGGCTTTTTCTGTATCAGAAATAAATGGAATGATATTAGTTGGATTATGGATATTCCAGTGGTTGTTTCTTAGATACAAGTAAGTACCTATACTTTATTTTTTTTCCCTGCTGTATGTTTTCACAATATTGGTTTCCCTCGTTCACTTTGGGTAGAAGAAATCTTATGGTAGTGTCTGTAGCAATATTGTAAAATCGGGCTGGCAGGAAAATGACAGAGAGGTGACTTCTTTACAAAATATTCTGGTGTCCATGCTGGATATGAGAACGCAGGTTTCTCCTGATTATTGAATAATGCTTTTTAAATCTGAATTTCTGACACCTACGTTGTACTAGTCAAATTTATTCTGTGATTGGGCTTTTCAAGTGTCTTTTGCTGACATGGCAATGTTTAAACAGAGGAAATAATGATGATGTAAAAAAAAAATCTCATCCAAATTTGAGGAGGAATCCGCTCTCCTCTACAGCTAGACTAAAGCTTTTTCCTTTGTCTTCATTTGCTTAAACTCAACATATTTAAGTCGAGTATGCTGTTGTAATACAGGATTAAAAAGAGAAGGTCACTGAGTAGAGGAACGCTATGTGAGACTGCACATCTAAGTTAGACTGAGGCCATATTGAATTGGTTAGATAGCTCTGGTGGGAGCTTTGTGGTAGTTATGGACTATTATGAGATAGCAAGACTAAAACCTGAAGGAAGACTTTTTAGTACTTGATTTAGAGAAGTGTGTGGTGAAGGGCAGGAGGCGGAGATGCCCTTTATTCTAGGGATTTAGTAAAGCTAGAGCTCCATAACTGTTATATGTATATCCTTCATGTGAACTTTGTACTCAGTCTCTTTTCCCCCCTTCCCTTATTTTCAGATCAATAGTGGGACGAAGGTTCTTTTTTATAATAGGAACTTTATATCTGTACCGCTGTATTACTATGTACGTTACCACCTTACCTGTGCCTGGAATGCATTTTCAGTGTGCACCAAAGGTAAGAGGCTTTGCTCCCTAATTCTTGCCTTAGTCTCTGCCTGAGTCCTTACAGCCATTAGAGTAAACAGAAGTTAATGTTCCAGGTGTTATTTAATAACACAAATTACTTTCAATTGATGTCTTCAGAAACATAGCTAATGATAAATCAAAAGTTGTGTGATACAGAAAGAGCCTCAGGTCATTGCTCCAGGTAAGATGCTTTCAAGGAGAGTACCTGTGTTGACATACTGCTGCTACCAAATCAGTAAACTTGCTACTGAGGCTCAAGCTCATCACTTTAAGACTGCAGCAATATTTTTTTTCTTACATGGTAGGATACCTAAAGTCAATATTGTAATTCATAGGCTCATACACAAGCTTGTGTTGCAGTATCCCTTCAAAAAAACAGTGTTATACGCTTTGTCCTGTTTCTCACACTATTTTGGTAAGAGCTGTTGCAATACCTGAAGTCAGCTGCCTGTCCCTGCTTCCAGCCTGCAAAATATTTATAAATGTGACTAAAAGAAGTTCAGCTATTTAAATGATCAGATACATATAGAAACATGTACATGCTAATATTTCTACAAGAATATTTAAAAAATCTTGTAGCAGTGTAGTTAGGTGGTGACACCAAGGAGTTCTGTGACTGCCATTTTAGGCTGCTAATAAGTTGTAGATGTATAATTGCCTTGGAACAAACTGTATTGTGTTGGCTGCACAGAAAGAACTGTGCACTTGAGAGAGTAAGAAACACTTTGTTGTGCACTGAGAAGATAAGCATTTTGAAACCTGAAAATATTGCCAATTTCCTTGGGGGTTAAATTTCTCACTTCCTGGGTCGGATCTCATTGATCTTGAGGTACAGTATTATGTCTGTTCAGTTTTATTCTTTCACATTGGGACAACTTAGGAATGTAGTAGATGAACTACTTTCTTATGAATCAGTATCTATTTGAGTAAGTTTTATTTATGTACATACCACTATTGTAAAGATTCAACTGTTTTGTTCTAGTAGCTTGAGGAATGACTTTGTGTGTGGTAGACTGTGTATTGAGGGGTAGGAAGGGGTAAGCAAAGGAAAAATTAAATGTATCTGCTGAAAGTGTATTTTATTAGCATTAAAACAGGATTAATTACTTGGACTTTGGATAAACTTGATAGCTCTTCTAGATTTCTTTTCTTGTCCCATGTGAGTATTTTTTCTGATTATGAAAAACTCAGTTATCCCTTTATCTTGTTTGCTTTTTTTTTCCCCCGGGAGTTAATCTTTAAACAGCTAGGTGAAACTTGAGTGTTTGCCTAGTATCGATGAGAAATCAAAAGCTGATTTAAAAAAAAAAAACAAACAAAAAAAACAAACAAAAAAAAAAACAAAAAAACCCAAAAAAACAAAAAAAACCAAAAAAACAACAAACCTTTAAACCTGAGTAAGTCCTGACTGAGTTTGTAACCAAATTCAAAATGAAGCAAGTCTGAGGTTTTTGTCCTGTGGAAACATTTCTCAGCTCTGAACAGAATGACAAAAGCAATATGCAGGGTTGTCCTGTATTTAAACTGGTTTTGAATGTATTTTGTCAAGGGCTATTGTGAGATACCTGACCTTACAAATTTTTAATGTTTACCTTTCCAGTATGTTCCACGCCTCATTCTCATACAATGCATATTTTAAAATAGCCTGGGAAAGCATGGACAGAATGCTAGTGTTATCAAGCTGATCTTTAGAACCGGTCAACTTTGATATGCATGCTGATTTGCTTAAGAATATGTGAAAGAAAGGCAAAGAAAATGAAGATAATTTGTGTCCTTTTCTCCCTGTCTCCCTGAATCCGCATATGTTTGGGCAAGAAGTTTACTCAAGTCACTTATAGTGTATCTTAAAGGTTTTTTTGTTTGGTTGGTTTTTTATTTTCTCTGATATTCTAGCTGAATGGAGATTCTCAGGCAAAGGTTCAGAGGATCCTGCGACTTATTTCTGGTGGTGGTCTATCCATAACTGGATCACACATCTTATGCGGAGACTTCCTGTTCAGTGGTCACACCGTGGTATTAACACTGATCTACCTGTTCATTAAAGAGTGTAAGTAATGGTATTTCAATGCAGTTTTCTTGTTCAAATAGAGAGTTTACTGGTTGATTGAAGCAAGCTAGCTTTTCATTATTCATTGACAGGTTATTCAAATTTTGGGCAAAACATTCTGTAGTTAATTATGCAGATTAGCTCTGTGCAGGTTGGTATGTTGATATGCCTTAGATGTTAAGGATATTTTGTGGCTTGAGCACAGTGCCATTGCACACTTGTACTACATCAAGAAGCGATGTCATTTCTTTTAAGTGTGCTGTACATCAGTTACTCCAAACAATGGGAAATTGAATCATGCTCCTGGGATGTCTTCTGCTAGTCTCCTTATGCCTGTTGAAGTTGGTAAGAATTTAGCAAGCACACAGAAGATATAGTTGGGGTTATGGTTTCCCCCTTTGCATTACATTGCTATGGGGCATGGGGACAAAATCTATCTGTGCTGCACCCACAGAGCATTGATTGAAACCTTGGAGAACTGAGCACCAACTTCTAAATCTGATACATGGTAAGCAATGTTTCTACCCTGGGAACTTGGCCGCTCATGAATGCATAGTGGGGAGTTCCCTTTCCACTTCACATGTTTGGAATTGGAATCTTCTCTCCTACTGTTGTGTCCCGAACTATGCAAATGTTAGCTTGGCTCCTGGGAATGTGTGATTCTCACTGAAACAAAAATAAGACTAGTCAGCATCAGTTGAATGCCTTCGTCTTATTAAAATGTTGAGGGAAGGAAGTGCTGCAGTGCTACAATCCGCCTTAAGCAAAAGACACAATATAAAAATGCCTGTTTAATATGAGAAACTTCAGATCTGTGGATGTGAGACAGTCTTCTCCAAGCAGTGATTTAAGACGCTGATTTATAGTCTGCTGATTGTTAGGCCTAGGTCCTTTGTGTAAAGTGTATGTTACTGGGGGAATGGCGTGTGTAACTCATAAAAAATTACTGGACTGGTATTAGTAAAATAGCCTAATGATAGATAATTTTTTGGCCTTGTTTTGTGTATGTTATTGCAGCTTAATGCTGGTCACACACTTTTTAATATCTTCAGTATCACGAAAGATGCAGATAACCCAGTATTTTCAAGGCTAGTATAAGTCATGTACTTTTAATAAGGGGTTGGAAGAATTGTATCATACGAACTCTTGTAATAAGCCCTTTGCTGCCTAATTGTTAGGCATATTTTTCAGTGAAGTTGTGCTCTATAAATGAGAAATGCATACCTTTCCTTTTTCTGCCTCCCATATAATTACAAAATGTTATCTGAGCAAGGACTTAAGCTCTGTAATTGCTCTGAATTAGAGGTTGCTTATGGCATTCTTTTCTGCTCTTTTGACGACACGTTTTCAGCAAAAGATGCATTCTGAGGTTGTTATTATTTCTGGCTTAGTGGATTTTTTGCTCTGCTCTTCTCTTCCTTTCATCCTTTGCTGCTGCTTCACCTATTCCCCTGCACTCCAGCCTTTTTTGCCCAGAATAGTTATTTACACTTTTAGCCTTGGTGTGTCGTTCTTGCTTGGGGCTGTTTTCATCAGCTTCTGGAGATGAGTTGGCTCCTTACAGGCTTGGGTCTTTTTCCTTTTTTTAATTAGTAGATACAGATTTGTCTGCAATGTTTTGGGGAGAGTTTACTGTTCTGACAACTTAAGTCCTCCTACAGTAACTATTTAGCACAGGCCTCTCAAACTACTACTGGGTAGGCCTATTGATCAGTAGCTTTTTTGCTGGTATTGTGTTGAAAGTACTGGCTGACCATTGCCCCACAAGGCAACGGGCGCCAAAACCTCCCACCGCGAGTGAAATGAAGCCCGTTAGCCTGTCACAAGTTATGAATGGCCATTGTGACACCCAAGGCATTTTTCAATGGGGAAAGAAGGGCAGGGGAACTTTTCCACTGAAGTGGCTTAAATGCGTTTTGAAGAATAGCTTTGCTCCCATTTGTTAATCTTTAATGAAAGGGTATAAATTTACATACTGTACTTCCCTGTACAATGTTTTCTGTTTCTCAGAACAGAGGTTTCATGCAAAGTAGTTAAAACCTAGGCATGAAAATAAGCATTTATTTTCCTGTTTAATCTGTGATCTCTGCTCAGTTTATATTAATTCTAGACGTTTTACTTGAGTATAAGTTTACTTGAGCATAGACTGTAAAAAGAACAGAGATTAATGCACTCCAGTAAAATAATCAAAGTGTATGTCTTGTTTCAATTCTCTCTCTTCCCCATCACCCCATACCCTAGAAGTGATTTAACTGGGAAACTTATTAATTTGGCTAGAAAATGGGTGACAGTGCTGTCTAACTGCAAGCTCTTCTTGGGTTCATTTTACAAAGTAAGAACACCTCAATAAGTCTGTGTAATTCTTTAGGGTTTTCTGTGTCAAAACAGGGTTTTTATAATAGTGTGGTATAAATGAGTTGTTTTAAAATTTAGTAGCCTTAATTAAATCATGTTTTTTATCTTTCTCCCTTCTTTTTGTGGATTGCTATATTAGCACATGTCTCATTTGTGTGTGTTTTCCCATCACCTCCCTATTTTACAGATTCACCACGTCATTTCTGGTGGTATCACTTAATCTGCTGGCTAATGAGCGCTGCTGGCATAATTTGTATCCTTGTTGCTCATGAACACTATACCGTAGATGTCATCATTGCTTACTATATCACCACGCGGCTTTTCTGGTGGTACCACTCAATGGCTAATGAAAAGGTGAGTGACAAATACCTTTAGAACCAACGTATAGCCTGCATTTGTTAATAATGCTCAAAGGTCAAAATTAGTTCTTAATTTCAGAATAAAAATAGAGGTTCCATACTGAAGTTTAAACAAACTGTGCAAGGAGTTTCACTTCACTGTGGTTTAAGTAAATATTTAATAGATTAATGGATTTTTTGATCTGTGCCTGTTACTAAGTTATTTCAAAATCTATTTTTTATAAAGTTATTTTTGAAATTCCCGATATTTTGACTTAAAAACCTTTTTTTGAACTTCAAAGTTTTATTGCTGTAGTGACTGTATAGAATAGCCCTTGGTTGTCTAAGCTTATGTCTAAACAGTAGCTTAGTAATAAAACTTCCGATCAACCTAATTACCTAGACCATGATAAAAGTCTAGTGACAGTTTTGTAAGCGTTGCTAAAAGTACGTTGTTCAAAGGAATCCGGTGCAGTTGTTTCAGGAGCACTTTCAAGTAGGAGCATAGCTCTCAAGCCATTTTAATCTAGTTTTCAACTACTAGTCATCAATGGAAACATTACATGCCTGAAAGGACTCGTGTTCAAAGTCAGTGCTTCATCTCCCTAAATTTTATACAGCAATAAAGCATCCCTTTGTGTTAGATGCTCAGTTTGTAGTATACATTTGGACTGTCATGTATACGCTATCTTAATGCTCCTTTTTTTTTCTAGGCTAAATGCACCTCATCTTTGCAGAAATGCGTGCAAATATATTTCATTTTTGTAGTTGTCTTGACTCAGTGTAATCTATTATAATGCTTTAAACTGATTGTCTGTTTCCTTTTTCTCTTTACCTACTTGTGCCAAATACAGACTTTAAAGGTTTCTTCGCAGACAAATTTTCTCTCTCGAGCATGGTGGTATCCAATATTTTATTTCTTTGAGAAGAATGTGCAAGGCTCTGTTCCTTGCAGCTTTTCCTGGCCGATATCTTGGCCTCCCAGCTGCTTCAAATCTTCATGCAAAAAGTATTCACGGGTTCAGAAGACAGGAGAGGACAATGAAAAGTCTACCTGAAGAAGGAAAGCATCTGCTCTGTTTTTCGGTTGTGTGTTTGTTTTTTTTTTTTTTTACCAAAACATTAATGCTGTAACCAAAGTTTTTGAGGACTACACTGTAACTGAAGAAGTGGACCAAGCTTCTGTGCAATTGATGGGAAAGACAACTGTAGACGCGTGTATTGCCATTTCATATGTTTTTCTATCGTCAGGCTGTACAGACCTATTCTACTCTTCAGTGCTAATGGAATGCACCGCTGATGGGATTTTTTTATTAAAGAAAAAATGGAGCAGGACTTTGCTTTACTAATGAGATAGAGGTGCCAAAGACCACATTAACACTTTCATTACTAACTATCACTCATCCACAGAAGCACCCAAAAATCTCATCTTCAGAGTTCTGGAGTGCATAAGGGCAGAAACATGCTAAAATGTAAAGGCACGATATTGGCATATTGAGGTATATAAAAAAGAAAACAAAACAACACAATTGTGGGAAGTGGTGTGTTTCATTATTCTTGCTAATGAAGGTAAGGCCTTTGTGTGACTGGTACAGCTGGAAGCGAGTCTTGACTAATTTTTACACTCTGTGGGTATTAATATCTTATGACCCTAAAATACTACTTACCACCATTATCTCCCATATATTCTACTATATACCAATTTTTACATTTTTATTAGTAATTTTATATTTAAACTGTTGTGCTACCTGATGACTTTGCAAATTAGGAATAGCTGCTAACATCAGAGCTCAAGGAGCCTAAAATTTTGTTTTTAAAAAAGGACACAGTTTCAAAGTCTAAATCTTTAATTGCAGTTTGGCCTTGTGTATATAGCTATACAGTGCCTATCGGTGTATGTACATGCATATACACACAAAAGCACACACTGCTGTTTAGTATGCGTTTAACTACACAGAACTACTTACTGGAAAGAGTGATCATAAAGTTCTTAATTCAGGCAAATGTCCTACAGATCTCACCTGCTTGAGGAATGCAAGGACAGGTCCAAAATGGGGCTATATTTAAAATAAACTTTTAATTTTAGTAGCTATCTCTTGCTGAAACTATGTAGCAAGCTTGCTTGGGAGCCATAGTTCTGCACTGAATTTCTTTTTTACCTGTTGGCCCATGTGTCTGTGACTTAGTTTAAAAAAACCCAAACAAACCAAAACAAACAAACAAAAAACAAACAAACAAACAAAACAAACCCCAAAGTGCCAAGGTGAATACCTACAACAGTAGCATTTCTTCAACTATTACCTGAAACCATTTCATATTAAACAATCCTATGGTAGAACTCACATGCAGATTCCTGTGTTTTTCCAGGGTTTCAGTCCAATTAAAATGGCTATTTAAGAAAGTTGGCTGAGAATGTGGGGAAATTACCATGGCAAACATGTAACAAAACCAGAGATCAACAGCTACCTGTTTCTTGTTGGTTTTCATTGTTTTGTATTGTTGGGAAAGTAAAGTATAAAATTAGCTTACCATGTTTAACCCTTCATGTTCTGTATTAATTTTTGCAGTTAACTCATTTTATTTTCAAATCTTCAGTAAAACCTGATAGCAAAGACAAAACTGCATTAAGTGTTAAAGTGATACTAACATAAAGGAAATGCTGCTTATTTTAAGAATGTCTTGAACTGAGTGACAAGTGTGAACACAGTTTAAATAATGACAACTTTTTTTAAAAAGTCCAGTTAAAGTTATAAAATGCAATAGAGTATTCAAATACAATTTTTTTCAGTTAAGGGGATCAGTTGTTAAGAGTTGTACATGAGAATATTATTAATGTGCATTTCAAATATTTTTGTGCGTTATCAAAGTAATACAATAAACAACATTCCTTACAATACATCCTTGGTAAAATTTAGCTAAGAAAGAAACTCTGCTGATGTTTGCTTTTGTTATTTAAAATAGGCTTCTTAGAGACCTATAACATGCCCCTGGAAGTTGTGTGTGTATGGGCATACCTATGTTTTCATTTGCTTGCTCCTGGCAGACCTTGAGCTGCTAAAAAGCCAGTATCAAAACATTTATACAAAAGTCCTTTCTCTGTATCATACAAACGAAGCTGCTCCATGTCAGTCTGTAAATCTCCCAAGATACTTGTTATATCAATACTACTTCATAGAGCATAATATTTTTTTTTTAAGCTGAATTCTAAGCTTTGTGATATCTTAAATACAGTCAGGTCAAGTCACTTGGAATTACACTATCTCTTAGAAATTGTGGATGAATTTCATTAGTGGTAACGATGCCTTGAAAATAACGTAATGAAAAGCGTTCCAGTAAGGAGCTTAAATAGTGGTTTTCATCTGGTGGCTGATTTGTCTGCATAACCACCACCACATCTCAGTGGGATTTCTGTAATATATCTGCAAAGTAGAATTTCTTCATGCAGGATGAGGTGTTTGTTTTTTTTACATTTATTTCTATTTCTGGAAGGAAAAAATATGGAAGTGATGAAATAGAACCAATTCAACATTATGCTTTTGTTGGGCGGTGTGAGCTGTCATTCTACTGCTGAATTTGATAGAAACTTCTATTGTAATACAAAAGGAAAGTTTTTAAATGGCAGCCCTAGCTCAAAATACTTGATTCCTGTTCTGGCTTGGCCCTTCCTTAAGTGCTTAAGTCTTCTCCATTGTATTAAAGACCTCAAAATAGTGTGTGTGTTTAATTAGCAGAAAGCCCTACTTCTCTACTATGTCAATAGCTTTAAATTGCTTTTGCAAACTTGAATGACATAGATGTATTTGAAGACTTTATAAGCCTATATGTGAGGTGATGAAATGGGGTGAGTAATGGTATATGCTAGTGCTTACTGCTATAGTAGTTTATCCAATACAAACCATAGCTGGTACATAAAACTTATTAATTTTAAGAACTGAGAGATCATTGTATATAAATACTGTGAAGCTGAAAACATGGTTTCATCCTAAGAGGAAAAAGAATTGCAGTGGCTAAAAAGAACAGGAGAAACTTAAACTTCACATAATATACTGATCACTTGATTGCAGGGTTATTTGGGCTGTAGATGCCTAGTGGTTTGCAGTATGTCACTGTAATTATTTTTTTCCTGGAGTTACAAAAATAATTTTTCTTACAGATGTCACATGAGCTGCACCTGTACTGTGACTTTAAAAAAAAGAGCTCCTTCTCTCTACTGAAGAGCATTTATGTGTTGAAATTCCCTGACACTTAAAATTAGAGGCACTATACTTGTAGACCTGCCTGTTGGTTTGACTTAGATGCTGTTGGGTGCTTTGCATTTATGAAACAAGCTTTTTTAAATGCCTAACCTAAATTTAAGCCTGGATTTAAAAGGTTAACATGAGCATTTAAAGAAATGTGTTGCTACGTGGTCGTACTACAGATGCTTATTCCAATGCCAGAAATTATTAACATATACTTGAAACCACTGTAAACTGATGTTTTTATGGTAGGTGCTTAGCACTCCCATGTGGACATAAATGGTACTAAATGTTAATTATTCACTGCTGTTTTCTTGGAAAGATAGCTACAGTTGGGGTAGCAGCAAAAAGAGCTGTGCTGAATGTTACTATGAACTCTGGTACTGGATTTGCTTCCCTCCTTCAAAAAAAAAAAAAAGAGGGGAGAGAAGGAAGGAAAAAAAAACAAACCAAGACTGTATTTATGTTAAGATACGTGACCTTCATGTAATAGAGAAATAAAGCTCAGTAAGCTCAGTAACAGAGATAGAACTGGGAAGTATTTTAAGAGATGAGAGAGAATTGTCTTAATTAGATTATTGCAAATCCACTTATCTGTATCTTAAATTGGAATCTGTTCAAACTCTGGCTTTCTCCCATCAGTAACATCTGGCTGGACAATTTATCCTAGTTCTTTGGTACTAATCCAAATTCCTTTTTGCATTTCAGTAGATATGAAGTATGATTTACAGTTCTAGAGACCAGATCCATTAAATTCAGTGCAAGGTGAAGTCTTTCTGTTTACTTTAACTTTTCCACTGCTTTTTTCTTCTATTTTTTTTAACTTAAAGAAATGATCTTAAAGATTCATGGGGTAATTCTAAAAACATGTCCAATCTATCAGAGGTACTGGAACTATTTTTTCCTACTGGCAGACTTAACAGCTGTAAAACTCCATTGTCATCTTGATGTTTTTACAATACATGTATTTTGGACTTACCTAGAAGTCTTCTATAGGCACACAAAATTAGAGCGATACTGTAAGATTGAACACTTCCGAATTTAAGTCTATAGCAGGCATTGTAAAATCAATGTCTTAAATTCAGTTACTGAAAAAAGGTCTTAAAAATAAATAACTTCTGTTGGACATCATTCAAATGAGTGATGCTGCTTAAGTGCACATGAGAAAAATATCCTAGTGTGCCACTGAAGTAATTTTGCATATGTTGGCCTTCATATATGCTTTATGATGTTTCTAGTGCCTAAAAAAAAAAATAATAAATTGCATCGAGAAACTGAGAATGGAGACAAAGGCTTTTGTTCTAGTATTTATAAGAAAAAGGAAGATGAAAACATCGAAGTAGATAGTGGTCATATATTGCTTTTTACATGAAATTGAGCTACAGCTATACCTAACTTCTGAGTAATGTAGAATTAAATTTTTTATGTGTAGTAGTGCTGCAAAAAACCTATAAGGAAACAGGCAGTATTAAGAACTTACTCTACAGTACAGACATATGTCTTGTGCTGTGGATTGTGCTGGTTCTCATCTGTAACTTAGAATCTAAAAATAAACCCCAACTCAGTGAGATGCTTGGAGATTTTAAAATATTTAAATATGATTAGCAAATTGTCAAAAGCTCTTCCTCCAAGCTGTCACTAATGGTTTCTATAACAAGAAGAAAGTGCTGCAGTGCTTAAAACATACTGAAGCTTTTTCTGGTTAGCTCAACTTTCCATGGATGTAACCATTTGATTAAATCTTTCTAACCTAAAAAGTAGCACATAATTATTTTGGGCTAGGTATGGGTAACCTTAATATTGTAGGAGAAAATTCTTGTTCTAAACTCATCTCTTATTTCACTGGATAATCTTTCCTAACAGAACACCTTAGAATGCCTGACTAATATTTTAAGATGAAGTAATGATATTGGGTCTCTAGTGTGTATTTAAAATACTGCTGCTGAGGAGATCTTCTCTCCAGGTTAAAATTAGCGCTTAAAAACTCAGGAAGATTTTACTTGTTTTCAATGAAAATATTTTTAATTCCTAAGGACTTGGGAGTTTAGCAAATACCATGAGAAGCTTTGTTTTCTGTGGCTGTTTGCTGTGGGCTAACCTTTAACTTAGAGATGCAACCCAGGGAGGAAGAGAGGGCAAACCAGCTCTTGCTGTAAGTAGTTTGTCCCTTTTTGAATTCAAATGCTATTGCCTGTGTGCTACAGGCAGTCTTATCCATACTATTGTGGAAAAAAGATGCTGTGTTATACCATTATATTTAGCATTCTGTCTTTTTCAGATGGTTCTGTATTGGTCGGCCCCGTCCTTTCCCTAGATGAGGAGTGTTTTTTATCCTTTACTTGCTGTATGGTTAGTCATAACTGGTTTTAGTTCTGGTAAATGTCAATGGAAAAAATGTAGATCCATTGTATACAGTGGCTAAGGTGTTTTTACAGCCTCTACGTGTGGGTTTCTTCTAGCAGAAATACGCTTCTTTCAAGCTATGCCTATATAATATTAACTTCAGCTCTTGTATTTGCCCTCTGCATTAAGGTCTTTAGGAGGGTAGCATTTGTGGAACTGCAAAGACTTACTACAGCAGAATCTCCTTTGTGACAATTAAGATTAATTTTCACAAAAATAACTTTGCTGAAATGTGTCTGAAGGTGTCTTCTGTTTTTTTTTATTTATGTATTTTTTTAATAAAAGGAAAAGTGATCAGAAACTAGACTGAAGTAAAGGCACCTTGAGCAGATGGGGACCTAGGCACCGTGCAGGGACGTGTGTGGAGAGGGGTCTCTGCAGCATATGCAGTATCGGATGCAGTACACAGAGGCTTCTCTGTGAAGATAAACTAGATTGTACTTGCATAGTAGGTTGTGAGTCATCACTGCTCATCCTTTGAAGCTCCTTTCAGGCTGAGGGCACCAGTACCAAAGGTGGTAATAGCTAAAAAGTGTAGTGAAGATGGCTAACAAACTAGAAAACTATGAAAGGGCTGAAAAGGGAGACCACTGTAAAACCAGTCATCAGAGTTCTAATTCAATGGGGTATATTATGTGGTGTTTCTTCAAGCATGTGAGTTACATTTAAAATTAGTGGGTCTGTTTTCTTTTTAAATTATTGTTATTGCTATTATTATTGGTTTGTGGTGTTTGTTTTGTTTTTTAAATTAGACATGGCAGGAGTGCTGTGCATATCAAGAGGAAACTTATCTCCCTGCTTCTACCAGTGAAGTGTTTGTATATGGACCTTATACAATACTGCTAAACTCCAGCCCCTCTTCCATTTTGAGTTACTTGTCATCTGTACTTTGCTACTCCTATAAAAACTGCTTTTACATTCCACTTTTTTCATAGTTTGTTGCCACTCAAAATACTGCTTATGCTTTAGCCTAGGCTGTTTTGGGCTCCTGTCTTAACTTTATTTGCTTCTATTAACTGCCTTTTCTAAATGGCTCAGTACAGATGAGTAGGATTTACGTTTGAGAAGGCTCCAAAATTAACACTAAAGCCAAATGGGATTCTCATGAGACACATCTTTGCCCAATTTGAAACCTGAAATTATTTTCAAGTACAAAACCTAACATCTTTGGGAATACTTTTTATCTCAGGAATCAATTCTTGCTCTTTAAATGTTTAGTATGTTAATTTGTGTTTATCTTCCTGATTCAGGATAGCATGTGTGAGATGTGAAAAAGATAAATTCTGGTTGTTTTGTGAGGTCAGGGACACGCCAAGGAACCTGAAAGTAAAAGAGGAAATAATGGTTTGATGGCTGTGGTTCTTGTGCTTTCCATGTGACTTTGAGGAGAGCTCCCAAAGACTTCTGTAAAAACAGTACAGGATGTCACTCTTTTTAACTGCAACATGGTTTCATTCTCACTGGCTGACAGCTTTTCTTCCATGACTTCTCCTAGGTTGAATCTGTAGCTCTGTACGTTAATTGGAGCTATGTATCCAACCTGGGAAAAACTAGGCAAGAAAAGCCGTTGGCTGCTGAGGAACCCTAGATGCTAATACAGGGATGCTGTAGTGCTTGCATGATAAGGAGCTAATATGTGGCCTTTTTTTATATATATAGCTTTAGGGTCCAGTTCTACAAACAATGTACAGCATAACGCTACAATAACAAATTATACTACTTAGAGACCTTTTGTGCTGTAGTTTCTACTAATGTTTGCAAACTGGGCCTAATTTTTACATAAATTGTTCATAATTAGCAAAAGTTGGCTTTTATGATGTGAAACTTTCGGGATAACACTTTCTAGCATGTCAGCTATTTTGGTTAAGTGGATGACAACTCAGTGTTGTGGTTTGGTGTATACCATGAGATACTAGAGTTGTTACTTAGATGTTGCAATCTATGTTCACTGTGTAAAAAAAAAAAAAAAAAAAAAAAAAACAACAAACAAACAAAAACAAAAAACCTATTGCACTAGCTGTACTTTTTTTTTTTCTTTAAAAAAAGCAATAATGTGAGCATCTTGTAGCTTTTATCTCCAAAGGTGCTATCTGTCGTGATCAATTGCACTGTTGACCATGAATTTGGTAAAAACATGTTAAAGAAATTGTCCTATGTGGTTTACTCAGCACATACAAATCGAAACTTTTTATGGTCAGCCTCTGTACTAACAAATGCAGTACTTTGTTGGACTACTTATATGACCATACACATCTTTAAAAATCAAAAACCTATGTCCATTTATGGTGCTAATGATCTCTTAAAAAATAGCAAGAGCTGGTATTCTCTTCTTACCCATAAACATTAAGGAAAGCTGTTGTGACACCTTTTCAATAAAGCAAAATTTCTCTACATTTTAAGCATGTTCCAAATTCTTTTTATAGAACTATGACCCTTTTCTATTTCTGTTTATATAAAAACAGCAAAATATTACAGTAAGTATTTTTAATGCAGGAAAATGTTAGGAGTGTATATGGGTCTAGACTACATGTCCAAAATTAAATTTTCATACATGCTTAGGATAGCTAATCTTCTGAAACTTGGTCTAAAATATAAGAATTGTATTGGGTAGGATTAAGGCATAGACTAATAGTTAAAAAAAAAAAAAAAAATTCTCTGACATCATAATTGTTGAAGCCTTGGAGACAGAAAGAGAGGATGTGAAATGGACAAAACTGCATGAGGACAACACTCATTATGCAGTGTAGATCTATCTCTTCCTTAAACTTCTGAAAAACAAATTTGTGAAGGAACACAACCCCATAACCATATCTAAAGAACAGAAGTGAAACTTGACATAATTATCAAGGCAATTAATTGTAGAACACTGTAAAAACACATGGGAGAGCCTTAAACTAGGATTGTTTAGATTGTGGAACAGCAAAGCAATTTTCTAACTTTGCTTTACAGCTTCACTAGCAACCTTCTCTTAAGATGAAAAACTATCTTGTGCCTGCTGTTGCAGAAGATATTGTTGTGCTTTTTTTCCCCCCCCTTTGCTTATGATTTTACATTGCATATAATGAAGGACAATGCACTTCTAAATCTTCAAGAGGCATCTTTGGGCAGCAGTACCTATGTTTTCTCCCTATGGAGAATCCAAAGCCTTTAGTTCTTGTTAAAGGCCCCTTGCTTCTCAACTTGCAGTTGTAAAGGTGTCTGCCTATAACACATTTGGAAATCCTACTATAGTCAAGTCTGAAATAAGTATGATGCTCTTAATTGATAGGGAGACATGAACACGTGGAATGGGTGCCATGTCCAGGTACACACTGGCAAATGAGCCGGGTGCGTGTACTGTCTGCAACACTGCAGCACCCTTCCTGTGCTCTAAAGTCGTGGCACCCTGAGGTTTTGGTCACTAAACCGCCACCTTTCATATACTGGAAGATGGCTCTGGAATCACTTGCACCTAGTACTTCAAGAAATAAACAGGCTTCTCTAAGATCTGTTTTATAGGACTTCTGTGTCGATGCAAAGAATATTCCAGGTCTAGAGTAATGTCACTTAAAGAGGAAACAAACCCACCATCTAGGGTAAAAGTTAGGTGTTTTTGTTGACTGAAGATGGATAGTCCAGTAATGATAGTCTGTATTGTGTCTTCCTACTTCTCAGCGCTTGCTTTAGCAGTAGGAGACTTGGAAGAGACAAAGATAGAACAAAGTCATCCGTAACAGTTCTAAGCCACATTGAAATGTAACTTTTCTATCTCTTAATTACTAGATGCTTTGAAGAAAACTGGTTGTCTTTTTTAATTTACCAAAAAAGTGCAATATTTACAGAAATATTAAGAGACAAATGGGTGCATGTTTAAATGCCTTGCAAAAATGAAAATTTTGCAAGCATGCAACATGCACTTGACTGAGCAGGCTTTTTTGCATTAGCTGCTCTGAGTTACAGAAACGTTTTTGTCAGTACACTAGTCAAACTCAGAACTTTCAAATATTTTCAATATTCTTTTGATAAGGAGAGTGGGGTTTTTTTTGTAAATAAAGTGCCTGTGGAAATTAAAAAAAAAAATAAAATCTAAAAGTTGCCTGCAAGCTTAAATACAACAAAAAAACCCGGCCCATACTTGAAGAGAATGGGTGCTAACTCAACAACTGTAGAGGATAACAGGTCAACAGTTGTAAGGACTTAGTAAGATTCAAAGGCTAAGATAAAGTTTGAGAAAGGAACACTATATTGCTTTTGAGAGTTTACTGTGTTAATTAAACTCCCAATGTTTCTGCTTGGGCCTTAACTCTGTAACTTGGTTATCTTTAAAGAAAAATAATTTGACTGTTTATTTTTTTTAAACACTTGTTTTAATGACAGACTTGAATCTGATGGGGTTTTTTGTTTGCTTATTGCATGGAGATTTTTTTACCTGTTAAAATTAGAGTCACGAAATGCTTTGATTTCTCAATGTAGGGCAAAACAGTTTGAGGAACTGATTTTCCTGAAGTGCAGAATTAAATGGCAGTGGTTTTTATTACACTGATACTGGGACTGTATTAGTACTGAGGAGAAATGATTACCAACGAAAGCATTGTAGTGATAAAACTTGCATGTGGAGTTATTTGGGGTATGCAGAATATTAGTAAAGTACTTGTTTATATTTTGCTGTTAATTATATACTTTAAAAAGAGGCTATTGGTTATGATTTTAATTGGAAAGTCTGACTTTAATGTTGCAACAGCTTCTCTTATTTTTAAGTAGAAATGATATTTCAGAGCAAAGTTTACATTTGATCAGTAAATTCACTTAAAACTATGAAAATAGCTTCATTTTTTTATCAGAATTAATGTGAAATTTATTCTCTGGGTAACCTAGAATTGGCCATATGCTGCTGAAGCCAATCTTTCAACTGCATATGGTGGCAAGGAGAGAATTTCTTTATCTAGTGCTGCTTCTCAACTAGACAGAGAAGGAAGTGAGGCTAGATTACTCTTAAATATGGGCAAAAACGGTAATGTGTTTCAGCTGTAGTGAATAGCTTAGCTGCTCCTTTTCAGACTGCACAACTTAAAATTTCCTTGAGGCTCAGATTTTATAATGTCTTTGGTTCAGATAAATTTTTGCCTGTTATTTTTCTGTATTTTTCTAATAGATGCATTTTTATTGGTGTACACTGTAATTAGCCACTGAATTTCTGCCAAATATAGACACAAAAAAGCTGCATTCTGTTCTGCCAATTTAGATCTGTGATCTTAGGTTTTTCTACTTTGTTTCATCCATGGCTAGTAAAATATCCATTTGCTGTTTATATTAGATTAAAGAGAGATTGCATCCAGTTGCCTTAATTGCTTGGAGGAAAATGGTCCTTGAAGCTTTATGTATTTCTAGAATTCCTGTAACTTATGTATAATTGCAATAAAACCTTTTTAATATAGTCCAGCCACTGTTTTAAGAGCCACTTTACTGAATGAGCTATCTTTACTGAATGTTCAACTACTTAAAAAAACCCAACACCCTTTTTAATGGGTAAGCACCATTTGTTCTGTGCATTTTAGTTTTTTGGAGGGTCAATCTAAAGGTGGTGTACTTGTGTTTTGCCCACAGGACTTTCCTCTCTTAGTGAGGACATATCAAGCGCGCTTACTAAAACAGCTGATGCTGCAGCAAAGGGTTTGGGAGACCATGCAGTGGCATTTTTCAACATCTAATTACCTTTCTAGGGATTAAATTAAATCAGCTAGACAAAGTGCACTAAGGTGTATTTCACAGGGACAGGGAACTTACCCTTAAAACCAGCTTGTTTTTTGGTGTGGTGTTAATTGTTTAGTTTTTTTTTTTTTTTTGGTGTGGGGTTTATTTTATTTTTTAAAGGGGAAGGATAAGAACTAAAACCATCATTCCCCTAAAATGTAGGTCCAGCTCTGAGAGGCCCCTCCGAGCTGTTCTGCACTTGCCAAGCAGCTATTTAACCTTTGTTCCAGCTTAGTCCTTGGTGATGGAAACAAACTGCTGGTGTGTTACCTGCAAGTGCCAGCTTCTGCATTGGGGAAGGGGAAGAAGGATCCATCACTTATTTCCTTTCCTTGTGAGCCCCCATAAATTTTTGCATAAAGGGCATTAAAAAGTTAAGTCCTAGGAGGTTATGAGGAGTACTCCCTCTTCTTTTTTTTTTTTTTTATACGACTAGATGGACATATATGTGCTTATGTTTGATGAAACCTTTTAAACTTGAACTAAGCCAAAGTGCAGAGTCAGCTTTTGATACCCCCACCTAGAAAAATAAAAATAATAAAAAACCCCCCCCCCAACACCAAAACAACCCCACAAACTAAAAAAAAACCCCAAACGAGCCCCCAAACCCAACCCCTGCAAGAAGTAATTTCGCATTCTACCGTGTTTTGCGAACCTCCCGTCCCCCGCACATCAATGTCTGTCTTTCCCATTCCCCGCAGGCTCCGGGCCGCTTCTCCCCGCCGTGAGCGGAGCCCGGCCCCGGGGCGGACCCGCCGCCCGCCCACAGCCCCGCCGCCGGCGGGGTCAGGGCTCGGGCAGGCCTCGCCTCCCGCCCGCCCCCGCCATCTTAAGCCGCTACGCGCCGGGCGGGGGGCGAGGGTGGGGGCCGCCGCGCCACCTGAGGGGATGGCGGCGGCCGACACGGGCGGGTGGACGTGGCTGCTGCGGGCACCCACCGCCACCGAGCTGCTGCTGGCGGCCCTGTGCTGGCTGGGCTGCTACTGGCTGCTGCGGGGGCGGCGGCGGGCGCTGCCGGGGCTGCCGCCGGGCCCGGCGCCCTGGCCGCTGGTGGGCAACTTCGCTTTCGCCCTGCTGCCGCCGCCGCTGCTGAGGCGGTGGGCGGTGCAGGTGCGGGGCGGCGGCCGGGGCTCCCCCGCCTTCTCCCCTCACGTCTTCCTCACCGGCCTCACCAAGATGTACGGCAGCGTCTTCCGCCTCTTCGTGGGCAGCCGCCCCTTCATCGTCCTCAACACCTTCGGGGCGGTGCGGGAGGCGCTGGTGCAGAAGGCGGAGGTGTTCAGCGACCGGCCCTCCGTCCCCATCGTCCTCATGATCACCCGCAAGAAGGGTAAGGGGGGGCTCCCCACGGGCCCGGGCCCGCCCCGGCTGCCGGGGGGCTGGCGGGCTGCTGGGCCTGCCTGGGCTGCCGGGGCGGGCGGCGCTCGGCGAGGATGTCGAGCGGGAGCTACTGGGGGGTTGGTGGCCGCCGCGCCGAAATGGATGAGTTCAGTGCCGTGGATGGCGGGCTGGGCCGTCGGCTTGTTTCTCCGCTAGCGGTGCGTGTCCCTTGCCCTGCTGGTGGCAGAAAAGGGTGACTCGCAGCATCCCCGCCGCGTGTGCCACGGGCCACATCGCCGGCGCCGAGATGCCGCGTCCCTTTCCCTCCGCTTGCGGTAAAGCGAATGGCGTTTGTGCAGGGATTTTTAGCAACAGCCGGTCTGTCACCGAGGGGCTTTCTGATTTTAGCTGTATCAGAAGAAATTTCGAGTGCTTCGGCAGCGGTACGAAGTACCTGTGCGCTGCCCCGTGCCTTATTCTGCTTGTCAGAACTTACTGAGCACATCTGTTTGTTTTGCTTTTTTTTAGTTTGGTTTGGTTTTTTTTTGTTTGTTTGTTTTTAATAGGTCAGAGGAGAGTTTACTAGCTTTCAACAAAAACCAAAAGGGCTTTGGGAGTTCAGACGCGTGATGGCTGTACCACAGTTAGAATTTCTTCACGTTTAGTCTTTAGGTCTGTTACAGATCTCGGTGTTTGTGGAAAACTACTTTTCCTCTTTCAGTTTAGGAGGGCTGGCCCGGGAGGCTTGTTAATGTGCTAACGGTGTGCACATGCTAACGGTCTTGTGAAACTTGTTTGTCTTTTTTTTTCTTTCCCTCCCCGGAGGCCAGAGAAATCTATTGGTTAAGTGCCTGAAACTGTTTATCTTCAATTTCTTACTGTACCAGAATTACCCCAGCAAAGATAAGAGGAAAGCGAGGGACCTAGATCGTGTTTAATAAAAAGCAATCAGGTGCCATTGCTGTAATTGGTTTAAAGGATAAAAGAAATAAAAGGTTAATGACACTGGTTTAATGATATTGGTCTGAGACAGATCTCACTGTCATGTAGTTGTTGTTATAGTGCATGAATGTTTTTAGGTACAGTACATTTAGCAAGGACTGGGGGAGGAAAGGGGAAGAGCACTTAGACATTAGATCAATTTTAGCGGTGCTATAAAACTGCATGTTCAGGCTCACAGTGGATTTATTTTTCCTTGATTGCTGTGAATTTTGTATGTTCTCTGTTAGACTTTTTTGGACACGGTGACACAAGAGCAGCCAGGACAGCTAGCAGCTTCCACGGCTGGATGCTCCAGGGGAGTCATAGAATCATAGAATCACCTAGGTTGGAAGGGACCTTTCAGATCATCTAGTCCAGCCATCATCAACGTAACTCTGACAAAAAACATCACTAAACCATATCTCTAAGCACTATGTGTACCCATCTTTTAAATCCCTCCAGGGATGGTGCCGCAACCACTTCCCTGGGCAGCCTGTTCCAATGCTTGATAACCCTTTCAGTGTAAAAATTTTTCCTAATATCCAGTCTAAACCTCCCCGGGCACAACTTGAGGCTGTTTCCTCTTGTCCTATCACTTGTTACTTGGGAGAAGAGACCGACCCCCACCACTCTACAGCCTCCTTTCAGGTAGTTGTAGAGAGCAATAAGCTCTCCCCTCAGCCTCCTTTTCTCCAGCATAAACAACCCCAGCTCCCTCAGCCTTGTTCTCCAGACCCCTCACCAGCTTCGTTGCCCTTCTCTGGACACCCTCCAGCACCTCAATGTCTTTTTTATGGTGAGGGACCCAAAACCAAACACAGTACTCGAGGTGGGGCCTCACCAGTGCTGAGTACAGAGGGTAATCACTTCCCTAGTCCTACTCACCTCACTGTTCCTGATACAGGCCAGGATGCTGTTGGCCTTCTTGGCCACCTGGGCACACTGCTGGCTCATACTCAGCCTGCAGTCGAACAACACCCCGAGGTCCTTTCCCGGCAGGCAGCTCTCCAGCCACTCTTCCCCAGTCCCATAGCGCTGCATGGGGTTGTTGTGACCCAAGTGCAGGACACAGCACTTGGCCTTGTTGAATCTCATACTATTGGCCTCGGCCCATCAATACAGCCTGTCCAGATCCCTCTGCAACGCCTTTCTGTCCTCAAACAGGTTGACAGTACCACCCAACTTGGTGTCATCTGCAAACTTGCTGAGGGCGCACTCAATCCCCTCATCCAGATCATTGATAAAGATATTAAAGAGAACTGGCCCCAATACCAAACCTTGGGGAACACCACTCGTGACACTTTTGACTTTTCAAGTTAAAAGTGTCAGGAGCCTGTTGTCCGGAGTGTGCTGCGGCCAAGTGCGGGGACTGTGCCTGACTGTTCTGCACTGCGGCAGGGACATTATGTTGCTTTACATTTAGTTTTATCTGGAAGGTCACCAGAGCTGTGCCCAGGCTGGGGGGACTGTTACATGAGGGCTGCCCAGTTGACTGTGGAATGTACCGAGCTTCCGTTTGCTGGCGCAACAAGTTGAATTGCCGCAGATGTGAGGGTATTGTAGAATGCACCACAGGGGTAGCGTGTTCTGAAAAGGGAAACAGGGAAAAGGGAAGAGTAAGTGAATGCAGGCAGCAGGGCCTGCTTGGCCCCTGTGTGAGGAGGGTCTCCAAAAGCCACTGGAAGTCACCGCTGCTCTCAGTGGGCTGACCTGGGTGTAGCAGTGGCATGTAGGAGATGACCGAACCTCTGCATGCTGCCTTTGTGCTACTGGGAAGGCAGTTGCTGCAGAACCTGTGGGGTAAGATATGAGAAATACGTGTTTTCTGAAAGCTTTGTGTTTTGGTTTTGGTGTTTGGGGTTTTTTTTATGGTGTAGGTACAGTGTAAATTTCTAACCTCAGTTTTCAGATATTCCCCATCCCTGGAAGTGTTCAAGGCCAGGCTGGATGGAGCTTTGAGCAGCCTGGTCTAGTGGGAGGTGTCCCTGCCCATGGCAGGGGGGGTTGGAACTAGATGATCTTTAAGGTCCCTTCCAACTCTAACTGTTCTATGAGTCTATGAAAGCTCTGGGCTAACGTGTTTCTTTTTGTGTGGTTCATGGAGGAGGTGGATGGGTTACAATACTCAAACTGGTAGCCTCTTACGTTTGGTCTGTGAGCCTCCCGTGCTTAGTTTCAGGAGTTCGTGGGTGAGACGTTGCCAAGGATCAGGGCAGTGACAGTTGTGTTTGTAGGAAACTAGGAAAGGAATTGATAGAAGCGGGATGATTATGTAACCTCCGATCTACCACTCATGACTTGGGTACTACAACGCCGGGACGCATTGAGTCAGTAAGCATCCATTTCAGATTCATAGAATTTTGTTCTGTAAACAAACTACCTGGTGTAAACTTGTGGGGCTATTTTCTTTTAAGCTACGTTTTCTGTCATAGTTTTGTCTTTACTCTAAGCTGACCTGCAGGGTATGCTATGGAGAAAAGAGGGTCTTATCTCAACTGTGTGTGGCTCTATTGCCTGTAAGACGCAAATTAAATATTGTGCCCAGGGGAGAGCAAGTACAAGTATCAGAAATGGCAAATTCTGCATTTCAACAACATGAAGGGAGGCCTTCTTGGCTGGGTGGGAAGTGCGGTGAGAAGGGAGAAGGCAGAGGTCAGTTCTTACCTGCAGGCTTCTACACATACACCTGTGGAAGGAGAAATACTACATTGGGGAGAAAGAGTAGGTTTTGG
Source organism: Chroicocephalus ridibundus (assembly GCF_963924245.1). Taxonomy (NCBI): domain Eukaryota; kingdom Metazoa; phylum Chordata; class Aves; order Charadriiformes; family Laridae; genus Chroicocephalus; species Chroicocephalus ridibundus. The sequence continues at coordinate 26,556,889 of NC_086288.1, read as the reverse complement.
CATTTTTGGTTTAGTAAAGCATTTTTGTATTCTATAGCTATGAGAGGTAGCGAAGACTCAGTCCATAGAGCGTGTGGAGTCTGAGTGGTCATCTGCCGTTATAATCCTGCCCTGTGCACATCCAGATGTGGACAATAGACAATACAGACATCAAATGTCATTAAATGTTGTGAATTCTGCATTTGTCAGTGTTCCCAGTATTGCAGCAACACTAAAGCTACCAATGAGAAACTGGCGGGGTGGGAGTTAGCCTTTGCCAGAACTTGCTTCTCATAAGGATTTGAATTTTTCAAGTAAAAACTTTTTGGTTTTTTGTGTGTGTGTTGTTTTGTTGGTTGTATTGAAAGATTTTCATTATCAGTTCATAGAAATTAGCCCTCTGTTATGAGCATGAAGTCCTGATTATTCTGAGTTCTTGTTGCTTTGGAATTTTTTATTGTATTTTCTTCAGGGGTTTTGTTTTATTTTGTTTTGGGGGTTTTTGTTTGTTTTGTTTGTTGTTGTTTTGAGTTTTTTTAGGAATACAGTTGTCTGTGCTGGATATGTTGACTTTTCATGTTACACAGAGATTAAGTACGATTCCATTATTACTGCCTGACAGTGATCCAGTTCGCAGTTTTCTTTCTTCTCTTATCTCTGTTATTCTAACTTTATGCTCTTCTTCCTCCTTACCCTGTCTACTATGTTATTCTTTCCCAATTTGCAAATCAATTATTAGTATTCTGCAGTAGTTTGGGGTTTCGGGACTCCAGAGGAGATAATGCCATGCAGCCATGCCCTGTGCAGGACTGCTGGAGGGACTCTCTGAGTGCAGGGACATTTGTCAGTGGTGTTAGCCTTCCTGTGTGGTCGGGAGTGTCTTTTTTACATTCAAGACAGTAGGTCTGTTTTTTTTTTTTTATGAAGATGTTTGGATCCTAAAACTAATTTTCTTAATGACAGAAAGGGGAAGAGACTGTGCATCTATAGTTTGTTTTGGAGATACTTGTTGTGGGATAGAAATAGTGATAACATTGTTTTGTTCCAAGAAATCCACATTTCTTCTCCAGTCACAAACCCTGAAACCCCAAGTAGCTTCTTGGCCAAATTCAGACCCAAATAAGCCCCTTTTTTTACCTACCCTACTTGAGGACACCAGCGCTACCAGGAAACATCACTTGAGAAAGGGAATCTGAAAAGTTTTTTGTTCTCTTTTTGAAGTGCCAGGGAGCAGATATTTGAATAGATTCCTAACAAGTGTCTTCATGCAGAGAAGATGAAGTTCAGCTGATTCTCAGCTTGTTCTGACTCTTCATAATGTTATGCTTATTTTGGTTAGGGCTTTTGAATCTAGGTCATGCGTTTGTATTCTTTGGTCTGTCATCCCTTCTATGAGTAGATAATGTAATCAGAAAATCTGGCTAGAAAGTTTACCAGCTTTATGTTGCACCAAACTATTTATACCTTTGGGATTGTAGACCCTTCTGCTTACAGTTATCTCATTTACATGTCTGCAGATTTCTGTTTCTAGCTGTTATGGATCTCTTACTTGTTTATTCTCCTTTTTGCATTAGGGGCTATGAACGTTAAGTTGAAATAGAAATGTAGGTAGTGTTAAGTATTGAAACACGGTGTACCTTTCTGTTGCTAATTTCTTATGACTGTTTCTCTTTCTTTTAAATTTGACATAAAGATTTGCAGTTGACGGAAGAGTGGATGTTGCTTTTATAAAGTGACTTTTTTTTTTCCCAGAAAAAAAAACACCTGGTGTCACTTTACTAGAAGAACAACAGCAGAAGTAGCCTGTGTTTTGATAACTTTAAACTTTCTCAGGTTAACCACGGAGTACATTAGAAATAGCAGGTTGTGTATTTTGTTACGCTGAGATATCTTGGGATATCTTTTGAGCGGTCTGTTAATTCAACAAAAGAGATGTTTCTGTTTGCAAGTGAGTAATACTTATACTCGAAGCTAAGGGATTTCATTTAAGTGGTGTTTCATAATGACACAATCATGCAGAACACCTACGTGCCTAGAGGCATCAAAACTGTTGAGATGCAAATCAAGCAGATTTTTGCCAAGTGTCTCTGAACCTGTCTTCACCTTCCCAGTTTGTTTGCAGCATGCATATCCTGCATTTTGATTATAAGTTAAAGAAAAACCTTGCTTGTGATAGAAATATGTACACATGCAAACAGTATTGAGAAGTTTGTGTAATGTGAAGGGGAAAAGAAACGCAAACTGGTTTGTGTTGCAGTATCGTCTGTTCTGCCTCCCTGAAGGAATTCGAGTCTCGGGACATTAAGGAGAAAAGGCTATAGTAAACATATGTCCCAGAGTAACAGTTCCTACAAAATTGTTATTATTTGTACTAAGGCATCTACAGTACCTTTTCTCTATCCATTAGTGTCTTGCAAAGACTAATACTGATGTAACTGTTATATTAATTTCACTGGTTGGGAAAAGGAGGGACAGGATTTCCCTAAGCTGTTACAAAGAAGCTTGTGTTCTTTAGCTCCTAGTGCTTGGGATAGATTTGCTGTGTATTGTTTCCTTCTCTTCTGGCTCTTGTGTTGCAGGCCTCTCTATTTCTTCTCGAAAATAGAGCATTTTGGTTTCAGACTCTCCCTTTCTCTTCCAGGTGTTATTTTTGCACCTTATGGCCCTGTCTGGAAGCAACAGAGGAAATTCTCTCTCTCAACACTGCGTCATTTTGGAGTAGGAAGACACAGCTTAGAGCCTAAAATCATTGAGGAACTGAAGTTTATAAAGGAGGAAATGTTGAAGCATGGAAAGGATTCATTTAATCCCTTTCCAATCATTCGCAATGCAGTGTCCAATGTTATCTGTTCCATGGCCTTTGGCAAGCGTTTTAACTACGAAGATGTTGAGTTCAAGACGATGCTGAAGAACATGGCCCGTGCACTAGAGCTAAGTGTGAACAGCTATATGATCCTGGTCAATATCTGCCCTTGGCTGTACTACCTTCCCTTTGGGCCTTTCCGGGAACTTAGGAAAACAGAATTAGATATTACTGCTTTTCTAAAGAAAATAATTGCACAGCACAGGGACACACTGGATACAGCAAATCCCAGGGACTTCATTGATATGTACTTCATCCATGCGGAAGAAGAAAAGAACAACAAGGAGAGCAGTTTTAATGAAGACTACCTATTTTTTATCATTGGTGACCTCTTCATCGCAGGCACAGACACTACTTCCAACACATTACTGTGGTGCTTGCTCTACATGTCTCTTTACCCAGAAGTACAAGGTAAGGCTATTTTTATTCTAGGTGTTTTATTCCAAACTGTAAAGCTCTAGATGAACGTTCAGAAACAGAAGGAAACAGCAGCAGTAGAGAAGTCATTTGGAGTGCAAATAGTACATGTGTACATGTAATTTGAAAAGTTAATATGTAATCAGACATCTATCCTGCTCTGCTATGATGATCTCTAGGTTAGTGCTATATAGTAACTATCTAAATTGCCTTTTAGTCTACACATTTCTTCTGTTTTGGGACAACTTTATTTTTCCCAAGCAATTCCAGGGAACTTCAGCGTGTTTCAAAAGCTTTGGCAATTGTGGTATTCCAGGCTTATAGTAGTAATAGAAGATATGTGAGTTACCTCATATCTCAGTTTTAAGGTCTGCTTTTATGCCTCCCTAGTGGAGGGATGTGGGAAAGTGAAGCACTACCCACGGTAGAGGAAGATCAAATTAGAGACAGTTTAAGCAAATTGGACTTACACAAGTCCATGACACCAGCTGCTCGATGTCATTGCAAGGCCTTTCCCCATCAGTCTTGAAGGTCATGGCAGTTGGGTAGGTTGCTGGTGATGGTGGGGGGAGGAAAAACACGTGAAGCACGTGGCCCCTGAGGAGAGGCAGAAGTTCAGTGTTAGGGAAAGATGACTGCGGGGAGACCTTATGCTGTCTACAACTACCTGATGAGAAGATGCTAAGGAGATGGAGGCCATCTCCTCTGAGGTGTGCAGTGGAGGGAAGAGAAGCAGCAGTCTACAACAAGAAAATTCTGATCAGATACTAGGAAAAAAAATTCCCTGTGAAGATAGCAAGGGTTGCAACAGATTGACCCGAGAGTTAGCAGAATCTTTGATTGTGGGTGTATTCAAAACTCAGTGGGGTATGACCCTGAGTAGTCTGATCTACCCTCAGAATTGGATCTAACTTGGAAGATAACTTTGCTTTGAGTAAGGGTTTAGATCAGATGAACTCCGGAGGTTCCTTGCAATCCAAATTATTCAATGGTGCTGTGGTCCGATTACTGTTTGTGACAGAGTTCTAGACTTGTAGGTTTTTGTGGATATAAAAAATAACAGTGGTGCTGGGGAAGATACAATATTAAAATAGTACTTGCTAGAGTTGCACTTCAGGACTTCTTAGGATAAGTTTCCATCACCGAAGACTTAAAATTAATTTTGGTTAAATATTTCTCTATGCTGAGTCTTGTTAGAGTACATGTGGTTGTCTTGTTACAACGTTTCCCCAAGAGACCGCTGCTTTGCACAGACTTCTTGCTAAAGGTCTCTAAGAACAATATAAACCTGGAATACTTTTATCAAGTATTTGAGATTTTGAAGTTTTCATGTGCTGCAGCTATTTTGCAAATAAGCAAATAGGTACTTGTTTACAGCACCTGTCTGACTGGAGTAATCTCTTTAAATAGGTCAAGATCGTAGTTTATTGCAAAAAACCAAACAAATTGTTGGGCAAAGCTTTCAAAATAGGGCATCAGTTCAGTATATGGGAGAGAGAGTCCACTAGGGACAAATGTAAAATAAAATTTTATTGCATAGGTTGCATGTGGTTGCAAAGCCAGCATTTTCATTAGTACTATTTAGCAAATTTAGATGGTTGAATTTAAGAAGAACAAAGCAATTGATTTATTAATTTATCATCAGCTTCTCCTAATGTCCTCCATAGCAACTGATTTCCACTGGAAAGATTGTCAAGTATATGTGGACTGGAAACCTTGACAGGATGGACAGAGTCTACTTTGGTAATTCTACCTCAGTTTATAGTAGTGAAACATTTCCCCAAGAGACCGCTGCTTTGCACAGACTTCTTGCTAAGGTCTCTAAGAACAACATAAACCTGGAATACTTTTATCAAGTATTTGAGATTTTGAAGTTTTCATGTGCTGCAGCTATTTTGCAAATAAGCAAATAGGTACTTGTTTACAGCACCTGTCTGACTGGAGTAATCTCTTTAAATAGGTCAAGATCGTAGTTTATTGCAAAAAAACAAACAAATTGTTGGGCAAAGCTTTCAAAATAGGACATCAGTTCAGTATATGGGAGAGAGAGTCCACTGGAGACAAATGTAAAATAAAATTTTATTGCATAGGCTTATTCTTTTATTTTTAGTGGTCATGTGTTATCACTGCTTGACTTGATATGCAGTTACATGAATTAGATATGTTCTAAATTACACAAATGAGATTTAGAAGAGTTTTGTGTTTGGTTTTTTTTTTTTTTTTAAAACCCTTTTCCTACTGCCTGGTACCGTACATGCATGTGCTAGTCAGTTTTCTCTCTTCTGCTGATCTCTAACAGTTGTGTTGCCTATCTTTGATTTCCCCTTTCCTTATATTGTGGCTGTTGTCAAACAACATAAATAAGATCAGTAGTTCAGAGTGTGTCACTTAGCAGTGCAATGTGATTCTCTCACTTCTAGCACCCCATTCCTTATGTGTCATGATTGCCTGGGAGTCATCTATGGGCCTCTTTTTTTTTTTTTTTTTTTTCTACTGGTAATACATATCTCTTAACGCCTAAAGGAAGTACCTGAATTGCGTAACTTTCAGCAGTAGCAAATGTTGCCGATATGGAAGGGCAAATGAAGGGCTATCAGGGGAAAAAAATCAGAAAGAATGTATTTGTCTGTGGAAGCCAGTTTTGCTTTTTACATGGAAAAAGAGAAAGGTGGGTGTGTGCATGCATACAGGGAGGCAGTGGGGAGTATTTGGTTTGGTCTGTTCCCTAACTTGGTTTTGGTCTTTGTGTTCTGAAGATCTGTGAGATTTTTAGATATTTAAATACATGAAATGTAATGGAGCAGTTCAAATAAGAGTCTGTGTTTTTGCAGTTGGTAATGTGAGCAGCAATTTGGCTGCTTTCTGTATAGTTCCACATACCTTTACAAACTTGGAAGAAATGTTGTTCAGTGTAAAATGCTGGTGTGACGTTTGGCATGAGACAGTCTCTTTTTTTGTTGTTTTTTTAATACTGAAAATTTTACTCGTTTAAATTACTGTGGACGTGCACACCTGAATACAGGGCTATAATGTGCCATTAAAAAAAGTAGCAAAACCCCACAAAGCAGGTGCTTGAGAGCCACACCATTAGCACATCCCTTGCTGTCGAGGTTTTTTTTTACTGTGTGTTCATTTGAGAACTTGTTTTCGTAGCAAACCCAGTAGGTGGCAGCAACTCTTCATGGAATACAGTTTGTACGGTATTTCTGAATGCAGAGAAATTTCTCTGAAAACAGAGAAATTTTTTTTGCACTGAGCTTTTATTTAATGTTGAATCAGTGCTAAGGAGAGAAAAGGGCAGAAACTCAGAGTATCAGCAACCTGATACTGAATTCTGATTCTGCATCTTGGAAAAGGCAAGCAAGACAACCACAAAATATTCATGATGTCAAGGGTAAAAAATGAAAACTGACTTTCATTATTTTTGATTAAAGGGTAGTTTTGAAGTCTTCTCTTTCAAGAGTGTCTTTTATACTGTGTATCTAGATTTCAAGTTACCTGGAAGAAAAGGCGCATCATCCTGTACATGGGTGAAGCAAATCTTGCATCTTGGAAACCTCTAGGAAGAGAATTACTTGTATGCTGAGCCTTTAGTGAGAGGAAAGGGCCAAAAAACTACTTTGACACTTTGTGCCTCACGTGAACGAGAGGGGAGATAAGCTTGTTAACTTTGGTTTTCCTCTGCAGAAGGGCTGTGTCGGGGAAGGAGCGTCTGCTGCTGCCTTTTGGGGGAACTGGGAAATAGCTGAGTTTAGGTTCTGTGAATAGAAAGTAGGAAACAAGAACAAGTTAAATGACTTCAACATTTGCAGTAACAGCACCATAATTCCTGCTCCAGAATGAAGTATCTAAAGCAGCTGCATGAAAAGCTTTCCCATCTCTTTACCACCTTTCCCAGTTCTGAGAACTGGATTTCCCCAGGGACAGAGGTCAGGTCAGGCACACGCTACATGCAGTCTCTTTTTGTTCTTTTTTTTGTAATGCAGGCCAGAAGTTTGATGTTTTCACCATTCAAATTACTGTATAGTTAAACTCTTCAACTAAGATTATGGATACATTTGGTACTGGACCAGAACTTTTCCTGTACTTTTCCAATACCGAAGTGCTAGCAATGTCTGTTGTCTCAGTAGCTTTACTCTTGAGAGTTACCAAGATGGTGCTTGGTTATTTTGTTCTTAACTGAGACCATTCTTGAGGCTTATGGTGGTGTAGTTATTTCAGCTAGGGATCACGTCTTGCAGTCATTTTTGATAAATCTGTGTAAACAATGAAGCATAGGCAAATGAAATTGAGATGATGTCTTCTCACGTATTGTACATCTTTTTTGTTTTTTTTTTTTTTTTTTATTTTTCTGAATCCCGTTGAATAGAGAAGGTTCATGCAGAAATTGAAGCAGTTCTAGGACGTGACAAAGTTCCCTCTCTTACCCACAAGGCTCAAATGCCCTTCACAGAGGCAACCATTATGGAAGTGCAGAGGATGACTGCAGTTGTTCCCCTTTCTATTCCTCGAATGGCCTCAGAAACTGCTGGTAAGCGTTTGTAGAGACTTGTTAATACAGCGTTTCTTTTGTGCATGAAGATCTGATGGGGCATCTAGTGAGAATTTACAAAGACCTCATGTTAGACATGTAACCCAAGCATGGAAAATGGCATTTACAGAGAGTAGATGGGGCTGAGATACTCCTCTATTTAAGCAGCATGCCTGACCTAACATCCAGAAGTTTTCTAACTTAGAGCCCTTTCTTTTCTGGGGGTCAGCTTTTGTTGATCAACGTGCTTAGTGGTAGTTGGCAGCTGAGATTCCACCTTTGCACCTGAAACAGCAGAGTTGTTTTTGGCCATCTGACACACAGGTCTGAAAACATCAATTCGGAGCAATCGGTTTGCTAAAGCTTGAAAGGCTTCTACCATTGAGCTCCACATCTACGGAAAAGAATAATAAATATCTTTTTCCAGATTGTCTTGGTGACTATACATTCTCATAAATATAGCTGAGAACTGGGTAAAGTGAATGGGAGGTAGCAATACTTGACTTTCAAACCCAGTACTGAACTGATACGCTTTTTTAAAATGTTTTGGCTTGCAGGACAGTGATGTGCAACAAGTTGAAATGAGATTAGTCACTTCAAAACCTTTTTGTCATAACAGTTCAAAACCTGTCCCTCTTCCTTACCTCCATGTTCATTGTGTCGGGGCTCTGTGACGGGACAGGAACAGGAGGAAACTGCATCTCAGCGCTTCCGTGCAGCAGGGTGCATTTCTAACGATTGCGGCTGCCTTTTCCCTGCAGGATGCTGTTGGTGTAACTTGATGTCTTTCCAGCTGCTCTGGCCTTGCATGATTCTGACCCAGGCAGGCCAGCAGAGATCACCTTTGCCTTAAGCTGCTGCTACATTTGCAGCCCACAGCTAGGGATCCATATAATTTTTGTGACATCTTCTAGTTGTCTTTTTAATAAGTCTCCTATATTCTAGCAACTTGTCAGATCCTCTGTCTCTGTGCTTTTGTTTAAAGTGCTGCAGGGATATACTATTCCGAAGGGCAGTGTGATCGTGCCCAACTTGTGGTCAGTACACAGAGATCCTAACATTTGGGAGAAACCAGATGAATTTCAACCATCAAGATTTCTGGATGAGAATGGACAGCTAATTAAGAAAGAGGCATTCATTCCTTTTGGAATGGGTAAGATATCCACATACCATCGTAGATGGTTGGGGGTGGTGGTGGTGTCTCAAGCGTAGGGCCTGGGAGGTGTGAGATGTAAAAGTTGTGCATAGGGCCAAGTACAGAAGTTGTTTTATTATTACAGTTGGTGGCTTGCAAAACAGATTGGGTTCCTAAAGTCTCTAGTTGCCAGGCAGAAATGAGGAATTACAAATTGTCCTTTGATAATACTTTTGCTGTGGATGTATGTGCTGTTAATGTGAAGCAGTACAGCTGAGCAAGGCTTAGACTGAAATACAGGAGACCAAAGCTTCAGGGTTCATGCTTAATAGTAGCTTGAGCCTTTCTGTGTTTGGACTATGTAGCATAGGAATTGCATGTGTGTTAACAAATGGATCAACAGTATGAAACCAGTAACACGTCTCTTCTAACTGTTCTTTAGGTAAACGTGTGTGCATGGGAGAGCAGTTGGCAAAAATGGAGCTGTTCTTAATTTTTGCAAGTCTAATGCAAAGTTTTACCTTTTTGTATCCTGAAAATGCTGCAAAGCCATCTATGGATGGAAGGTTTGGTCTAACTTTAGCTCCATGCCCATTCAATATAATAGCTTTGAAGAAATGATACAACATCAAAGAAGATTAAACAAAGAAATACTGCACTTTTAAAACCCAGCTTTATTTTGTTTCCAGCTTATTTTGTTACTTTCTTTACAGAAAAACACCAACCACATAGGCTTTCATAGTCAGTGAGAACGATCCATTTACACTTCTGGAAATAAAAGATTTTTTTGTCAGCTGTTGCATTCCATAAATGAACTGACAGCATAGTTTGCAATTTGATATTAAAACTTGCTGGGCTTGTCCCTTCTGTCTATAAGCTATTACTGTCATTTTGTCAAATATTAATTATGGGAGAACGGTCCAAAACATCTGCTAATGCTTTAGCAAATAGTCATTGTTATTTTGGTAAAAGTAGTACATAAACATTTAGTTTACCAAATGGCTGAAGGACATCGTCTAATATCAAAAGGATTAATGAATGAGAGGCTATTAGCGTTTTCTGTGTAAAGAAACATTATAACTAAGCTTAAATAATAACAAATACTTTAGGGAAATGACTAAATGATGCTTCTTTTAACCTTGGTGGATTCTTTCTTGCAAGTAACTCATAGGTGTAGATTGGATCAAATCAATCTGTATTCCTGGATCCTGTTTATATCAGGGCTCGCTATAAACAATCAGTTACCAACTCTAAACCCCCAGGCTCGGAGGCCAAGTGAATCCTTGAAATTACCCTGTTCTTAACATGAAAGGGGTGTGCAGCGTCTGGATGCAGATGTTTTATCTCAGAGTATAAATGAGAGCAGATTTCCCTAACAAGAAACAGAAGTCTGTTCTCTGTGGTGCCAAGCAGATATTCAAGATGACATCTGTGCTGCCACTTCACATTCGCTGTTTTACCCACGTCAGCAATGACATCTTGTTCTCTGGTTGCAGCCTGGATGAGACCAACAGCCCGCTCATTGGGGAAAACTCTAAATGCATAATCCTGAATTTGGGGCTTGCACTCAGGTTTTTCATATACAGGCACTGTGGACAATACTGCCACAACCTGTTTGGTTTTGGGAACTGGAGTCTTATTTCAAATACGTCACTGCAGATACAGGTCTTATACATTTAGGCATGGAACATGAGGAATCTGACAAACTTGAGGTTTGAGTATAAAGGCTTTCTCTGTTATCTTCTATATGGAGTAAAAAGATCTGTAGTTCATTCAGTATTAAGTGTTTCAGTACCTTCCTCTCTTCACATGCAGAATCTTAGTGCTGTTGAAGCTTAGTGCGCTGTTGAACCAATTGCCAAGGAAAGCTTGTTCTTAGGTGTTTTGGAAGGGGGCACTCAGTCTTGCCTTTTATTTGAAAGATCTCTCAAACATCGAAAGTGATCTTTTGGAGGACATGTAACAATTTCTAAATAATTGTTCTTAGTCATCCTTAAATCTCTTTTATATACTTTTTGATCTAACAGAATTTCGTATCAGATGAAATAATATATACTCTTCTAAGGAATTCCTCCCCCGCCCCTTATTGGAGATCTAGAGAACAGTAGCAGTCCTCCTAATGCCAAGTTTACAAGAGCAGAATGTGAAATTGACTGTAAAGTGGAATTGGGTATTCCACAGCAGAAACTAAACCTAAATTGTAAAAGAAGAGTCAGCTCTTCAGCATAAATTAACCTCTGGTTTTGTCACTTTTTAACTTGAAGTTTTAAAAGCCAGATAGTGCCTAGCGAAGACTGTAAGATACTTGGTTTGGATTAAATTAAGGGTTTCTGTTAGCTGTTTTGAACAACAGAGTGGCTTTATTTCTGAATGATGTATTTGGTTGGTCAGGTACCCTGCTGTTTGTGTGAGAACTTCCTGTTCTTACATGGGCTAACTTTTGACTTTATAGGTTAGCCCCTGCTCATGTTAAATTTTTTCTTTGTATGAAATTTTTGAAAACCGCATAGCACAATAAAAAGTAGAGTTTGGTACCAATGTTAGAAAACTTGCACTAGATGTTGACAGTATTGGAGTAATAAGCTCTTATTTCTTTATGTTTTCCAATGAATAAATAGACTCTGTGTACTTTCGTCTGGAAATTCTTAAAATGATAATGCTTAATTGCAAAGCTAAAATTAAGTGCTGATAATATTTATCTTTCTGTTGAAATGCCTCTTTAAGCACCATAATGATGTTGGTGTGCAACTGATCACTTTTTTATAAAATACCTGTCCTTTTAATCAATGAGGACACATTTGAAAAGCACTTTAGTTGGTTGGGTTTTTTTTTTTTTTACAGATTCCAAAGAAGACACAATTCACACAATTCCAAAGTATGTGGAGTTGTACATATTTGTGCTCGTTTTGCCTGCTGGGTTTAGTTTAAAATGTCATCTTTGAAAACTATCCTTCAAAAATTATCCTTCTACAAATAGTACTTTGAGATGCGGTTTTTGATGATACCTATAATCAAATGTTGCATAGTGTGACAAGCTAAAAACACTGGTGCGAAGGTGGAACCATGTCACTGTCTGCCAGAATGCAAGATGGTGTTGGAAATGACAGTAAAGACCTGCCTTTCATGCCTTCCAGATGCACTGAAATTTTCACAGGATGCCATGAAAGTAGCTAAACAATAGCATAAAAGCAACAAAATGTTTGTGGTTTTAAAAATGTGTTGCCATCTTTGGTAAACTTTAAGTAAAGTGGTAGCAGATTTGGTTTGTATTTGTAAATGTATCCTTCCCCTCCCTTTTTTTAGCAGAGGAAGCATCTCAAATGCCTTATTGAAAAATGTATGTTTTATATAAGTGGATGGCTATTTCTGAATGCTGAAAATTTAATTTCTGAAAATGACTTCAGACTTTGCTTCAGTGTAAGTTTATTTTTAATAAAGTAATTCCCAAATAAGTGTTGTATAGTCACTGCAACGAGTTCCACTTGTTGACTAAGGTTGTGGCGTTCGGTGTTTTACATCTTACAAAGAAAGCTTTTGAGTGAGATGTTACAAAATGTTTTAGATGAGGAGTGAAGGAGGTGGGGGAATAAAGCGATACTGGGAAAATATAATGCCAGGCATGTTACAAGCAAATGATAGAGTCTGTTCATTCTCTCAGCGCAGTTTGAAAAACACTGTTACTCAGAATAAAAGGGGAGAAGAGTAGAGATAAGGAAGATAAACGGGTGAATGAGTTGCCACCAGGAGGAGATGCACAGTCTGAGGAACGAGGTGGGAAAGAAAACCGTGGGCAGAGTCAAGGTGTAGTTTTGTTGAACTCCTGGTGTAGAGGGATGGGAGAGCGGAGGGCAGAGAGGGAAGGGGGTGCCCAGGGAGAGCCTGGGGTGAGGGGCAGGGAGCTGGGGCCTCTGGCCTGGAGGGAGCCCAGGGAGAGGCAGGAGATCCTTGCGGACAGAAGGGGATGGCCGAGCAGGAGACAACTGGAGTGCTTATGGGGAAGGAGTGGGTGTGAGCGCTGGCGTGTACGGAGAGATGGGTGCGCCAGAGCAACAGCTGTATGTGGAAATTCTGTCTTCAACCCTGCAGTTAGGCTGCAGTTAACTTGGCATGGTGCTATATTTTAGTGAATTTCATTAATTACCTGCTCAGTTGTCATTTGTATACACAAGGAACAGTAACTGAGTCTCCATTCAGCTAAAGCTGTCTTCACTCATCTGCTGCTGCCAGATGAAGCTGAGTGAGGAAAGGGGAATTTTTTGCATTGCGCTTTTGGTACAAAGTGCAGAGGTATGAGAATATTCTGCTTCTTTTTTTTGAAGAAAACAAGTTGCTTAATGTTTACCCTGATGCTGACTCAGGTAGAATACACTGCAATTGCCGTGTTGTCAGCTGTTGCTGACTTGAAGTGCCAGTCCATTCTGATGATAAAGGAATTAGATGGAAAATGATAGCGGTCTGTATCTGATATGATTCAGCCATTAGTATTTGTAAAGGAAGGAACTGATTTTTTTATTTGTTTGTTTATGTCCTGGTTTGAGTGACACAGGACTCATTTCTCTTTAATGCCTGGGGAAACCGCACTTTTAGAAGACTCCAGTGTCTGAATATGTGAAAATATTTACTTTATAGCCAACTTTGGTATGTGGTTTCAAGGTCTTGGTGTCTTTAAGCTTGCCAGGTGTGGGGATAAGGAGCGAGGCCTGGGCACTTGACCCAGGCTGGCCAACAGGATTATTTCATACCATGAACGGCACTTTCAGTATAAATTAGAAACTTTGCTGCGTTCTCTCCCTTGATGGCTGTGATCCTGAGAACTCTTTGCCCCAGTGCCGGGCCCCTGAGCCCTTCCCTTCCTCCAAAAGTCGTAGCGCTCGCAGTGTCCGACATTTGCTGTCCACTGCTGGGAGTGCACAGCCTCCTGCTGATAGAATTGGCTGAGTATCATCTTTGTATATTTTATATTGGTATCGGGATCAATACTGGTTCTTCAGTGTTATTAATGTTAATTATTTAGTCTTATCCTATTAAATCTATTTATATTTCAACCTTCATGTTTCCTTGGTTTTCCCCAGTTCCCTTTCCCGGTCAGGGAGGTGACAAAATAATTGTCTAAACAGCAATAAATTGTTGTGGGTTTCTCAAACCATAACAGCTCACTATATAGTCTGTGCTGGCCTGAAAACAAAATCCCCTCCTCGTTTGGAAACACTCTTACTACGGCCCGCTTCTCACGTTGAGAAAATGAGCTGCTGCAGCAGGAAGGTGAACGCTTTGAAGGCATTTGACCTCCGCTGCGAAGGGCAGACATGGCGGCAGCGGGGCATCTACCTGTCGTGCTGACCGTGGGCTGGCTGCTGGACTCCTCTTCAGGAAATCAAAAGTGGCCGAAGTGAAGGACCCAAAGCGCCTCTCCCCGCGGCGGGCGGGCCCGGGGGCGGCCCTCGCCGGGGCGGAGCGCGGCCTGGCCCCGCCGCCGCCGCCGCCGCCGCCTCCTCCTCCCGCTCTCCGCTCCCAGCCGTGCGCCTCCGCCATGGCCTTCGCCACCCGCCACTTCGTGCGCACTGCCGCCTCCACCTCCTCTGCCGCCGCCACGGCGGCCGCCAAGAAGCTGGTCGTCAAACATGTGACGGTCATCGGTGGCGGCCTCATGGGCGCCGGCATCGCCCAGGTGAGAGCGGCCCGGCCCGGCTGGGTGAGGGGAGGAGGCGGCGGCGGCGTCATGGCGGCCGTTGGGCGGCCGTTACGCGGCGCGTGCCGCGGGAGCGCCCCTTCACGCCCGGTTGGGGGCCATGGCGGCGGGCCGGTGGGCTGAGGCGGGGACCGTGCCGGGGCTCCGCTCCCCCAAGGGCTCTGCCGCCTGCCGGGGCCCCTTGCCGGGCTGAGGAGGAGGCGGCGGCGGGGAGGGGTGGGGGCCCCGCAGCTTCTTGCTTTTTCTTGTCTTGCTAATCCCCACATCTGCGGGTCAGAGGGCCAGGCAGGAACCGCCAAGGTCAATGTTGTTTTAAATGGGTTAAGGTGGTTCTTTGAACGATGTGTGGGCTGTTTATAAATCAGGCAGGGTGTAATAAATATTTGGAAAATGTCGGTGCAAGAAAGAAGCTTCTTCTGACTTGCCAAGGGGGTGGATCAAGTGACATTTCACGAGTTATTAAAGTAGAATGCAGCATCTAAAGTTAACAGTTAGCTGTCAATCATCTGTAGAACTATGAAGTGGTTAATATTTAAATAGGGCTTATTTTCCTAGTGTTTCGTCTCGGTCCTTTGGCTTTCAAGTTCATCTTTAACTTGATGGCTTTGGGACCGACAACTGACCGGTCCTGTCAGTGATTTAAGATTTAGATATGTGCTTAATTCACAGAAAGAGCCTGTTGCCCAGGATACCAGGGTAGTTCACAAACTTCACAAAGAGTAACTGGAATATGCAAGCATTCCCAAGGGGAAACTGACAGTGAAGTTGGATTTCATAAATAGCAGTTCTCCATTTTATTGAATGAATGGGTTTCCTTCTCAGAACTGAAGGTTTCTCACATTCCTGGCAAATCTCTAGCAGGAGGAATACAGGGGCACTTTTTTATTTTTTTATTTTTTGCTAAGGAATTAGATAGTTGTTCATTAACTGGTCTGGTAAAAACATTCCTCTGTACCTTGATACTAGAGCCTGAGGTTTCCACTGAAGGAACCATCAAAGAAAAACTTTGAAGAAAGTTGTTCTCATGTTTGAGGAAGATGCACATTATGCAAAGGGTATAATTCTGCAGCGAAAGTGAAGGGATCTGCATATTCTATTAGCGTGCACGTTTTCAGAGAGCAGCTCGTCAAGAGAAACATGTCTGGTATTTGGCAGTAACAGGGGTTGCAGTCTTCTGCCACTGTCAAGGACCAAGGATTGTTTTGCTGACCATCTGCCTCTGATTTATCAATCCAAAATTATCTCAAAGCAGAGGTGATTGTTACACTGAGCGGGGTCTCCTCTGCACCCTGTTAATAAAGCTTCTCTTCCCTTTTAGAACGCTTAAGAAGTTGTCTCTCCTCTTTCCTTGTTTTCTCATACTCTCAGGAGAAGCTAACCTCTGCTGAAATGTGTGGCTGAAAGCCAGGAGTTTATAATTTCTGATTCTGCCACGTGAAAAGCACTTCTGTGTGAGAAAAGCATTAATTGACTCCCCAGCACCCTTGTGTTTCTTATTTAGTATTCTTAAGATCATTGTATAGTAGAGTCTGAGTGAGCATGTGTTTGAATCGCAAGGAGATAGTTTGACCTTTGACATTTTTCTTCTTTCCTGCCCATGTAAATATGGTAAGAATGAGATGAGAAAAGGGAGATGTTAATTTTTCTAGGATTTTTAGCTAGCTGGTCAGGGATGGTATAATTGTAAATGGATAATTAGTGAAGGATCTCTTATAAATGTGCTTGGTATTGATTTTTCTACTGAAGAGTGAAGGGTCTTGCTTTGCCATTGCAAATGATCAGCAACAGAGGAAGCGTTAGGAGTGCAAGTCCAAGCTTGGTTTAGGCATTTTTTATGATTCAGTTATTCTTATGAAATAAAAAAATGATTAAAAAAAGATGGATAAAGAAATGTCCAGCTGCAGCCTGACACTT
This sequence comes from Chroicocephalus ridibundus, assembly GCF_963924245.1. Classification (NCBI taxonomy): domain Eukaryota; kingdom Metazoa; phylum Chordata; class Aves; order Charadriiformes; family Laridae; genus Chroicocephalus; species Chroicocephalus ridibundus. Next base: position 26,540,361 of record NC_086288.1, on the reverse strand, counting down.
TGTTAAAGCTATACTGCTGCTCTCTATAGGCATTTCTTTATTTGCTAGGTTCGTGAGGCAACTTGGATGAGAATAGCACCATGCTTTTTTTCAGGAGATATCTCTGTATTTTTCATCTCAGGTAGCTTTGTTGGAGTAGGTCTTGTGGACAGGGGAGAATCTTTAGTCTCCAGGTGCAAGGTTAGATGTAGAGTAAAAATTTGCAGAAGGGGAGCTTCTAAGTTGTGTGACTAAAAACAGTGAGTGAAACCATGTTTTAACATCTGTTTTCCACAATTATTACAACTCCATTAGTTCAAGAATTCTGAAAATAAAGAAAGGCTGTTGCTAACTAACAAGAAGAACAATTAATGAGTAGTGAAGTAACAGTTAATGAACAGCTGATTTTTAACAGACTGTTGCAATGTGAGGAAGTGACGTTATATGTTTGAAATTAATTGAATACCAACCAAAAAGACAACCCAGCAGGGCTACCTGTAGCCGAGCCAGTGTTTGTACCAAGTATGCAGTAAGGAGAGTTTGCGAGCCACTCGGGTCTGTGCAGCCCTGAGCGTCAAACATTTCACTGCTACTCACAGATCCACTGTCACCTTCCTGTTGTTGCAGGGACATGCTCGTGGCCTAACAGCAGAGTTGTGTTACACTGTGCCCTGGGATCACAGGGTTAGCCGTCCCTTATGCCACCTGCTCACCCTGCCAGCTTTCCAGTTTTGGTATCCACAGCCCTTTTTCCGTACAAGATCTGAGGATCACAGCTAAGCTACTTGCTCTTTTCAAGACAGCTGTTCATTCTCTATCCATAGAATTCATCTGCCTGCAGGTGCAGGTAGCATTCTGCAGACAGCTTGGGGGAAAAGGGATTTCTTTTTCCTTTTCCCTCAAGTTGTTTGATACCTTTATCCTTTCCCCTCTGCCCCAACTGTGTGCAGGTTTTTATGATTTTTCTAGTTAAGTGCTTAAGTCTTGATTGAAAGTTCTTTAGCTCTCTTTTGCCAAATTAACTGCCTAGTGTATTGTCTGCCCCAAGACAAATCAATATGGTTTGTTGTTTTGTGATACTGATGTTGAATGTTTTGTTTTGTTTTTTTTTTTAACTTTCAGGTTGCAGCAGCCAGTGGTCACACTGTGGTGTTAGTAGACCAGTCAGATGAAATCCTTAAAAAGTCTACAAAAGGAATTGAAGAGAGTTTGAAGAGAGTGACAAAGAAGAAATTTGCAGATAAGCCTGAGGTTGACATCAGCTTCTTTATACCTCTAGGAGAACTTAGGAGAATAAAACTACCTTACTGAAGCTCAGATGTTGTTTACAGTTATGCATTATAGAGCATGTTAATATATTGGCTTAAAAAACACCCCAGTTTTTCCAGTATGCTGAAGAACTTGGATTTTCTTTTCTTGATACAGGGAGGTTGAAATATGTCTTACCTTATTTTCTTTTCTTCGTAGACTTGAGCTTTGAGATAAAGATTTAAAACAACTTGATGACCTTAAAATAGATGCTAGGCGTGAAAATGTGCCAAATTAATGGTGACTAATTTAATAGCAATTTATCTTTGAGCGCTTACCTGGGAATGCACCAATTTTGTCCAAAAGCAAATAGTAACAGAAGTGTCTTAATACCTTAGTAAGGAGTCTTCCTGCCCCTCAAGACTTGGGCACAGGATTACTGCAAATGAAATGAGTGCAAGTTTAACTACCCTGGAGTAACATGAATTAGATGTGTAAGATACTTTGCATTCATGTTGCTGAGCAAGACTTACATACAGAAAGTCACTGCAGCGCAGTTGATGCATCTAAGTTTATATCCGAAGGGTTATTTGTTACTATGCTTCTTTCTCTAAATTCCACAGCAGATTCAGTTCTTCTTTTGATACATTTTAATGTTAGTATATAATATATACTATTATTGATGTTTACCAGCGTGAATCATGAATTAATGATGAAACCAGCATGCAACAGACAATGGAAATGAAAAAGGGCATGTTTGCATGAGGAAGTACAAAAGAAAAATTATAATAATATCAGGATAATCAGAGCATGCATACATAATTATGGGGGGTCTTTAGATCCAAAAGAAAATTGTCCACATGATGCTTGTACTCTATATATGACATAATATTCTAGTGTGCACGTATGTTTTTACTTGTACTATGTCTCCATTTACCCTTGGTTCAATGTCTTGCAGTTCTGTTTGATTTCTGTCCTCGCAAACTATGTCAGTGATTGGCAGACTTACTAGACAGAAAACAGAATATTTTTTCCCCACATTTGCATTGAAACTATAGTGAGTGTAAGCCATTTCATTTCCTGAAGCATTCGTGAACCAGCACATATCTGTTCATAGGAGTGAAACCAGATAATCATTGAATGAAAACAGTGCCAAGGTTTGAAACTGGAAAAGTTCCTCTTTATGGAGGGCAGGCCCAGGTTGTCTCAGAAACTACTGACTGACAACCGGTTGTTCACTCAGGCTCTTATGCTGAAGGCTGGACTGCAGCAAACAGTCTTCCTAAAAGAATGAATTCAAAGATCTCCTATTTGCTCCAAAGCAGATTTGATTGTCTTGGAAAAATGTGTCAGTGAAGGCGCAGTATCTGTACATACTTAGAATTTTCTCAGTGATTTGGAAATGTGGCAGACTGCCTGAATTTTTGAGGGCTCAAAAATACTTCTGAGCGTGTAAGGGGATTTTCATGTAAAAATAAATGAAATCATTGTAAATAGACATTGCAACTTCTTGGAAATGTTTCAGGCTGGTGCTGAGTTCATTGAGAAGACCCTAAAGAACCTCTCAACAAGCACAGATGCAGTAGCAGTGGTCCACAGCACGGATCTGGTGATAGAAGCCATTGTGGAGAACCAGGAAATTAAAAATGAACTCTTCAAGAGGCTGGATAAGTTTGCTCCAGAGTACGTGCATTTTTCCTATTACATTTTAAAACTTAGACCTTTGTATCATCTGTTTTTATTCTTACACCATTAGTTCTGCATTTTTTTAGCTGCTTTTTTTTAAACCCAGAATTTTTTCTTTAGACTTAACTCCAGATAGTCATGTGCTATGGAATAGTTGTTGTGTCAGGTGCATATGTTACAAACGCTTTCAGGTGTATTCACCAGGTTTATTTACTTGTTGCATTGCTTCATTTGAGGTGCTTCTGAGTTTGTTTAGTTGTAGTTTATTTGTCCATCTACTCAGCGAGTTCAAATCTAAATCCAAATGCAAATACACAACAGTAGAATAATCTTGTCCTGGTACACATGGGGTATGGTTAATGTATGTGTTCTTGTATTTAAATAGGGAATTGGGATGATAAAATAGTTGTTTTCAGTGCGCCTGGCATTAACAAGTTTTAAGAAGTCTCAGCCTCTTAGCCATAAGTCACAGTCAGCTTAACAGTAGTTTAAGTGAACTAAGTTTACTTGGTATTATAAGAGTTTGGGAATAGCTCATTGGTGGATATTGTGTGTGAGGTAAAAGTGTAACTAATTTCTTAGCTTGCACTCACTCAGTTACTTACAGTCCCTGGAACTTTCTTTGAACTGTATTTGATAACTGTTGGAAGTTACTGTTGAATTGTATCCAAACCCAAAAATGCTGTTAAGCTGAGCATGCAGTCTCAGAAGCTTGATCCTTGTCATGGATGACTCAGAATCACAAGACCCTGAGTGCTTGCAGGTTGAGATTTTAACTGGTACGGCTACATCTGGGGCTATTGGCTAAGAGGTATTACTTAAAGAACTAGGCAAGCTGCAGCTTGAATATATTGTCAAGGGAGAAAAGATGTTATCATTATTTGACTTCAGCCTGGGGAGATTTTCAGGCTGTCTCATATGGTCATTAATTAAAATTACCTGGTACTTCTGAAAACAATAAATGATCATAAACAGCCGTGCGCTGAGCACAGGGTAACTTGCCATTACCCTTAGTCTGACAGACGAAAGTAGCTGCCTTTGGCAATTATCAGGGTTCCTTGTCATGATTAGATTGTGCTTATTTTGTGAAAACAGACCATTGGTTGCCTGAGTCTTTGTCCGTATTCAGCAGAGAAAGCTAATGAGCAAATAAGAGTGTACTAAATGGCAAACTGTCTAGAACCAGTCAGCAAGAAAAAGTGGGCACAGGGACTTGGAGCCTCATTTATATATGTATATTTGGAACACCTCAGGCTATTTTTTGCAAGAATGAGCTGTTTATAAGCATAGATGCCTTGAAACATCAAAGTTTACATTACATTTTACATTACAGACTGTTAAATAGAGTTGTCAGATATGCTCCTTTCTGTGGCAAAAGGCATGGTTTTTGAGGGTTGGGAAAAATGACATTAGACATGAAGCCTTCCTTTTTAAGAGCAGAATTGGAAATGATGATAAACATACAGGTATCTTACATGTAGGATAAAGAAAAAGGAAGTGAACGGTGAAGAATATGGGTTGCAGTGTAGAAAGTCTAGATGAAAAGAAAAAGAAGCTAGTAAAATAGTGACACTTAGTAGCCAAGCATTTAAAATATTAGCTTTAGATACAAAGGATAATTTGTAATTCTGTGAGGAGCACGGAGTTGGAGCTCCTGTGAGTAGCTTGGGGAAAGGCAGAAATGTGAGTGTTTTTCTGTGTGTTAGAAGGAGGCAGTAGGCTTTGTTCATGCTGCGTGGTACTGCAGTGGAATGCAAAGCTCTCCCCGTCAGTGCAGGCATCCTACAGTCTTCTCTAAGCTTCAAAATTTCTAAAACTATTATATGGACGATCTATGGGGCCCTGGGTGTTGACGGCACTGTGAAGTGTAGGTTATAGGCAGAGATCATGAAAGATCAGGCTTCTGAGGAGGGAGAACTCGGTTTAATTCACATCTCAGGATTTAGTGCGAGGGTAGCTGCTAGCTGATTGAAACATAAGGGGCTGTGTATTACAGTTGCTCAGACAAGATGACGAATTATGCCTTTGGAACATGTGCTGTGTGAAACCTTGTATTTTTCTTCTTTTGTAATGTATCCCATGTCTCATGTGCTTCCTCAGCTGCCAGAGCTACATGTTTGTCTCCCACTTTTGCGCTGTGCTGACCTCTCCCATGGAGATAAGTCTGGGGACAGCACAAAACCAAAGTGTTGCATTGAAAAAATCGAAACACAACTTAATTTCACTTCCCTTTTCTCTATAAAAGAACTATAATTCCTCTGAAAGTAGATACATAAATGGAGGGGGGTGGGAAAGCCATTCTTTATTGAGACAAGTTTTATTCGGGGGTGAGGAGTCAATTTCTCTTTAAGTTTTCAGATAAAATATTATGAGCCAGGAGCATTGGGCAACCCCAGAGAGCACTGGGAACTCAGGGTGTTCCTCATCTGGGTAACTGCCCAGGTGAAACGGTGAGGTGTCTTTCTTGGATGCCATCAGCCTGAGAGCATACTAGTTTATGTTCCTAGAGCTTTGCAAAATTGCTTGTGTATGTTGTATTCCTCTCGGTGTTACAATCATCCTGCCAATATGCTAATTGTGACTGTGTTACATTGTCATCGGCTTCAGAGCAGGCGATAAAGCGTTGCTACCCACTCTTCAGTTCTGTTTTCCTTTTCTTGAATTCGGTCAGTCTCACATTTCCATTTTGAAAAGGTCAGGCTAGGGTTTTTGGAGAATATCCCCACGTTCTTCGTGGCTTTTAGGCATTTAAACACTGCAGTGCTTTTCCAAACAGGATAATAATGAACACGATGAAAGAATTTTTGGGTATCCACTTCAGGAGCTCTTGCCAACTTGCTTTCTGTTTATTTCTTTCTGGGTGGTAGGAATTGCACGTCAACATCTCTTGGTTTAGGATTTATATTTAGATGTGGAAACTCAGCTAGGAACTGGCCAGTGGTTTCCAGCTGTTCACTGTGTTAGGATGAGTGTGTTATAAAAATGCTACAAAAGAAGTGTTGTTCAGTGTTCACTGTGTAACAGAGCTGGGCTGTAAGAGTCATTTTTATTGAAATGGTATGTTTCTCTTGTGTTGGACTCTGATTTTAATGCCTTCCCCTGACCCACTAGATGGCACCAAGAGGAAGCACACCGGTGCCTGGAAAAGCATTACTGGGGCTTCACTCTAGTGTTGTTGCTTTCAAAAGCTTTCCAACTCTGCTGTCACCTGAAGCATGCATTGTGTAATTTTAAGTCAGAGGCATGTAAATTCTATTCTAAACTCAATTTAAATCAATTGGTTGGTGAGAGCAGAAAGTGTAAATAAATTTGCCCTTGTACACAATATAAATGTAATGCCTTTTTCCCCCAAAGCTTTATGTTGTGTTAGGCTACAGTATTCACGTGCAGAAGTGATGTGGAGGTAAAATCTCTTACTTTAAGTGAACCCAGATATAAACAATAGCAATGATTACATCTCACAAATCAATGCACTTAATTTTTATACGAATATTTGAATTCTTTTTATACAATGGCAGATATACAGGAAAGAGAAGTGTCTTTTGGAAGCATTGAAATTGAAGGTCAAAACTATGAAATGTAGAATACTCTTTTTAGTACCCCACCTCAGAATAGCATAAGGCCCACTTTATGGTGGGGAAATAACAAAGGAATATTTGTAAGAAACATAAACAGGAATTCACAGGATTTTTTATTTCCTTCTCCTTAACAGATTCTCAAAAACTGGGAGAACATGATAAAAAATGGAAATCACTGTGGGGTTTTTAATCCCCAAATGTTTTCTTTTAATGCTACTATCCACAAATTGGACATAACTTTTCAGAAAGCTCTGTTGCAAAGCTTAATTATATCTTAGTGAAATGAAAACAAAATACCAATATAGGTTAACATTTGATGAATCCCTTAGGATAACTTTTTGAAAGGTCAGTAGGATACAACCCAGAACGGAAGGGTAGAGTTTCGTCTTTAATATAGTTTCTGATTTTCGTGGTTTGAAGAAAAAGCCATTTCTGTAAGTTTTCTGTATGGTGTTGGTATAGCAGGTTGTTGAGGTTCTGAGATATTTCTGGGGAAAAAACCAAAACACTACAACGTTATAGATTGCAATTAGTAAATCTGGTTTATGTCTGGAAAAGGACTTCATATATGTCTTAAAATTGTTGTGATTTTGTGTAACCTTTGCAGTGTCCTATGCACGGCAGTTTATGTCTTTTCTCTCTTTTTTTCCATCAGCTCTTTGCTATGGTGGTAGGTTTGCTCATCACGTCTACCATTGTTCATTATAAAAAAAAAAAAAAAAGATTCCAAATTTTTCTTAATGTTCCAAAGTGCATTTTTGACATGGAAATGATTGGGTTTCCGTACATGTGTAAGTGATTAACAATAAAAAAATTGCCATGAGGTTTCCAGGATTGCTGAAGGAATTAACTGGAATATATTTGAGAGTTGACTGCTTACAGAGTCTTTTTTTCTATCGCCTAATATAAGTATTCAACATATTTACTCAGGAGTGAGCACTTCCAGTGGTTATTTCATCATCACTGTACTTATACATCATCAAAAGCACCTTGATAATCAGCAGGGATATTTCTGAGAACTCTGTGGATGGTTAGCCAATGGATGTCTATGGATGTTTGGTGCACCAGTCTCCTACTGGCAGAAAAATAGCTGTCATTTATGCAATCCATATGTTTCATTTTTCCAGGCATACAATATTTGCGAGTAATACGTCATCCTTGCAAATCACACAGTTGGCGAACTCGACCACCAGGCAGGACCGATTTGGTGGTCTCCATTTCTTCAATCCTGTGCCTATGATGAAGCTTGTGGAGGTAAGTGTCTTACTAATCACAGAATGATAGAATGGTTTGGGTTGGAAGGGACCTTAAAGATCATCCAGTTCCAACCCCTCTGCCATGGGCAGGGACACCTCCCACTAGACCAGGTTGCTCAAAGCCCCGTCCAGCCTGGCCTTGAACACTTCCAGGGATGGGATCTGTTCCAGTGTCTCACCTCCCTCACAGTAAAGAATTTATTCCTAATATTTAATCTAAATCTGCCCTCTTTCAATTCAAAACCATTACCCTTTGTCCTATTGCTACACTCCCTGATAAAGAGTCCCTCCCCATCTTTCCTGTTGGCCCCCTTTAGGTACTGGAAGGCTGCTGTAAGGTCTCCCTGGAGCCTTCTCTTCTCTAGGCTGAACAACCCCAACTCTCTCAGTCTGTCCTCAAAGGGGAGGTGTTCCAGCCCTCTGATCATCTTTGTGGCCCACCTCTGGACTTGCTCCAACAGGTCCATGTCCTTCTTATGTTGGGGACTCCAAAGCTGGACACAGTACTCCAGGTGGGGTCTCACAAGAGCAGAGTAGAAGGGCAGAATGTAGCACAGCAATGCAATTGTCATCACTTGAAATTCAGTTAGATGAAAGAGTAGATCTGTTTGCACCTCTTCTGATATGGAATAAGCAACCTATAGTGGTAAGAGGGTGGTGCAACCTCTGTTGAGGGGCAGGTTGAACAGACAAGAGCTAACTCCTTCAGTCTCAGGATCCAAAGTTCTCCATAGAGGTGCTGTTTATAGTGATAATTTCAGGCACGCAGGCAAGCTGATTAATAAAAACTACTGACAGCTTAAACAAAATCATCTGATGACTGACAGAAGAATTTAATTGTTACCAGTGTAGAAATCGATAGAAAATGACCTGAGTTGAAATCTTTCTGCCTCCTGACTTCTGGAACAGAGTCAGTCATGTTTGTTTCAGTGTTACAGATGATTTGTCTGGAAGTATTACAGTATTTCCCAGCCTTTAAGGAAGTGTAAAAAGAAGTTTTTACATAACTCTTCAGATGTCTTTTCTAAACATACTCTTTTTGGCTACATCATGCAATTTCTAATAATACTGCAATGCAGAGCAGGGTAAGAAATAATCTGATATAAGTGTTTATCTGAGCCTCCAAAGTAAAGGTCACATTGCAGAAAAAATGACGTGTGTCTCCTCCTTTTTCTCACCTTCCCCTGTTATGACTGACCCTGATTAGCTAGAACTTAAAAACTCTTGAGTAAGTGAAAATAAACTTCGCATTTTGGCCACTCTGCTCCAAAGTTTCATGTACTTTGTGCCCTTAAATACTGTAAATATTTTTTCCTCTTTCCCATGAATGTGTTGGTTCTAGTATTGCTTTGGTGACCAGCACTTCAAATATGTTGTGCCTGCCTTTTGAACTTCTGAGATTCACTTCATTATATTGTTTGCTTGTTTCCCATTAAAACAGATATTATGCAGTTGCTTGCTCTGTGTCTTTGAGTATCATTCTCTTGATCCACCTTTTGAAATGTTTGAACCTTTTGGCTGAAATGAACAAATTTGATTCAGAGTATGGTTGTCTGATGAGGGCTCAGACACTTGCAAATTGTCTCTCCCTAACTTCGATACCCATGTGTAGTGGTTTGGTTTATTTTAGTTTAATATATCACATAATGTATATTGTGACTAAATGCTCTGAGGAAATGTTGTAAGAAGGAAAGGGAGAAATTTTGTAGGTGTTGTCAGAGATAACAGAAATCTTTAGTATAATTCCTTAGGCTAACATAGGCTTTATTGATTCCTGTGCTAAGAACTACTTGTTGGCAGTAATTTATTTCTGTGGATGAAATGTGCTATGCCTTATCTCAAGCCTAAAACAAATCAGTCTTTAGAAATCTAAACTAAGCCTTTGTGAGATTTGAAAAATACAGAGGATATCTATCATTGTTTGTAAAAAAAAAAAAAAAAAAAAAAAAAAAAAAACACAAACAAAAAAAACCAAAAAAAAACCAAAAACAAACCAAAAAACCAAACCAAAACATAGCAATCCCTGTCTCACTGCTGTGGTCAATCCTTATAATTTGTGGTTTTTTTTCACCTGACTTATGAGTGTCCTAGCCCAGAGTCACTCCAGCTGGTGAGTGGTATTTGAAGAACTTTAAAACACAGAAGCTGTGCTTTTGGTGACTTGAACTTGAAAGGCGCCAATTTTAGTAGATGAATACACTTCTAAAAGCTTTGCCTTTGTTTCAGATCTACTGCTGTAAATCTGGATTGGCATTGACAAATGATGTAGAACAACATTTTCTATGTAAAACAGATGTTTCAGTTTTAAATAATCAGAGGAAAATCAAGAGAATTGCCAAAACTATGAAAGATATTACTGAAATTGCCAGTCATCTGTCATGGAAGCTGTCCTTCAAGGGTCACAAATCTGCAGTGCCTTTGAGTCTTATCTGCTCTTTTCATAGATTGTTGATCTCATGCTCAGAAGCACATAGCTTTGAGGGGATTTCTTTCTCTAATAATCCAAAAGGCTAGTGCTAATGTTTCAAAATTCTGAAGGGTATATTAAAACCTCATTCTTGAAACTGTTGCAGTCTTATTTAAGTATCTCAGATATTTTTATCTAATATCAAAGTAAAAAACCACTATTTTATCTGTTGAGAAACAAGCCTTTTCCTCACTCCGAAAAGTGTTTTTTCGTGTCGACCTTACGTCATTAGGATGAGGGAAATCTGTGTGACTTAATTACATGAACAAGGAGGTCAGCCTTAACTGCTTATGTGTAGCAGTTTTCAGTTACTGCACATGGAGGCCAATTTCAACACAAATATCACCCCCAGTTCTGCTTCTGCAAGTCTCTTTTTTTTTTTTTTTTTTTTTTCCTTCTTCTTCTTTTTGGGACGGGTTAGAGGGGGTTAGGTTTCTAGTAAATGAATTAATGCATCCCAACTCCAGTGAAGCATAGAAAATACTACACGTGTCAAAAGACTCAGTTTTACAGATCAACGTGGAAATGTACTACTCAAAAGCTAAGCGGCTGTCACAAATTTGAAAGATAGTTTTTAAATTTTCTTGAGAATTAAATGTTTGTGTCAGGTTTACACTGGGCACAGGGTAGATGTTACGACCCTTTGTATCAGGAACTATGTCTGTTAATACAGTTCTCTAGAGTGATGCGACTGTGTTTCCCAAGTCAACAGAAGCTATGCAGCTTTTAAAGTTGTTCTGTTGTACTATAATCTCTAAATGTGATTCCAAAGGATGGTCCCTTTTACCATCCATACTAGCTGCATGGGAAAGTGTCTTAAAGAAACACATAATTTCAAAATGTGCAAAATGCTGGATCTGTCTTTAAAATACACTTCTATGTCTGTTACATATATATCCATTGAAATTGCTTTTTGCAAAACAGATGTTTTCTGAATTTCTGGAATAGTGTTCTGTGTTACAGTTTAATCATTGCTGTACTGGAAAATGAAAGAGATTCTGCTCATAAATGTGCTTACGCTCTTCCTACCTTCCCTCTACCCAGGTCATCAAGACTCCAATGACCAGCCAGAAGACTTTTGAATCACTTCTGGATTTCAGTAAAGCAGTAGGAAAGAGTCCTGTCAGTTGTAAGGTGAGTACGTTTTGATTGTAGAGTGTTCAGAAGGTCTGTTCTTGAAAACTGGTAATTTCAAGGTAGTAGGTTTTAGTAGACATAAGAGCACTTCAAGAATTGCTGGGCTGTGTTTTGTCCAGTTTCTCTTCCCTATTAAAAGCATTTTGGCAAAGAAAACACCCGCATTTACCACAAATTCGTGAAAGTAGAGTGCTCTAGACATCTTGTCTAGAGCAGCAAAACTTATGAGTATCAGGGCTTACAGGTTTTCATTTTTCTTTTCCAGTCCTGCAGAAGCCTGGACTGGAGATCTTAAGCAGGAGCTCATCTTTAGCCTTGCTAGAGACAAGACTGCTACCTCCTATACTGTGAGGCAGCTGGATGAATCCTCCATGGTGTGTGCTCATTGCAAGTTTTTCTTAGGACTGCAGTAACTAGACCCATATTAATCTTCATTGCTTCGCAGCTTTGGTTTTTTTTCTCTAGAGGAACACCCTACTTCCTAAGCATACTTTTTCTGAATCCATTAAGTTGTGGTCTGTGTAGCTTTATGCCAGCTATTGCCTTAAGTTTCATAGCCCCCAGGAGACATTTGGTCATAAAAAGAAGGGCCTGCAATCCAGTAGTTACCAGTAATTCAGCGTCTGGATGCTGGACTCTAATTCTGGCTGTACTGCTAAACTGTTCGGTGGCCTTAGTTGACTTTTTCCCTGTTACTGTCACAGTTTTGCAGTATGTAATGTGCAGAATATATGGTGAATATATAAGAATTATTGTTACAAATTAGCGTGGCTAGAGGGTAATGCAGTCTTCATGTCTGAAGCTCTTTTTTTGTTGTTTTGTTTTTAAATTCCTGTTTGTAGAAGAAAAGTTGCTTGGAATTCTCTGGATTGAATATTGAGATAAAATGGAATGAACAATAAACATCTGAAACAGTAGTAGTATGCAAAATAATCCTATATTTGCAAAGCTTTTTCTCTTTATTTTGTGTTTTTGATTTTGATTTAAGCTTGTGTAAGAGAAGTTCTGCCTCAACTCGCTATCTTCTTATGGCATCACGCCTCTTATCTTTTCATTGATAGTATTGGTGTTTGCTATTGAAGTGATACCAGCTGTCAAAAGCATGGTTTACCCTTGAGCAGTGGTGGAAAAGTAGACTGTTTAGCCAGGAGTGTTTGTAGTAGTGAACACCCAAAAAAGAAATGTTATGGAAGAACTACTCTTCTTGTATCCTTCAGGAAATTGTATCAGCAGAATTTTGCTACAGAAAAGGCATTTGCCAACTGGCCACATTAAACTGTTTTAAGATTAATTGAGTTGGGCTTGTAGTAGTCTTATTGTTCTCAGTCATGATGAATGTTTATGTTTGTGAAATTCATCTTTTTTGTTTTAATGCTAAGCAGATAAATCAGATGAAAAATACAGTTTAGAGAGTACCCCAAGTTGATGATTCAATAAGTGTCTTCATCCACTTGTTTAATTTGTCGTGTAGCATTTAAGTATAGTACTAGTAAAGAATGTTTATTTAGAATACCTTTTTCTTTTCGTAGGATACTCCGGGGTTTATTGTAAACCGTCTCTTGGTGCCATATATGATGGAAGCTGTTCGGCTTTTTGAGAGAGGTACTTGTTGGGATATTGACTTCATGGAATGTTGACATATAACACTGGTAAATGCCTTGGGATTCCCTCAAAACTTTTAGACCTTAAAAGCTGGAAGTGAATAGTGAACCTGAAATGTGAGCCAATATGCAAAGTTGGAAAGACCTTGTCTTCACTTTAAAAAGTCAGTGTATGCAGAGTCAGAAGGTACTAGTTACATGTGTGGGAAATTTCTGGTGCTGGAAAATGTTTCTAGTTTGGAGATGATAACGTGAGTATAGTGCCATTGTAAAAATATCCTCTGCCAACTAATCAGGAACCTCCCTCTCTCCATCCCAAGAGACGTTAATGAAACTGGTTGAAAATCCCATAATAGGACCATTAGTGAAGTTCTTCTGAGTTCACTTATATTGGACTTCTGAAATAAAACACCAATTTTCAGGTGGGGTAAGTAATATAATACTCATTGTCACACTTTGTCCTATGTCCTTTTTTAGACATAAGTTCTTTAGGAACTCCCATCTCACTGATGGTCTCTTTTACATTAATACTGAGGGTAGGTAGAAATAATCACGAGTCCCTCAAAGAACCACTAAATTTTTCAAAGCATTGATAATTGTTTTGAAAAGGAAACAAGCCAATAACATAGTAGATAAAGAGGTAATTATCGAGTATAATTGTTTTTATTTCAAGTGCTCTGCTCATAGCTCCGTGCTACTAAGAATGTCATTTGAAACATTTTGTTTTTGAAATCACTGCTTTTTTACAGATGAAAGCACTCCATTATCAGGATTCCACCAAATATGCTTTAAATATTAAAAATCTCTTTTATAGCACATGGAAGGGATGGTTTGATCTCCAGAAAAAAAAAAAAACCAACATTACTTGTTTATCCATCAACAGATGTACCTAATTACATCTCAAATGGAGAAAAGAGCAATTTTAGTGACTTGAAAGGCAAAGGCATGGATGCGAGGGGCATTATTCTCTTAGAAAAGTCACAATTTTAAATAAAGTATATGGGTGTTCCAGTGCATGTAAAAGAGGTGCCTTTGTTAAGTCACATGTATCATTATGCATATTTCAGGAGACAATAGAACTTCTAATTAAATGAAGAAGAAAACAGTCACTGAGATTATATGTTAAAATTGACTTGTTTTCTGCCTAAGCTAAACAATATTTTGATTTAATTTTTATTCTGTTTGTATTTTGTTCAACAGTGTGATACTTCCAAACTTGTTAAAGTCAATTTATAAATTTTTAACTCTAATGAAATCTATTTAAAAAGCTGGTTAATGTTTTGAAAAGCCTGATGGCTGTCTTGCAATTCATATTTTCCATTGCATCAGGTTAAACTTTTATCATATCCTTTGCATTAATTCTCAGAGTAAACACTTGAGCCAGATTGTCATCCACTTTATTATGAAATTGGGTCTCTTTCCTGGCAACCCCAAGCACTGAAATACCATTTTATTGGGTCAGTCCTTGAGTCTTTATTTATACAAAATATCCTTGGGTTAGATGTGTGGTTTTGCATAGGCAAAATACCTTTAGTATATTAACAGTGATTTAAACAGGGGGCATATTATAAATAGTAATTTATATTAATATTTATAAAAAAGTTTTGTGGTCTGTACTGCCCTGTTTTTAGTGGAAAACCAAAAAAGCAGTCAATCAGGTTTCTATGGGAGTCTGCTTTATACTCAGAGACTAGTATGAGCTGGGGATACAACCCTTTTTTGCCCTTTTATTATTTTTAAATGTATTGTAATGCAGCTGTATACTGTCAGGTGGCCGAGTCCTAAGTTTGACAAAGTGGGACAAATCTGTTGAAGAAGTATGTACATCTGCATCAGCTTCAAATGGGTTGAGGATTTACGTGTCTTTGGGAAACTGAACTGATTATAAAGGCTAATTTTCTCAGTTTCTCAGAAATAAAATGTGGTTTAAAAAAAAATAATTGTCAGCTTTAAAGAGTAAAAGGAGATACTATTATAAAAATCATTACTTCATACAGAACTTTCACTGAAATTGTTCTCTTTGCAGAGATTTTTGGAAATGTATTTCTAATATTCTCTGATCTTAGCCTATGGAATTTATGCACCTATGTCTGTCAAGCTTTTGGACACTTGTATGCATCGAGCATGGAGGTTACCTAACAAGTACCTCTGGGGTTTGTTTAACTTCATCCTTTTTACAGGATCTACAAAGAAGTGCACTGCCTTTATCAAAATATGTATTAGAAATAGGTAGTAGAGGTGCATCTGCTTTCGTGGCAGTATAAAGTATGCATTCTCAACAAAAGAATGAGGTGAATGTTAACTGTGACAATGTGGCAATGCAGGATTTGTATTTTTATAGGCACAGACTGAAGTAGAAGTAACAAATTTCTGATAATTTTGATTATTAATTTTTTAAAATAATTCTGTAATTCACAAATTTAACTGCACCTGCACAGTCTCTTCAGGTTACTCCTATCTGCCATCTCTGATGCTGATGGATATCCTCCAGTGAAAGCTGCTTTAACTAAGCAATTAACTCAGCTGCTGCTGCTCCCCTTCCCATGCCTGCCTTGTCCATCAGCTGGCTATCACTTGCCTTCTGGCTGTTGTAGAGTAAGAGTAGCCCTCTCCTGTGCATCATTCAAAAGGTGCTGCTGATCCCATGAAGCTGAAATTGAGATCTTTCCTTACTTACACTCGCTATTCAGCTGCCTCTAAAAGAAGCTCTTGATTCTTCATAGTGACCAATTCTTCCTCTAGTCTTTCTGATAGGTTGAGCACAGTAGCTGTGGCTCCATCAATAGTGTAGTGATCTATATTGAAATGCAAGAGGAAGCTAGAAAAATGGAAAGCAGGCCTGCAGGGCTTGCTTTTTTTTTTTTTTTTGGTGAGAACTTCAGCTTTATACTCCAACATGTGTATGCTGACTCCAGTTTTTGTGGTTCTGAAACGTGCAGAGATTTCTGTGAAGAGCTGCACCAGGGTGAAATAATACCCTGGTAATTATTTATGAGTGGCGCCAAGTAGATGCGGAATCTTCTCTGTTCATCAAACTGTCAATCTTTTCTCTAGGAGATGCATCAAAGGAAGATATTGATGTTGCTATGAAGCTTGGGGCTGGCTATCCCATGGGTCCATTTGAACTGCTGGACTATGTTGGGTTGGATACCAGTAAATACATTATAGATGGTACTGCATGCTTTTTTTCTTCTATTTTTCCCCTTTTTAGCTAAATTGTAATGAATGTTCTAATGAAAATCTGACTCTTAATTAGTTTAAACAATGTTTGTGGCATAGCCTTTTAACTGTTGAGGAGAAAGGAATGAGATTTCAGCTCAGAATGCTGTATGCGTACAGCATTTGTACTGTATGCCTGTACCCTATGTACATGGGGACACAACAGTGGTGGTTTTGCTGACTTCATCATGTTCCAATGGAAAATAATAATAATAATAATATTAGTGGAACTTTATATAACTAAAAAGAATCAGTGGGAAGCGAGACACATACGGGAGGTAAGAAATTCTGATGAAAAACAACAAGTGTTGAGACTCCCTATCCTTTTTCTGCCAACTGTGTTTTCATTCTCAATTAATAGGAAACCCAGTAAATAACCTTAAAAGATGCAAGAATACCATCTCCCTTTCGCTTCAGTTGTTAAGTGGATGAATGTCAGTACAATAACAAAAAAAGATATAATTGGTGATGGCTTGTTGATGGTTGTTATATTATTTTGAATGAACAGCTTAAATATTCTCTGAGGCAGAATGTCACTTTCAAAATAGCATCTTAATGAAACCTCTTTTGCTTTTAGCCAGTACCGTAGAGTAGTCTAATATTGTTCTAACTGACCATGTCTTTCGCAGGTAGAAATTCAACCTGGAGTTTCTTTCCACTTGAATTTCTTTTCAGTGTAGCCTTTGTTTTATTTCCTTATACTTAACTATATTTTTAAAATTCTAATTTTTTTTTTTAGGTATTAAAAATCCTCAGTCATAGAGATTATAAGGTGTTCAGAGTATACTACACCTAAAGTCTAATTGCTAGATTTGCTCATAATCATCAATACTGATCTGTGCTTTATGAATCTGTATTGAAAGGTCTCCGAGAGTCTAGAATAAGTTCCAAACCTCCTTCAGTTTTCTGACCTCTTAATACTTTTCTGAGGAGATGCAGATCTCTGTTATTTTTGCATATAAACAGAACTGTTACTAATTCATCGGCTTTTTTTCTTCCACCAGGATGGCATTCCTTAGAGCCCAACAATCCTCTTTTTGCACCCAGCCCACTCCTGAATAAACTGGTACAAGAAAAGAAGCTGGGTAAGAAGACTGGAGAAGGATTTTACAAATACAAATGAACTCCAAACCTCAAGAGGTGTTAGACTATCTCTGTATGCTCTTCAGCATTGCCATATTACAGGTGAATTGTGTTTAAACCTTCCGAAGGATGGCACAAGCTGCGTTTAGAACATAACCCACCTCTAAATTGAGTGATTGCACTAGTTAACTATTTCTCTGGTGAAAGCTTGATTTGGTAATTATTTTTTTTCTGGTAATTCTGAAAAGCTTTATATATACAGTGCCTTCATGCAAATGCTGATTTTTCAGGTGCAGGACAGAATGACAAATGAATTTATGTATTTGAAACATTATTATATTAACGGGAAAAATCCTAAAAATAACCACACTTTCTTAAAAATAAAATTTTCAACAATTCTGTACTGAATGTCATGGCTTACAGTTGATGTACTTGGTTGTAGTCCACTGGGTGGCAGTCTCTTTTCACTCTGGCAGATGTAGCCACGGAAGGACAGTAAGTTGTTTTGTTAGGATTTTTCTTAACTGCAGTGCTTTTCTTAACTGTAGGTGTAAATTACAGTGCCTTGAACAGTAATTTTTTTAGTATGATATTGTGAGTTTTATTTTTTTTAAAAATCCTTCAGTGGCAGGCTGTCATCTGGACAGAAGGTCCCCAATATAGCATTTAAAAGCTGAGTTTATGATTTGTGTTGAGATTTTCTGGCATTTTCAGTTACCAGTTGAGGGCTTCCTTTTGCTGGGTGCTGTAGAAACATAACGAAGAGGTGATTTCTATTCTGAAGGACCTAGGCTAGGAAGCTAGTGAAAGCTTCCATATGCTTTCTAGAGCCTTGTAAATTGGCTTTATTTCCTGGTTATTCATTTAAAGTGTCATTTCTACACGCTACACTACTACTGTAGTTGAGTACTTTGGGGGATTGATATTGGAGTCTGTGCTGTGTAAACAAGTAGGTGTATCTGGCTGTGTGAGTTGCCTTTGGCTTTGCAACTTTATTTCCTCGGGGCTCAGCAGAACCTGGATTTGTTCATGGTGGGAGTGCTGCAAATCCTGCCTTTCCTCCAAATACTGCAGTGCAAGTGGGCATGAGGGTTGGAGTCCAGAGTAAGTACCCTTCTTTTACTTTGCGTATTTTGTATAGGTATATTTGGGATCTGCAAACTGAGTGCTTATATATATTTTTTTTTTTATTTATTTTAGTTAAAGAAATGCTGAATAATTACTTAATTCTAAGTTGCCTCTTCCTCCCTCCCCCAACAACTTATTCAGGTTGCATATAGAGAAACTAAGGCTGACAGATGTTAATTTCCTTGCACACAATCAGACAAGAAATCTCTTGGTAGAGAATAAAAATTGTTGGTTTATTGGATCCTGGTTCCTAATTACAGATCTTCTGATTTTGAGGCATAGAATGGTTTGGGTTGGAAAGGACCTTAAAAATCACCTAGTTCCAACCCCCCTGCCGTGGGCAGGGACACCTCCTACTAGACCAGGTTGCTCAAAGCCCCATCCAGCCTGGCCTTGAACGCTTCCAGGGATGGGGCATCCACAGCCTCTCTGGGGAGCCTGTTCTAGTGTCTCACCTCCCTCAGGGTAAAGAATTTCTTCCTAATATCTAATCTAAATCTGCTCTCTTTCAGTTTAAAACCATTACCCCCTGTCCTATTACTTGTCTTGAAACAAGAGGGTTAAAAGAAAGAAGTGGTACTGTAGACAGTCTCTTTCATTTACTAATATACTGTTAAATTGAATTGGTTTTCCTAAAATACAGTACACTTATTGTATTCGAAGTCTGTTTCACTTGACGGTTCTTAGTGCCTGTAATTCAGTTTAGTGACTTTTAAGTGCTGCAGGGTGAAGTTAGCTTCAGAAGTAGTGTTTTCAGTAGTAATTAAAAATGGGATCATGTATTACTCTTGCGTCTTAAAAAATGCTGTTTGTCTTTTACAAAAATGCTTAGGCAGAACAAACTTGATGCTGCTCACTTTACTCAAAAGATCATCTTTATTTTTAACTTGGAAACCCTTGGGTTTATATCATGGCATAGGCTATTTAATATTAAATGTGCAAAATATTTTTGACTATTAAATGTGATATTTTAGAAAAACAAACTTTCTCTAAAACAGTGTTTTCCTTTCAGGAGCTGTAACGGGTACAGTATGTATATATGTAATACATACAAGAAACCTGAAAGAGGCATTTGTAAGTTTGGCTTGCTATTTCAGAAGAGCCTTCTTTTTCTCAGTAGCAAATAGCCCATGTGGAGGTATTTTACTGGTGGGTGGGGATGGTTTATTGTATCAGTTATGTGGAGTAGTGTGCCAGGATGAGCAGAGATGAAGTAAAGGGCCACGACTTCAAATACTCTTCCTTAAATCTAGATCAGAATACATAGTGGTAATTGAGTGACTGAGGCCATTGAATCAAGGTAAGCCTTTTCTTTAGCTGCCCAGTGAGGAGGCATGGAGGATGTAGAAGTCCCTTCTTGCGTTCAAGATTGTGATGAAATTGGTCAGAAGTAGGATATTAAGTAGTCGCTCCTGGGTTGTACAAGAATTTCTGCAGCTTTGACAGTTTAAAGATGTCTAGGAAGCTTAAAGAATGAGTAATGAAATAAAGGAATTGTCTGTCTCCATCTTTCCCTTGATAAAGATTTGCCCAGTCCTTGCTATGCCTGTTACTTGATGCAGAGGTACATGAGCCACATTTCACTGCTTGTAGTGTGGATAAGTGAAGGGGAATCTCCTGCTAGTCAGTACCTCAAATTAGGACATGGTACATTAGACCTGCTCTCACCAGTCAGCTCTTCCTGAATTTTTAATAGGGGAAAAGAGATAGTGGGAAAAAATAAGGGATAGAAGAGAAAGGAGGCAGGCTTTTTGGTTTCCCTCACTGCCTACTTTTAATACCTTTAGTCTTCATTATCCTTTTTGTCAGCAGGCCTTGCGGATTTAGAGCATTTGCCCCAGTTCGGTCAAAGCTTTGAGATGTATGTTTGGCACAGCTTGAGGGCAGCTTCACAGCCAACAGCTGAGGAGTCGGATGTGAGCCCAGCTACTGCGGCTGGGAAGATGGCTCTAGATTCAGCATCTGGGTCATTTCAGCTGCCAAACATGCTCCATCTATGGTCATCCTAGCTGCTGATGTGGCCGGGGAGAAGACGGGAGCACAGCAAACTTTACAGAGGGAATTGAAAGCAGAATCTTAATTGGTCTGGAGGAGAATGCTCTGCACAAGTGGTTTATGGAGTATAAAGTGCAAGAGGCTGCAATAAAGTTTGATCTGAAGAGGAATTAAGTGTGTGGAAGTTTAAAATTTGGCTTTGCTCTCGCAAAAGAAATATTATCCATTAATGGCACTGAGCACAATAATACTTGTATGTGGGTCAATAGTAACAGCTGCCTGTTTGTTGAGGGCAGATCTCCTGAAGTTCTAAATCTGCATTTGTGTTTGCAAAACTCATTGAGCTTTTCCAGTATATTACTGTAGGAGATGAATTTTCTTAGAAGATATGGATATCGGCTTGCAGTATGGATTTGAATCTGGAATGGAAAGTGGAGTTTGTTGCTTCCTCCTTCCTTCATTGTGGGGACTTGCAGAACATCACCTTGGTAGGAATTTAGTTGGGAAAACAGCATTGCCAAAGAATTTAATGTATGTTAATTCTCTGTTGATGAAGTTTAGCCCCTGGAAACGGGTAGCTGCATTGAAGTGAATGGTCCAGCTCTGTCCAGATACAGGTTTTTTGAACCTATGCCTTATTTTACACAGTAGGAAGAAGGCTTGACAGAGCAATTGCATAAAACAACTTGAAGAAGTATCTTTAGTATCTTTTTTCTTTCTTAGATGAGTCTGACACAAGGATTTTGAAGTGACAGTGAAAATGTCCTTCAATAACCAGTTGTTATAAATGGCAGGCTATGGACAAGACGGGAGTTAATTACAGCATGGGCTCTTCAGAGCCACGAGATCCATTACTACAAGCCCAGTGCTCCAGCAGTGAATCAGGCCTCTGAAAAGCATGATAGTGGCTTCAAAATGAGATTCAGAGTTTTTTTTTCATTTTGTTTTCTTAATGCCATATTTAGTGGTTCTTCTCCTGATGTTTGTTCTGAGGAAAAGGGTCTTACCACACTTTCAGGTCTCTGTGAAACTTTTGAAGTTTCTCTGTTGATCTCTTCTGTAGAGCCACTTCCTATAAATTGCTGAATGTTTATCGTGCTGGAGAAGAAGAAAATAAGAAACTTGCTGTATAAAGCTAAGTGTATCAAGATGTGATTGTCCGGTTAAATCTGTACTTGTTATTAGAAAGAGAAGGGCATCTGAAAAAGAGGTATTTCCGGTTTGCCCGCCCAAAAGGTTGTCTTGGTGTGAAAAGGTCTTGTGTGTTCCAGACTTTGTGCCAGGCTTTGGTCAATGAAGTCTGCAAATGAGTTAGGTGTAAGCCTTTCTGTGGTCAGAAAGGTAGGTACTAAAGGATGTAGATACTAGCAAACAATCTCTGTTGTGTTACTTTGGAGATTGGAGAATTTGTGTGAAACTACAGATGCTTGCTCTTCCCTAGTGAACTCTTTGTGTAAGCATCCACTGTGTAGCATCATGAGATAGATACAAAACGTTTTCCATGTCTCAGAGTATTGCTCTTCAAGCCTGTGTCCATTTTGATAGATATATATAGAGCTGATGGTTATTGCAACTGTTCAAACTACTGATTTTTATTAAGCTATCAACACATAATTGCCAAAGTTTAATGCATGCTTGTTATTCTTACATCTAGAGAAAGCCACTTTACAGTACCAAGTCCCTTTAAAGATGTGGGCAAACCACAAGCAGTTTTTGTAGTTCATAGTGACCAACTTTCCCTAAAAATTTACTCCTGACAATTTTGGAGTTAATTTTTTCAAGAGAGGCAGTAGTCTTCTTGTACCTGCAGCTGTGGTACTATATTCTTACTTTTCTAACTAGTACCACAGCAGTGACCCACATCTCGGTATTTTTATTCACTACAGTTTGCAACCACGTGAGTGATTATAAAACTGACCTGAATAATGCCTATTTCCCTGTGCTTCTTGGAACAGCTGAGACCAGGAGCAAAAGCAGATGCTATGATTCCTTTGAGAGCTAGACCTTTTCATGTTATATGTTCCTTTAGAAGCTTTTCCTGTTCACAGCCATAGAGGAGTGCTTCTGCTGAATTCTGTTAGAGAAGGGTTAAGTGGAGCCACGATCTGGTAACTGTAAAGATGATTTGTAGAAGGATCTGTCTTGAATTTTATGATCTCCTCAAAAGTTCACGTTATAACTGAAATCCGTTTTTATGTACCATTTGCTATCTAGTATACTTTTCCATTTAAAAATGCAGTGCTATGCAGGGTCTTAAATTAAATGTATATGATCACACAACAGTATGTAATGAGGTCTGGGGTTGTTACTGATAATACATTAATCAGATTTAGGTTCGTATGCCCATGGAGCACCTTTGCACTTGTTCAGTTCACTCGTCTCTTTTTATTCCCTTAGAGGCTTTCTATTTGGTTTTCTATAAATTGCAAGTAACTGACAGCAGTGCATTCTTTGCAGAGAAACGAGCACCATAAAGCTCTAATGCTGGTTGGATGTTTTAGTTGCTCCTGGGGTAGGAATAATACAAAACACCAAACCTAGTTATTAAAGGAGCCGTTTCTTTTGTCATGTGGTGGCATGAGGCATCACAATGAGGCATTAGGCCAAGTTTTGTTTCCAGCCTTGGGTCAGATGCTCTAAGTTGGCCAGGGCACAGGAGGATATTTTAGCACAAGGCTTTTGCTTGGCGGGCACTGAGGAACTTGTCGCTTACTTTGGCTGTTTCATGCTGCCAGATAACAGGATTTTTTCCTAGCCTGTTGTCCACTACTGCTTTGCTTGGTGCATCTCTATCCTGCCTGGTAACAGCTTCTTCTATTCTGGTCCCATTTGTCTGCCAGCAACCACTTCTAGGGTGGTTTTCTGTAAATGGACAAACCCTTACAGTATTTGCTGGTTAAAGAATGCAAAATTTTTGTCATTAGTAACCTAAACCCCCCATTTGGAGTCTTGGCTTCAGCAACAAAAATCTTGTGGATTAACCACTTTCACCAGCGAGACGCTTTCTGATGAGCTGTGGGAAGAAGTGTATGCTTGGCGGTAGGTCTACAGTAAACAGCTGGAATTTGCATGTGGTGAATTAGCACCAAATAAAATCCCCCTTTTTTTGCTTAATTATCCTCGCATACTCAAATGGATCTATTAAGCATTTGTGCAATGGAAATTGGTAAAACCACACACTTACAATAAGCGGGTTTTGATTGTGCACAGACTGAGATTTGCCTGCTCTGCTGGTGGCAGGGCCTGCGTAGGTAACACAGTGGTCTATGATGTGATGAAGGAACCATTCTTGTCCCTGACTTCCTTGACATGCAGTGATGCCCTGAGCCGGACTGAAGCACTCCAGCCATTGGAAGCCCTAGCTTCAACTCTGAATCTTCAACTACTTTACCTTACCTCTGTTTGAGTCCTGCTGTTTTGGATCCTAGGAAGCTGCATGCATAAGCAGCTGTAAGATATACTGCATTTATATTTCACAGGATTTTTAGTTGTTGGTTTTCTCTAAAGAGGTTGTAAAAGGTAAAATGTTTCTGATGACTACTTGAAGTCCTTCTTCTCTGAAGACGACAAGAGGGCTAATGGGTTCCTTAAAGCTGATGTTGCAGTTCTTTCTTCTTTGCAATTTAGGGTGAGATTTCTAAAACTTTCAGTTGGAAGCCTAATGATGTTTTCCAGAATGTCTAAGCAGGTGAGGCATCTAGCTTCCAATGGTTTCTTTTCAGCACTGAAATGCTTCTCAGAACTTAAAGAAGTGGTTATGAAGAGCTTGATTTTGGGGGTCCTAGTTTTATTTAAATCTTGAACTTAATTTTCAAAACAATGGGGAATATTAGAAGAGAACTGATGTGGATTTTAATGACAAGTTCTCCCACCCTGCTCCAGTTCTTGAGAGAATGTGAAAAAACCCAGCAATTTTCAGCCTCTTCCTTCTGTTTGCTGTTTATCTATTTTGTTGAACACAGAATCAGTTTCAGGAGCAAAACTCTGCTCATGCTGCTAGTTATTAATTTCAGGTAGTAGCAATCAGACTATACTTCTAACAGTCAGAAAAAAATACTGCCTCGTAATTTCTTCACCCACCCACTTCACTGTCTTTTGAGCCAAAGTGTTATCACAGCTGCTTGTGGATGGATTTCTGGGTGCTATCTTGACATTAGTGTCAGAGAGCGAGCAGCAAAAGTTAAGCACTCAAATAATGTTTTAAGTACCTTAAAAAAAAACACTTGTGTGAGTCCTTTGAGGAAGGAGGGTGGGTGAAATAGGCTATGTGGAAATACTTCATTAGGAGAGAGCTGATTTGAATGAGGCTGTGGATTCTAAAACCCAGTCAGGGTGCTTTTAGGAAAATGGCAGTGTCTGTGAAGAGTGAGATCTATGATAAGCATTTAAATAGCTTACTTTAAGAGACAGAAGATACTTGGAGAATTTAATTTTTTCAGTACTAGAGAGATGAGGTTTTTAAAGTGGTAAATTTTTATTTTAAAAAGGAGAGAGAGTGTGGAGGGTGGGGAGGGGAAGATACTGTTAATTTCACATAAGTTGTTTTCCTGGTACCATCTTTTTTATTTCTTTAAACAAAAGCATTAATTGGAACTGAGGAAGAAGTCTCTCTCTTAGAGACTTGGCATTTTATTTTTGGCTAAGACTGAAAGCTATTGTTGCTTAAGTTGACACTAAACTGGCAAATCTATGAACTGAAGCCAGTATTGTTACATGGATCTAAATTTGTAAGGACATTGGTTGTCTTAGAATAAAAGTTGAGCATATAGTTTACCTCAAGGGCAGAGTTATACTCTAAAGATTATTTGCATAGGTTTACAGCTGAAAATGTTGCTTAGCTTATTGACACCTGACATTTAAAGTAGCGTATTGGTGGAAGGGAGAATTAATGGCAAATTATGATGAATGTGTCAGATGGTCATACAATAGACATGATCTTCACCAGCGGGCTCACTGTTTTTGGCTTTCCTACAGTGGCAGTGAACATTACAAGGAGGAAAGTTTCCAGTGAAGACTGTGATTTTTTTGAAAAATCGCTTTTATTGTGTTTTTAGGGAATGAACTGGTCGGTGACAGATAAGACTGGGCTTAGCTATGGCTGGTATCAGTTTGACTTAGAATTTCATTTTAAGTCACATTATGAGAATAGTGCAAAACTGCAGGCACCTAGCTCAATTTACAACTGATTTATACTGAAATTGGGAGTTAAAAATCTAAAAATCAATCTAAATAATTAAATCAGGCTAAACAAAAGCAGTGCCCATACAGCAGGTTTTCCTGAGTTAAGTACAGCAGTTTGCTAAGGCTTGCTTGCTCACAAAGTTTGCTTTCTTTTAACTAATTTTCCATGTACATTTTTGGCTGTTGGCGGGGAAGGAGAGCCACTTTCTTTGCCTTCTGTGCATAAGGAAGTTCTTTTGGAGAACTTGCTGGATCTGCTGAGGAGCAGAGAGAGAAGTAACAAAATTTGATACATGACATGGCAGCTGGAAATCCAGCATGTGTTAAAGGATTTTAGATATGTTTGAATAGAACTGATTTCAAGATGTGAATTAGCAAGGACATCCTTCAACCCCAACTACTGTATGGTGTGAAGAACTTTGCAGGTTTTCTTGTCCTGTTTAGGAGCTGTCATGTCTATAAACTACCTAATTTAATGAAGTATTGGCCGTAATGTCTGAAAAAAAATTGGATGAAGTCTGGTAAAAGGACAGGTGAGAAAGTTGGTGCCTAGTTGTCAGTGTTCAGCTGTCATAGTAGTGGTGGGTAGTGGGGACTGGTGTTAATGCTTTTCCCTTTTGTCTTTTCTGTGAGCTGCTACTTCTGCTTAGTTACAACCCTTTGCCTAAGTGTAAGTCTCTCCACACTCCCCTAGGATCATGGAAGGGTAATGCTACAATAGTGCACAACAGAAAATAGTTCAGGTGAAACACAAAAATCCACACCCATCAGTTTACTCTGTTCTCTTACTATTCCCTGAGTTGTTACCATTGACGCTGGAAGTGAGGTAACTCCCAAATAAAAATGACAAGGCGTTAAGCTAGTGAGACAGCTGTTGGAGAAAGGTGATCTGAAGAATTCATCAAATGTTGGTTGATAAATCCAGTATATTCCATGTTTATATAATTGTGTAGTAGCAGTTATAATAACCATACCTGTACTGTAGATGTATGCATCTCGTTTAAGATATCCCTTAATTCTTCTGTGGTTTACACTAGTTATATTTAATCATATCTGATCCTCAAAACATATCTGTGAGCTAAGGAAGTAGCATCCTTGGAATGTGTTTGGGGAACAGATATACAGGGAAATTCTTCTGTAAAATGAATTGAAAATAGTCCTTTTCCCCATTCTTTCTTCAAATGGTATTTATTTCCAAACTGGACTGAATGAAGATACAGTATAGGTGTTAGACCTAGACTAGATTTAAGTCCATCCTTTTTTATGTTCATAGGAGATCCAGCATCAGGTCATTGGAAAGGGGAGACTGCTTCCCAGTGGATGAGAGCACTTAGCAGTGCTGTTCCATCAGCAGGGAAGCCCCAGCTGCCCATGGGGACAGGGCAGGAGCAGAGAGGTCAGTCAAACACCACAGAGATGCGGGAGGATGGAGAAACCCTACAGCAGGAGTGTAACTGAATGGACCAGAGGAAGAAGTGAATAATTTATTCACTTATTATTAATTATGAGAAATTGCTTGCTATTCTGTTTCAGTAGTAATTTCAGTAAATTCATGCTTTTAAAAAATAAAATAAAAAAATAATGTGGGGAGTAACTGCTTTAGAATACCAGTACAGGCAGAACTAGACTGCTCAGTGATTAACTGAGTGCTGTGAGTGGTTTTATTTCTGAGTCATGCAGTCATACCAGTCGCACACAAAGGGAAACCTTTAGACCATATATCAAAATCTTCCTTATAAAATCTGAATTTTCAACCAGTGACTAAAACCACTCATTGTTAAATGTATTGAGGGACTTTAGATTAAGTTGTTTTGATTGTGAATTCTTTCAAGACATTGTACTAAGAAGTTGGGTAGGGTTTGAGCTAGGTTTTTACAGGAAAAAAAGCAGTGGCCGTTCTGTAATTCCTCAGGCATGGTTTGTTTGCAAATATGATTACTGCCTATCTAATTTAGGATTGAATGGAGAGGAAGAAGTTGTTGCTGATGATGTTAGTCATTACAAAATAAAACAGATTTCACAGGAGAAGACTAAGAAGGAAACATTTCAGGGGAGCAAAAGCAGCAACTAGATTTTAAGAATTTTGTCTGTCTCGGGCTTTGAAACTTTGTCTCAGTCAAGGGGTGTAGCCGTTGCCATGTTCCAGTGTGTACTGTCTCCTTTTTTATTACCCAGCACTTCACTTTCACAGGCAGGTGATGAGAAAACCTAACCCTTATATAGCATTTTGATTTGTCAAGATCTGAGTCCTTGTCTCTGTGGCTTGTTCTCTCTTAAAGAAGACACAGAGATGGTCCTACCTCAGCCTAATCAACATCCTGCAGGAAGTTTTAGCCAGTTTTCTTACTGTAGGAAATTAGTTCAAATTCAAAGAGTTGCCTCTCCAAATAAGTGTCTTGACCACCATTAAGTTGTGCAGTGTGTTGTTTTTCTTATTCTGCTGAAGATTCTATTTTGTCATAGTTACCTTTTTTCAGCACAGTGAACAGGACAGACCAGTTCTTGGGCAAATTGCTCTTTTGGTATGAGACAGATGGAAATTTTTCTTCCAGCTCTGCTGGTTCATGTTGGTTTTCCATAGCCGAGAGGGATGAACAAACCTGTCACTTATTTGTCTTTCTGGGAGGTGGGATGGGTGAGTTTATCAAAATGTGTTTTGTAGAATATCATTAGAAGAAACCCTTAGTATCGCAGACCAGGTAAGCAGTGACTGTTATCTCAGCCAAGCAGATGCTGCTTCTGTGGCTCAGTGAAGTTATGGTTGTTGCAGGAGGAGTGTGCCAGCCAGGGAGAAGACGTCATCTAAAGCCAATGGCCTGAAGGTATGAGTATTTACCTGGGAGGATGGGGAGCAGATGTCTGGAAGCTGGTGGTTAAGAGGTTCATTTCCCGTGTTTCTGGCAGATATGTCCCTTTTCCTGGGGCTGCAGATGCTTGTTTGCGTGCTTGCTTTCTAAAGATGATCTTTGTATCCATGAGGAGACTCACAGAGTAAATGCATGCATTAATCCAGAGGTTCTCTTCCTGGCCTGTCATGTGTAAAAATGAATGTGTTTGGGCGCACTTTCTAGGTTTTAGGCTTCATCTCAGAACATCTGTGTTTACAGCAGGACATTTTCGTGTTACAGCTGCTCTTCTTTTGGCTAACTTCCTTCTTAGCCCAGTAGTTTTGTCACTGACCTGACTTGGGAGAAATGTGTTCATAGCTGACAGGCTTCTGGCTATTTGCGGAGCCGCTTCTTTCCCCTGTAATCTTCTACTTGGTATTAGGTCCTTATGCTGGAGGGGAGGCTGCCTGGCATGTTAGCCCCCTTGTGAATGCAAGGGAACAAACTGCAGTTACGTTATTGGAGAGGTTACTGGGCATTTCTTAGTCTCTGCAGTGTCCTTCGTTTTCTGCCTGTCTTGCTTTAGCCTAATTAGCCGCCACGTAGATCAGAGCAGGAGGCCATCAGGAAACAGGGAGTGGTTGCTCCAAAGCCATGTGTGTTGTTGTGGTTTCAAAGGAGTGCGGATGACTGACACTCTGGATTCTGCTGTCATACAGCCTGGAGCAAGGATTGGGTCCTTAAGGTCCCACATATGCTGCAGATTGACCAAACCATCGAGCCATCACTTGTACAACTAACTTACTGCCTTTTCCGTTAGCTAATCCAAAGCGGAAACTACAACAGAAGATAATTCTCTAGAGCTGGTGAGTCCCTATAAGCACAACTAGTGAATCTGTCATCACTTGCTGTGTAAGAAGCCAAAGTTAGCCTGGAGCATTGTTCTTTTAATGTAACGGAGGGGAAGTGGCTCTGGTCCAGGTGATCCAGAAGCCTGGGGAGGCAGACCATCCTGTGATGTTGGCCCAATTAGTTGTAAATAATCCTGGCGCAACTGCCCTGTTCTGTGTCTTTGCCCTTTGCTGTTTTTTCGGTGAGAGGAGGGGGAAGGACGTGCGTTTCCTAGCTACTTGGATATCTCCTGTGTTTATGAATGGGACTACCTGTACCGTGATCTGTGCAGAACTGATTTTGGCACGTGCAGGGAATGAAATATAGAGGGAGAGAGCGGGTTTATGAATGCTTGTATAGAAGCATCTGGATAATTAACTCAGCCATTAGGTAGGAGTATTTAAATCCTTAAAGACATTTTCTGTGGGAAATACAGGGTAATCATCTCCTCAGGCACCTGAGAGAGACATGGTTAGATGCTGGCTTCTGCTTTAATTGCTCATCAGGAATTTTGGTGTCGTTTTTGAGTCTCACCTGGAATAATTTACTTGGTATCACAAGGATTTAAACCTAGTCTTACAGCCAGGGTAACACCATCATCGCTAGGCCATTTCTACTAGCTCATCTGTCTCCACTGACAAGCTGGTGTGGTACAGTGAGGGCCCAGGGCATTTTGCTCTTTCAGTCCCACAGGAACAAATGCCAATCAGCAGTGAGGGGAGGAGCGGACACTGACCCGTCACAGAGGGTATTCCAGGATAGCGCTCTGTTTCAGGTACTCTCATGGGAGCATCCGAAGCCTTGCATATTAGTTGACCTTTCCCATAGTTGCTATGAGTGAAAGGGCTTTGATCTATGAATGAGCCCAACACATGGTGCTTGCTCACTGTATGTTAACAGCAGAGATGTTATTTTTAGCTCCTGAACTCTTTCTCTCCTTCACTATTAGAGCTGAAAGACCTTTCATCCTTAAGACAGGCAACTGTTCACTACACAGTGTATTTGGGACAACGTGCTACATAAGGTTAATACTGCTATTGGGAACATTTTTTTTTGCAAAAGGGGTAAGTGGCTTTTTAAATAGCCATTAAAAAATCTAAATAAAGTAGTCATGTTTTAAAAAGTTTTTAAAAGAACTGTTATCTTTGGAACATGTAATTTACAGAACTGACTGCAGTAATCCTTGATTTAGAACAATTACTGTGCTAAAGTACTTGCTTTTTTCCCTTTAAAAACAACAACAAAAAACAAAACCAAAGCCCAAACCAAAACCCAGACAGGTTTCCAGCAAAGGCTGGGATAACTGACTGGAATGGAAATGTAGCCAAGTCTTGCAAAATTCCAGTATAACAGTTGCTGTTCTCAGAGCTGTTTTCTCCGGCCATCTGAGAGCATTGCCTTGCCTGGTCACTTGTTTGTTTTTTTTTTGTTTTTTTTTTTTTTTTTAATGTAATCACTAGTTGCTAGAAATAAATATTGCAAGAACTAATATGCTGGTTCCATTCTTACAATTGGTTTTGTGTGCAGTGCATGCTGGTTTAAGAGGAAGCTGTTTTATAACATTTTTAATTATGAAATTTCTTACGCAACAGTTTAAGGGTCAGTTATAAACAATTTAATCACAAAGCTTCCTTAGGCAGTAACTCACCTATGTAATTTCTTGTAGCTCAAGCTTGACTTAGTTCAGTCTCACATCAAACAAGATGCAGGAAGCTAGAATACAGGGTATGCTGATTCAGTGTACAGTGCATAATATTTCTTTTGCAGTGGTGCTCACAAACTATTGAAATAGTTTGTCTATGGCTACAGTGGGGTTTTTTTTTTTACCTTTAGAGGTCCTTTAGTAGAAGTCGGGCAGCTGTGTCTGTTTTTCAAAGCTGTGGAATACCAGTCCCTGAACAAAAGGGGAAAGGTGTGAGAGAAGTTGCCGGTAGTGTTTGGGGCTTGAAAGACTCAAACGCCTGCGTTTTCAGTTTTGAAGGGTGCAGAGGAGCTGCTCGCTATCGCAGGAACGTCTCACGGGCACCACTGGCAGTAGGCAGGCGATGCCGACTCTCTGCATCTGACACCATGAAAGAAACCAGGCCCTCCACAGCTGATTCTGCATCCAGCTCCAGTCCCTGACCGCGGGGTAATTTACAGAGCTATAAGAAATTCAACTGTAGTCTCCTACCCCTTGTGTGGGCACGGACTGCATCCAGAATCCATAATCCTAATCACCAGCTTAAAACCACTGCTGCGTTCACTAAGATTTTCATAGGAAACTGAAGATAGAGGGAGGGATCACAGATCCTGGTACTTCCACTTGGGCTGTATCTAACTGAGAAGCAAAAGGGAGCACCGAGCCTGCCCATTCCTTACTCCTGGTATGAAAACAAGAGACTTCTGCTCTCTTTAGGAAGAAAAAAAGCGCCTCTTCCAAAATGATTTTACTTCAGATGAGCAAACAGCCAAACAGACACGTTGCATTTCCTACAAGGAAAGAATGAGCCAAAAATCTTCAGCCTTAGAAGTGACTGTGTCTTCCTGGGCTTGCTTCTTACCTTCGAGGGATTCTGGCGCAAGCCAGTCTCATTTTTTTTCAAGCCAGACAATTGACTTTAGTTTTATTACAAAGCTTTTATTAAAAAACAAATGCTCAGCACATTAACTCAAACTGGAATGACAAAAAAAAAATAATCGGTTGACAGTATTTTTGGCAAAGGCTGCGCCTTACTATTTTAAAAAATGGGTACATCAATGCTCATTTCAACAACTGGCATAAAATCCCACTAACAGGCTAACAAAAACAGATACAAATACAGAACAATTGAAGTAATAATTCAAGTGCTGGGCTTTTTACAAGGAGAAGGGGAATGGGTGAGAAGGAGAACTCACTGCAGTCAGATCTGCTGGATGTATTGCTTATGTATACAGAGTAGATGATGCAAGACTGAGGTGTCTACTGACCAGCTGACTGTTGTTACATTTATTTAGTTCTATAGGACACTGTATTATATAGACTGAGAGGCCACTATTTGTTACAAATAGTTTAACAAAAAAAGCCACCTTTTTTCCATACAGGTTTTTCCTCTGTCAGAAAAAAAAAAAAAAAAGAAAAACCCCTTTTATTTTAAAAAGTATTTCAGATTTCTGACACTTGTTTAAAAGCTCATACCTAGTAAAATATACACCAAAGAAATTACAAACTAAAAGTTAAAATATAAAAGCATTCAAGTTTCTTAAAAAAGCTAAAACCAAAATTGATCCTGTCGCACCATTAAATAAAAAGAAGGTTGAGTGTGTCATCCTGGTCCAGGCAAATTCCATTCCTTGATGTGCTGTATGGGGCAGCTGTGGTCTACGTTATTCTGTTGGCTGAAGCAGGCAGAGACAGCCACGCTACTTTGTTTGCTGACTCGATATGGACACAGATGAGACGGGGGCTTAAGAGTGCAAGGCAGAGGTGGAGTGAAGACAAAAGCTGCTCCGCTGACCCAGGAGCTCATTTGCTCTATTTGTATCGGGGCTGGACCTTGTGACAGTGAAGGATTTTGGCAGTGATTGTCTTTATGATTCAGTGTCTCTAGCAGTGACATCAGGGTGAATGACATCCTAGACAGACTCCTTGGGGGTGGTCTGTGTGGATGAAGGACACACCTAGGGTTTAACAAGCTTCCATCTCCAGAAGGGGTCCTGGTGTCGCCGCCTTTGCTTTGCAAGTTGAGAAAGCATTTCTTTTCCCACCTACAGGGAGGGGAGAGAGAGAGAGAGAGAGAGAGATAAAGACTATATGAAGCCTTTTTTTTTTTTTTTTTTTTCAAATCCTTCGAAGAAGCTGGTGATGAGTCACTGTAACTTTATGATACAACTGTATTAGTGGAATGGGCATTTGCAGTGTCAAAGTTAAGTGCAGAATATTGGTACTTGCTCTTGCTTGAAGTTTGCAAGAATATTTATGGAGAATACTTTTGACTGTAAACAGATGTCTACACCAACTAGAAAGGTGGGGTTTTAAGCTATTTAGACATTCAACATATTACAGAAGTAATTCCCTTTTGTAGTGGATTTCATTTATCTACAACATTTGACCCAGATATCTGTTACAAAATCAGACATCCTTAGGCTTTGGTACTACAGTGGTTGAGTCAATTAAATCTCTGTTTCACAGCTTCAAGCTCTAATCCCTGCAGAAATGAAGAAATGCTGTCTTCTGTAAGCAGCTGGGTAGAGGAATGTGGTGGGTGAGGTCTGTGTGAACACTGACCCTATCATGCATCCACACGACTGGGGAGAATTCATTCTGCTCTTCAGCGGGGTAGGGAACATCTTCCAGTTGTGTAACAGCCATGGGCCTCTTACCTAGCAGTAAAGTTCACTAGGATCTTGGAAGGATTTATGCTCTTATAGCATGTGAAAAGGCCGACAGTGCAAGCCTTACAGGCACTGCTCATCCAGGGAGGAACAGTTCTTCATCCTTAGGTCTGTGGGTTACATCAGCTGACTTATGCAATTGCTAACTCAACCATCACCCCTGCCCTTCTGACCCAGACAACTGGTTTGTAACAGGGACTCCACCCAAAGACTGTCTAATGAGCCAGGCGTTTTTCCAAAGACGGACACATGCTCTCCAGTAATGGTTTCGGGATTATTGGTATCTCAAAAGTATCTACATTAACCTCTAGGACTCCAGGTACTACTCAGCTGCCAAACAAGTAGAGGGTTCAATGAGCAGAGCTTTTGAGAACGACCAAAATGAGCACAGGAATGCAGTTCGTTGGAGAAGGCGAGTGAATTTTCACCAGAAGAAACACAAAATGCTTAGTCACACAAAGAAGATACACTGCCAGCATCTTGAATCATCCAAGGCAAGACAGAACAAGCTTATGAAGAAATGGTTTAAACCACAAGTCAAACTTCTGTTAGATTGATCATAATAGATAGACTGCTTGAGCCTGTAAGAGCCACAATCAGAGTTAATCAGCAAATATTACAGCAGCAGTATTTAAATGAGGGCCATTTATAACTAGGTACCCACCTCCCGTCTGCTGCAGCTTCTGTGTAAGCCGTTCCAACGCAAGACATTTTGCCCATGCTCGTTGAATACAGCTCCTGAATAAGGAGTTACACAGGCTAACGTACTCCAGGGTAGAAAGCCTCCAAACCTGATGCTGGACCCTTTTATTTTAGTAAGCTCAAGCTGGGGCCCCAGAATCTTGCTAAACAAGTTGACTCCTCATCAGAGGCCACTCACGTGACCATTGTTTTAGTGGAAGGTTGAGGACACTGGGGAAGTTTAGCTGCAGACTAAGTAAGGGAGAAAGAACAAGCACAAGTTTATATCCAACTGTCCTGTATAGCTCTATTTTGAGGGACACTGTCCCCTCCCCCAAATACCACCATCCCTGATACATAATGAATAATTTTTCACCTGCTGCTTGTAGCCACAGAAGGACATGTAAAGCCACTGTGACTTCTTAAACAGCACAGCTGAAAGTCCGCTGGCAAACCAGTGGTTTCAACAGAGGTGGTCTGTATTGACTAATTCAGTTCCCATTTCCTCATAAAACCAGCCCAAGTCCCAACTAAAAAAAGCCATCTGAGTTTCCTGCCTTTTTTTCCTTTTTTTCTTTTTTTTTTTATAAAGTAGCACAGTGCTCCGTAACACATGCAGATCAAAGCGCTGCGAAGGGCTCTACCTTTCCAAGGAGCACGAAAGAGAGGCCAAGCAAACAGCAGAGGAACACTGGGGAGAGCACCCTGCAGCTTTATATTTATTTTGTGCCTTTTCATCCCGGATTTTCAAAGGTTTGGTCCAGGTTGCTCTTCCTGGGAAGGTTTTCCTCTCAGTCTTACATGAAAACATTCAGCTTCCTGTTGAGGAATGGCCTTGAGGCGCCAGGCCAGTAGTTCACAGCAGTCTGATACAAGCGCCGTGATTCAGAGCTACTCCCCATTAGCAGCCAGGAATGTCTCCTTCACCGAAGGAAATGAAATGCTCTTCTGTTGAGATGGTTCCCTGCCTCCTCCCCCCTTCCCATACCAGCGAGCTGTCTTTGAAGTCAGGAGGTTAAAATAACGACTGCGGCCTTGCTCTGGCCCTCTGCTTTTTCAAACGGCGGCCATTGCTTCTCTCTCAATCCAAACGCAGCTTTCACAGCTTTCCGTGGCGCCTCATTATCCCCCGCTCCGATAGAGCGGCTGCAGATACTACTGTAATGCTGCAAGGGCTCAGGCACAGTGAAGCCCCAAATATTTTTAAGTGAATACTGCAGCACGGCAAATTACACAGTAGCTGTCCTGAAAACAGCATCTAGAACCCAGCCGTTCCCCAGCTGCACATTAAGGCTACACGCTGGAAATTGCTTCCACTGCTGATAAACCAAATAATACCTAAAAAATACGAATGACGATGATGTTGCCTTACAGATATAAAACAGGTCAAATCAGGATTCTTTTCAAGAAACCACAGGCATGTGCGAAGGAGACTGAAGACTTACCACATCTAAGGCTTCACTGGGGGGCTGTAGCTGAAGTCTGGCCAAGCAAGGCATGCCCTAGCAAAGCCCAATCCACAAGTGAAGTCGGCGCAATCAAAGACTGCAATTACAGCTCCCTGGCTGTGGTTAGGCTTCAAAGAAAGTGCTGCAAGTCACATTTTACATATGTGAAGCCTTGAGCCCAAGCCACAATAGGAGGCACTGTCTGTGCCATTTGCAGCGTACATCTGACTGCAGGAGGAATGGGGGGGGAAAAAACCCCAAACCACCTCCAGAAAGAAAAGAGAAATAAAATTCAACAATAATTCAGTGTAAACAGAAAAGCCTTACTACTGAAGTGATAAAACTGTACTTCAGGAATCGCTACAGTAAAATTAAAGCCTCCTAACAAGCCTGGGCTCAATGACTGAGGGCTAGAGCATCAGAGGGGGATCCGAAGTCCTCCCCATGCATGGGAATGAGACGGATTGAAGGGTGGGTCTGCAAGGGCCTTGTCTTCCTCCTCTAGTCTTTAACTCATCTCCATTTTTCTAGAACAAGGGAGAGGATTATGCAGCTTCATCCAGGTCATCCTAATTGGAAGAGGTTATAGAAGAAAGTCCAGAGTGTCTGGGTCGGTACAGGAGTAAGTACAGAGTAAGAGAGGTAGCTAACCCTTCAGAAAGTAAAAATTTTAAACCAGGTGCTTTTTTTCTACATCTTTCCCCCACCATAGGTTGTTTTCATACAGCTGTAAGAAAAGACAAGACGACATACAATGGCAGTTATATGTATTAAAAAAAAAAGAAAAAGAAAAAGAAAAAAGGTCAGTCTCCAAACCTGGCTTTAAATCCAGTACTTCAAACAACATGGCAAACTCAGGGACCCAGGAGCTGAAACTGTCATTTTTCTTTTGAAGTTTTGAAGTCCAAAACGAACATGTTCGACTTACTGCCAGGGTTTATCCAATACTCCAGAAACTTGGGTATGCAAAACCAGGTCATTATTTATCAGAAAGGTTCATGCTGTTCGTGAAGCCCCTTTGTATTTTCTTTAGCAGCAGAGCAGGAGAGAGTTTCAGGCGCAAGCAGATAGATGCCGGCACTGCAGTCTGCTCCTCTTCCTGCCCAGCTGTGCCATGGTTTGTGGGGTTAGCCTAAACCAGATCCTTGAAATGTTCCGAGCAAACAAAAACAAACACTCCACAACCTTTGTTGTTTCTAAACAAAAAAACCCACCACCTCCCAACAGAACCCCAGTCATTTTAGTAATCCGATTTGCTGCAGGGTCCCACAAGCTGTTACAGCACAAGGATGGAGGGACCTACGGGAGACAGGAAAAAGCCCTCCCTGCAAGAGCTGCATACCAGCAGGCAGCAGAGGAAGACTTTTTAAGCTGTCTTTGCTGCCAAAGAAATTACATAAACTTGTACCCTAAAACTGAACAGATACTGCCATGTTGAAGCTATGTCAGTGGTAATTTTTTCTTGTGTGTCCCCCCGCTGCCCCTTGCTACTGTTAGCCCATTCCCCGTAATGGTGAACTGAGTCTCCAGTAACAAATTACCTACTGGTGTTTTAGATGCCCAGGAGCAGCTGCCCCTGGAGACACCTCTCCATTGACTACAGGTGGAATCTCGCCTTCTAACTTCTCGTCCTCTTAGTTTGGCCTAAGCTAGACGTATTCGGTGAGCAGCAGGAATACCTACACTCGCCATGAGCCAGAGACCTCTTCCAGAGCAGGTTAGTGTCAGCACGGGAAACGCCCAGGTATTTTAGGGCTCCCACTTTGTGCAGCTGAAGCCAGTGATGCCAAAGCAGGTGTGGCTCTTATCAAAGGCCCCCAGTGTAGGCAGCATGAAACTAGAAGCTTTATCACTGCTCTGCAATCTTTAAAATGATCCTACTGGAAGACCCACAATGTGCTTTTCCTGTTGGGGTGGGAGGGGAGAAAGGTTCCATGTTTACAATAAAAACCAGATTAGCTCTAGACAGCTGTCTCTAGCAGCTTCTTAAAGAAGAATAATATACTAAAAGTGATCTGCAAGGGAGGAAGAAATAGGCTTGTCCCCTTTTTGTGTCTTTATAGCATATAATAAATATTCAGAAGACAGTTTTTAAAATTATTTATTTTATAGACCGAGAGCTGTGAAGAAAGATGCATCTGTTCTGAAGTAGCAATTTCAGTGCCCCTAGTTTTCACCTGCTGTAATAGAAAAGACGAAGTACTGGTAAAGTAAAGTGACAATTCTTTCGAAAGAAAGAAATAACATACATAAAGTTTCCTTTGTATAGCATCTTCCCTGTCACAATTAAACATAGGTTAGAATTTACACTGCCCTTTGAAAGACAATCCCAATATTTAAATCTTCTAGCACGTGGAATAATTTAAATAGTTGCTTTCATGCAACCGAAGGTAAGTCAGATGTGACTTG
This sequence comes from Chroicocephalus ridibundus, assembly GCF_963924245.1. NCBI lineage: Eukaryota > Metazoa > Chordata > Aves > Charadriiformes > Laridae > Chroicocephalus > Chroicocephalus ridibundus. The sequence goes on along the minus strand of NC_086288.1, from coordinate 26,502,193 downwards.
AATATCTTGAGCTTCATCAACCCTTTTACACATACATATATCCACAGAGCAACACTACCCAACCAGTGTAAGACAGCAGTACGCAGAAACCACTACTGAACTCAAACACACCAACTTCACTTTGATACAATTAAGTCATCTCATCAGAAAACCTCTACTGGTACAAAATATACAACAGGAGGCTTGCGTATCTCAAAAGACACACATATGGGAAGAAACCCAACTATTCATCAAAACATAGGCTCACCTAGTGTCAAGACAAATACACACACCATAAAACTAATTATATGTAGTTATCTTGGCAATAACATTTTACCTTGTGCAATTTCAGGTATCCCAGAAATGAAGGATTGAAGGTGCTCAAAACTCCAGAGTTTAATTCTGATGCAGCTTAGTATTCATGAGGAAACATGTATCTTGCCTTTGCAAGGAGGAAGCAACTTCAGAAATGATGTGTCTCTGCCCAGTTAAGCCTCCTTAGTTCCCTTACCCTCTGATCCTGGCTCTACTGATGCCCGTGGAAGGAACACTAATTCAGAGAGATGGTCACTGGTACCATTTCTCTCCTTGCATCTAACCCTGCTCGCACACGACACCTCAATGACACCTTCACTGCACAAATGCTTCCAACATTTGCTCCTAGCATTGGAGCCAATGGCAGAAAGCTGATGTCCTGAAAGGTCTGACTAAAACCTGTGCTGTCTAACTGGTTGGTGGTCTCGCGTTTAATTGGCTAGACAGCGGTGCTCCAGCTGGCCCTGCTTTGAGCTTCCTTCCTTCTACAGCTTTCCAATCTGCACATTTTCAAAATTTTTTATATGGTGCAGTCTTAACAAGCAGGTAAAGGACCAGAGATTTAAAAGATGACTTGCATAAAAAGTCTTAAAGTTCCTTAATAGGAACTGACTGGTATGAGAAGGTTGGCTCTATTAGCAGTGACTTTTGCAACAACAAATTTAGTTTTTTGGGGTTCGTTTTGGTTTTTTTGTCTTCAGGATGTTTGACAATGTCATGACAACTTGCTTTCTAGCTGTTCAGGAATACAGTATCAATTTCTCATTTTGAAATTTTTCATGCACATACACTAGAAAATGAAAATGCAATGCAGACCTGAGATGAACACTAAAATGCTGAGGTTTTCTTCCAATTGGGAATTAAACCACATTTCAAAATCTTGTATCTTTATGAAACACTTTGTTTCTACAGAGTTTTTCTCATGACCTTATCAATTCTTAATCTGGTGATGAGTTTACTAAATCCACTAAAATACACCGTTTTCAACCAGCGAAGAATGGTACACCAGCTGTCAACTCCCTGTCCCCACCCTATCCCACAGGAAGAGTTAGAACAATAGTTGTCCCACTGTTCCTTCACTCTAGCCCAGGCTGCCGGCTGCTAACACCTCAGAATGTGAAGCGATGTGGGTTTTTTTAATCACTTGTAAATGTGTCTGAGTTCAAACTTCATTAGGCATCTCTAACTTCGCAGCAGCATCTGCAACTCGAGCATCTCTGACAAAAGAAACAGGTTCTAGACATTCACCTGCTGAATTACCTACTTTTGCCCTTTGTCAGTAACAGTTTAAAACATGAAATGCCGAAGGTCAGCTTCATAGGTGACCATGCTACGCCCTTTGGTTGCAAAAACTAATGTTTTGTAAACACTTACAAAATCTTCTTGTTTCCCTAAGCCCTTATCTATGCTGACTGTCTAGTCGAAAGTGTTCTGCTGGTTTTTAATTTGGAAAACCTATGCTTGGCCCCTACCCTGACTTACCCTTATCCCTCACATAGTCTCTGATTGCACACAAAATCGCTTTTATACCCTTCCTTCCCTCCTGCACTTCACAAGGCTTCTCTGCCAGGCTGGTAAAGAAAACTGGGGGACCGGGTCTGCTCTGCTGCATCTCTCCCAGCAGGTGTCAGTGCCCTTCTGTACCTGCCACCTAAACAAGGAGGCGGCTTTTCTTCAGGTTTGCTCTTTTGACATTTCTCTTGATGTCAGAGAGCCTGAAAGAGAGGAGGTTTTCTATCTTTCACACCGGCAAGATCAATGTCAGGTCAGAATTAAGTTGCAGAAGGGGATCTGTCTGAGGGCTATACCCTTTGTCTTTGGAAATTCCTATGCCTAGCTGAAAAAGGATGAAGTTAACCAAAGTATTCAACAATATAAACATCTGAATCCAGCAGATTCTCTTCTGTTCATTCTGTCCCTCTTGCCTATGCTGAAGGACACCATTCATAGGCAAAACAGGGAACAGGGAATCATGGGTCACACAGGAAATGTAATTTTTAAAGCAAATCAAGGCACATCTCTGCACCACCATCGCCACACAAATTCTCACACACGCTTCTCTCACTTCTGCGCAAATCCTCCAGGCTCTGTTTAAAGCTTCTGAGCAGTCAAGGGGTATGGAAAGGGCTGGAGCATGTTTCATTTTCCACTACTCCAGCAGCAATTTCAAGAGCAGTGGATAAGCCAGGTTAGAAAACATGTGCCTCAGAAAGCAAGGTACCACATCCTCTTTGCAGCGCCTTCCTAGGATGCTGGCCAGAAACCCGTGGTCAACCATGACCACGGTCATCAGACGGTTCTTTTCCACAGTATTCTGGCTGTAGATTTGTTCACTTTATAGTTTGCTTTCACAAACTCTCTCCATTTTATTTCTAAGTAATAAGGAAAAGATAATCCAGTCACAGGTTGGTTGTTACAACACTATCCAAAAATCACTTCTGCACTGAAATTTGGCTCTGATTTCCCTGCAGGAAGTTTGAAAGGTTATAGACAATTCATTGTTTAAAGTTAAACAGTCTTCATCTGATCCTTTTAAGTGCTTCTGATTGTAAATCAGTATTAGTCAAGTTTTCTCATCTTTGAAAGCTTTGCTAATCTAAATGCTAATTGTCATGGAATTTTCCAAGCCACAAATACATTTCCACAGGTTTTCAAATGTCTATTAAGCTTGTCTATCACTCTTTTTAGCCCTTAAAGATATGCTAAAACACAATGTTACATTATGTAGCTTGTGAGGACTTCCCAATTGTTTCCTGACCTATGTCAAATGATACACTTTTTACAATTACTGTGTATAGCAAGTTATAAGAAGGTAACTATTTCCATGTTGCAGAACAATCAGGAGTGTTCGTTAGCACCCTTCTGTTTCCTTGCTGATTTAAAAAGTACTCATGAAATGCTAAAAATTTGCTTTTTTCCTTCCAAAAGTCAAATCGGATAGGAAATCGGGAATCTCCACTTCCAACACAGAATTGCTCCCATGTACAAGTCTTCTAGAAGGTTGTGCTTAAAGTAACAAGACAACACCCACCTTTTTGAAAGGTGCTCAACAGACAATCTCTATATTGTCCTCAATCTTAGCTTTCCTCATTTCCCCTTCCCTCCTGGCCTCTGACAAACTCAGTTTTAGCATTATCAGGTCTTATGCCACTCTTGGTTGATTTCAAAAGGAGAGAATACATATGGGTTCTTTCTTCAATAAATAAAAGTTATTTCAAACATAGTGTTAGGCCATGTCAATTAAAAACAAAATCCTGCTTGGGGACAGTTCCACAACTCTTCAAGAATGGCAACATGCTTTGGAATACCCCAGGATAGTTTAGAAAAGACTGGAGCACCAGCTTACAGTATTCCTAAAGCAGACTAATATTGAAGTTGTTTTACAACACGGCCATTCCGCAGGCTGGAGGAGATTGTGGAACTCGGCTAAACCCTTAACACTGAAGCCAGAAGAAGCTGGCTGCTGTGTACAGCCCTGGGAAGCGGAGCAACTTAATGCCACCACCTTGACTTCACTGCTTCAGTGATGTCCAAGCCAAAAAGCAGGTTAGAGGTCCACCCTAAAAATCAGTCATGTGCTGAAGTGTTCATGGATGGGGGGCGGGGCGGAAGCCACCCAAAACTTTCACAGTATCTTAAATCATTTCTGTTTGCATGTCTCTTCCGTTACTTTCCTCTGAACATCCCACCACACAACCCTCCCACCATTTCATCCTTCTCACTTACATCACCGTAATTACATCCCTGGCTGATCTCCTTTGTGCTGATCTCGAGATTCTTTCTTTGGTCTTGCCACCTACTCATTTCTGATTCTTCTCAGATAACAGAACGCTTGTCTCCTTCCCAGACCTCCCACCCTCCTTCCCCCTCTTCCTTGCACCATCCTTATGAGCAAGAAAGCTAGTGTTTTCCTGTCTTCAAGAGCTCTTTGCGGCACTCACTGAAAGGCATTCCCAAACTTATTATCTCCATCCAGTAAGACTACAACAGCTCTGCTGTGGGCCTGGTATGATATTATGCTTGTGGGCAAAACATTCTTTGGATTAGGCTTGCAAAGGGCAAGAGTTTTAACCTTCAGAAGTTTACTTTGAAGTCTGGCTGATTCAGGTTCCCTAAATCATTCTGCGCGCTTACTTCCAGCTAGAGCACATCTGTACGTCTCCAGTGGAGAGCAATCACCTGGCACGCAACATTTTGTGAGGCTGCCTACATGCGCATGTATGGATGGAGTCAACAGCACACTCCCCCTTCAGTGGAAGAAGGTACCTACTGTTCTCATACTTCGTGTTACAAACTGCACGAGGGCAGAGAGACAGGTAGTATCAACAGCTTCCACACCGTTACAGAGCTTAAGGGGAAGGAAGAAAGGAAGGGGTGTAGAGGTAAAAGGGACAGAGAGAAAACCCACATACTTAGAACATTCATCCTCTTCTAGTTCAACTCATCCTCTACTACAGAAAATGCAAACAGAGAAACTCCAATGAAAGTAGCTCAGTGTAGGCAAGGCAGTCATCCTTAGATTGTAAGGCACCCCAGAAACCAAGCATCCCCCAGTTTTTTACTGTCACTTGAGCCATAGTCGTATTCTGATCCTAATCGAGTGCTCTGCATCAATTCAGATAAAATTATGTGTGTTTTGCTTACTGGTACTGTATTAATATCAAAGGGAAAAATACAACAATCACGGATCTGGACAACTAAGCTGAAATATCAATTATAAAGCAATGTTAAAGCACTTGCATTTTTGGGTTTTTTTAATAGGTATAATACTTATGTCAGTTACAGTAACTAACGATACTTTACAGCTGCATTTGTTGTGTAGGCTACAGAACCCAAATGCTGCAATCCACATCTAAAATCAGCATGACTCAGGCATATTGCAAAGGACATGACTGTCTACTTGCCTGAAAACTTTTGCTTAGCACAAAGAAAAAAAAGAGCACGCATTTTGCCTTTTCGCTTTACTTCAGCTTTAAAAAAAAACACAACAAAACGAACCCAAAGTCTTAAACCCAACCTAGTTTAGGCTAAGCAGCATGACAACATAATTACAGAAGAGGCTTGAATCACGCCGACGGAGTGACGATGGACACACTGCAGAGAGCAAACTCAACTTGGGTTTCTCTGTCTGAAAGTCCAAGCAGAGCAGAGGGCCAGGAGGAGCCTGCGCTGCTGACCACTCTGAGCGCCAAGGGGATCATGTGGCCAAACAAGGCAGGGGGAGAGGGGATAAAAAGCCCGTTTCTGTTATAATGCATAAGTGAGTTTAGAAAGTGTTATTTTTTTGCATGGTTCCTGGAATTCTCATGGATCTCCTCAGAGCCGTCTGAGTTAATTAGAAGGTGTAGAAGCAACTATTATGTCAAACGCATGCCATTCCTACTAGAAAACGTATCACACTGAGAGGAAGAGAAGGACCAGCCTTTCGACACAAACAGTGAGGAATGAGGATCTCGCTGTGGTACTGTGTGCACTCACAAGCAGACTAGATGGTGTTACTGGATATGTGTAATCACTAGTCATTCCACCTTCTGTGCAGATGATATGACACGATATGGGGAGAGAAAACACATGCTGGAAATATGGCAACAAAAAAACCAACCCACACCACGCATGAAATACCACCGTACCGTTGAGGGAGAAATTCTTGATACAACTGAAATACGTTCCCATTTTCTTAGCAGATGTTTTGTTAGTATACAGATGAATAAATTTTTTAAAAGTGTACCCAGCCAGCCAGCATCTTGTAGATGTCAGCACATAAAATGTACTCTGAAGCCAGCGTCTAACCTGCTCTCAGGAGCTGTGACAGTCTGCTGGCTGGGAGGGTTTGCACCGCTTAATAAACCCATCCCTGTGCTTCACAGGCAGACTTGCAGCCAGTCAGTGAGGTATGGTCAATTTGAAAATATTAAGGTTAAGAAGTGAAATGGTGAACACCTAATAGATAGCCGGTATAAAAACCATCAGTAGTCAAAGTAACATTAGCTTTGGGATATGATACTTCTGCAATTTTCGCTAAGTTCATATTATTGCATAAAATTTATAAGAAAGCTTATTTTACAATTCAGTTTTATCATCAGGAAAGCTTTAGAGATGTTCTTACCATGCTTCAGATGTAGGCAGCTGTCATTCTGGGGCCTGTACCTGTAGAAGATTGTTTTCCTTTAACAAATTTCTGTTACAGAGTTTTTGCACATTCCAAATAAGTTTGTTTGCTACAGTATTACATGGATTTTTTTGGTGTGTTTTGGTTTTGTTGTTTAGGTTTTTTTTATGGTTCTTATACCAGCCATTTTTGTTGGGGAAAATAGGGTGTTTCTTTGTATATATTTTACAGGCAAAGAGGAGACCTCACTGATGCTTTTAGCCAACCTACTAGGCAGCTGGTAGTGTACACAGAAATGTAAAATACAGAGATAAAAAAAATACAGTGGCTACAAAAAGGTCAGTGTAAAGTTTCCGGTGTCCGATAATCCCACACAGTATTTGAGACGTAGCTAAGTCTAACGTTGATTGAGGAGAAAAGCAAAGGCAAAGCAGGACAGGGATTGCAGCAATGCGTAAGTTCAGCCAAAGATGTTGATGCCACCAGGACTGCTGCATGGAAAGGCGTACAGGAAAGGAGACATGTATTGTGTGCATTTTCACAAGCTTGCATTCAAAGTCAAGTATCTTAAAACATCCATCAGAAGTGTTAGAGAAAAGCATGTGAAAATTAAATAGCGCAAGCCCTTGTTTCTAAAACATATCTGAGGTGAAGGGTAAGTAAAGAGCTGGTCATGGCCTACCTGATGCTGATTCCTGCAACTTTTCTCTCTTCCTCTTCTTTTTCTTCCCCTGAAAAATAGGAAATGTTAGCATACCATTACACACACAGAACTTTTTTTTGTTGTTCTCCCACCTCACATCATAGAAACAAAAGCCATCTGGACACTGAGAAAGGAAAAACAATTGTTTTCGGGGTAGCTAAAACCTTTTCTAACCCACTTCCAACTGTTTCAACGGTAACAAGGTTTGCGCTCAGCATCTATGGAGAAATATGCACATGAGCAACACACATTTTTATATCCACATGGAATTACAATTTCTGGCAGTTTTTCAACTAACGCTGGCAGCCACAAGCATCTAAAAGACTTCTCACGCTTAATAATCTGATGACATATATGTTGATATCATAATTTATGGCTCTTACAAGAACTCTTCACACATTCAGATACTTACAGTGTCCTACATGGCAACAGCAGACAGGGTGTTGAAAGTACCCAGGACAACCACGACTTGTCCCCAGGGTGCAAACCAGCCAACTAAAACTGTTCTGATAATGCTTGTACCTTAACAAAAGCCAAGTCTCGGATGGCTGTGCCCGGAGAACGCGCAGTGCAACAAGCAAAAGGCAGGCTGCTGTACAGCGGGGCACCCTTAATGTGACCGAGGTGCAGGACAGAAATGGACATCTGGCAGCTGTCTTTCTTGGCCACCACGCTGGCACCAGCACGCCGGGGCAGGCTCATTGCGCCAGCCCACACACTCAGCCTTCTCCTGCACCCCCATCTACGGAAAAAGGCCACAGCTCCCGGTTCGCACAGTCTTTCAGGAAACAAAAGGTCAGCTCAGACCCACAATTTTAAACCTCAATCATCTTGCATCGCCCTAATTACCACTTTGATATTCCTCCATATGACTTCTCTTTATTGTCCTGTACTGTCTGTCAAAGCTTTTTTTGTTTGTTTTTAAAAAAAGTCACATCCATTTATATTTTAAAGAAGCCTTCAAACTGCCAGGACAGGCTCCAATGGATGAGCTCCGGCAAAGCTCGGTGCCGTTGCTGTCCTTCTGCCCCCCAGCTGGGGGTGACCCCACTCAGCACGGCTGGCAGCCACCAGCGCCTGTCCCAGCGTAGACCATGCCACGCACAGTGGCCACAAACTGGAAGGGCCAAGGTGGAGGGGACGCATCTTTCCATTAGCTGTCTCTGCAAGGCGACGGGATGGACAGCAGGTGAAAACTGGGCGGGCGTGTTGATCTACTTGAGGGTAGGTTGGCTCTGCAGATGGATCTGGACAGGCTGGATCGATGGGCTGAGACCAATGGTATGAGGTTCAACAAGGCCAAGTGCCGGGTCCTGCACTTGGGTCACAACAACCCCATGCAGCGCTACAGGATCGGGGCAGAATGGCTTGAAAGCAGCTCGACAGAAAAGGACTTGGGAGTGTTGGTGGACAGCTGGCTGAATATGAGCCAGCAGTGTGCCCAGGTGGCCAAGAAGGCCAACAGCATCCTAGCCTGTATCAGGAATAGTGTGGTGAGCCAGACTAGGGAAGTGATCATCCCCCTGTACTCGGCACTGGTGAGGCCCCACCTCGAGTACTGCATTCAGTTTTGGGCCCCTCGCTACAAGAGGGACATTGAGGTGTGGGAGCGTGTCCAGAGAAGGGCTACAAAGCTGGTGAGGGGTCTGGAGGACAAACCTTATGAAGAACGACTGAGGGAGCTGGGGTTGTTTAGCCTGGAAAAGAGGAGGCTGAGGGGAGACCTTATCACCCTCTACAACTACCTGAAAGGAGGTTGTAGAGAGATGGGGGCTGACCTCTTCTCCCTGGTGACAAGTGATAGGACGAGGGGAAACGGGTTCAAGTTACGTCAGGGGAGGTTTAGATTAGATATTAGGAGACATTTTTTCACTGAAAGGGTTATTAAACATTGGAATAGGCTGCCCAGGGAGGTGGTGGATTCACCATCTCTGGAGGTGTTTAAAAAAAGGGTAGATGGGGCACTGAGGGACATGGTTTAGAAGTGGCTCTTGTCAGGGTAGGCTAAAGGTTGGACTCGATGATCTTAAAGGTCCCTTCCAACCTCAACAATTCTATGATTCTATGATTCTATGATGTGAGAAACCACCTCAAACTGCTGCAGGGCTCACTGACGGACACAAAGCAAGGGCTCCAAATACAGGCTACGGTGAAGCTACGGCAGATGAATTTAAGTAGTCTCCAATCTGCTCTGACACTCTGGGCCTGCCCGATTCTTAAGCTCCTGTCCTTATTTATCCTGAGGCTGGCAACGGGGCTGGGCAATGCCTTGTGAGTGAGCTCCCAAAGACGCGACCAAGACTAGAAGTTGGAAAGCAGATTTCAAGGGCTCTGGGAAACGCCAAGCGGTACGCTTTATCACTTAGGCGCCAAGGCAACGCTTCTTTGCACAGGAAAGCGCATTAGTGCAGATGTTAACATGGAAAAGTCATGGGAAGAAAATGATGTTTTGTTCCCTATAGCAGGCTGACTTCAAATGCTAAAACATACTGAAAGCTGATCTGAGATCCATCTATGAGATACCAGAAGCGAAGAAACAGAAGGAAAAGGCTGGGCTGAAAACTACTTGTCAGCATTCCCAAATGAGGTAGTTTCTGACAACTCCAGCACACACAGTGCTTCTCATGACTCTCACACAACTTTGCAGGACTACTTTGGATCTCGGTAATTAAAACACAGTAAAATGCACACAGATATTGTCAACTATTGAATAGCAATGCATTTTCTTGAAATTTCTGAAATCCTAAACAACCAGCCAAACCAAAATAGAAGAATTAAAACAAAGTAGTACATATTTTTTAATTGTCCTGTTTTGTGAAATGCTGCCACATGAAACAGAAGAGACACCCCTAAGTCACTTACAACTCTCAAAATACTGCAGCAATATCTGTGCTGAATTAATACAATTTCATTTTTTCATTGCTCAAGTTAGAAAAAATGAAGAGAAAAAAAGAAAAAAGCAAAAAGAAAAAAAAAGAAAGATGACATATACCTGAAAAGGTTTCAGTGATAAACTGTGATCTACTATGATTAGCTTCTCACTACCACTGCAACAAACATTCCTGGAGAGGCAGAGAGAAGGACTGCGAGAGGAAGCTAGCAGACTTCTCCATTGTAACATACAGGACTGGAGTATGTCAGAGCTATGCTTCCACACAGGATGTAGGTTGGAAGCACATCAAAGAGAGAATTCATACGTGCCACCTTACTTATTCTCAATGTCTATCAAGGCGTTTAAGAAACTGCAGGTCCACTGCTTGTACTGCATGGCAGTGGCATACAGTGGCAAAACACATCAGGTTCTCAAAAGTCAACGTGACCGAGCATCACAGGACAATCTTGAAGGCTGATGTCCAGTCAGCAGGACCTGACTAGGTTCCAAAGTGTTTTGATTTTCCAGCAAGTAAGTTCAGGACAATTGAAATCGCCTTGTTTTCAGGGTGTGTATCTCTGAGACCCTATTTGTTCCCAGGTGTATTTTAAAACAGCTCTGTTGACATGGTCCGGTTACCGGAAATATATCCTACCCGCGTAAGGTCATGACAGCTCATCTGCTAGAGAAGATGACCGTATAAAACAGACAGAAACAAGCTGCTAGGGCTTACAGTAGTGTCTGTGCTTACAAAACTGTATGGATGTCAGCAAGACCAAGGCATTTGCTTCAGAGATGATCACGTACTTTCTTTGTCAACACCTTCCATGCCAAATATCTCCCTAAGAGACTCTAGCTTAACAATGAAAATGTTGTTTAAGCTGAACAGTAGCTGTGCTGGATTGGAAATGTGGAGTACTTCTACAGTTTCTGTTAACGCTGTATTTAGGTATCTCAATCTTTAACATCCTCAAGGCACCGCTGATGTAAAGAAATACTACTGTCCACCTAATACAGACAGAAAACTGAGCCAGTTACAGCATGTACACTTCCTATCACGGTAAATAATGCCACAGCTGATGGGAGGACAGAAAGGAAATCTCAGGCTAGGGTCAGTCTCTCAGGATCGCAGCTTGCAAGGTTCATAGCATGACATACAGCTGCACTGACAACTCATTGTAAGCACAATAGTATAACTGTGCAGTGCAAGCTGTGCAACCTGCTATTAACACTTGCTTGATATTTAATTATAAAATAAAAATAATTGTAAGAAAACTTCTTAGCTTCGCCAAGTGGTATAAAAGCGG